>NC_134950.1:40224030-40824030 GCF_965638725.1 Aptenodytes patagonicus
TAAACAAGAACCTGACCCTACTCTCCCTCACACACATGCACGCACACACACTGCGCCTAAAGGCGCATCTGCATAAAGATTGCAAGTGTTTATGCCTCAGCAAAATCACAAACAGGACACTACCTGTCCTCCTAATTTTCTTCCCTATGAAAAGGCTATAAAGTTCATACAAGATTTGTTATGGAAACAGCCTCGACTGCATTTTCTTCGCTGCTGTTTGATTGCTTTGGAGGCATACACTTGTAACACCACTTTGTTTGGGTCTGATATGGGAGAATTTTGGATGCAAAGCAGGTTTCATACCATACCTTCTTCTTATGAATCCTGGTCTCATTCCTGTTTTTCTCCTACCATTTCACAAAGAAAAAGCTTTTCCTTTTTGTGGCTCTATTAAGAAATTCACATCGCCAGGCAGACAGTGTGCTAGATCTGGCTCTCCCCAGTTTGGGCACAACAGGATCTGCGGTGTGATGGCAAGACATGGTAACAGGCTGAAAGAGGTGGAGGCTGTTAGCGCACACCCTGAGCTGTGCGCCCAGCGCTGCGGGGTGCCTGGCAGCCCTCCTCCTGCCCAGGGGAGCCCCAACATGACCCCCACAAGGCAACAGAGAGCACCCACCAGACATTCCCGCTGAATGCAAAAGGCAGCCTGGGAGTTATTGCCAAGAGGTGTCTCTAGTAGGGCTCTGCAAGACATCTTCAGGTAGTTTTCCGTCCTACATGCTGCAGTGTGGTATATGATGCCAGATCATCAAAGGCCAGTAAGATATAAAATATTTTCAAAACGACACGGCAGTGCTTCTATGATAATGACAAATGGGGGAAGTTAGCAGTGTTGAGCAGTGTCCAGGCCATTACCCGCAGGAATTTACTCTTGCCGTGCTCCAGGAGGCAATAGAAGTGAAGCGAGAGCCAGAAGTAGACAGAGATGGTTCTCTAGTACCAGAGTCAGGCTAAATACTTGCTACACAACTTTTTTATATTTGAGGGGTACTTCAAATCCTACAGTGCATTTATTTTACCAAATAGTCAAGGAATCACAATTATTTTCTCCTCCAAACTGGACCAGTATTTCAGTGGGAAAGTACCAGTTTCCAAATATGAGTAGCTCTCTTCTGTGCAGCAACTAGCGTCAAAACTTCTGTGTTTCTCTATGCTTTTCATGTAAAAAGTGCCACATATCTTGTATCAAAAATCATAATTTGAATGCATTCAGAAAAATTATCATGGAGGAAGTGGGGACATGCTTTTATTTTTGGTCTTTCATGTATAGAACATACACTTAAAAAAGAGGTCACTGCCACAGGTTGCCCTCTGGATCTCATCTGCCAACACATACAGTAGGAGCATGTCTATACCGCAGAAAAAGGGTGCCTGTAGCACCCATGGGTGTTTTGCTTTGGTCCAGAGAGCATCAATAATGATGCACACCTCTGGCAGTGTGATTTTTTGGAACGGGGTAACCTCCTGGCTACATCTACTGGGCTCTGGGGTCAATATGTGTATAAAGAGAAGTTTTTCTGAACAGAGGTGGGCATAAAACATGCGTAAGGGAAAATGGGTGCTTAAATAAGCTTTGCTGATCATAACCTTTCTAAAATAGGTATTTCTTCCTAATTATACTTTTAATTATACTTAAGCAGAGAAGCACTTTCTCTCTCTTAAATAAAAAAGGGCAATTTGATACAGAATTCCAGAGGTGGTATATCCTTTTGATAAAGCCTGCTCTGTGTAAACCAGGTGAGAAATTTAGGAGAGATTTTATTGGATTAGCTGCCTTACGGAAAGCTAACCCTGCTGGTATCAGACACGTTCTTCATTCCTCCATGAAGCAGTTATCTTTAAAACAAGTTAGTGAAAGTTTATACATAAGTATAATATCCATATTCCAATTCAATTATATGAGTCATCTCCACAGGTTAAACAGAAGATGCAGGTACTCCAGTCTGTTTTGTGATTCAGATCATTTGTATGCATTGGGTAATGTGATTTATAACCATATTTGTACTTTGAAATAAAAAAGGGACTCAGAAAGGAGATACTAACACCTCTTTAAATATATTGCTTTATTTTTCATGCTGAAACCACTTGACCTGTGCAATACAAGGTTCTTTACCTATACAAATAAATTTAAGGCTTAATCCTTAATAACACATACTGCAAACATCATTAGACATTATATTATATTATATTAGACATTATATTATGCAAACATTATTAATCTAATTATTAGTATTAGAGGAGGAGAAAAGAATAACCTACTTCAGCAACAACAACAAAAATAAAGCAACTTCTTTAATTTAAAATATTCTTAGGAGAGGAGGCATTTTTATTAAGTGAAAAAAATCAGGAAAATTTTTTTTCAAAAAAGACCAATACATTATTTTGAACTATATTAATAAAATGTTTAGCTGTCTGCTAGAATGGAAAAATATAATATTTTTATTAGACATACTTATAAATCATTGTCAAAACATTTACTGAAGCTTGTGGTAAACACTATTTATAGAAACACTGAGCAAACAATTGTTGCTATATTCATTTTTCCCATTAAGAGTAAAATGGCTGTTTCCTCAAATATCTTATTTGAATCAGAAATGTATATATTTCCTAGATATATGTATGTAAATATTGTTCCAAATCCAGACAGTTTTCCTGTATTTGTATTTGGACTTTTTAGAACGGACATTTTTCTGTCTAGAATTTACTTATTTTGGGATGCAGCTTCGACAAAACAGCAACATGTTAAGGCTGCTATATGATTGTATGTTGGCAGTTCAGCATTACATTCTGTATTCTTTTAATTAAATTGGCAGATTATTATTGTAGCCATTAAAGTTTAAATTAACTTTATAAAGTAAAATTTAGCCATCACATGATTTAAGGTGGTGGACAAGAAGTAAAATTACTGGAGTTTCTATCCATATAGTTACTTTTGGAAAAAAGCTTTCAAACACTGCAGCCATTCTCATGTATCCATGCATGTGTGCTTTCTGAACATACATAGATTTTCTCATAATGTAACATGGTCACTTCTTTTAAATACTAAATTGTTATTCCATCACTGGAACTACTTCTTCGAAACTTAACTTTTAAATTAAATAAAAAATGTTCATAAAAGAAAGCATTGTGTCTGCACCTAGTAAAGATAATGGATTTTTCCAAAATGAGTCCCTTAAATAATATATTTCTATAATGTTGATACAGCAGTACGCTATGCAAATATATATAATAAAAATTATACACATAATGAATACTAGATGCAAAATATGTTTTTGATATGCTTTGTGCATATGAGTACTCGAATATAGGACATTACAATGTCTGAGGAGTTTATGAAAGTTTTTCATATTACTACCGTGGTTTGATTGCAAATCTGAGAGATGCTTAACCTCTACAGTGAATTGTGCTGAAAATAAATAAAATACAAAACACATTAAAGCTGTTTATCAACAAAAGTACTTTCATTGGCAAAAGTCCCCCAAATCTTTTCATTCAGTAATCTTTGTTTTACATCCCTCTTAGTGAAATATTCTATATAAGAAAAATCATTTGTGAGCAACAGAAATCCCATTCTGTAATTAAAAATTGAACAATTTTATACGTGATGTTTTATCTTCCACAAAAAATATTTATGAAATATCACAGAGATCCAGCGCTTGTTTTTTAATAACTATGACCTGTTTTGAATACCTATGACCTGTTTATTTTTAAACTAACTTTACAATGTCTGTTTTCTCATTACTAACCTACATATTTGCTGCACACTCAATACTTGCTTTACGAAATAGTTT
Source organism: Aptenodytes patagonicus (assembly GCF_965638725.1). Taxonomy (NCBI): domain Eukaryota; kingdom Metazoa; phylum Chordata; class Aves; order Sphenisciformes; family Spheniscidae; genus Aptenodytes; species Aptenodytes patagonicus. Next base: position 40,227,825 of record NC_134950.1, read on the forward strand.
AAGTTCTAACTCTGCAATGAGAAGGCAGTATTTTGAATATTAGGGAAGAATTAGGGAAAAAAATCCTGACTTTAGCAGGATTTATAAAGCTATGGATAATTATTTTCAAAACAGTGATTAATAAGTGTCCATTTTCATGTCATCATTGGTAATAGATGCAATCTCACTCAGGCACCCCGCCATTCTGTTTGATATAAGTGTATCCTAGTGTAAAAAGGAGCTTGTCATACTTATCTCTAATGGTGAATGATTTCTTTCCCTCTTCCTGAAGACACTTTGCACCCAATATTCTCAAATCCTATCATGCTACAGGCTGACAAATAAGCTAACAACAATGTAGGGAGCAAGCTACATTTACGTGTAGGTGCATGTTCTCTAGAAGATGTGCAGAAGATAACTGAATCTTTTTTGCTTGTAAATCGGACAAAATACATATATGAAGAGATCTGCTTATACGAACAGATGCAAAATTTTTACATTTCAGTAAAATATCATAATCTGAGAGAGCAACATACTGCAAAAAATTGCTGCATTTTCAGAAAATGGGAGGAAAATTAAGCATTGTTTTCTTGTCATTACTGCTGGAATTCTTCAAAATGCAAAAGCAGAAAGGATCTGTCATTATACCAGTGTTGCAATTAATACCTGGAACTTCTCCTGGTTTTCACATATTTCTGTACTTTCTATGTTTAATTCTATTGTTCAAGCAATTGTACTGTATGCAACAGACAACAATTTGTCCTGATTCATGGCTTAGGAGGAGCAGCTGATTAATCCCATGTCAACAGTCTTGACCCTATGCAGAAAATAGAATCAGGGAAGGCCTGTTTAACAATATATCAAGGGTACAGTTGTTTATTTTCTCTGGTTTGTAAAATCTATAAATCACCCGTAAATGCAGAGTAAGTTAGGACAGTGTAGTTCAGTCATTATCACTTTTATCCCTTTTTTCTTCTTACATGGTAAATGTGTTTTTTTCTTTAGAATATTTTGGTGTGAAACGACCAGCATGTTACCATCATGTTTTTCTGTATGCTATCAGCGTATAGAAAGAACCATATATATTTATTTGTTGGTTTAGGTTTGTCTTTTCATGAACAGCGAGATCTGTACAACATAGCAGTCCCATACAGCAAAGACACCTCAGTTCCTTCCATGAAATGCTTAAATGTCATGGCTCAGTGCTGTAAGTGCCGACTCATGTGAGTAGGCTTTACTCTTCCGAGAAGACCTATTAGCTTCAGTTGGGCCATTTATCCTAAGGAGAGCTTGCAGAATGGGGTCCTTCCAGCAAGGTGCTCAAAGAATATTTTTGGGTTTTTTTCCAGGGTGTAAGGTTTTCAGGATATCCTTTTAATTGTTTAACATTCAAAAGGATTCCCATTCTGCCACAAATATGTATAAAAAAATTGTTCTTCCACTAATGCTTTTGCTTAAGTATGAACATACAGTATCTGGTTTATATTAGTCTGTCTGAAATTGCTTGCTAAACCGGATGAAATAAAACATACATAACAGCCATTTAAAACATGGTCATGGGCAAGAGAGAACAGAATGTATGCCTTTTCATTTTTAGTAGTGAAGCACAGTGACTCTCCAAAGCCAATCTGGAAATCCTAATGAAATTTTAAATTTTAAGGTGTGCAATTCTATATGGCAGCTCCAGAAAAGAATGTGCCCTTTATTATTGTAAAGCATACATGGCTAGGTAAAAAAAAAAAAAAAAAAAACCCAACAAAAAATATACATAACATAACTAAATAAAGCCAAAATCTGTGGAAATCTTCTCATGTAAACTGCATAATAGCACTTCAAATGGCCCCTTTCTGTCATCCACTGTAACCATCACATTCCCATTTCTGCTGCAGTCAGGTGAACTGTCAAAGAGCTATTACGGTTGGCTGCATAGAATTCCGAGGAAAGACAAATCTGTGCAATTTTCTCCTTGGACAATAAATGGTTCTTTTGGTGCCTTTAGGTTTTCCTAAACAATTTTAGTAAAGAAAAAAATGAGTTTTTAATTTTTTTTCCGTCTTTTTTGCATGTATGCGATAATGCAAGGGGCTTTATTTGGGCTGAAACCTTTACTATGAATGTGTAGCTCTTTGATGGATGCACATTAGCATTCCAGTATGTGGGTAAGATTTATATATTTTTTCCTTTTCTGATACATAATGTAGCTTCAAGTAGATGCTTAAGACGGTATGATGGCATGTTATATTTTAGTGTGGGTTTTTGCACTATTAAAAGAATGGGTAAACACTGAGTGGAACAACGAAATGTGTATACAAATGCAAAAATCATCCAATCTATTATTAAAAAATAATAACAACCCTAAAATATTAAATGCATTTAGTCTTTCATGCCTGTTTAAAATACTGCATGCTCAGAAGTGAATACATTATTGTGATGTGTAATACCGCATCTTCTGATAAGGCTTATCTCATAAATAAAAAAGACGTATAAATGATGTGCTTCTGAAAGGTTTTTCTTCAGAGGCAAGTATTTTGTCCATTCTGGTGAGGTACGTCGTATAAGCAAAATGAGAGTTTGATTATATCTTTCATATAGTTAATAAACACGTGGTTGTCGGAAACCACAATGAGGTTTCTTGCTGGTTGTTTTCGTCTTCTATAAAAAATTAAGGTGTTTCAGAACTGACCTTTGCTCTGTTGAGTCATCTCCCTTTTTTCAGTTCAATTTGCCTTACTGATCAGTAGCATAAGCCAGAATTTTTATGGCCTTAGAAAAAAGGCAAGAGACAACTCATTCCTTTAATTTTTTAAGTTGGATTTTTTTGTTTCTTATGTACATGATTTTGCTAAAATTTGAGACTTTTCAAATTAAAAAAAGCAGTCCTGAATTTTAATTATAACTCTATCGCTTCACCACTGAATTTCCTCATAGCAATTGCCTGTTTTGCAGCCCTTCGAAGTAGTAATTGCTAAATAAGACATTCTTTATATTTAATTCAGAGCTACATTAGAGTAGAAATTGAGCTGCATTCACTGTTTTTACTCTTTTAGACAATAAGATTTTAATTTGGTACCTCTTTCTGGAAATAGCTTTGTTTACTGTATTCCACATATGTATAACTGCACCTCCTTATACAGTGTTAAGGGTGTAGCCCCACAGACAAGTTTAACATACACAGGGAATGGTCCCTGCCCCAAAGTGTTTACATTTGTGACAGAAACTTTCATTCCGAAGCCCTGTCATAGCATTCCTGAAAAATAAACCAACATGATGCAGGTTAGTCGGAGGGAACCCAGCTCTCGGTCACAGAGCTTGCTTCTGCTGTTTTCAGTAGACGGTGTCACAGGAGAAGAGTCTTTCTGTGCATTTGCTAATCTGATGATTCTTCCTGTCTTTATTTCCCCTGTGGAGGATGTAGCATCTAGAAAGATACTTGATTTTTTTTTTACAGATAGTACCGTTTGGAAAATGCTGTTTGCAAGCTTATTTGCTTCTGCGTTGTGTTCATAAGCAGAATATCATTCATTTCTGCATATCTGCTAGACTGGACAAATCAAGGTGACAATCCATGGTTAACTCTGTCAGGCCCTTTGTCCTGCTGCTTCTGTGGATTGAAATACAATGGAAACAAAGTGGAATATATAACCGTCCAGCTGCCTTGTTGTGACAGCGCGGTCCCGTATTACAGTGCCTCAGCCCCTGTTTGCCTATCGATAGCCAGTCCATGAGATGACAATGCAAATCGTGTGAAAGCTCTCCTACAAAATAAAAAAATCATGTCAATGGGGGGGGGGGAAATCAGACTTGCCTTGAAAAATAGAAACTCATAAAAGGCTCTGTTTTTGGTACAGTTGCTACATTCAGATGTAGGGCCTGTTTTGTTAACCATGGCATGCTTCTAAGGGATGCAGGTAGGCTGATGCGTTTAAATCTATCATATGGTGTCTGCTTACAGGGCTCTGCATTGATGTTACTTTTAAGGCAGTTTATATTTCATTTAAGCATGCAATTAATCATCTTTACAGTGTTGATGTGGCTGGCATCAGCAGCGTTATTTAATTAAATTTGAAATTATTTTACAGTAAATACAGGCTTCCAACTAGCCAGTCCAAATTAAATACTGAGGTCTATTTCTTACCCATGGTGTTTCCAATTTAAATGTTCATCCAAAAGGTTACACTTCATGGGTTGAAATCATTTTTATGTTCTAACTGTTGCTAAACCCAAAGATCAACTGTATGTGAGTCCTGTGCATCTATTAGCTGTAGGAATGTGTACACGTTATCTATATTTCTCATATTCCATTTCATATAAGTGATTTTATGACTGATGCTCCTTAAGCACCATTTTTCTCCCGACACTTTGTCTCTTCTGTCACGTCAGCCCTGAGCTGCTTTTGCACAAAAAAAAAAAAAAAAAAAAAGTCTTTCCTCCATTTTGTTTCAGCCTGGTAATCAAGCAATTAGCCCACAAAATGGAGGTACTCCGCTCCGCTTCTCATCCTGCGTCTTACTTCGGGTGGGCTTCACCTGCGTGCAAGCAGCAGGCAGAGCACTTTGCTGCCGAGCCTGTGAAATCGGCCCCTGAAGAGCGTTCCCACGATGGCCCGTAAGTGGCCACCGCTTAGGGGGACTCTGGGAGGAGGGAGACCTTCCCAGTGGGATCACTGGAGAATTACGTACGGCACGTGCGCTACCTGCAAATTCTACACTGGCTACGTGAGAAAGCGTGTGGCTGCGCTCCTTCTCCAGCTGTACTCACTCCCTAATTTTATAACGACCTGAAAACGTGCAGTGAGTCAAACTTTAAGTGGTGGTAACATTGTTGCTTTTCACCTCATCTTTTCTTTCAAAAAGGGAAAAAAAGAAAAAGAAGAAACCAAACGAAACCAACAACACCATTTGTTTTATGTTATAGTTTTCCACAGACAATTCACAACATGTCTAGCAAGGAATCAGACCAGAAATACCATCTTACTCCTATCATATATATAATACAGCTTTTGAATACTGGAAAATCTGTCATCCATTAAGTGCAGCTCAGGTCTTCTGTGTGAAAAGCACAAGCCTTTTCTTTTTTTTTTTTTTAATGCAGTGCTGCCATGTCTGCACTTTTTTGAAATTGCATATTTATCAGGTTATGAATTATTTATGAGCGGGGCCGGGAGGGGGAGGGCTGGAAGGGGAAGGAAGAGTGAGAAAACATATGCTTGGGCAGAGGAATACCTTAAATGAATCCACTACCAAGTCTTTTGAAGGATTACTTGTAATTACTTTTTTTTTTTCTTTTTGTTTTGTTTCTCTTGTGTTTCTCTTGGTCATCTGCTATTCCTATTGTGTTGTCAGTTGGGTTTATTTGGCTTTTAGGGAGCACGAAGGGATTGGGGGTAGTGTTTGCTACGACTTGGAAGATTTTGCTGCGGAAATGAATTAAGCATTTCTTTGACTTCTAAACTACAGGGTGTTTAATAAATATTAATCCTTCAACTGTCAGACTGAATTATTGTCAAAAAGAGGCTGACAGATTGAGGATTAATGACATGTTTCATAAATTAGAGATGAAGTATCAGCAGAATGTCCAAAGTAGGGATCAAGAATGGACCTGATTTGTACCTTAGACCAGTTGAACATCCCACCTATGTCAGACCTGAGCTCAGACTTATTCAGAAAACATAAACAACCTTCCCTCCTGCCCGCAAACACACCTTCTGCTCTTCATGCGCCAGGATCCGACTTCTAAATCCTTTCTTCTTTAGGATCTGTGTGTACCGAAATAGCAAGGTTGTCTCAGACACCAGATAATTTGATTAGACAGTCAGATCCATATTCTTTTTCTACAGTTTGTTAGAGGAAAATTGGGGGAGGTGGAGTAATTTCTGTTCAAACATCTCAATGTTGTATTTTCCCACTATGAAAAATATGACATCACAGAAACCTGAAGACATGGCATTATAATGGTAAATTGTAAAAATGCTAGCTGCCTCTTCAAAAACACACAGAATTTCCAATATAAATTATGTATTAAAGGAAATATGTTTGCATAAAACAAGTAGCAGTAATTTAATATAAGGTGACAGGATTTTTAGGAGCGGCTAATGTGTGTCAAAAAATATCGTGTATAGTCTTTAATCAAACTCATGATCCTCAGTTGAATGATTGCTTGTAAAGCTGATTTTACTGTATTTTCTAATTCATCAAAAGCAAATCACTCTCTCTCTCCCCCTCTTTTCCCCTTTTGTGATTATTAGGGGAAAATTAAGTTTAATTTGTGTAAGACCAGATCTTTTTGGGGTGGCTGAATCAAACAAGCAGTCATTTGGGGTGCCATTCTTTCTCTCGGCACAGAGGTACACAATATGAAACTGGGCTACCAGAGTGTATAAAAATGTTTAGCTTAATCACTCCCTAATGACAGCGACTTATGTCCTTAGTGCAGTCGATTTGTTTCCTGGGTTTTAAAAGTAGATTATTTCCATGGTGCAGGCTTAGTGTAAGCTGTTGAGAAACCACAAGCACTGCACTTCAGCCTGAGTTTGGGACGTTCGCCAAGGGTAATCTGATTAAAAGGGCATTTTTTACAACATTGTGGTGCTTTGAAAATTCTGTGCAGCCAGATAGAGTAGGGCCAAAAAAAAATTGCTTTTTCAAAGCTAACAGTTTTGCCTGAGCAGACTTAAAAGCGTGATAAGCAGCATCACTGGAATGATTCTCTTCGACAGTCTTGCAACTGGATAAACAAAGCATCCTTAGTAACACATCTGTTACAGACCCACAATCAAATTCATGATCTATTTAATGCAAGGTTTTTGCTTGTTTGTTCTGCGTTTAATCACATTTGCTTGCTGCATAGGTGTGAGGTTCTGAGGCCTTGCTTTATCTATAAGAATGAAAATGTTTCCCTTTTTCTGCAGTAGCTTTTCTCTTCCATGACGTGACATTTATAAATGTTCTGCTATGAGAGCGGTTATTTGTGATGTGCTCTAAGAACCAATGTTGGGTACCACATTCCTGAGAAGTTTAGCAGCTGTATGTTGTTAAAAGATAATTATCCTATCTCGAATCTTGGATTTCTTATAAGAGATAGAATGTAATACTAATTAAATATGTCATGTTTGCACACATCACAACAGACTCAAAAGAACTGTTCTTGGATCATTTGCCTTATTGAACTACTTTCATATTCTCTTGCAGCACCTAAATAAGGAAGAAAAGATAACAGATTTCTCTTCCCTTCTTCACAGCCTTGTATTTCTCTGAATGGCAAGTTCATGCTGGTCTCCACACATGCTGATAGTACAGGACTGCTTACAGCAAGACATTTGTATACACAATATACTTCAAAGTCACTGGGTTCAGTGAGACTATACAACAGATCAGACTGGCACTAGGTTCTAGTATGACAGGCAAAATGAAATTTGTTTTCTACAAAACAGGCTATTTTAGTTTGCTTAATAAATATTGAATGACAAGACATGGTTTCTTACCTTCTGCTACATCACATGGCTCTCTGGAAGGGGAAAAATGTATAATGAATTAAACTGAATTAAATTTTCCAACTGTCTTGTCTTAATTGTAGCTGCTGACTTGTAAGCAAAGCAAGAGTGCAATGCATCGTAAACTACATTTTTTCCCAAAGAGGACTCAGTGATAAAATTACAATTATGTTTCCTTCAAAATGGATATTTATATTTTGTTTACCTTTTCCCACATAGGTCAGAACATCTGTATCTTCCTCTGTTCATGTGGCAAAGCATGTTTTCCCTGTCTCCAGGAGTACCTTGTCATTTTTCTACCTATCAACGTTTTAAAACTGACCTTATGACTACACGAGCCTTTTAGATGTATCACTCACAGTATTAGTTGTAATGTGAGGTATAGGCAACACTGCATTTACTCTAACTTTGTTTTACCTATCAATATATACATCCCACATTCACTCAGCCGTACATTCATACTTACATGTATGAACACATGTAATTATACAAAAGCCGTTGCTTTCAGCGACGATTTTCATGATATTCAGCATTTCTTGCTGCGCCCTTCTCAAACGTATGTGCGTGTATGTTTGTGAGATAAAAATGCATATAAACTGATTTAAAATATCTGATGGATGCAGAGCCACAGAGCAATTCAGCAGCAGTATTTCCAGCATGAGGCTGCGTGTCCCAGAGCCCTGGTGGGCTGAGAATAGCTTTGTCAGGGCAGCTCAGCTCGGGAGCCTTTGATGCAGTGTTAAGTTCAGTTTAGAGTATTTACTCGTACGTGTCTTCAGCAACTGTCAAAACTGCTCAGAGCTACGAGATTCAGGCTTTTCCAATCCCAGTGACCAGCCAGCCTCCTGAGGCACGAAAAACTGCTTCAGGGTGGCTATAGCCCACAAATTCACTTTGTGTGACCATAAAAAAAGGCAGGGCTAAAAAAAAAATTGCTGGGAGAAAGACTGAATGAAGGTGTCTTTATATCACACTTTATTTGCTGTGTTGTTACCACTGTTCCTCAGATATGGAAACAGAGCGCAGACAGAATTAATTGAGAAACATCTGTTTACTATCACTGTTCACCCTGGATCGGTCAGCACAGCCCTGCTTTCTGGCATACTGAATGTTGCCAAGCATTTTTTTTCAATCTTCAAATTCAACGTATACCTTTATTTAAAATTTTCCTTTTAAGATTGAATTTTGTGCCGCTTAAAATGAGATATTCACGCCAGAAAGATGACCTGCTGTTCTCAGGGAGAGAAGGGGAAACCATTAGAAAAGAAGAAGATTTCTTGATAATCAAGAACACCTGTGATTCTGTGTTGCTTTCGAGAGCACAAAGACCTATAGATCTGCTCTTTCTTCCAGAGTAAAATGTCTGTGATCCACAAGAAGCTCCAATCCTTCCTTTTTCTCACCCCAAAGAGAAAAAGGGGAAGAAAGAAAATTATGCGCTATCAGATCAGCTGCTCTGTGTGTCTTCTTTAAAAAGCTGAGGATGTTGCTATTTAACATAAAACCTTGTGACCTTACTACAGCGGCTGCTTTGAAACACCAAGCTATTTAATGATGCAAATTGCAAACAGAGGGAAAACATCAGAAGAACCTGTCTGGAAATTAGTGTGTTTGACTGCAAATTAGCTAGCTTAATCGAACTTGCAGGAAGTGGATTTTCTATTCAGAAACCTGGCTTAGAGCTTTTGTCCATCGGGGCTATTCTCAAAGTGTACGGGACCTTTGGGAGTGCAAGAATTAAGGCTCCCTGTAACACCCACAGTATTGTGCTTGTGTCTGATTTGCTTATATTTTAGACTAAAATCCTTCAACACGAGAGTCATATGTTATGCAATAATAAGCCTTAGTTCAGACAGACCACGCGATTGCTGTGGGTTCAGGTCCCTACTTTCCTAGACCAACAAAATGATGATGTTCAGTCGGTGTAACTAAGGGCAGTATGTGTGCAGGGACAATGCTTATCCATTCATCCAAGCATGGAGGGGACCCTCCACAAACAGACTTCCTTCTTTTTGCGAGGAAGAAAGACCTCAGCTGCCCATGTCACACTCTATAGCACCGGGATTTGCACTGAGAGGAGCTCTGTGGGCAGGGTGATTAAGATGAAGGAGTGGGAAAGCCAAGCAGCTGCTGGCGGAAGCAAAGTTCCTCTGTCAGCCTGTGCCCATCCTCGCAACTCTGCGAGAGCATCTTGGCCAGAGGATTCTCACTCTGTTTACTATTTCTGAGACCTCATTGACAGGTCTTTTCAGGGACAGAGTGGATATAGTCCATTACCTTTTGCAAGAAAGAGGAAACTGAAGCCACTGCTCCAGGTCTTCCTGGCAAATGCATATTTTTCAGAATGCATGCATACCTCTCGTTTACCACCAGCACATATTCTGTTAGGAAATTAAAGGCAGAACAAAGTAGATAAGCTACGTCCTGAGTTTGGTTCAATTTAAAAGCTCTGAGTGTGACACGAGGACAAAAAAACCTGTTTTAAATACGTACTTCAGTAAATCTGTCTCCCATGTCTGCATCAGTTGCGAATGGTTAACTGTAATTTATTTGGATGAATTTGCGTTGCTGCCCTGGCATTAAGAATGGGACACTTCAGCATGCTGCCATTGGAAATATAATTTGCCTAAGTAAAGGGTATGTTTTTGAGCTTGCAAAGCTCAAAGCTAAGGACCAAAGAAAAATGGTTAACTAATAAAAAGATGTAAGGGAAGATTCATGCAGAAATTGTTCAAAACATTGAAATGGGAGTGCTTGAAATTAGGACTGTAAATTATCTTAAAGCATAAACATCTGAAGGTCCTGACTTCTGTTTTCCATTGTATCAGTAGGATTTCTGGGCAGTGACAGTCTGAAAAATTGCGTTGTTTTTGTTAGGTACCCATATTTGGATTTAGTAGCCTAGATTTCAGCACCTTGGTTTAGATGTTTAGTTTAATGGCAAGTTCTCAAGGAAGATAATGAGAGCTTTGTCTGAGTAAGGTTAGAGGAAAATCAGTGTTCTCGTATTTTGTCTTTTGAAAACAGGTAGTTTTAGAAGTGTAGAGCGATTTTCTAAGTCTTATAGGAAATTGCTGCAAAATAAAGGACTAAACAGTATATTTGTGGAAGTTTATTAAATTGGATAATGTTTTATACTGGAGGTATTTTTATGAATATCTCCATTTTGCTAGGTCCAGAGATTTGTACTGTTGTAACACGTAAGTGCCATTGATTTTCAGATGATATAGCAATATTTTATTCCTATTTCCATTTGATTCAGGCACTATGTTACCAACTATGTCCAAGAACAAATCTATCCATAGAGGCATTCATATTTCTAATAATGGCTAGAGCTCTGTTGCAGAAGATTCACTATTAGGAAATCTACCGGTGTTAACTTCATCTGTTCTTCTGCACAGAGATATTTCTAACAAAGAAAGTCTAAGGAAAGAGTTGTATTGTTATAATTCTACTGTCATGGTAAACCTATCTTTCCATTGGTGTAAACAGCACAGCTAAAATAGATATTTTTCACATTTACTTTTTTAGCACTGAAATTCCTGTGTCTCTAAACTCCATGAAGGCTTAGGGTAAAAATGACCATTCCTGCAAACATTTCCTGTTCTTCATAATTCTGCTGGCAGTGCTGTAGAATCACATCCTTTATAGGTATCTGTCACAGTGTGATAGTGTGATACCACTTCTTCGCTCGCTTTAGTCCAGCATGTCATAAATTTCACTTCCAGGAAATAACTCGTATTGCAAAGTGCTACACTCAGTTACAAGCTTCACGTTGAAAGGGAGTCATTCTGTTTTCCTTCTTTTATAGGCAAAAAACTTGGGTTTTGTACTAGCAAGGAATGTTTACAGGTGTAGGTGCTGAGGGTGTTGCCTTTACTGAATTCGTCTTGTATTAATACTACACAAGCACTGCAAAAACTAGCTCTCAACAATATATATTTTTTTAAATTTTAATTCACAAATCAAATAATTTCCATGTGTCTGTGCCCATGCCAGATTAGCAGGTTATAAACACATCAGTTGAAAATAGGAGATTCGGTTTTCAATGAAAAAATAGAAAGCCAGTGTTTTCCCTGGAAATGTTTGGAAAAAATTAAACAGTAGGGAAATAAGACATAAGTGTATTTTATAGAGGATAGTTAAAGCTGGGGTTAAAGTATTTAATTTCTCTTATCTTTTGTGATTGCTTTAGTCTGCAGCTTTCTCAGTAGAGCTACTACATGCACGACTTAATTCTGACTACTGTTGTTAGAATGAAACAATAATCAATGTATATAATTCCTGTTTATAAAAGAAATGCATCTAAGCTGTCCATATGAAGCATTATGCAATTAGCCTTTTGCAAACCAACAAACAGTATCTCTAATACATAGTTATCAAAAATCACTGGAATAATTTTTAAATTATCTAACACACAGAAATAGCGGGGACAAAAAGTGCAGAAATTTAAGAAATCGATTACCAGTTAGATCTAAATTTGGAGGAAATAGTGACAATTCCTTTATGCTGTTTTATCTGCTACATGCCTTATTTATGTTTTAAAGTGTAATTCACACCACTGCAACGCAGGAGTTAATAATAATCCCTAAGCCAATGGGGAGTACTATGCTGTTTCCCTTAAGACGAGGAAAGGCATGTGAAATGTTTGAAAAAATGTGTTGTAATTGCTGAAATAAATGGCAAATTTTAGAGGAGAAAACAAAAACAGAATATAGAAACTGCTGGTCTCCTAGGTAAACTTAAGTATTGACAGGTCTGAATTAATAGAGACTGTTTTTCAAAAGGTTCAGTGTCAGCTATGTATTGCATTTACTCATTCAGTTCCCACACTACTCTTAAGGGGATTGCTTGATTCTTGACACTGTGTGACAGAAAGAAACTTTGCTGTAGAATAGAGAAATAATGTCTATTTTGTTCTCCAAAACAGAGTCAAATACCAAAATTCTATCATTTTAACATTTTAAGGGGATATACACATGGGGCTCTACTGGACTCAGTTCACAAAAAATTATGGAGCTCTTTATTTGCATCTTCATTGGGCAGATGCTAGTTCCTGCTAAAGCTGGATTTTAATCCTGAACCCCTAAGCGTTCAACAGAGGACAGGTTAAAAAGTGCACACGAGCACTCACTGTGAGTTACCTCCCGAGGGAGTGCGTTGGAGGAGCGTGCCAAGGAGCCTAAAGACTACAGTAAGAATATATATTTTGTGTCAAAGTAGCACATCCTTTTCAGTGCCCTGAAATAATCCTACAAGGTATTCTCCTGAAGCAGAGTTTAGTCTCTGGACAGATAAGAAGCAGCTGCCAAGACCTAACTGAATGCAGAAATGCTTTACTATACCCACTCTGCTGGAGTTTTATCAGACAAGCAATGCAGTACTATATGCCACATATAGCCTGCTGCAATTTGACGATTGTTTTGAGCTGGAGATGACATTTATTAACTAAAGTGTCTTTGAAAGCCAAAAACTGTGCCCAGAATCTCATACAAAAATTAAGTAAAACTGACTCTTCAGACACATAGTTACTGCAAACACAATTTGTTGTCCTTCAGGTATGATTCCAGGATTGTTACAGGATATCACAGATCGGTTAATGATTTTGGTGGCAGGACAAGAGACGGTTCAGTTACAATGAGTATAATATTCAGCTTGTTTGAGATGTCACAAGTTTTTCTGAAAGGGCGTTGTGAGCCGTATTTTGATCTTCTTGCCTACCTGGGGAGTTTTAACCCATCAGATGATTGCTGCGTCTTTATACCATTACAAAAACTCAAGGACCACATTCTCGGGTTTTTTGGTTGGTTTTTTTTTTACCTGACACAACTTCTTTCACTATTATATTTCCTTTTTTCCCGCTTATATAATTTAAATTGTAATATGACTGTGAATAGTCATGGATTTAATACAGGAAAATTTTCAAAATTACATTCCATATACTGAAATGTGAAACCAAAAACAGTTCTTCATACATAAGGCTTTAATATTACATTTATTTCGTTTCAGACTCAATTATCACTGAAATAACAATTAATAAGATTTTTTCCTTGTCCTTTAAAAATATTTTTTAAACAGAAACCACCTGCTATTTGTCTTCCCCCTCAAAACTTTAGAAAATGCCTGAGATTAGAGCTACAAAACTGGAGATTCTTAAGCATATATCTAACACATCTATAGGTAGTTGCATTAAAAGTGGATGGTCCAGTCAAATTAGTGAAATTAAATGGAGGTGGCATGTGAAACTTTGTAGCAAAACTTGTATATATTCTATATATCCTATGTAGGAGATTCTAAGTGACAGGAAAAGATGGTCTAAAAAAAATAGCCCAGGATAAAGGATCTTCAATTTAGTCATTATTTTTCATTTTTGTATCCCTCTGGACACTTTTTTTCCCCACCTCCAGACTGGTGAGGGTTCCTACATACAGACATCACAAGTAATTTGAACAGAACAGTTAATTTGTCTCCATGCAATTATCTATTACAGTCAGTGGGACTGTTGCCGTGAATCAGAGTTTGCAAGTTTGTTCTCATCATATTTCTGGAAAGGAGTACCAACAGTTTCACAAGAAAGTCCAATTTCCCAAGTCACGAATCTCAGCCCAATTTTGCTGACAAGTTTGTGCTTTTTAAAGTATTTGAAAGTTGAAGGTTTGAGTTTTATCAGATAAAGAAGCCCGACCCTCCAGGGTTTGCCTTTTACCTGGCTCAAGTAGATGAAACAGTGACTTTCAAATTCTTTGGACTATACTACTTCTTCATGAGCCTGTACCTTTGTCGCCTGTGCCAGACTGACCCTACACATTAAAAATGCTATGTCTGCTCTCCGACCCGTGAGCAACATGAATTTTAGCCTTGCCGATGCGGTGTTCTCAAGGACGGAGCAAATGCAGTTGACTCTGAGCATCTGATCATGGGAAAAAAGTTTTGCTGTTTTTGTCACTGGTGTTTCAGGACTGTTCTTACACGCGCGCGCACACACACACGCCAGTTGTTGTTTCCTCACTTTCTCTAACAAAAGGAGAGCTGTTGTCAACATTTTTTTCTGCTCTCTTGGTTGTATTTGTCGGGCAAAGATCATCATGCTCTGATTTAGTGTTTTCAAATAAGTGTGCCCTCTGGTGCAGCGCTCTATTGAGAGACAACACAGCCCAGGCAGGAGAGTTCAGCATGGCCACTAATAAAACACAAGTGCTGCTTTGTCAGGCCACGAGTGATTACTTGAACAAGTGCCAACCAAGAAACCAAACATTAGAGCGCAGCTCTTCAGACCCTCAAGACAAAGGGCCAATTGACTTTCCTCATTAGTTTTTGTGCCAAACATGTAAACACAGTTTCCTCTCTATCTTTGATGCTCAAAACATGCCAGCTTGTTAACATCTTGGGTGGTATGGTGGTTTATGAGCCTGTAAAGACTATTATGTAGTGGTGGGTTTTGTCCTAATTGAAAAGATTGGCTTATCCTAAGGACTCCCGAAACTGGCATCTTTTTGACAACTTAGAAATTCTGTCTTTGCTCTAATAGGCTGATGAAACTGCCTAAAAGAAATTTAACATGCACAGGACCTTCCTCTGTCACACATACACATTAAAGTTTTGTTAGAATTAGGATTGGTCTCCAGCTTACTGAAAAATAAAAACAAAAAGACCCCCAAGTGATAAGAGCAGCTTTAGCTACATAAACTGCCTGATGAAACCTCATTTGTAACTGCTGTGCAGAAAGCTTACTGAGATTTTTTGCTTGATATTCTTTGTTTTACAGTGCTTTTATTTTGGGGACCTCTGACATTTTAACTTCTTTTGCATTTTACTCCAGTCTGTCTTGTTTCTAAATGCGGTGACTGTACAAGATAATGGAACAATTTCAAACAACCTGAAATGTTTGTGAAAGGTGTTGAATTTTAGTGCACAGGGAATGTTTTCTCTCTTGTAAATCCCCTTCACATATGGTGTGACTGCTGACATGAAATTTTACCAAAGTAAAACACCGAGGGTGTCTTAAAGTGGTCACTTTATGAATGACTGTGCAAGGTGGTGAGCTGTATGAACTGGCTTCCCTTTTCATTTTTGCAAATGATATCCATATCTTTTAGCTGAAAAGCTGAGTTTACTTTTTTCCCCCTTGTACAAAAATATGATGAGCTTTTAAAAAATGAGTCTGATTATTAAGAAAAAAACAACAACAAAGAAACCCTATTTAGCTCACGTTTCCCACTAAAATTGAAAGAGGTTGATTTGCCAGCCTCTGGCAAAAACCACATAACCTCCCATTCATGGGTCTAATGAGAACTTTGTTATTGTCAATGAAGAAACTGTAAAAAATAGGCACGAGTAAATTATTTTGGATTTTCTTTGCAAGTACTAAAAAACAAGAAAGGAAAAGAAGAAGAAAAAAGGTGTTCTGGTATTTTCTTCCACTGTCTCACACACACACAGAGGCAGATAAATCCATCTTTTAAAATAAAGGATTGAGCATGTGTGGAGTTATCTGCAGGCAGAGCAGTGAGCACATTGTGCTTAGTGGGAGCCCAGCTGCTGCTGGGCTCAATGACACTGAATGAAAGAAAGGACTAGATTTTTGGTGGAGCATTGGCAGCCAGTGTAGAGGCACAAACATGGCTCTCCTACTCCCTTACACCGAGACTCTGGGTGACCCCAAGAAAAATGAATATTACTTGAACAGGAAAACAAAGGTATGGAATCTAATGGCATCTAATATGGTATCTAATAAAAAAACTCCAAGGTTTTCCTCCTAGGCTGCCCCACAGCCAGAAACCCCTGGTGCCCATGTCCCTGGCTCTGCAACTTCTGGCTTGTGGGGTCTTTAGCAGGCGGCTGAGCAGGCTCTCAGGCTCCTCACCCCTTCCCTGTTCCCACTGCAGTGTTGGCTGCCGGAGGTTTGGAGGTCCTGTCTGCAGCTTAAGATTTCTGCCTGGGCTCTGTGTGATTTAGGTCTCAGCCTGCAAGCTCTGTTTGTTCGAGGTTTCCCTGCGTCATCTTGAAGTAACCCTAACCCAGGAGTAACAGCAGAGGGCTGTTAATCATCTCAAGTAGACCGTTTGTGAACAAACAAATGGTTTCCACCCAGAGCAAGCCGGTTTTCCAAGGCAAGGTTGTACGGGAACGATAAGAAAGCAGGCAATCTCTCAGCTACAGACATGAGCCACCCGAGGGGGCTGATGGTGGGAATCCTGTGACAGATTAAGTTTCAGATGTTTTCAAAGAGCGGTACCTGTGCTGTTCACCTTGAGGGGAAATGAAGCAGAGAGTGACCTGCCTTCCTGAAAACAAAACCACCTTCAGTATGCCACCAGGGAAGGATGAGCAAAGCTGAGGGGAGTTTGGTCTGGGGAAGGTATTAAAAACACTGCGCAAAACTGTGTTTTCATGCCCAGGTGCACTGTCAGGTGCCTGCACAGAGTCAGAATGGAGTCCTAGAGGGTCTTCCTGCCCCCGGCCTGGAGAAAGGGCAGGGTTAAGCCATAAGAAGGTCCATGGGGTCAGTACTCAATCCAGGAGAGATTGTGAAACAGGAATTTCATTTCCCAGGAAGGTTTTACTGAATTGCCTCCTCACATAAAATTGCACTGAGAGACTCCAAGCCAGGGCAGTGTCTAGACTCTTCTGAGGCTCTTAAGACATAAATTGCTCTGGGAACAGCTGCAAGTGGGACATAACACTGCAGCTTTGTGAGTGTCCAGAATGGAAGATCTGAGCCGTTTCTATGAAAGCTGGCAACCAATGCTCTGAAAAGCCCTCTGAAATTTCCTCAGTGTTTCAAAACTATAGCTGCCTTTGGTATTTAAGGAGTTTTCCCTAACAATGGAGCTTCTCCTAGGCTTCTCAGTAGTTAACTTCCATGTGGTGCCAAAGCAGATTCTCAGTGCAAGGGACAGTGACAGATCTGTACGTCTGGAGTGAGGTAGAGAGCTGGGAAGGTCCATCTGAGTAGGGTGGGCAGGTACTGGTGAAAGAAAAGGGTCAGTGAGATTAAAGGTGCTCGTGGTGATGGTTCAGAGAAATATGGGTGGAGATCTCTCCTTTTCTCTCCTCTTCTCCTCAAACCCACACTCTATCTCCCTTGCCCATTGCCTTGGGGTACAGGAGTCTCAGTTTCTCCCCATATTCCTCTCTCACCTTCCTCTTCCCAGATCTCTACTTTCTCCTTCAAACTGCTGACCTCCTTCATCTTGAACCTCCTCCAAGAAGCAGTTCCTCTCCCATATCAATGTATAGAGCATGTGCTGGGGAAGTTCAGTTATTCAAGTTCTGCCACATTCTGGATGGTGCCTTCCCTGTGGGTGTGAGGATGCCATGGCTTACTCAGGAAGGGGCCTTCCAGATATTCCAGGTTTTCAAGATAATTTGGGTCTGCTCTCAGAATAAGTAAAGCCTGATACTGTCTGAGGCAGGTGATGACAGTTTTTGCTCAGGACTGAACTGTGTATGTGACAGTCTGGGTCAGAGAGCCGCAGATATTGCAGGACTGTCTGTGTTACTCTTTATGTTGGTTTTTTTCCTTCTGAATTTGATTGAAAATATCGTGCAAACAACCTTTTCTGTAACATGGTGGATTTGAACCAGAGCTGAATTTGGCTCGATGCACTCTGTATCAAATGTTGCATTTGTAGTTTGTTTTAAAACTCCTCTTTGCCTTTTTACCAAGTTTCCCTTAAAGAAATAGTCATTTCAAAATGTATTTCCAATAGCCATACTGTTTTGATTGCCCGATGTTCAGGGTGAGTACATTAATAGCATTCAAAATGTGGTTTGCAGTTTTTCTGACATCTCAACATTCTGGAATTTCAGCAATCGTATTTGACCTACAGAACCCTGCACGCAAATCTTGAATTGATCACGCCGCACAAAGCAAAGCCTGCTGTAGTGCTGCTGCTAAAGGGAAAATTGAAGAGTATGGTATTGGTGCTCTTTTGCTACCAAGTTCATCACGGCAAAATCATGAGCTCATGATAGACCACATAAGTATAATGAAACTCTCAGCATTTCGATGTATAAGCCAAGACCAATGCCTCGACCTTTCAGGGCTAGTAAAATGGATACAGGAATTGTGGAAGAAATGTCTGTTCGTATCCTGAGTCAGGCAGTGTGTATAGAGATAAGGTCATTGTGTGCAAGAAACCCCATTCTAGATGTGTTAAGATGGTTTCCTACTGAAGTTCAGCATTGTACTGAAATGGTAAATTACAGGCAAAACTGAATTTCAGACATCACTGTGACAGAATGAGCAGTGCGTGGGGGATGGGGGAGAGAGTCCGTGTAAGAAATCGCTTTCTGTTACCAGTCACCAGTTAACTCTGCAAAACAAAGTGATCATCAGTAGGTCAGGAAGATGAAGGTTAAAGTTAAAAAGAGGTACAAAACTATATGTATCTACCTTGCTTCCAGATTTAGTCTCTATCTGAGTGTTATTTATCTGATCACCTGCAGCAGAGTTTGTTGTTAGAGATTTGTAGGTTCTCAGAGATAGGGAGATTGCTCAAGCTCTACTAGAAACAACTGGTCAAAGTACACATTAAATCACATCGGAAACAGGTGCAAATTACTTCTTTGAGTCTTCAAGTTTTTCTCCTTTGTGTATACAGCAAAGTAGCACGAAATGCCATTTATGAGGTCTGCTGGTGAGAAGAAAGTACATGACTGTAGGTGTCAGATTCTTTTCTTGGTAGGGTTCATCCTCTCTTCTTCAAATCCACAGTGATTATGTAGTGAATTATTAATGGCAAGGTAAATGCAGTTATTCTGGTCGGAAAGAAAAAGATGTGTACGGGTATTATGACTGAGAAATTGTTACATGGCAAAAGGATAGGCTGTCATTTACAAACCATTTTTATATTTAAGGTTCTCTCATTCTCTTGTTCCTTTCTAAGTAGTTCCAGACAAAAATGAGACTGAGACAAGGATGAAATTTCTAACCTAAAGGTCACTCAGTGCAGTGGGGAGGATCCCGTTGAGCCCATTCTTGCAATGAGTTCTGCACAGGCAAAAGCTTGTGCTGGCTCAGAGCAGGATCACGTCCGATTCGCTTTGGGTCGGGGCAATAAGACTAAGGACTAGCCAAAGACATTTGGTAAAGGGGAAACTCTCACACTTTTTTTGTGAAATAAGAAGATGATGACTACAGAAGAAAACAGTTCCAGTAAACCTAGTCAGAGAAGTGAAAGAGAATCTAAAAATATGATCCCGAGGAAAACAGTCTATGACTACTGGTATTTAAATAATACAGGGAACGAAGAAATATCCTTTCTTTCTTCAGTCACCTCCCTAAACTGTGGGGATATTACAGGCATTTCATGATACTGACTGAACGATTTAATCGATTTGAGAATATTTTCTGTCTGGGGTAGAGAAAACATTTAAAATTCTCCATTTCTTCATCACTTAAAAAAAATCTGCAGAGATGAGTATTTTCCTATTTCTGGATTCCTTATCACCTGTAGTTTATGTATGTCATATGCTTTTATCCAATCTCCCTCTTTAACAGCCTTTGTATGTCATCTGCACTCAATCCAGAAAAAATAGAAATATGGCGTGATCTCTTTGTCCATACGATTGCTATTTATACTATATCACCATGCTTTCTTCTTCTACAGCACCTGGCAAAATGGGATCCCAATCTGCTTTCACGCTGTGAGACTATTTACTACAATGCGGTAGCAACACATTTAGTTTCTAGATGCTTGTGCACATACATAAAGAAGTTTTGTGGGATTCAGAGTAATATGTTACTCTTCTAGAAAAATATTCTTTTTCTCTGAAGCCAAGCTTTTTAAAGAGTTAAAAACGTTATCTTTGTTCTTTGTTCTTTGTAACGCACAATTTTGTTCTACTTAGGGAAAATGATCTTTCTGCTTTATTAAACCCATAAAAACTTGAAAGTTACAAAACCTACTGGAGAATGTTTGCACTCAGCAACGCCTTTTTCTAAGTAGCAATGAGGGTGGCTGCATAGTTAGTGTTCTGATCTGATCATTTATTTAAACTATTACATGATTGAATTTTGTCCTGGTTTGTATTCAGGCAGCTTCTGCAAATATGTTAGAGATATCATACATTGAAATTCCAAAGTGGGTGCAGGGCTCCCTACTTTTGTTCTTCTGCACTGATAGTTTTTAAAATGAAAGCTTTAATCTGTATTATATAGGATCATTAATTTCTGCATTTTACACTTGAGCAACAGCATTCTGATTATCTGCTGCAATGAAAAATAAGCAGCCCTGCTCCTGCAGACTTAATTACTTACTGCAGGGCCCATCCCTTCCTAGTTATGGCACGCAATCTGCAAATGGGGTCAAAAACATTATTAAAAACCAAATTACCCACTGGATGGAGAAAACAAACATGCAACTGTGACCTAGAGGACCTAACCAACACAGGAGGCAAGCCTAGCTGCACACATTACACAGCTCTACAGAATTTGCTAAGGAGCTCTGTTCTCCAAATGAGCTCATCGCACAAGATAGCCATGCATGCTATCACGGTATTAAGTGTATTCTGGCTAAGTATTTTATAAATGGGGGAGGTGACTGATGTAGAAAAACACCAATGTGCTTTGGAAAATGTGCCCGCTGGTTAGGTGCCTAGACAGAGTGTGAAGCTTCTAGAAAATTTGGCTTTGACAGCAAGGACCCGGAATGTGTCCCTAAAATCGTGCTGTGTGGCCTTCTTGAAAATTAAACTTCCAAAAATGTGATTCAGCCTTGAAGAAAATTATAAATAGACTTTCAATAAAGTAAATATATTGAGTCTACCGTTCTTTAAAAACAGTGTTGGTTGCATTTCAGAGCAAGCCGTAGGAGTTATGAAGGATTTGGGAGATTTTAAAAGTTAATAAAATACATTAGTGCTTACAGAAACACATGAAAATGGAACAGCAAACACGACTAAGAATGAGTCCTTTGAAAAAATAATAAACTATTTGTTTAAACATAGTGTAGAAGAACATGTCATAATATTTATACGATTTCCTTAGTTGAATGGATGAAAAAATGGATCTGAGATAAAATTTTCCATGTCTAAAAGTCTAATGGATGGTAATAGAATTGTAAACTATAAATGAAATGCTGATCTATTTATATGAACAGAGGTACAGTATTTACTTGCAATATTTATAGCAATAGTATGCTGATCTAATTTATAAGACAATAGGCCAAGGAATCTATTGTTTTGAAATCACATAAAAGCAATAATAAAAGAAAACAATAAAATATTTAAAGTGCATACAAGGAAAATAAGTCCATAAAACACACAGTTAACATTAAAAGATCATTCAGTACCACTTGGAATTTGTCTATTTGAATACATTGTATTTAATTAATTGTAAGCACTGAAAATTGCTGAAGCTTAAAAATATGATTCAGTCCAGCACATAATAGTATAATATTTTTTCTATGAAATCAAAACATTATAAATTATAAATAATAAAACTCCATGAAAATTATCAGGTTGCAACAAAACAGTAGTAAATTATCAACATACAAAAATACAAGAGACACAGAGAGTATATAATTATCTAGATAACAAGAGCAATTCCATAGTAAAGTTTGTGCTGTAATTTAAACTTCAAGCAGTATTAAAATAATTTTAAAAATTTGCATTTGCTGAATTCCATCTGCAAGTCCAGTAGAATGAATCTTCATGGGGTAGGATTTTTTTTCCTTTAATCAGCTACTAAGGTTTTTCTATGACCCTGCTCCGCTGAGTTGTTGCTCTGTTTTCCTGACAAGTCCATCTGGATAGATACCCATGATCCAGACTTCTTGCCCACTGAATTGATATTTCAGCCAGAAGTCACACGGACATTTTACTATTGCACACAGGAGGGCTTGTCCTCTGTGCTGGAGGCTTTGGAGCTGTGGGCCTCTTTTTTGCTTCCTGGTGCTGCATGTCTGTTCCCGAGCTCACTGGCAGCATCAGAAGTGCCAGCAAGCCCCAGAGAGGATGGTGATGGTGAAGGGAAGGATAGGCGTGTGGATGAACAGCTGGGGGAGAGCTGCAGTGCTCCAGCAATCCAAGGGGTGGCACAGGGAGGTTAAAGAAGGGAAGATGCTCCTTAAAACGGATTTTGGAAAAAATGGAAACTTGTTCAAGGGTTGGGAGGACTGGAAGGACTAGCAGGACCAGGGGTGGCTTGTAGGGGAGGGGTGAGGACAGTCTTGCTGCGTACGTAGACAAGGCCACCTGACAGCAGGGGGCTGGAGCTGTGCTTAGGGGTGGAGGAGGAGAAAAGCCCAACTGCATCTGAGCAAAAGCAAGGTAAAGATGCACTCACAGCTTCCCCTGCTCCGCGGATTCAGGTGGCAGCTGGCTCCCCCAGAGTTTGGCTCAAAATCGCTTGGCTGCCCTGGCCTGCCCGCCCAGCCCTGGGTGCAGAGCGTCAAAGTGGGCACAGCTTTAGAGACCATAGCTCATTGAATGGAGGTGTAGATGTTTGAGAGACACCGCTCCTGCCGGGGAGAGCAGGGAGCTTGAAATCCCCACCTCCTCCTGCTGCACATCAGCAGCTTGTGCTGTTCCCTGTGGGGATTGCTGCAGGTTGGCCTGAATCACGTCTGCTGGCAGGAGTCTGAGAGCAGAGCCTGCACCCCAGCCGGGGTGTTACCTTTGCTGACCCCCCCCCTGCCCTGGCACTGCTGGGGAAAACACGCCTCGGGTGCTGCTACAGAGCCCCTCCTCGACTAGCCCCCAAACCTCCACTGCATCTGCACATGAATCCCTGACATCAGAACGAAAATGCAGTAGCCCTGTCAAGTTGCTGAGTTGGGGATGAGGAGAAACGTTTCAGAAATACAAGATGATCAGTGCAACAACCTGGATAATTGACAGTGCGTTCTCTATTTTTATTTGCCTGATGTGATACATTGTTGCAGGAGCAACCTTTCAAGGAGAAAGCCTGAAGTCCTGTTCTTGCTGTTGTTACAAATGTTACCTGCTTAAATATTTTTTTAATATTTAAGCCTGTCATGCTGGTGTCTGGATTTGCAGGCCAATACCTGATATTCACTTTCATATTCCTAACGCCAAGGAAACAGCAAAGACATGAGGTAAAAGAAATGAATGCAACCTATCACCAATGCCTTGCTACATGCTCCAGGAGGAGTGTTAAATCAAATCACATTTCCTTAACATTTACACAATGAGAGTATAGTTTTTGTTTACCTCTCCGTCTCCAAACATTCCTGGAGCAAAACACACAGCAGTGGTTGCAAATCTGGGTCCTGCAATAGCAGTGTAAAATAGCAGTGTAAAGAGGCCCCAGATTTTTAACTCTTTGAGGGAGGAGTGGAGGGAGAAACACACTTTAGCTTCTTTTACGTTCCCCTGGAAGGTTTTCGAACTTACCTTGGCATGGAGGACCAAAGACAACTTGAAGTCTGCTGCGCATTCAGTGGAAGCCAACTCTTCCTCTCCATTTTCTTCCTTCAGCAGAACTGGGGCGGTCTCTGCTTTGCTCGAGTCCTCTAACTCTCTCACAGATCCTCTTATTGCCATTCCCTGAGATTTTCCCCTCAGTCTCTAGACCAGTTTAGCTCCATTTCCATTCTCCTTGCTGTGGCTTCTTTAAATACATACCAGTTTCTCCCTAAATTCCTGAGGTAGATATTAATGCCTTTGCTGAGAAAAGCTGATTTTTGTTGGCCCATTAACAATCATTCACAGTTAAGGTTTATTTTTTTTCTCTTTCTATCTATGTGTCATTTCTGCTGCATAAGAAATGTTTCAGTATCTTGCAGTTTTAAATTGTGTATTGGCCCAGTTTTAAAATATGTGTAAAATGGCACTGGCTCATTTCAGTTATTGACCACCCCACAGGTGAACCACTTTAAGAAATACATTGTTTTGCAGGTAGAACTGAAATTATGTCCAGAAAGCCTCCATGTTTGTGATCACACAACATCAAGAGACCCAATTTGTGCTACTAATCACATAGATTTTAACCTTTCTTATGAAACACCAGGTCTTGCAAATCTGAGGAGATGAGAATCTGAGCTTTCGGAAACAATTAAAAAACCCCAAACCGTTATTTTTTGTGACACAAAAAGCCAGAAATTACACTGTAAAACCTCAAAACTTAAACATTATAAGAGAAGGATCCCAAGGAAGTGAGATGCACAAGTATGGAGCAGAGATGGTGCTAAACTTGCAGTTTGTAAAGTGAATTATGGCTTGTAAATGCTTGGAGTCAATAAGCTCTTCTTGTGTATGAAATACGATGCTGAATGCACATAAACAAGGAGGAGCAAAGCTGTATGGAAACACTGGCTGTTATGTTTTACCTAGTGGTGTGCTTTGTGTTTTATTTTACACAGATGTTCTTCCTTTCTCTTTTGCTTTCTCTTTGTTCTTCTCGTGGTCAGCGGGGTACGGCCCAATTTGGACTCATAGGAATTGGCTTGTTGCATCGCTAATAAGATGCTTTGTGGGTACGTTGTGGATTGTCTCTCAGTCATGCCATTTTTAGAATGAAAGCTCAGCAAACAGCACCGAGGCAGACATACTATGAGACAGGGAGGTCTGAACACAGCTCCAGGGAGAAAGAAGTTGTGTTTCATTCACAGCCAGTGCGGGGTTAATGGGTTTTGCAGAAACGAGGGTATGGGGATTGTGCCTGCCTCTGGTATGCCCGATACCTTTTTCACCTACAAAACAGACATGGCATCCCTTGCACAAGTTCCTCACTAAAATAAGACATCTGTCAGCTGGACCAAGCCAGGCTTGGGTTTAAAACCTGTACAAATAGTGCAACAGGGTCATTTTATTCTGATTTACTTTTAATTTTGCATTGAGTGATTTCTCAGCCTCTGCAATGTCTACCACTTTTGTTTAAATAATCTTAATTAGAAATTATTTCCTCTCATGTCCATTTTCTTTATCATCCTGTGCTGTGATAACTGATGAAACATACTTTCAAGACTTGGGGCCAGAGGGGAAGAAGAGGTGAATGAATTCTGCAGGAAGACTTTGTTTAATGCTGTGCTTATAAGGGATAGTGTTTATGACAAATCAGTTAACTGAGGTATTTTGAAAGGCTGCAGGAACAATGTCCAAAGACTTAACAAAAATTTGTTTGAGGTATAGAAGAAAAATTACCCCTTGGAAAGTTAAAATTGCTTCATTGTAAGAATCGAGCAACACTGATATGATTTTGGAAACCCAACTGGTATTTGCATTAACGTCTTCTAACAACGTAGTTTTTTTCTTTTTTCTTAAGCTGTAAAGTAAAGCCAACTCAAATGAACTTCTAAAGTATATTTGTGAAGTTTCACGGTAGCCTCAAAATTAAAAAATAATGCGTCCAACTTGCATAAAAGATAAATTAGGCCCATCCTAGCAATTAAGAGAATTTCTGTTACAAACATAATGTTTAAAAGTAAAAGCACTGTTAAAAACAGTGTATATTTTAAGTTAATATTTTCAGAATATCTTCAATTTTTTCAGGCTATTAGATAAATAGAATATGTGAAATGAGATGATGAACCTTGCAGATTGCCTATCTATCTACTCCCATAGAACGGACCTAAATAAAATGTCAATAAATACAGAATACAAATGGAAGCAAATACTGATAAAGACAAAACCATGCATGTCAACAACACTGTTAAAACCAATGTACTTAATTAAAAAAGTGAAGTCAATTAAAATCAAAACAACAGTGCAGCGTGTACAAATGCTGGAATAATCATTAGGCCTTGCTGAATAATGGAGGAGTATAGAATTTTTTTTTAAAGTGAAACAGCAGGGGTGATACATTACACAAAGCAACAATCTACAACAATATGACAATTGAATTACTTCAGCCCCATTAGGCAGGTGCAGAAGAATAATTAACATGAATTTCTTCAATGGAAAGGAAAAAAAAATAAACTTTTGTCTAGCACAAACTGCTATTTTTTCCCTCCAAAATGATGAGAAAATATGACAATGAGCAGACTGATTAAAATGAAATCTTTACGCTTATCCTCTTTGTGAGACTGGTTAATCATGGGATAAAATATGTACGCAGTGTATTTGCTTATAGTCTGACAACGTTAAAACAGGCCATTATGGGTCACATCAGCTTTTGGTCTTCTGCTGAGGTGTAAGCATTGATTACTCAGATTAAAATTAAAATATAAAAGGCAATAGGTTTTGAATTTTTAAACTTTTTTCTGATACGAGGCATTCAGTCAAGCCACAAGTTCCATTCAGTATCTGTTTTTCCATTTCAAATTCAAAACACGTTTGTGACCTCCAATGTCAATCTAAGCAACAACTGTTCTCTAAAATGTCAAGAAAGAGTGAACAAACTTCATAATGTCTCATGAAATGTAAGCTGCTTCTTAAACTATAGTTGCTTCTGCAGTGTTTTTCCCTTTGGAGTTCTACTAAAATAATTCTATTTAGTTCTTTTGAAAGAGATTGATTTGGAGACAGATAGCCATGCAGTTTACTAAGGGACATTTGATTTTCTTCTTTTAGAATTAAAGAACTGGGTAAATACTAGCACTGGTCATGTTAGAAATATATTAATTACAGATATGGACAGAAGATCTCAAGTGATCGAGTTAACATATCTTAAGAAGCTGCTGCTCTGCAGCCAGATAGACTGCAGAAGGATTAATGCTCATTTTATGAGCTGAGGTTGCGTGCTCTGGTAGCTTTAACCAAGCCATTTTACTTCATGCATGAAATAGCTTGTGAGGGGCTGAGGAGCCCCGGGTCTGTCAAACAATTTGTCCTGTCTACACCATCACCCACCACCCTCTTTCCCCATGGTCTTTGGGCAACTGGTGGGCTACGAGTCACATACAGTCTTCTGGCAGTCTGCTACTGCCACCCTCCATCCTGAACTCAGTTACTGCCTACTGGTGTATGTCCAGGTGTCTCATGTAACTGCATGTGGCTCATCTAAGGCCGTGTACTCTTCCCCTCCTCTACTACTTGACTAGATATATCACCATAATATAATTTTGCTATATCAGCCTAGAGATACGTGTGTTTCCATTCACATGAAGCGAGTTGCTAGGACCATGTATTACTATGACCAAATTTCCCCTTACTTTGAACTAGGAATAAATAACTACCACCTCTCAGTCAAATGGGAATAATTTCCGTTTGAGAGCTGGGAGTCCCACAAGTATTCGAGGCTGCTGTATGGGCTGGTTACATAGATTTTTCTCATGTTTATTTTTTGACAAATAAAAACTTTCCAAATCCAAACATTTTTTATGTTTTATTTTCCTAAAAAAGTCAAGGACTAGAGAGCTTTAGAGAGCTGGAATGCTCAGTTTGAAAAGGAGTCATGCTTTGGGATGAACATAATTTTCAGAAATGGGATCAAACCATAATAGTTACCAAAATGCAAGCAAATTTTTCATACTTTTTCCTGGTTTGTGTAATTCTCCTGCTGCTATTTGAATCAGGAAGTCTTTAAACCACTGATTTCTGGAACTGAGAATGCTAATTTTGTAACTGTCCTGCACCTAATACTCTTCCCCTAAACATCCATGTTGATAGACCTTTGTCCTATCCCTGTGCATCTTATGATAGACTCACATATGGAGTGATCTGCCTGCTTCAGTGACGTCTAATGTTCTGAGACCCTGCTGATAGCATCTCATTTTCCCATTTAAATGTTGATGCACTTACAGATACGTCCTAGTTTTGATCCAATATCCTCAAGTTATAAAAGCTATGTTGACAGCCAAGCAGAAACTATGGAGAAACTACGGACAAAGAATGGACTGGTTCTGCTGCAATGACTGACATGGGAATGCCAGCAAGGACAAGTATCTGTTAAAGCAGGTGATGCAAAGATAAAACTCCCAGGACAGTTTCCAATGCGACAAAAAATGCTCCCTCGAAGAATTAATAGTATTTGAAATCCTGTTACTGCTCCACAAGACCACTGCCACAAGGTAGATAACATTAATAGGTGTCACCCCAGAGAAGATGAAAGAGCCAAGGAGAGCTAACATCCCTTTTCTGCACAAACTCTGAAGCAGCCCGCAAAGGACAGAAGCTGCAAACCTGCGCAGATGCCTAGCCTGTAACGGAGAGGGAGAAAGAGAGGGAGAGACAGGACTGACAGCGTTTTGTGCTGCACTACGAACATAGTGGGCTATGAAAGTGTAATGCACATTTTGCTCAAGATTATAAATGGCTGATGATATTTTGGACCTATGTGGACTAAGCCTTCTTGTCTTCTATCACTGCTCTGTCTTCTAAACATGATCCGTGCAGCTAGAAGTCAGTTTTACACAGACTGTTTTTCTAAAATAAAAATTTTAGAAATTTTTATTCCACAACTTCTGGCCAAACCAGTTTTTTCTAGACATTTTCAGGCTGCTGTATGACCCCTCCAGCTAACTGCACTCCCCACTCACCTCACCAAAGGCGTTCAAATGTGCCCTACTCAGGGCTCTTAAAGAGCTACAGTGTTTCCTCTTTCTTCCACCACAGGTCTCCAAATCTTCAAGTTGATGGTGGTGTGAGAGCTGAGAGGAGCAAATATCGAACCACGCTTATTAAAACGGCTGATACAGAATGGAAATGCTCAACACAAAAAATGTTTTGTTTCAGAGGTTGAGGAATGCCTCGAGTTCCTAGCTACCTTTGCATTTCAGGGTGGTATGCATGATTACAGTGTATTTGGCAAGTTTCTACCTCAGCTTCATTAACCTCTTGGGTTTGAGCCATTACTGCCACAGTCGATTTCTTTTGCAGCGCACTGCTTGCAGTCAACAACTCAAGGCAATAGCAGACATCTGTCTGGGCACAAGCATTAGCCAGTAATGCTCGTTGCTAAAAAAACCAGGATTTGTTCTGGGGGCCTCTACAGAGGGAGCTTAAGGGGAAAAACATCTACAAGCTCACCCAAGAGTAGGGAGATGTGGTGTGGTGGTTGCCATGGTGACTAGACTCACTACAATAACTACTTCTTATATGTCTCAGCTGCTCCATCCTGTGCAGATATCCTGCAGCCAGGAATATGGTCTGCCTGGGAAGTCTCTGGGTCAGAAAAAGTAAAAGATAGGAGTAGAGAAGAGGTCATCTCTAGAGAAGAGAAGAAGAGGTAGCTAAAAAAAAAAGGACATTAATAGAGATATGAAGAAAAAACAAAGAAACAAATGGTTGCAGGAGTTGACACAAAAGTAGACAATTATAGAGAGAGATGTTTCATTCAAAGATCCTGCTCTGCACCTCAGTTATAACCTTGTCATGCCATGCAACCTACTGAGAAGGATTCAGCGTGGCACTGTCGTTACACTATTCCAGGTTCCTGCTACAGACTCCTCCCTTTCTGTATCCCAGCCCAGTGGGAACGTTACTCACCTTTCTTTTCTTAAGTAGAAGCAAAAGTTCCTTCTCGCAGCTTTCTGCCTCTTGAATCATTGACCTACTATAGAAATATGGTGCGTACCCATTAATTAGCAGACCTGAACAGGTGGGTATGCATGCAGTTTCTAGAGCTCAGGAATTGTATTTTTTCCATTCAATTCCAGAAGGAATACATTAGTTTATTTTGTTGTTGATGTGCCACGGGAACAGTCTGTCCTGCCGTTTGTTCAGCGATGACTACAGAGTTAGTTCATGGGCAGTTACGTGTTTCAGACCGAGATCCACAAAAAACAGCCCATGAGAAGAGTTTTGGTAATCCAACCTCAGAAATCCTGCCTCTTCAAAAACTTACATGCCTGCCTCAGCACTTTGGAGAGACTTTCAGCTGAACAAAGGCAAAATGGACCAAGGCCAATTTTATTTAAAGCCACTTCTGAAAGTAGAAGTGGTAGTTAGGTGTTTGGGTTTGGGGCTCCCTCCTTCCCTCCCACATCTATAACATATTCCTGGGCAGTAAAAAGAAGAATTAGCCAGTGCTCCTCTTTGTTTCCAATCCTCTTTGTTTCCAATGTCCATACAATCACTGAAAATTTATAGAAGCAGAGTAAGAGGCCTATAATACCTGATAATAGCCTAAGGAGATGAAGCTGATGAAGGAGAAGACCTGCTTAATGCATTTTGCCTTATGACCAATTTCACATAGAATATGTGAACCTTTGGGTACAGCCCTCCCTATTTCATAGACACCCTCCTCTGAAGTGGCTGTCTTGATCACTAGATTAGAAAGTAATACTTGCTGGCTTACTTTCAAGCTTTATTTATGGCTTTCTAAGGATAAAAATTATGAAAGTATCTCTCTCATGATCCTGCTGTGAAGGTGCAGCTTCTGAGGTTGATGGGTTTGATTCCCATTTAATAAAGAAGGGAATCGAATCCTGGATACTCATCTCATTTCCAACCTTCACTAGATGAACTCTCTGAGATTAGCTTGATTATTGTGATGAAGGAGAATCAGCACCTGTGTGGGAGATAATACTTCTCTGTGGTGCTATTTTAGTTGGTTTCTTTTGGGAAGTCTCTGTCTGGAGCTGGAATGAAAAATGGAGGCTCCATATAAAATCAAATGGGCACACATTAAGCCTACTCCAGGGTTAATGCTCCCTGTGCCAAATCTGCTATTTATCAGACGATGTTAGACTGACACACACAGTCTGTATTTGTCTCATCAAAAATAGATTCTAACTTGTACTAAATGTGCAAATGCATAGCCATGGTAGCTATTTTTTGCCTTCATCATATGAGTGATCACATAGTGTTATTTGTCATGTTATTTGTCATAAGCATCATACTTAGAAGACGAACTACATTCATGTTATCTGTGGAACACCATGTCCTTCCTTCCCCCCTTCCCACCCCCAATATATTTGGAGAATAATCTCCTGAATATTTATTCCCATTAATAGTAGATGCTTCTTCCTTTCTATGAATATTTTTCAAATAACAATGCTTTCAGCTGGTTTGCTTATAAAAAGGGCTGCAAACATTACTAAAGGAATTGGCAGCTTTTATTCACAAGAGAGTTTTCTTTGGAAGGGAAGGGAAGTGTTTGGTGAATCCTCTTTCTTGCTTACCCCCAGCAGTTATCACTGCATATAAAGAGGTTGGATGAGCCCTGAAGGTAGTAGGAATGCTTGTCCCTATACGAGCATGTTAGAAATGCCAAGTCAGTGTGACTAATGGATAAGACAGAAAGCAAAGCCGGTGATCTAAGATGAATAGAAGAATTAGAGGAAAAACAGGAATGCAAATCTCACATTGTTAGAAACACAGACCTTACGTCTGCTCCTGAGTTTTGTTTCATCAGCTCTTATAGCTCGTGGGCTTCTTCACTGTACAGAACAATTGTAAAATCTGCAAAAACTGGGAGAGGTAGAGCCTGTAGAAGCTGATGTTTGTATTCAAAGTTGCTTGATGGAAGCTGCTAAGCAATACTGAAAATGCTGGCAGGAATCCCAGAGTTTGGAGGGAATTTCCATGTGCTGACTCAGGCATGAATTGTAGCTCACTGGAGTCCTACACCTGATCCTACTGAGGTTATGAAATCTGGAAGCAAGACTGAATTCAAGGTGAGCTACTGAAATTCTTAACAGCACATGTAGAAGACACAAAAAGGAAGAGTGATGGATGTAAACACATAGTATATAGCTCACTATCATATAGAGTACTGCTCTGAGGAAAAATTACAAAGATATTCAGCTAAACACTAAGGCAAGCGACATCATCTGGAAACGGGGGCAGGAAAATTCTTGCCCTCCCAAATTGACAAGACAGATTAACAGCTGTTTAGTCAGCCACAGAGATCCAACTATGATAAAAATATGTTGCTGGTAGAAATACCTTAAATACAGAAGAGAGCACTGATGGCCTTTAAAAGCTTGCCCTTTCCTGGACTGTCTTACTTCCTTACGTGCTACTTTTAGCAAAGCAAACTTCTATACTTACATTTCAGTATGAAAGTTAAATCTCTTAATAAGTTTTTTGGATATGTTAGGGTACAAGTCTGAAATTACTAATGAGAAATGATTTTTCTAACAATTCTAGTGAAAATTGAAACTCTGGATTCCAGTGTAGATGCAGAAGTAAGAGGATTTTTCTGAAAGAGGAGGCCATGCAGAGCCTATCCCAGCCCCTGTGAGAGCAATTTAATTGGGCTGCAGGGCAATAACAGGAAGAGGCCCTTCTTTAACTAATGCTTATGTATTCCTATGGGAAACTTGCAGACAAATTCTCAGTCCTGCTTTTTCTATTTCCCTTTTCATTGTCAAGACAAGTTCTGAAGACCTGCTTCCTGGTTATATTTTTATTATCCAGTAATGCTTTAAAACACTTTAATGTCTCTGTATGGTAAACATCACCTCCTTCTTTCCAAAATCTTTGAAAACTTATCAACAACCACAATGTCTACTTTTCAGACTCTGTTCGTGTCTAGAGCTAATAAAACAATTCAGAAAAATTCATTTGATAAAATAAGTCTCTGTCCACTGTGGCTCATCAAACGCATCATGATTTTCTCATATTTCTCATTGATTTGAAAGTTTTGTGAAAAACAACCTACACAGAGTTCTTAGTGTTTCAATCATTTCTTAGCAATCTCTTGCAAGCACTCAGTGTTTCAAAGTCAAGCTTATGATTGGATGTAAACCAGGAAGATTGCTGAGGCTGATTAAAACCTCTTCCCAGGGCTAACACTTACAATTACAAATTTGAAATGTTTGTGGCTGTATAGAAGTTCGGTTAAGGGTTTTTTTTCCTTTTTCTGCTGTTAAAAAAATCAAATAAGACCTAGGAATTTTAATAAGCAGTTGATTATGGACATGTAGTTATAAAATGATCTTGCTATTATGGGCAAGATTTTCAGAAGCAAAGTAAAGTTTTCATCCGTTGAGGTCAAGGACAAAATTCTGTTTGGAGTCAGTGGGAGTGGGATTTTAAACACTGCCAAGTACTTTCCAGAATCAATGAATTTATTTAGAAAGAGGAAGAAAGATTTAACAAGTGGCAGCTTTCAAAAAATCTTAGGAAAGTGCTATTGTATGCTTTACTTTGCCCACTGAGAAAGGCAAATATCTATTTCCTTTTCTGAGATTGCACTTATCTTACACATAATAATAGCTAGTTTAAAAACAAAACTGCATTGAAATATATAGCTTTCTTTTTCATTTGTTTATTTCAACTTCCATGTCCTCTAGCTTCAATATCACTTTCTTTTCCTTGAACTACTTGAATTTTATTAAGGTTTCTTTTTACTTGGTGCTAAAATATTTGTGTTGACATAATTAGATCTTATGGTCATAGAATAACACTTATTCAGCTGAATATTCAGCATTTATTCAGTACATGCCCTGTTCCATTAACAAACTCTGACCTACAGTTCTTCCTCTCCAGTGACAGAAAGCAGAATTCATGAAATTTGCAGTAATTTTTCTGTGAATGAAAACAGTATGTTTTTTGATAGCAACTCTATTCCCTGAAGGAAAAGGAATTTTCTGCCCAATTTTGGGTGGTAGCTTTGAGTTTTTTGCTTATAAGCAAGAAATTATTATTTTTTTTTTAAAGTTAAAATTCACATCAGACTTTCTTCCCAGAAATAGAGATACATTGCATTATTTCCACACAAGGCTGGGGTTATGTACCAGCAGATTCATGCAATTTCTAGCAAATACTTAAATGATATCAGCTTGTATTTTAAACACAATGCTCTACTCTGAGGGATAAATAGTTCTGTGTGGACAGGGCACTGGTGTAAGCCACGAGGAGCTGCCCCATCATGAACAGAATACTGCAAAATACTTCTAAGAGTTACTCCTGTATGAAACAGTTTCTTACTCATGAGTCACCTCCTCATGTGGTGTAGGCAACCTACTGTAACAAGCCAACATGTCCTCAGACCCTTTTTTAGTTCTCCCATCTCCTTTCAATCTGCCTAACAGCCTCCAAGAGCCAGACGTGTCCCTGTGCATGTGAGGAAGCAAAAGCTACAGTTCATATCAGCTGGGTGGGTATTTGTGGATTTTGGGAGATGGAGACAATACTTGCACAGATGTAAGTGCAGGAAGAATCCAGTCTTCAGCGGGCAACATGTTTAAGTTCTGATGTAGGTTTGTTCAAATTAACAGGGGAATTTGTAATTTTTGGCTCAGGGAGTTATCTCTCTAAAGGTCTGTAAAAGGAAGAAAGAGAAACTATGATATAGAATAAGCTTCTGGTTTAAACGAGTACGCTTCTCTGTGAAAACTCACTTTGTTCCTCTAAGAGAAGCAAAAACTTACAATTAACTGGGAAGGAAAAAAATAGTACAGGCAGCATAGCTTAACTTAGCTGTGAGATTGTCGTAGGGTACATCTACGGAGTATTTTTTCAGGCAGATTTGATCTCACCCTACTCATTCGCTGAGCCAACTGCAAAATCCAAATCTCTGTATTGGCAGACATGTAGCTGTATTCCTCACAGCACTCATTCTAAACTAATAAGTCTGGCAGAGGGAGAGAGTATATTAGCTCATTCTTAGTTCCAGCAGCTACCCAGAAGGCATTACAACACACTTGAGATATATCTCATACAAACTACTGATATGCCCACACTGCACAGAAGCGACTGCAGTGTGCTGTAGGGACAGCTCAGGCACCAGGAGCTGTGACAGCTCAAAGTGAGGTATTATACCTTACATCCCAGGCAGACTATTACTGAGTTAAAGCTGGTTTAGCTGTAACTCCTGTGGTCGAACCTATGAAAAGAGTCCAGTTTCTTCCAAAAAACCCCAATAATCTCAGGGCAGCATGCCTGTTTTTTATTCCTGAGCTCAACAAGCTCTATTTTAGCCTCGGGTACTGCTGAACGTTTCCTGGGTGTAGAGTTCATGTGACATAACTTCTAAAAAGTGCCTTGCTTACAATCTCCTAGGTCAGAAAAAATACCTGTAGGAGTGGGATGAGCTAGGATAAAGTATAACATATGGTCAGAGGAAAGAAAATGGCACTTCGTTGTCCCTAGCATTAAGTTAAAGACTGCACACTTCAGAAGCTGATAAGCATAATTTTTTTCAGCCAGCAGGTAACATGACTGGAGCTGTCAGCTGAATTCAGGGCTGAGCTCAGGATTCCTGGTTCAGAAGCAGGGTAACCAGTACTGCAGCGAGGCGCTTGGTTTATTCCTTGCGGAGATACAGGCTGGGGATGCTTGGGCAGGGGACCATCTCTGCCACGAGCCTGCTGTGTGCCTGTGCAACCAACAAGGCCAACAGCATCCTGGGCTGTATCAAGAGCAGCATGGCCAGTACATCAAGGGGAGTGATCATTCCTCTTTCCTCAGCACTCCTTAGATGGCACCTAGAGTACTCTGTCCAGTTTTGGACCACCTGGTACAAGAAAGACATTGATCAAATGGGGCAAGTTCAGTGGAGGCCCATCAAGATGATCAGAGGCTGGAGCACTTGCCCTATGGAGTAGAGGCCGAGGGACCTAGACTTGTTTGTGCTGGAGAAGGGAAAGCTCTGGGGAACCTAAGCAGGGCCTTCTAGTACCCACAAGCAGGTCACCAGGAAGATAGAGTCAGGCTGCTCACAGCAGTGTGTGGCAGAAGGAAAGATGGTTGTGAGCATACCTTTAAATAAAAGGGGTTTAGATTAGATATAAGAAAAAACTTTTTCAACCTGAGGACAGCCCAGCAGTGGAAGAGGCAGTCTAGGGGCTCATGCAACCTCCACACTTGGAGGTTTGCAAGAGCCAACTGGATAAAGCCTTGAGCCATGTGGTCTGATCTCATAGCTGAGCCTGCTCTGGACAGGAGGTTGGACTAAAGACCTCCAGAGATCCCTTCCAATCTCAATTATTCTGTGATCTTATTTCTTCAACAGTTTTTTTAGGGAGGTTACAGGATACTTCACCAGAGTACTTACATGGCTCAGGCTGCTCCTAAAGGCTCTCCTAAAGACAGCAACTGTAAGCAGACATATTTTGATCAAAGTATTAGCCAAAAAACCTGACTGTTTCATTCATGGTTTACTGTGAGGTAACACTAGATCTTTGCATGAGTTTCATTCTTCCTTCCATAGCAGATGTCTTTTTTCCCAATCCTTCGTCTCTGCTTAGTACCCCAAATGCATTTTCCTTCTCTTCACAGGTTTTTTCCTTTGTTCCCAAGCTCTCATTACATGTAGTTATAACTTCTTTTACTGAAACTCTTTATAGTAGACTCTGATTCAAAAATACACACAAGGGCAGGAATTGGGTGGATTACCAAACACCAGCTGATCTGCAGCAACTGATTACGTACTCTTATCCTGTTGCAAACTTTGTAAGAAGCCTATTAGCTTATGTTTCTCACATTTGTGTGTAAACTGAATCTTGCTTCACCCTCTATGAACAAGAGAGTGCACACTGGTGTTCAGTAGATAAGCATTAACGTTTTCAGGCAAAACTACTTGCTTTGTGTTTCTGGGCTCTTTTTCTCTCGGGTTACTGTAGAACACCTCAAAACAGGCCAATATATTCAGCTGGGAATCAAGGAAGACACTTCCTCCTGTCCTTAGTGTCTTCCTGGGTATGAAATATGGTCAACAGAATCAGCCTCATTAATTAGGATATTTATATACTTACAATGTATCTAACTTCATTTATCATGGCATGCTACTTTTATGCATAATACTCTCGTGTATTGTACAACATCAGAATAAGCTGTGTGTCAAATCTTTGAGTATTCCATGTACAAACTATTTTGAACATTCAACTGTGTTAAAACTGTGAATAATTAAAGAAATAAAAAGGTAGTTTGACCTGGGGCAGGGAGGGGAAAACTGACTTAAGAAATGCTAGGAGAAGCTGACTGTAAAATAGTGCCCTATTTTTAAAAATATGAGTCATGAATCGCTCTTTCTCAATATAACAGTGGAAAAAAAAAAAGATGCTTCACCTCGCCATCCTTCTTTTTTCCTTAAGTTTATTCTAAAATTTTTTCTTGTGCTGTCTAAAATGTACCCAAGTACCTCCCCAGCACAGTTCTGGTCACCTGCAGTTAGCTACAAACAGGACTTGATCACACCACTTTTATTCAGTATAAAACAAAACTGTCTCTAGACCTTGAAATTGGTATCTTCAAAGGAACTTAAAGGATTTAGGCATCTACAGCCCTTGGATCTTATTGGGAATAACAGCACTGGATTTGGGGGGGGTTCTTTTGAGAATTCCAGCCTGAATTCTTTACCTCCCACATCATAGTTGTGCTCAAAAACGACAGCTTTTTTTTTGTTACATAAAAATGAATCATCATTACATTTAGTTCCTAAGAAATGGACATGCACCATGAAATGAACTTTTTTTTTGTTCTCAGTTAGACCCACAGGTACAGCCAAGATCCATTTGTCTTTAGACTGAGGTGTGGTGTATGTCATTCTGCCTGCACAAATATATTTAGTCACTTCTCATTCATCTTACTCATTGGTCATTCCTATGGCTTTAGCTAACTCGCTAAATGTCGTTGAAGTAGAATTAGCAGTTGACTGAATGTCTTGATCTAGTATGCCATTGTAACTGAAAGGCTATGTAATGCTAATCATTTAGTCAGCTGGCCAAATGGTTATCATCTGTTATTTCTTGTACTTTGATTTGAATGCAATGAACTGAATTTTATAAACAGGAAATTAACTACGAAGACTATTCACAGGTCACTTGTAGAAAAGCTTAGCATAAGGAGGTCACCTGGACTGCAGCTTAATACTTGATAGCATTGTTTGTGTTATATTGCATGTAATTCTGTGAATAGCTTGAGAATGCAGTTATAAGGTTGGAGATGCAAAGTGGTACTACTTCCGGATCACATCTTCAGTCGTTGTTTGAGCACTGGTGGTATGAAGCACTTAAGAAGGTAATTAAATAGGTGGACATTTCCCTAAATAAAAGGGACTACCTTAGAAACAGTTAAAGCAATCAACAGTAACTTACCTTTACTGTCTATCAGTGATAAATTTAGCCATTACCAGCTTTTGGGAGAGTTTCCTAACTGCTTACTTTTACAGATCACAATTTAGAACAACCCTTTGGCTGTTCTAACCTGTGCCAGCCTGACTCTCTTTGGCTTCTGCTCAGCACTCCCCACTGATTACCTTAGGCAGGTAAGGCACCTCCTCACTTGCCTCACAGGCTTGCACAGATCCTATTCTGAAAACCCAAATTATTCCCACCTATAAAGGGCTGAGGTGTCTAACTTGGAGCTGTTGACATCAAGGTGCTGGTGAAGATGTACGAAACCTAAAACTTTTCCTTTGCTAAGCCTACGACTGCAAGCCCTGTGGTGTGTCCAGCTGAAATAACCTTGCCACTCTGTTTTCAGTTGCAGGCTATCACTCTATGGCAGGATCGGTTGAGTACATCCTCTAAGCACTTCTCAGTGGGTCAGTTCACAGCCAGGTGGACTCCCACATGCTTTACCTACCTCCCTCAGTAGGTCAGTGCTTAGCAGGCCTCTTACCCACTTTGTCTGCTGTCAGTCAGGATTTGTTTTAGTCTAAGGGTCTGGTGATGAGATCTGAAACGTTGCACGGACAAACCAAGTGATGGAGATGATAGAAAAGGAATGGTCATCTGTCTTCTGCAGTGGACTTCTGCAAAATGGGCACAGCAAAAATAAATCACCGCTATGGAAAACAATGAGTGAGGAGGACAGGAAGACCCTTCTTGTCAGCAGACTAAAACTTGTTTGTTAGGGGATTTAAAATTAAGCAAACTCAGTCAAACTGAGACTTACCTCACATAAATATTCAAGGTGAGGAACAAGATGTTGTGTTGTGCTGCCTTCGGACTGATGAAGCAATAAGGTATTCAGTGAGGTAAGTCTTAGAGTATCAAACAAACAAGAAGGTACCTGAGAAAGCCACGGATCAGAGGTTTGATTGTTGTTGGAGAATCTGTCTTTCAAGCTGCTTATCTGTGCTAAAAATTGGTTTGAGCACTTCAAATTGCAAGTGCCCAATCTGCATAAAGTGGAAGTAATATGCTGACAAAGTCCTGTACAGGTAGCAATCAGCATCATCCTGGATGAGCTACAATATTGCTAAGATGTTTTAAGGAGGACCTGCCAGAGAAGCATTACAGTAATTAACCCCGATCCGTCAGAATGCTGGGCAGGCCCGAGTCTCAGGAGCTGAAGCATTCAAATAAATAAATAAAAGATTGCTTGATGTACATCACTGCTTAGGGACTGTGAGTCTGAAACCAGCATCCTGAGTCCATAAAGATAATAGCTTGCTCACAATGGATGTGAATGGATGACAACAGGAACCTCTAAAGGTGATCTGCAAAGGCAGAAAAAAAAGAGGGTTGTACCATTTTTACTTCTTTATAATGACTAAAGAAGGCTTGAAAGCTTCTCCCCCCCTCCTCACATTTCACATCTTATCTGATCTGCTTTCCTGGATGATTCTACAACAGACTAGAGGGAAAGTATAATTATGACCCCACATTATACCACGGAAGTGATACTGAGTTAGGAAAGAAAAGGGCTATGCTTTTTTGAACTAAAACCACTGAACTCTTCGAGGGTTTTTTTATGCATCTTTTTGTTAGCAGCTAGTTAATTCCAAACTTCTTTCTTAAAGGTTTTACTTCCATCTCTTTCAAGATTCAATACTTCCAGTTCTACAATCAAATGCAGAAAAAAAATGCTAAATCCATTTCCTTGGGTACTCCACAAACATTTCCCAGAAAATAAAACTGAACCTGATATTACCAGTATGTTTAGTCAAAAAAAGAGTATAAAATAAGTGTGAAGCTGCCACTCTGTGTTGTCACACAGCAAAACAAGGAATGATGGCAAATGACATAATGCCATTCTCTCTGCCATCTTTGAATCTGTAAATGCTGCAACATTAAAAGATGTGTGTTTAAGCTCTTAAATGAGATCTCGTGTAAATAGCATCAATATCTGACACATTAGCATGCAAAAGTTGCTGCAGCAGCCTATTTAGCATGAGTAACTCAACAGATTTGAAAGAAACTTGAAGATCAAAAACATGCTGCAGAAAAAAAAAAATGTACACTGCACAAAACTGTATAGAAACTAAAGGACTGGTTTTTTTCCGGTAAATTACATGCTCACCTGGTATCTTACAAATCAAGACTGGTTTGGGGGAGCTCTTTTGTGACTAATGTTATTGCTCAGCAACAGCATTTACTGCCTGAGAAGGAGAAGGAATAGCGAAAGCTGACCCAAACAGTATAAGCAGATATTCCACATGGGGTAAAAATTTGAATGATTTATGATAGCCAAAGCATCCCTTAAATCTCTCCCAAAATAAGCATAGATAGGGAAACAGTCACAGATGGCCAAAAGATCAGTCAGAAAATAACCCACAGGAAGCTTAGTGCCAAAGGTAATTGACATAGTCATCAAATCAATTTCTGATCGTACAGACACTTTTGCATTCAGTCTGCTTCCCTGTGCTGTAGACCATTTGGCATGTCATTCAAATCACTATTGCCCAATATCAGCTTGCAGCGGTTATGAGAGGTTCAGGTACTTTCTGGAGCTTACTTTTCACACACTCACAAAGATGCCAGGTGAGGACCAAGTTATTGTTTCTGGTAACTGAACATTTATATGATATTTACTTTTGAGATGTAGTATTTTCCCCAGATATTTTCCATTTTGTATACAGGAATATAAAGCCCTGGGACACTGCGGACCTTTGCACAAGATGTTCCTTCACAATGATTACAGGAAGAGAAGAAGGGCACAAAGCTGGTTGCCAATGTGCTTTTTAGGCTAAGCCTTTAGGTCATTAGTCAGAGCAATAGCAGTGACTTCTTCCACAGTTCAAAGATTACTGCACAAAGTAATAATGGAGAGCATTTTCCAGAAAAAAAATCTATTCTTTCAGCATAACTAAACCACTTTTCGAATCGTGAGAGATTTAAAAGTGAAAAAGGAGTATATTGCCATATCTGGCATGATAAAGGAGGGAGAAGGGAATTCTACCTGGAGGTACACCCACTGAGGAACTGAATCAGAAACCGAGTTTAATGCTTCTTTCAGGTAGTAGATTGCCAGCTGAGTAGGAGCATATTTTGTTTGCTGGTGTAATCAGTAGAAATCACACATTAGTAATTTCCAGCTGCCTACCTGTCTATAAAGTGCCTATCTGTGCACTATCCAGAAGTTTAAAGTTGTTCAGAAGCATAACAGTGGAAAAGTGTTTGAGGTACTGATGGATATTTGTCTGTTCAGCTGAGGAAATGAGTCCTCTGCTTACTTCTATAGGCCTGAGCGCAAAGCTATAACACTTTTGGTGTGTTTGTGCAATATAAGAAACACGCTGAGTGTCCTAACATGTGGTATGTCATTCAGAAAGATCTTGGTGATCTGGGAATCTGATATGTTTTGCAACTAATGGAAATTTCTGTCACTTTGGGGTGAGATTGGAGTTTTTGGACCAAAGAGTCATTCTGAGTGTCATGAACACTTGCTGCTTGTTCTGGGAATGAAGGGTATGGAAGGTACAGGCAGGTGCTCCTTCCAGAGGCATGCCAGGATGGGGAGAGACCTTCTGCATGAAATAAAATAGGAGGCAGCATTACTGACAACTAAATACAGCAGAGATAGAGGGCAGATTGTCCTAACCAAGATGATATCATTTGTCCTAATACATTTACAAAGACGGCGCAGAGGGCTGAGGTCCTGGGGTCCCACGGCGGGCCTGAGCGCACTCGCTACACGTAATAAATCTGTGACCTCAAACCTGGGTCTCTACAGCTGCTCGACAGTCACCCATATCTGGCCCAAGGGATAGACTCAAGTATTTCCAGCCCTACAAGTGTAGGTTCCTGAACCCTGAGCTAAAGGAAAAATGTTGTTGTGTGTTGTAACACTGAGGTTTGTAATCCCCTGAGATACATACATACATAAATACATATATATACACATATATCTGTATATAGGGTGCTACAGCCTTTGCATTCAAATCCCCACACTTTCCTTCATAATTGTGAATGACAGTCTTTCACAAGCCATTTAGGAAAGCAAAACTCAGTTCTAACACTAGAACCAAAAATAGGCCACGACTGTTAGCCAACCTCCAGATATATCAGTCTGCAGTCAGGTAGCACAAGTAAACAATTTCAAATTTTGTAATCAAAAAAAGAAAAATGAAACTTTTCAAAAAAAGATAAAGAGTGAAATTACATTTCAAAGTGCATTTTAAAAAGAATTATTTCTTCTAAACCTGCTCATAATAGAGAACATTGAAAAACTAACAGGAAATATGGTCGAGATCCAGAGTGTCTGCTCCAAGTAGGGAAATCACATTTATAATAGATAAGCCTCAAGTTGTTAGGGGTTAAAATGAAACATATTGATGCATATAGAGACATGAGGTGGAAAGGGCTCTGCTACAGAGTGAATGGTGATGGATTCATAGAAAAAAATAGACTTTCATAGAAAATAGAGTATCATTTGGGAATGCCTAAAGGAAGAAAGCAAGAAGTATCTGAAAGGGGTGGGTTTTTTTTTTCAAAATTCAGATCCATTATCAGAATAAAGAAATATCCAATGGATATGATGCATGCAGGCCAAGCAGTAATGCAGTAAATAATATATAATTCTGGTCTATACTGTGTTTTTGTGATTTCACTTATATTTTAAGTCCAGGATGTTCAATGATGAGTACTGTTTTTGGATGTACAAGATGAAATGCTGTAAATATTCAGTGTCCAGAAATGCTGAGTCGATACCCTTCCCCCCATGCTCAATGTTCCAGCCACTTTTCAGATTTCTTTTTTAAACTAGTCAATAGTTTCTTCTCACACCTCTCTCACTGCCTCTAAAGGCCTCCCTTTACATCCACCTGTAGCTGAGGAGACACTTCAGTTCACAGACTCCTGGTGCAACAGCTTAAAACAGTTCCCTCAGAGCTACCGCAGTCTATTCTTATGTCTGTATAGTTGCCCTGATGCAGTAAATAAAATTAAAGAAAATTCTCATGAAGAATTAGACTGTATGGTTTCTTTGCTAGGTTTAATGAATGAAGTAAATCCCTCCTCTATAACTAGTAATAAATAGTAATAAACCCTTTTGCTGTTATTTGAAAGAATAGTGCAAAATGCAGGTAAAACACTTCAGAATAGATTTTACGCTTATCAAACAACAATAAATGTCATTATATTGCATTTCCCTGAGGAGTATTTTCTTTTATTTAGCCCCTTTCCTCCAGCAGAATTCAGGGGCCTTCCATGGACTGCAGCAGGTTTCAACAATCCACTGCAATTCCTGGATTTTTTTCAGAGAGGCTTGTGCTCCTTAGTGATAAGCAACTTAAGCTATGGTTGGACCACTGTGCTTCTCTATTTGTCTCCTGTTATTTCAGGAAAAATCCAGCTGGACTCAATTTTTCTGTGGAAGTATGGGCTCTAAAGTGAAGGCAGCTTCTGTGTTTCCCTTAGATCTCCTTTGACAGCCTGCTGCTTTGCAGACTCTTGTGTCACTCTGCTAGGACAGGACTAAGCAAATTTCCTCTCGTTCAGATCTTGTCACTCATCAAGTAAGCACCTTTGCTATATTTTGGACCAGATGCATACAGGAATACACCTGTGTTTTGCATTCCTGTAGAACATAATTTTGACCTTATTCATTCTTTTAGCTGCGTATTCTTCTTGGAATGAAGAAGGACACCCCCTCCCCCTGCTGCCCTTGATATGAGATAATAAAACAACAGAAGAATTCTCGGTTCCTATTGCTACATGTAATTTCTTCATACTCCCGAATTCTGCCCCTGTCATACTGTCAGTAGATGGTGGTTAGCAAGGCATCTTGAAGTTCAAAGCAGAGGTCTGTGCCTTTGAAATGGGGTTGGAATAGAAAGCCAAAAAATTCTTTATCTAAATAATGGTGAGGATTGCTGACCTGTTGGTGTCGTGGTTTAACCCCAGCCAGCAACTAAGCACCACACAGCCACTCACTCACTTCCCCCCCGGTGGGACGGGGGAGAGAATCGGAAGGGTTAAAGTGAGAAAACTCGTGGGTTGAGATAAAGACAATTTAATAGGTAAAGCAAAGGCCGAGCATGCAAGCAAAGCAAAACAAGGAATTCATTCACTCCTTCCCATCGGCAGGCAGGTGTTCAGCCATCTCCAGGAAAGCAGGGCTCCATCACGCGTAACGGTTACTTGGGAAGACAAACGCCATCACTCCAAACATCCCTCCTTCTTCTTCTTCCCCCAGCTTTTTATATGCTAAGCATGACGTCACATGGTATGGGATATCCCTTTGGTCAGTTGGGGTCAGCTGTCCTGGCTGTGCCCCCTCCCAACTTCTCGTGTATCCCCAGCCTCCTCGCTGGTGGGGTGGGGTGAGAAGCAGAAAAGGCCTTGACTCTGTGTAAGCACTGCTCAGCAGTAATGAAAACATCCCTGTATTATCAACACTGTTTTCAGCACAAATCCAAAACATAGCCCCATACTAGCTACTGTGAAGAAAATTAACTCTATCCCAGCCAAAACCAGAACAGTTGGAAATAAAGAAATATTACTTCTAAAACTATCTGGAAAGATATCCATCCACCTCAGTGAGTCCAGGTAAGTTTTGATGCTATCGCATTTTAAATAAAACACTTAAATATCAACAGATCCACGATTTCAAAA
Source organism: Aptenodytes patagonicus (assembly GCF_965638725.1). Taxonomy (NCBI): domain Eukaryota; kingdom Metazoa; phylum Chordata; class Aves; order Sphenisciformes; family Spheniscidae; genus Aptenodytes; species Aptenodytes patagonicus. Next base: position 40,272,816 of record NC_134950.1, read on the forward strand.
CATGCAAACTATTGGAACCCAGGTGTCCCTTTTAGCACTACTCTGCAGCTTCTGCAGTATCACAGATATGGTCCAATAAGTGGAGTTTGAAAGTAATAGATAATTTAAAAAGTCTTAAAAAAATCACTTAATTAGTTTTCATTTCTCCTACTTGCACCTGATAAATGAACATATTAAACTGTGAAGACTCAGGAGCCTCCAAAAGCCTTTGATGTGTATTAGAATAATCTAATAATTAACCTCAGGATTCACCAGCATGACGCATTGAGGTGAAGTGAAACAGTGCTTATGATGAAGGGAATTCCAGATCTGCCAGCCCCAAGGTACCAAGCTGGCTTCATTCTCCTCTGCTATGCCATGGAGAGCTCTGAGATCCCCTTGATCTACCTTTTGTTGCATTTTATTCTTGGTGAGAAGTTCTTTTTTCAGTGCAGAATTTTTTTAAACAGCTGGGTGCATCATGTTTAAAAAGGCAATATTGAACAATAACATTTGGCTTACATGATATGTATGTAAAAGAAGGTATATTTTCTCTCTGGACTATTTTTGTCAGTACCTGATATTAGAGAGCGTTGTTCAGCCCAGAGTAGCTATTAAATACTTTGTATTGATGTGGTTACCTGATCTAAGTGTGAGCCCTCTCCTGAAAGTGAGAAAACCTACTCCCACAACTTACCCTGCTTCTTTGGCTAATACAGCATGGATACTAGCCTTACCTCTGTTCTAGAGAAGGACAGTACTTCAACTCCTACAAGTACCATTGAAGAAGTGCCTGCTTTGTGTTAATAAATTGCTTCCCTTGCCTCTAACTGCAAGCATAACGGTTCATAATAATACAACTCCATATTTGTACGAGGGCCAGAAGTGGTCACTGATTTTATGTACTCAGATTAAGTAAGTACTTTCATCCTGATTTTGTAATGTACTGAAAAGCTTCGATGCCAATTGGACTGAACGGTAACTGAGGGCACCAGCAGTTCCCTGAAAATGAACACTCAAAACCTGGAATTGATTAAGGAGTGGACATTTAAAAACCTGGGCAGCAGTTTCTGTTGTCTGTGACTCTCTGAGTGCTTTTATAATATGCTGTGGGAGCCAAGGTAGTCTCAGGCTCACTGAAGAGGGCCACAACAGCGATTGACCAGCCAGCGTCACTGTATCACTTTCATTCACAATACGATTCAGGAGGGAGAGGGGTTGACAGAAATGTCTACAGATTTGTGCAGCAGCAATACTAAGAACAAAAATACACAAGGTAATGCTTAATCTACTGCTTAAAGACTACCTTTCTGTAAGCATACCCTCTCTTACAGTTGCATAGACATTCGCAGAGCCCCCTCCAGAGTAAATCAAAAAACACACTAGAACGAGACACAGCGATACCATTTACAGTGTGTTTCCACTTTCACAGATTGCAACTAAGTCTTTAGAGTGATGTCTAGGAGAAACCAGGGCTGGGAAGGATTGCGCTTGCTGAACCAAGGAACGACTGACCGAGGAGGGAAAACCTTTTGAGGTGTCCTAATACTGACCCTTACCCCTGAACACCAAGTATTAATTTCTCAATGTTAACAGAGGTTGTGTTCAGCCCATAGTTATAATGTTGTATTATGAAAGGAGCAATATATGTAGCACTATATCGTGCTCTGATCCTTTCTTCTTTGTCAAGGATTCACCAACAATGACCAACATTGCAATTTGCAAAAAACTAATGAATTTCATTGTGCCTTGAACTGAGGGTAGAAGCTCTAGAAAGTGCTTCTCAAGAAAGAGGAAAGCTGCTCTCTCTCTCTCTCTCTCGTATAGGCTACATTAAATATATCTCCATTCTACACCCACTGCCTCTCAGTGCACTTCCAGATCCAGATCTTCAAGATCACTGACACACCAAATTCATCCGTTTTTTCCAACACTTACAGTTCTCAGAGCATTTATGTCTTTTGAAAGCAATGCAGTTTATCCAGGCTAAAGGTAATACGTTCCTTCTGTTGAGGTGAAGCAGCAGATTTATTCAAAGTAACACTTGTATTAGGGCAACCTGAGATACAGCTGCCTGGGTGAAAGTTCCTTCCACCTGTAGGGATACCAAACTGAGTCATACTGAAACTGAAGCTATAATTTATTTATTCCTGTCAAAGGAGGTCCCTTTCCTTTTAGTACTTGAACACAGTGAAAAGCCTCAGATGAACTGTAGTTAATAATGGTTTGTAGTCAACCTGGGAGCACACTTCAAGCAGGGATATCTGCTTTTGACCATGTTCTGTTCAATACTGTCACTGGTGATGTGACCTGTGGAGCAGGGAGGGCACCTGTATTACTTAAGAAGAGGTGCAGCATTTGGAAGACTACACAGGATTCCAAAGCAAGGTAAGCATCTTCAGTTTGAAAGCAGCAAAATGGAGACTCGCAAAGGACGAGTGGAGCCTGGGAACTTGGGACTGAAGATTTAAAATGGGCCAGGTAGCAACAGGGCAGAAAAAGTATCTAAAGTTTACAATGTGCCACAAATGCATATGAGGCTGCTGCAAAAGAACAAATCTCATTCTGGGATGTTTTTAAGAGCACTGCTGGATGTAAGACAGAGGAATGAAATTATTCTGCTCTACTTGCCACTGGAGAAGCCTCAGTGGAAGTACTGTATCCAATTCAGCGCATTGCACTTAAAGACAGATGTATACCAACTAGAGATAATCCAGAAGAAAGCAGCAGGAATGATCAGTTTCTAACAAATGTGGCCAAGGAGGAAAGACTGAATGAACTAGCCTTATTTTATTTAGTAAAAAGAAAAAGAAGAAAGAAGGGTTATAATGACCTCCCAATTTGCAAAAGTTTGTTATGAAAAGAAGGTGGTCAGTTTTCCCCGGAGTCCAAGAGAGGAAGGGCCAGAAGAAATCAGCTTGCTTTGCAACAAATGACATTTAAATTATATATAAGGGAGAAAAGTCTAGTCACAAGATTTATGAAAGCATTAGAGCAAGATAACAAGATGCAAGTCAAATTAAAATTAGTGAAGATTTTTACGTTTAGGCTTAGGTGTGGTGGCTTAGGTATAACTGATCCTTGTTCTCTGAAGGGGTATGAAGAAGATGACCTCTTGATGTCCCTTCCAACACCAGGAAATTTCAAAAGGGTGAATTCCACCCTCCCCCTTCTCTGTGAAAAGATGTAGAGTGGGGATTCAGAGGCAGTGCTGGGATGGCAAATAAAGACAGTCATTTAACCTTAAAACTAATTATCTTTTACCATGTGTCCTCCAAACATGCTGTCCTATATCATGGCATCATAGAGGTTGACAAGAAATTTGGACCCAGGACAGCAAATGCTGCAAGGTTAGGAGCTGGAAGAGATTTATAATCCATATGCTTAGAATTTGAGAGTTCGAATTCCTCCTGGTTGCCTAATGTCCATCTGAAACACTATTTAGAAACATATCCTGATGTTATGATGTTTCCTTTACTGTTCTCATTGTGTCAATTCTCTGTGAGAGGAACAGGGCAGATTGTCTGTGTAAACTGCACTAACTTTCAGACTGTGGGCTGAGACTGATTTTTTCTTTTTTTTTTCCCCAAAAGTCCTAATGGTTTTATTGGATTTCAAAATTTTGAGGTGAAATCATGTTGTCATGCAAAGATATATCTAATCAGACCAAAACAGCCGGCTAAAATTTGCAGGATGACTTTCTACAGCAGGAATCTTCCACAAGAACATCTTTGCCTTTCATAGGCCACAGGACCAAGTGAATATGAAAAGACAAACGAAAATGTTTCCTTTCTAGTTATTCAGCAAACAAACATGGAATCTCTGAATCAGCACATTAAAGCCCTTTTCCAACCAACACATACTAATGTTTAGGAAGGCTTGGAAAGTGTTATGTAGGATTATTCTGGAAATTGCTGTCTGAGGCTGACTTAATCTGGATATGACTGGTTTTGCATAGGGATGTGTAAGTCACTATCAATTTTCATCAAGTTGGCCCAAGCCTGTTTATCCTTTTTTTGTATGTGATGACACGCATTGCAGCCTAGGTGAAAATGTCCCATCCGCCTCCTAGAAAAGCTTAATAATTTATTTGTAGCCCATTTCATTCTAGACTAGTGCACACTGCTTATTCTCTGTGCTGCACAGCCGGCTCTTAAAGCAGCAGTACTGCGTGCTACAAACAGCTTTGCCTGACATCCCCCCGTTTTTCATTATATTGATATGCAGCCAGTGTGTGCTGTTAACACTTTCAAAACAAAACAGAATGAAGAATCGATACTGAGGGTGTTTGGGAGAAATGTCATGACCTTGATTACAACTGGTACAATTCAGCAACTGAGCTGCAAAAGCAATTTCACCGCAGTACCACCAAGGTAAGGATGTAGAGGAAACAAGTTGCCCACTACATAACTTCCGTATAGGGTGTTAGGGCTGTGAAACCAGCAGCAGCTCATTAGCTTCCTTCTCTTTCATTGTGCTGAGCCCCCCTTTGCTGCATGATAATGCATTTGGCAAACGAAAACTATGTTTCCCCTTTTTCTCTCTTTTAAGGAATTTATGGCTCTGTTTTACCAGACCAGTATGTTGCTGCACTTCACCAGGAAATGGTTCATGTCACACCTGAAATCGTGGTGGGCTGAACGAGGTGAAGTCACGTAGTCTCACACCTCAGGCTTTCCATTGTTTGCTTGCTTACTTTTCTACCTGAGCAGTCAGTCCTATATTCAGCTTCAGGCTGTAATCATCAGCTCTACATCCAGATCTTTAAGCTCTTAGGGTGCAGCTGGTCCGTGATTCAGCAGTTCTGGCTGCAGTAGGTTTGCGGGATCAGGTCCCTTAACACCGTAGCTGCAGCTGTCCTGTCTGTGCCGCTTCCAGTAGCAGCCAGCTGCTGTGTTGCAAGGCGATCCCATCATGTTTGTTGCATTGACACCTCCTTAAGTCTGATTTACCTCTGTCTTTATTCCCACCACCAGTTTTAAAGCATATTTTTATACGATTTTGAAAAGTACCACTCTTGGTCTCTGAGCACAGCCAAAGACCCAGAATTCAGAAGCAGGTGAGTATTTCTAAGCTAGGCAAGATTGTCTGTGACTGTGAAAATGAGCTACAGGGCTGCACGTACAGTCTCACACCCAAACTTCCCCCTTGCATCAAATTAAATCACTGAATGAAGAAAAAAACAGACTGACAGCTTTGATGACTAGAGGGGCTATCCAGGGCTGGAAAACTGCAACTATGCAGGCAGAAGGAGGGTTTGGCTTTTTCACATTATTAAGTTCACCGTGTCTGACATCTGTGTTTCCCATCTTCTGCCTCAGCTTCTTTGCACTAAACTGCACTTCCACAGATCGTCTGGGCATTTTCCCTTCACTCCCTCCTCTTTCAGAAGCCTTCAGTCATGGCAGTGTCCAAGTTCTCCCTTTCTATGGCACACTGTGACTTTTAAGGTTTTGGTCTTCTGTACTAAAGGACCTGACATTCTGTAGTCTGCTTGGAAGGGTTTAGTGGCTTGGGACAGCTAGGGACATGTGAACATTTTTTATGGACCTTAGATTTTGCCTGCCGTTTATGAGAGTGGACTAGGTAGCCATTTCTAAACAGCACGAGGTTACTCCTCACCCCCCTCACTCCCCCACCTCGGTGTTTTGATAACTTAATAGTTATCAAAACCATATATTTTTATGCTAATGTCTGGACTGATCATTGGTGTCTTCTATAATGCAAGGTTAGAGAGCAAGCAAAGTGCATTTGCCATTACAGGGTCTTAACGTTCAGAGAAGCCAGGTTACCTTTTTTCCCCCATGAACTTGACTGTTTTTTCAGACCCAGGCTCAGGCTATGTTCTTGCTGATAAACTAAACAGGGCCAGGGCATTTTCCCTTTCCCTGAGTAGCCAGGCAAAAACATACCTATATAACTATATTTTCTTACCCTCCAAAATAGACTCAAACTGTCAACTGGGAATGATCTCTGGCCTGTGCTAACTCCCAGCTGTGCCCAGGCATTGCTTGTGAGAGAACCAGTTGGCCCAGACCAAAAACAACATCAGGAGCTGTGCCAGCAACTCGACCGTATGGGCACCCACGTGCCAGGCTGGAGGCCATGCTCTGCTCCTGTCTGCTTTATCAGTACAGACGTAGCCTGAGGGAGCCAGGGACAGACGATCCCGAGGTATGCATGTATCAGGAGGCCAGCAAGAGAGAGAAACCCACGGATCCTGAGGAACGGTTACACATCTACGTGAAAATGCAGACACACACCTGCTATGCAGCTCATATGAGGAACGGTAGCAATGGCTGTACAGTGGCATGGGCACTAGCTTTGCGAGCAGCCAGAGGAGACACAGAGGGTCCTTGGCAACAATATGTTCTGATTTGCATTTTGTGGAGCCAGTGCTGTTGCACTCTCAGTGCTTTTTGTACCTATACCAGTCTCTACGACCTAGCAGAATTATACTAGCTCATGCTCTAATTGAGCCCTCATTTTGCTGCACAGACAGCACAAATGCTGGATAGCCTACAGTGCAAGCAGGAGCTGCCTCATAAGCACATATTGGCTCCAACTAGAGGTCCCTTTAGCCCATTTCTCCGTCTCTCGTAGTGGCCCATAGCAGATGCTCAGGGAGTAGCAGGGCATGCATCATATATCCCAAAGACAGAAGCTGAGCAAATCTGGGACAAGGAAGACTTGAAAGAAAAAGTGTGTTTGTCATTTTTAGAGTTTGGGTTTCATCCATGTGCTCTGGCAAAGGGAAAGAGTTTTCTGTTTACATGCATCGCATCACTCCTGCCATAAAAGCAAATGGCTCTTTCTGGCCTCTTGCAATGCAACAGCAGAAGTGGTACCATCCAAAGCAAACTGTGCTGTATATTCTTCCACAGTTCTGCCCCTCCACAGTGTGACATAGCCCAGCTCCTCACTAAGCCCATTGAAGCAAGAGAGAGGCCTTGCTTTTTGGTTGTTTCATGGCAAGATCTATAATAGGATTCAGGTCTTGCGGCACCTTCGAGTCTGGGGGTCACCTAGGAGACCAGGATCCACAAAGTTATAGATGGTCTAGGTCAGGCTGGATAAAAAGTATCCTCCTTCAGCATCCTTTTCCTCCAGCACAACCCAGACGAGGACTGTGCACGCAGACATCTCTTTGCTCTGGGACTGGGCCCCACACACCTCCGTGTGGCCCTGGAAAGCCTTACAGCCCTTGGATCCTCTGCAGCAACCCTGTGAGCCAGCCCTGCTACCACACCATGGGCCCCAGCTTTCTCATTGCTCTGGAGAGCTGATGGTAGATGTCCCATCGTGTGTGGAGGAGTGCACCAGGGAGGGTCCATCCACTCTTCAATATTCTGTTCTTTCTCAGAAATCAGGAGAAAATAGAGCAGGGCAAAGGAGTTTCTACTACTACTGCCTGAGCCCACCCCCAGGAAGCATGTCTAACTAACAGAGGAAAAAGCGGGCAGGAAGGTGGGTGAAGAAAAGAAGAAGGAAGGTGATAATAAATCAATTTCCTAGGACCTAATGACAACAGCACGCTTACACAGCTAAGCAGGACCTTTGGGAATCCTCCTGTAACATGTCGGCCCCCCAAAAAAGCCTCAGCAATTTAATAGATTTTCCTCTTTGTCTCACTTTTCCTCTCCTTTCCAAACCAGCGATCCTCAAGCTTTGCCAATAACAGGGTAAAAGACAGCCACAACCCATGCAGAGATAGCTCCTGCCCATACATGTGTACACGGAGAGTGTTTTCATCTACTTGTGTGTTTCTATCCTGGTTGCTCACTGGAAGATTTGAGTTAGAACAGCGCATTTCTGAGCTTTATCTCAGTTAAGACTTCAGTAAGTGGAATGCTGCAAACCTTCAAAAACACCGTGGTTTTGAAGCTGCCTCTGCGCCTAACTGATAGTTTCACTATCCCCCAACATTCCCGCAGCCCACATCATATACATAGCCAGTATTAATTGCCTCATTATAACAAGATGGGCAAAGCTAGTGCCAAAGAAAACAGCAGAAATTACAGAAGATAGCATTACAGCCTGCCAGCTGCAGCCCTCTATTTTGTTTAACCTCTCAGAGTCCCCCCAGCTGAGAGGGTGGCCAGACTCGTGCTAGAGGCTTGCAAGCCCCAAGTGCGTGCCACATCATTTTGCCCAGACTTAAAGCAGAGCGCCATAAGCACCTCTCTGTCCTCATTGCTGTTCAAAATGGGACAGTTCGATACAGCCATGCTGCTGATGCTTTTGTGTCAGAAGGCTCATCTCCTGTATGTGCCCTACAGCCTGTCTTATGTGTGTGACTGCCGCCTCTGAGCATGGGCTGGGTGCGGGGAGGGACAGACTCTTGCGTGCCGTTTGGTGCCAGCCTGGCCCTACAGCACAAACTCGTGATGCCTGCAGTTGTTTTGTACCATCCCCTGGTGGGCTCAGGCTTACTCCTCTGAGGTAAGTGTATGTCCTGGAAGAAAAGGGGGATGGACACCTGACTAATACCGGTGCTGGGCTATGAGTGCTCCTCTGAACACTGTCAGCATCACTCAGCAAGGTTTGCCTCCCTACAGCCAGCACCTCTGCACTCAGCTGAGCCCTTAGCTCCAGCCGCCTTTGGTCTTCCCCATCCCCTGTGCTCTTTATGCTCTCAACTGCCTTGTCTTTCTTTTTTCTTTCCCTGCCTCTCCCCGTTTCTTTTTCCTTTGGGACTTCTCTCTGCCTCTCCCTTTCAGGCTTCCTGTCTCCCCTCCAAGCCGGCACTTCCGACAGCAGGAATTTCGAGATATGGCACGCTCATACATTTTGTATTAGCTCTAGGGGCTCTTAAGCCTTCTGACTTCATGGGGTTACACCAACTAGCAACCGCTGTAGCCCAGGAATGCACCTGGAAGTAAGAGAAAAGGAGCGGGGGGGGGGGCACGGAATTAAATGCTTAGCAAGAGGAATGCCACACTTTTGAAGAATTAACTAGCTATTCATTCAATCTGAAAGGGTTATTGCATTAAGAACTCACATTAGAATTAAGAGGGGAAAAAAGCATTTGCTGGCTAAAGGCTGAGGATAAACCCAGCATTTCTTTATCACTGCCTAGGGAAAAGAAAAACCTTAATTACAATACTTGTCTTTGAATAATATTTCAGTCATAACAGCACATTTCTCAGATTCTGCATGATAAGTGCATTAATATTTATTCATTTTCTATGACCTTTAGATAATTCCTAAGGGTCCTATTTTGCTAGCGTTGATGGTTGATCACTTTTTATGCTCCTTCTGTACACTGGTCCAAAGCTTGATCACCATATATCAGCATCCTTCTTGACTTTGGAAGCCTATTCCTGTAAATGGGGTGAACAAAATTTGGAGCTGACTTTGTTCTCAAGCCTTAAAACTGATCTTTAAGGGCAGAGATCTTCTGCCATGGTAGACCCTGGTGGACCTCAGGCTGAGTGCAGAGACCGATTCCTGTTGAAACTGGTGGGACTGGGAAAGACTTGCAGCCACCCTTTTTGCACTAGTTTTCCTTGCAGTCTCAAATGTTTGTCATTTATTGATATTTAATTCCCTTTGTCAACTTTAATCCACATCCTGCTTGCCTTACACAGGGGGCTACTCTGGACAGTACAGGAGTAAGACTATGTCCCTTTGATTTCACTCATTTTACTTCTTAAAAACATGTATGTTTGCACGTCTAACATCTTAGAAATGCTTTCTGCACTTTAAAACCTGGTTAAAATACTCAGAATTTGTCTTCTTCACCAACTGGCATTCAAACTGAAGGGGGTTTAGTGAATTTTTATAATTTCAACAATGGCTAGATAAGCATTTTTTGTCAATGTTAAGGCCACCTTCTTTTCAAAATGTTTGTTTTTTATGAAAATGTTAGTATATCAAATTACAGAAATCTGTTGGTTTCCAGTTATAAAAATAAGGTAGAGAAGACTGAGTATTCAGACACTGGCACCTGGCTTGACTTTACAGAACCCATTTACAAATTGTATTTTGAGCTAAAGAACTTCTATATTTATAAGTCTGGGCTAGATAAGATCACCATCCTCCAAGTAGTTTGCAGGCAAAGACAAATCTATAGTCCTCTGTTTAATGTCTGTGTGCATGTTTGCAAAAAACCAGAGCACTCTATATTTCTAGAAGCAAGTGCACGTGAATGAGGCCGTGTCTCCTTCCTTCTCTTTGGTACGCCAAATACTGAACTCCTAATCATATTGTTCAGTCTTTAGGGATAAAAATACAATTCTGAGAGGAGTGTAAATGCCCTTTATGCAAAGAAAAGTCTCTTATCTGCAGTAATTTGGTGAATAGGCTCTGTTATGATATCTGAAGTGCTGTGCTTCACCCACAGAAACTCTGCCTCCCACCTTTATTTTTTTGGCTCAGTAATTTCAAGAGCTTGGAGTGATAGCTAGGCAGGGAGATGTCAACATGGGACATTTATTTGTATATCAGTGGATCACAGTCTCTTTTTCAACTAAACAATTTAGAAAAACAAAAGACACTATCTTTCCGGATAGTTGTATTTTTTTCATAAACAACGTCAGTAGATAAGGGCATATTTCTGTCCTCAGCTAAGGCGCATTTTATCATTAAAAGGTATCGAACTATTATCTAGTCATGCACTTGTCCCAGTGCAAAAAAAGCTTTTTGAAAGCTGAAAGAGAAAAATGCAACAGCCTTATTATTCAAAAGTCTTCTACTGACAATATAGGACAATAGTGACATTTTAAAAATAAACACTGTGAGGTTTTTGTAAATACAAAAGATACAAGTCTTAGGATCCAAATTAATTTCGACTACGTTTACAAACCAGGAGGAATCCAGACTGTAGTTGCAATGATTTCAATGAAGAATATTCAATGAGGCAAGAAGAAAGGGGTTTTGCTTAGAGCAGGCACTAGTTTTAAGCCTGCTTTGGGCTTTGTACATGACCTTGGATTTATAATCTGATTTTCGACTATTCTTTATATTCACAGGAGCTGGAGAATTTTCTTTAGAAACTGGAGCGGTTGCTATTCCCACATCTTAGGCACTAAATCGATCAAACCCATCTCCAAGACAGGAGTCCCAAATCCCTCTCAGAGCTCGGAGCCCAGACGCCTCAGAGCACCGAAATGATGGATCTGTTCCCGGGAGCAGATTACTAGAGCATAAACACTGTGAACAACTATCTAGCAGCATACCATTCGCTGATGCCGTATCTGGAAATGAATTCAATATATTCGATTGTTTCAGAGCGTCTTATTTCAAAGACAAAACACAAGATTGCTCCCTCCCGTGCATGAGAAACAATATTCTGGCTGATACAAATAAGCATATTACACATATCATAGGTACAAATCTCACAGTATTTGTCTCACTAACAATAGTTGTTGTCTCTTGGCTCCCAGGTAGCAATACCTTGATGAGAACCTACCTCAGTGACCAGCAAAGAATGATATAACATTTGGACCGAGAGCAGACATGCTTCACATGTAGTTCAGTATGCAGTACAACCTTCCTTTTAATCACATGGAAATCTAAATTCACAGCCACTGTGAACATTAAAGGGAGGTGAAAATCCATCATTAACCCATGCACTGGCTTTCTCCTGGCTATATCGATGAAGGATAAACACAGCAACCTTGACTAATATTTTAATTAAAGTAAATTGCAATAGCACGCAACACAGGGAATTAACAGAAAATTAAACAAGCTCTATGTATAAACCTGTAAAACCACTCTGAGGCAATTTGAATTCTTCATCAGGCTGGGGACTGTACACTTATTTCTTTCTGTATTTATTTTATTGAGTGGTCATGTTTCATTCCCGAGCAGGCCTGCATGTATTGATCTGATCTCATGTTCAGTGAAGTGTGTAGGTGCAAACATCTAATGGGAGCGAAGACCTGAAAGATAAAATGGTCTTTTTTTGGCCAGACCACACACCCTTGGAGATTTGCCTGGCCCAAAGAGGATGTTATTGCACAACTGGCACAACCTCTTTTTGAAGCCTAGAGGGGAACTCATGAAGCAACATTTGTGTATTGCAGCTGAGAAAAGCTCTAATTTGTACTGCTTATCTCTGATCCGTGCACAACAGATCTGAGAGGAGGATTTTGCCCTTAATTTGTTCCCTGGTGTCTACACATTTTGAGTGTGTTAGATCAATGAACGATGCTACATTCCATATGTGCCACAACACGTAGACCTAGCTAGGTACACTGAAGATGAAGAGACAGCCTCAACTTTGAACCTCCTGTTTGTAAAACAACTTTAAACATTAGGCAGATGACTTTGTAAAGTGAATTAATTAGCAATAAAGACCAAAGGCACATTCTGTGTGAATAAGCAACATAGATTTAGATCTTAGTTAAAACTTAGTGAACGTCAACTAATAAGGAGGTCTGTGGAGTCTGTCAGGCTTTGCAAATCCTGCTTTTCTGAAAGAAAAAGTTTTACTGCTCCTAGTAGAAAATGGCTATATAAGGTTTGAGTCTGTGTGGTGGAGTGAGACCTGCAGCTCCAAGATTCAGTATCTTTAGCTTTCTGCAGGAAAGATCTTTTTATAGCTGTTTTTTACTTAGCTAGGGGTTTCTCCTGGGAGGGCAGGAGGGCGTTAGCTCAAGAATTCACTTGATAGATTTCAGATCAGCAGCTAATCTGTCACTTCAAGGGGTGACAATGACAGGAGGGAAAGACTTCCTAATTTATTCATAAAATACTTTATCTGTCGATTCCATTTATTTAGTTCATTCTTCATAGGTAAAAGTATTGAAAAAAGGAAATTAATTCTGACCTTGGAGGTGAGAAGCAGAATGCTGATAACTCCAGCTCTGGGGGCATGAGTAGGCCAGGACTTTTCTCACCCAAGAGTGTGAAAAACATGATAGACTGATATTATCTCATGCATTTTACCCCTTGAATCCTTGTTGATACCACAATACCACAGAGGCTTTACTGACCTATTAGCAACACTTACTGAAACCTCATATTCAGTATAGCGAGTCACATACCTTGTTTGTTATTTTTGTGTAACACAAAAATGCCTGTGGTACATTTTGTCTGTCTTTGTGCAATTGTTGCCAGTGAACAGATTACATCATGTCAGAAATGCCAGAATTTTCTGAAGGAATTTTTCATGAAATTTAAGATTTGACATATATTTTTCGGTAAGCTGCAGCTTCTTTTTAAGTTCAACACAGCCTTGAAAGAATTACTGTATGATTTGCTGGGCAAAGACTCTGAACAGCAAGAATTCATTGGCCAAACCCCAACATGATTTTCTGTCTTTGATGAGTGTTGAAAAAGCACTTAGAATTTAATTTCATTAGAACTTTTATGCCCTTAAATCTTAGGTGATGCAACATACTATTTATGGAAGACAGTATGATTCTGTGCAATTACACTTTGATTTCATAATGATAATATGGAAGAGTGTTTTGTTGCTAAAAGTTAATTCCTCATAACAGGATAGAGTCCACTTATTCAACCACACTGAGGTACTATAACTTTTCTTTTAACTGAAGACTTTTTTACCAGCAAACCTCAGATGCAATCCTTAGTATACATTTCAGGAACACTGAGTCTGTGCAAAGTAAGGTATGAAGACTCGAGAACTTGACGCCGTCTGTCATTTAATGGAGTGAGCTTGATCAGGAGCTGAATACCTTATTTACTCAGCTACACTCTCTCCTGAGGTGGTGGATGCCCCATCCCTGGAAACATTCAAGGTCAGGCTGGACGGGGCTCTGAGCAACCTGATCTAGTTGAAGACGTCCCTGCTCATTGCAGGGGGGGTTGCACTAGATGACCTTTAGAGGTCCCTTCGAACCCAAACTATTCTATGATTTTATGATTCTATGATTCTGTGCTTCACAAGCTCCTTGCCCACTTCAGCTAGTCTTTACAGACAGTACCAGCCTTTCTCTTCCAGGTTTCAATCTTCAAAGTTCAGATGGTTTGTGGTGATGAAGCATATATAGTTCGGATCATATGTAGTTTTTTTTACAGCTACACCAAACCTTATAAAAGGGGAAATCTTCAGAAAATGGACCTCTAAAGAGACTGTAAGGTATGCTTTTCAAAGGCATATAATTTGATCAAGTTTGAGTTTGTTTTGCTGGATCTTTTTAGCAGATCAGTAAAAAGTACATCTTTACATGAGATTGCTTTCTTGCCAGGTGTCACAACTTTACACCGAAGAATGGATATATTAACATTTCTCACAATATGGCTGTGAAAATGGACTTAACAGCACCCCTTTCCTTAATCTCATTCTTGGAATGCCAAATACGTTTTTAGCTAACTTATTTGTCAAAAAAAGGAAACGGGGGGGAGGGGGGAGGCAGCTAGAGGCATATATTTATTGTGAAAAACATAGCTTTGTTTTTTCAAATATAGCAAAAGACCATAGCACCAGCAAACAGAGAGCTACCATAAAAAGAGAAGGGTGTCACTGCATGAATTTCAGATAAATTCTTCAATTGTGGAGCGCTCTGTGTATAAACCAATCTCTCTCAAGAGATATAGGAATGGTAAGTAACAGTACGTTGCATGGCTGGTACAGCTTGGCAGCACTGGGGACAAAGCTAGAGTTTTCTGTGATCACTTTACATTTTTGTTGTGTGGCTTTCAGTTTTCCTCCTACAGAAAAGCAGGACAGGGAGAACAGTGCACAAATTAGACTCATCCCAATCTGGAGCTGGGATGCAGCTGAAATACAGAGCAGGACCTGTGAGCTGGGAGCTGTTCCCTCATCCCACGGTTTAGCCAGGGGCAGAATGTCTATATGTATTAGCCTTCATAATTAGACCTCAGAGCTCTTCAGCCTCTTGTTTGCTTTTTTCTTCATCCACCATTGTTCAAATCGAGTTTTTCAACCCTGTTTCCTCGATCTAGTATTTTTCCCTAATTATTTGCCTTGAGCCTATAGTATCTGAAATTGCTACATGGCCTCCAGCTCAAATATTTGTCAGGCCCAGGACTCTGTAATATCAAAAACATATGGGAGCAAATGCACCCGATACTGCCAACATGACTTAGGCTCAGTAAGTTCAGTACACACTGCCAGCAAAGGTAGTGCAAGAAGATAATATTTATAGCAAGGTCTTAAAAAAAAATTGCTGTTTTAAAGAGGATGCAAAGAAATGTGTATTTAAATATGTCATGATTCAGTTATTGATTTATTTACTCAGTTATGCATGAATATATCATTAGGAATTGTTAAACCAGAATCTCAGTGGAAGCTTTGTTCTTTGAATTAGCCTAATGATCACAGTGACTATGAATATATAATGGGAGGGTTTAGATATCTATAAACACTTGCATGCCCGTGCATGCATACACATGTACGTATGATCAGAGATATGCATGTAAACACATGTACATGTATTTACAAATACATACATGGAAAGCTAATGGAAGAGAAACAAAGCAGCTGAAATTACTTCCACATATTCATTCACAGGTCTCTGTGTGTCTGAAAGGGCCACCACTACTGGCCTTATGGCAAAAACAACTTCATGAGTGGTCAGAGCTTCAAGGGTCCTTGTGTCACTGCAAACCAGAGTTTTGGAGGAGCTTGCTGTGACGTTTGGGAATCTAGTTTCCATTAATCTGTGAGACAGTTAAGCAAGTAATGACCATTGCTGTTAATGCAAGTTATGTGTGTAGGGCCCTGCACGACTCAGGGGGAGACTATACCATAAAATATACTTTATTTGCAGGTATAAGGTTCACACCTTAATTTAATTAAGTAATTAATTAAATGAATAAAATGGGGCATAATAACTCTGCTGCATGGGAAAAATAACGTTAAAAGCTAAAAATGAGGAAAAAGTCAGCAAGTGTCTGGAGAGAGAAGGGAAAATACAAGGAGTAGAGCGTGGATTTTCCTCACCTCTGTAGGCAGTAAAACTCACAGTGAAAGCCCAACAGCCGGGCTGCTCACTGGTCTTCCCTCACAGTAACAAAAATCACAGTGGGATTGCTTTTTCACTGGTTTTGTCCTCTGGCTTTTCAGAAACAAATGGGTGTGAGTTCCAGTTATACCACCTTTCTTCTACCTCCCCTCTTTGCAAAGCATATTGCAGAAGAGAGCTCCTCTGTCTGAGCAATTTGCACCTTCCCTTCCATGTGGGACACCAGGCAGAGCTGTACAAATGGTTATGATTTATCTATTTTGCAGCTATTCAACAGCACATTTTTGCATACCTAACACACAGACCTAGCCACAGACCTCTCTTAACTGCTGCCAGAGATTGCTAGAGAAAAGCATCTTTTTTTTTCAGAGTGAAGGAAAAAATGGTGGCTTGTGCTTTCTCGGGGTTTCTTCCTAGACATTTCTGCTCCTCTTGGGTGACTGGATCTGTGTGAAGGCCTGAGAAAAGAGGAGCACAGTTCAGAAACTGAAAACAAGAGAAAATAAATGTAATTTGTAATTTCAGATTTACTAAAAGATATAAGGAAAAAGAAGTGTTAGGATCTACTTTGTCCCCATCTACAGGTCCTTGGCCATAAGACAATTCAAAGAAGAAAGCTTCTGGGGATGGTGAGAACACTCAGGCTGCATGCAGAAAATGGGTGGCCCTCAGACTGTAACATGGATCCAAAATGGTCTTGATTTCCAGGTACCGAAGAGCTACATTAGATGTCCCACTTTGCTTTCTAAATTTCTTTGCTCCTGTTTGCCACAGAAACTTCATTTTTAGAAAAGCATGTTAACCCAAGTCACATATTGAGTCATAAAATAATTATAGTCAATTCTTGTATTGACTCATCCTAAGAGTTGATTCCTTTACGCTGGCTGAAGAGTGTTAATCTTTGACCACTTTAGAAATACACTATTAAATGTACCTTGCTGACAAATGCGAAATACTTGCCATGATATGGGAGTGGGTCTAAGATACTGAATAATAAATTCTAGAGAGGTCAAGTGAGAGATACAAGTGAGGCAGGTGCTTTGGTTAAACACAGAAAGAATGGATCATGCTGGATTTTCATTTTCCTTGTTTAGGAACTGCATGATTGTGCCAAAGATTTTTTTAAAAAATTTTTAATAATAATTGTTATTTTAAAATTAAATAAAGAAAACCCCATTCAATTTTGCTTTCAAAATCAGAGTATTTCACCACTTGTATTTATATTCATTGAATTCCAGGGTTAAATTTCAGAAACAGTAGGATACTCACTTTGATCATAAGATTAGAAAAACATCCACTCTCATTTTTTCCAGCACTGAATTGAACACAAAATGCTTTCTGAAAATTCAGTTGGTCTTTTTCAGCCAAAATTTCTTAAGCATGTCTGTTCATTGTAGAGCTGAGGAAATGCGGAGAGGATGAAGAGTGCTGAGGATTTTTTTTTTCTATGTCTGCAAAGCATTTTTATCATTTTCCTTTGAAGTCTCTGCAAGTTATCTAGTGTTTGTGTTAACTTTCTATATGAAAAGAGAAACTGACTTATCCTCCTAGGAGCCATTTTAAACATCAGAGAAAATGAAGGGCAGGAATGAAATCTACCTGACTAAACAAAGCCCAGCACAGAAAGTGCAGCCATTGTAAGGGTTTCTGTTAAATTCTGACTTGACTCCTGCAACAGAGCTATCCAAATTCAGCTCCTGAATAAGTGAACGCTGCAGCTTCCACTCCATTGAGTGAGATTTCTCTCTGCATGCCTCAAGCTTCCTTTTGGCTTATAACCCATAGATTTCAGAGTAGCATCCATGGGGTAAAATAAAAAAAAAAAAGGCAGAAATACAGGTAGGAACAGTATTTATAGCATCTTTCATGATGACTGCTTAGAAACAGAAGGAATTTCACTGCCTGCTAATGGGTTTGATGAAACTGCAGCAAGTTCTGCATCTGTTCATCTGGTTGGTCCTATAAGGGAACACAATGCTCAAGTTAGTTTTGTTTTCAGTGGAAGTTAATCCCTCCTTTATTTCAGCCTTAATACAAGTTTTTTTTAGGATTTCTTAGATTTGTTTGTCCCTAAAAACCAGGGGAAGAATAATTGGGTGTACAGGATTTAGTCTTTGTAACTCAAATGTCACGGGAAGTCATAAAAGTCCTGACCTTCTGTGTTTGATTTCCTGATGATATATGACACATATGCCTGCCTAATTTAGTGCTTATTAAAAGAATAATGTTAATGGTTAAGGAGTATGAAACCTTAATTAGATTTTGCAAGCAGCTAACCACTGTGGCAAAGAGAGCCCTTTATTCTGTATTTACTGCAAACATACCAGAATGTCACCAATATAATCTGAGATGACTAAAGTCAATCCAGCAGCTGCAACCAGTTGTTAAAAACTAACCTGTTCTATGCCATTTAAAAAACTTGATATTTGTTTTCATTCCCAGGTGGAGTTTTACTTTTTATTGAGATTCAAAAATGAATAATTATGGGAGATTTTAAATGGAAAAGAACCAATTAAGAAGCACACTCAGGATCAATTCAGCAGTTTATTTGGAATCTCTTCTCAACTTGAGCTCCTGTATCTCTGTTAAAAAGGTTGCATTAGTTCATGTATCTACTTCAGAGTTAGAGTTGGTGGAATGATGCAAGAAATACATTTGCAATATAATCACAAACGGATGACCATAGATTTGTTGCTATTCTTGCCACCATGACAGAAGATATTTCCAAATATTTGCGGCCCAGTACTCACAGTATTCAAAACAGTGTCTGTGAATCACCAATATTCTCCAAATTTGTACCTGAAATACATTGTTCATTACTCACTGTTCATTATTTGTTAGTCATAACTCATTATCTTTTGTTAAAGTTTCAGTCAGCTAATCAAGGAGCAGAAAATATACTGTATGACCAATAACATCCAACAAATAATGATTAATCAAAATGAGCAGTTCATGAACAGCACAGTGACTAAAAATCATTCAGCTGAACCAGTTATCAAAGACCGACAATACTAATGTATTGACACAAATCAAGAGTGGTTTGTGAATGAGTCATCAACTAAAAGCCAATTTAATTTGGGGGTCCTAATAGCACTAGTAAATGAGTGTTTTGACATAAAATACTAAGTTTAAGTGTCACATTTCTTTTTCTTTAAATACTATTTCTGTGTGCCTTATCAGAGTGAACTGGGCAATTGCAGTTGACTGTAGAATTGCCACTATCTTTAGTGGGAGAAGGATTAGCTCCTAGATGTGTTTTATTAAGACCACTTGCTAGTTAATATTTCCTTAGCTTGTTTTCTCTGTACCTTCTTGTTCCCATGGGTCTCGTCCTGGGTCTCACTTATTTTTTGGCATGTTTTATACTGTTCTAGCAGAAACTCCATTTTGTTGATTGAATGATGCAAACAGGCATTTCTGGGACTGAGAATTTGACCCTATATCATAGTTCTAGTCGCACTTTTAAATTGACAATTTTTGTATGAATTCAAAGTAAAGAATAATTTTATTATCCTTTAACTATATTTCAAAACTGTATGTCTCAGCATTTTGAAAGACCAAAATTCCCAGAGCTGATGGAGATCCATTATATGATGCATTAAGATGTTGAATGGACTATTCCAAATTAGGCTCCAGTAAGTCACGACCAAATTAGCTACTACATCTGAAAAGAAAGGGGTCAAATTTAACGACGTTCTGAAAAGAATGACCCAAATACGAAGATACAGGGTTTACCTTGGAGCTCTCTGAGACATTACCATGATTTCTAAATTGACTTTTGGGACCCCAATTTAAATTGGGTGTAATTCCATTTATTAAAAATGACAATGAGAAGATATGGTTTCAACCAATTATATTTAATTCTTTTTCCTGAGGAAGCTGATCATGGTGCATCGTGCTGTTCATTTTCTAGAGCAGCTACACTGAGATGTCCTGAGATTCTACTTCCAGCTGGTAAATCCAGAGATGACTCTTTGAATCAGCCAGGCCTAGTTAACTCAGAATTGCTGGAGTAAGAAAAGCCAAAAGCTTTTAGCATTGTCTAAACAGATTGTGCCATTATTTACCTGGAGAGAGCACTCCTATTTTTAGGTCATATCTAGAGATCTGTAGGGATAAGAGACCATAAACATAATAAAATTTAGGGCCAGAGGAGGAGAACACCTGCTGTTATCATTGCATGATGTCTACTAATATCCTGCTGAAAAGCCTCGTTTTACATGTGAATATACAGCATTATTGTCATACGTTATGTGAATACACATTTTCCACAATAATTCATTAGACATATTTTTGCAGTACAATGCTGATGTTTTTAAGTAGCTTCTTGGAACTTCAAAGAAAAACCAAACAGCAACATACTTATTTATAGCTATAAGCCATATATAGTGCATGGTACACTGCATTTGCAATGTTATAAGTGCCCTTTAAAGAATAAACAAGGACAGTAATACTAAGTGAAGGTATGCAAATCATAAACTTAATGCACCTGGTACCTAAATCTGAAAAAAAAAATTAATCCTTGGAGTGGACGTATACTGCACTTGTCAAATCCAGTCAGAATGACTGGTCTAATGGACAGCTCTTTCCCGTAGGGGTTGGAGAAGATGTTGATTCTGCAGTGTAATTCCCCTCAATTTTTCCCTCTCTCTGAGCTGTACTGCCATCACACAGAGCTATTTGTTGGAGAAATTGCCATCTTTTCCCATTAAAGGAGACTGCTTATCCTCCCAGCTTTCCTAATTTCATGTAACAGATGATACCATGCATATAAGAGAGCTTAAAGTGACCTTTTGGGCATGATTTTGATGCTTTTTATTGAGAAAAGCTTCATACACATCTTTTAAAGCAACAGAAATGTTCCCATATATACAAGAAAAAACTCTTAGAAGCTACAGCATGTTGGTGGTTTGAATTCTTTAATTCATATGGCAATTAGTTTTGAAGATTATCTACAAATGTCCTACTTCTGATATTTTGCATGTCTTTTGTTTTACTAAGTGTTTCTATCCATGTTTTCACAGGAAAATAGTGGAACAAGACTGGAAAAAAACCCATGAAATAGGATGAATTTTTTAACATAACATTAACAGCTTCTAGCACTTAATTGTCTAACAATGGAGAGGTGAATAAAAACTGCAAGAGCAGAAATGAAAGTACACAGTTTATGATGAGAAAAGCCATGACCATGGGCTTGCAGAGGAAATAAGTACCTAATCTTCATACATAGGGACACTCCCTTGTTATATGCTAAAACATAAATTTTAAGGATGTATAAAAACTCTCCTTCAAGTCTCTAACCTCATATTTAAGCTCCAAGCAAAATTTGAAATGCTGTGACTACATAAGGGTTAACTATGCCTGAAGACTGATTTATCCTCCTAGGAGCCATTTTAAACATCAGAGAAAATGAAGAGCAGGAATGAAATCTACCTGACTAAACAAAGCCCAGCACAGAAAGTGCAGCCATTGTAAGGGTTTCTGTTAAATTCTGACTTGACTCCTGCAATAGAGCTATCCAAATTCAGCTCCTGAATAAGAGAACACTGCAGCTTCCACTCCATTGAGTGAGATTTCTCTCTGCATGCTTCAAGCTTCCTTTCGGCTTATAACCCAACCTGTGGATTTATCCACTTAAGTGCCATGCAAGTGAATTTACCTATTATAATGATGTCAAGGACCATGACTTTCAGAAGATGTGACATTTGCACATCTAACATACTAGGTGGTATACAGAGCTATAAAAGTCAAGGTCAAGAATGGAGTATCTAAAACACACACACACACAAAAATCTGTATCCACTTTCATTAGCTGGGCATTGATATTTATTTTTTCTTAGTCCTTTGGATACTGAAACAGTTGATTTATAAAAATTTATAGTAATATAATCCCAAATCTTTGTTCTAAGGAAAATTGCTAGAAGTTTTTTACCCTTCTATTGACACTTTGGGAGTAAAATCTGAATTTCTAACTCTGTACAGAACTTTCTGGCATGGTTGTCAATGACAGACAAGTCCTGTTAATATACAGGGGGTTTAGAACTTAATTCAAATATATTTTCCATTTTAAAGTTATAATGACTAAGTACACCTGCTCACTTAAAAATTATCCATTAGTTGGGTAGTTTTCAATAGCTTAATCATCATTTGATTGTCTCCGTTTGTACTGTAGGCAGTTCACCTGATCTTCATCTAAACCTAAATGTTTCTTGTTTACACATCAGAAAATATAGAAAGATGATAATATTTAGAAAACAAAGAAAAAAAAGGAAAGCTGCGTTTGAATGCATTATTTGTATAATTATCCTATAATTAAAGCAATTACAGTTTGTGGTGAAAAATAGTCTTTATATTTATTTGCAGGTTTCTTGAGGGGTGTTTACTGATCATCATAGAGAAGCTACATGAAAAATAATTGGAGATGTTCTCTTTTCTGCAAAAGATTTAAGTTGCATAGGACATGTTCTTCATGAAACAACTATGCATCTTTACAATCCATTAATTGACAGGCCTGTATGAAAGAGTTAGACTGATGTTCAAAGATATTTATGAGCTTTTATAATCTTAACTACAGCCGCAGCTACTCTGGATATGAATTTTCTGAATAAGAGAGGATTTCTAACATACAATGTTGCAAGCAGTAAAAATGGTGTAAATGAAGGATTTCTTGCCTTCTGGTATTTTTGAACTTCTAGATTCAATTTGTTCTTCTTTTTAGAACCAGGAAAGCTGGAAACTTATAAAGTGAAAGTTTAGGTGTCCATGAAACGACTTGAATCCAGGACCAGTAGTTTTGAAAAACACCCACTGACTATCAAAAATACAGAGCTGAGACCCAGAACATGAGGCTGTTACCCAGGAAGCCAGCCCAAATAGTCTTTTTTCCTTTCATTGGTAGATAATCTATCATAGGCAGCAGAATGCGGGAGAACAGGACCAGGGACCATCTCAGAGTACTTCTACCGTGAAGCCATGCCTGGTCTGCAGCAATGTTACTCAGCGGCACATATCACCTTCCCCCCAAACACCCTGTGGACAGACACTTTGGAATATTGGGAGGTGACTGAAGGCCCTACTGCTGTATGGACATGGACAGGGGTTTCTCACGGAGCCATCCTGGATTTTCAATCCTGGATTTATTCTTTTTCATCTCACAAGCCATGTTTTTCTCGTTCACAGAGCTACACAACAAAAATCATTATGATCAGACTAATCCTAGAAACAAGTCACATACTTCAAATAAAATATACATGGGACATATTCAGCAAGAAATACTAGTCAGCTACTCATTTGCTTGATTACATTCATGTAAATATCGATATGTGCACAATCAATATCTGCCAGGACTGTGGAAAATTAGGAAAACTATAACTATCACAGCATGACATTTTTTTTTTGTATAGCTAAAGAGAAGTGTGTATTGACTCGGTCTCCAGAGAAAAGCATCTATTTATTATTTGAAATGAGCCATATCAAAGGACAAGATGGATATTTCTACAATAATAGGCAAAGTAGAACTTGTTTGGGAATTTTGTTCTTTCTTCTTTAAATATGATCTGCAGAAAAATATCATGAATTTTTTTTTCTATCCGGCCTCATGAGCAGGAGCTAAGAAACAGTGAGCACATAAGGGCTTTAAAATAAAGCTTATAGAAAACTTCCCCATCACAGCCTCCAGCAACCTACTCTAATTTCCAGAATGCAACATGCTTGTACAAGTTGCTGCCTGCCATCATCATAATCATCATACATGAACGCTTTCCATGCAGGCTGGAGAATCTCAACTAAACACTATTTTAGGGCACACAAGAAAATGTCTGTTTCTCTGAGGGACATCTTGAAGCTCTAAAAAAATTGCAAGACTTCCACCTGTGTAAACTATACAGCATTTACCTGAATGATTTTTTTCTTTGGAGACTTATGAGTTCTAGACCTCGCTTTAGCCTTTGGTCATGGTATACATCATCTCCTGCTGTATCTTCCACAGTCTGCAGAGTGAGAACTAACTGTCTGTGAGCAGCCAGTGGCTCCCTACCCATCAGTTTGTAAGGCATGGATAAACAGTTTGCTTTTAATTTATGACACCGAGATTGTAGCCTTTAATACCCCAGAACATCTGTACAAATTACTTGGTGATTCATGCTTGCACATATCACCAGTTCTAGGTGAATTGAGTGTAGCTGCTCTTATGCAAAATATCAGACATCAAAACCTCTGCAACTTTGAAGGCTAAAGCAGCTTTCCAAGACTACCTGTTTAGGATCTAAGGAATAAATTGAATAAAATGAGGGGTCTGGGTCAGCTGATCTTCTCAAGAAGTATTGAGACAAGTTAAGAAGAGGTTTGGGCATGCAGTGCTGAAAAGAACCCAGAATGGGCTGAGTTCTTGAAAGACCCTGTGTATCACTGCAGCAGTTTTACCTGCCCTACTAGTTAACTGTTCGTAACAGTTGGAAAAAAAAATCCATTACCAAAGAATTTCTCAATTATTTATCAATAGCTTAAATAATACGGCAATAGTTAGGGAGAATTCATAGACTCATAGCAAGAGACTAAATGAGACCTCATGGATTTTTGTACTCAATACTCTGACATATGAGAAAACTAACTTTGCTAAGTTAGTCTCTTCCTAAAACTGCAACCTCCTTGGGCAGTCAGTTCCATTTATAACTAACCCTGCTCTTAAAATGTTTCCCTAGAATTGAAAATATATCTTCCTTTCAATTCAGGCTTAACAAAAATCCATAAAATAAGTCAGAAAGCATTCTTCCAGCATTTTGCAATTACAATTTTACCACCATGTTGGCACTTAATAACAATTTAAAAATAATATTCTTAAGGATGATGGATTACTTTTGGGGCAGTGACATTTCAGAAGAGATAGTTCATCTGTCTTATTGTTTTAAAGAGTTATTTTTATGATTAAACTGATTATTAACCAGAGGAGCTCAGACTGGCAGTTGTGTCAGACTGGCAATTTACACCTTCAGCAGAGAATTTAGGAAAACTACATTGTTTTGACATTTTTCTTTCACTTTGCCTTTTTATTTGGTTTTATGGATCCTCTCTGTTTTAATTTTGACATTCTGGAGGAAGTTTAAGATGCAGTTTCTTCAAATGTTGGTTTTGTTATTGTCACCAGGTGATATCAGAAAACACAGAAAATCTGATTACAGATGTGCTATGACCTTTGTTCTATTTTAATGTTAAGAGCAGTTTAATGACAATTTGTTTTACAGTCAGGGATCACTCTTCCACTTGTCCTAAGAGTTCACCACATAGCTGGTATCTGATATCTGTATGCCCTTGAGAAAGAGAGGACCTTCTTTCAGAGCGTACCTGGAAGTCAATGACTTGCGAGTCCAAGCCCTTTGCAGAATTGCTTTCTATGGTTATGACATAACAGGTCTGGTGTCGTAACAGGTATCAATATACAAAGAAACATTGACATGTTGGTTTGCTCTAATTGTCACTAAAATGGTGAAACCTTTTCATTTTCATTTCAACTCTTCCTTAAACTAATAATAGAGCAGGTTAACATCTTAAGTGCATTTGGAATGTGATGAAAGAGATGAAAACAGAATAATAAGAGGAAGGATGCTCTGAGGGACCTTAAAATCTAGCTGAAACTTCTGGATAAAACACAATTTAGGAGAAGCTAAGCCCTTTGGACAGGCACAGAGAGTTTTCAGAATTAAGAAGATTCAGGCAGCAGTTACAGCCAGAGTATCTGTTGGTTTTGGACTTGTCCTGGTTAATGAAGTGGCGGTCACTTTCTGTTATAACTGTTCCTTATTAAGCGAATCCGTTATCTGCATAATAAAATCATCTGTCAACAATAATTGAGTCTGCTTTTTATTCAGGTTGCAGCAATGCCTGCACTTCATACAACGCTTCTGAAGTTTCCAACTCACACTGCTGCGGTGTGTCCCAAATCACACCAGGCACAGTGCAGCTCCCGAAAGGAGGGCTTGCCCTGGGTTTTGAAATGAAGCACACGCTGAAAGCATAGGTACTTTGGGAAGCACCAAAAAGGTGGGCTTTCAAAACAACCCATGAACACAAGCATATCTGTTATTCTGTAAATTCCAAATCAGTGTTTAGTCTTAAAAAAAAAAAAAAACAAAAAAGGTTTTTTTCTCCAATTGTAATTACATTCAAGTTAAGTTTTTCATAAGATATACTCAGGCTTTATTCTCAGTTACAAAAATTTCAAATATTCTATTAAGAATTTGTAATCATGGAGTGCATTGTTGCTTTCAGTT
Source organism: Aptenodytes patagonicus (assembly GCF_965638725.1). Lineage (NCBI taxonomy): Eukaryota > Metazoa > Chordata > Aves > Sphenisciformes > Spheniscidae > Aptenodytes > Aptenodytes patagonicus. The sequence continues at coordinate 40,298,959 of NC_134950.1, forward strand.
TTCTGTACAATCACTCTTTTGTTAGTCACCAACTTTTCTGGTTGTTTCTCACTCTTTACCATGGCTTCCCTTACTCCTTCTCCAAATGAAAATCAAACTTGGATAGATGGAGACTGCTTAAAGGGACATTTCAAAACCACTCATCTCTACCATGTACTCTGTAATCTTTTCAGCCAGCAGCCAAATTTCCAGTTGTCCTCGTGAGAACAGAGTTTTGCCAACACTGGACGTTTTTGAATACATAATTCAATCCCCCCCCCCCCCCCATTTTTACTTGTATTTTATTTCCCATTTTTTTCTCAGGCTTTTTTTGCATTATTTGGCAGTCCTGTATGACAACATATCATAAAATTATTCTTTTAATTTTTAAACACATTTTTAGTGACTGATTTTCTATTAGTGCATATGTATGTCTATCTTGGGAGATCAGATACAGCAAACAAACATGCTAGTTGAGAGTTTCCACTCTGAGATACTCCATGTATCAAGGAGCAGATTCATACTATGTGGGTAAAATTGTTTAACTGTATTGAATGCATAGATATACTTTAATATTTGATTAATTACAAAATCATCAAGAAAAATCCAAGAACTTTAAACTGCCTGAAGACTTTAAATTCTAACCACTATGATTTTGAGCTAAATAGGAAATGTTTCTCACCATTTGCAGATTGTAATTACCATATCGACATAGTACGAGGTTTCCATGCTACTGCCATTGACCTCTATAGAAAAAGCACTCGTACTACATAAAAAACTTTCCCTTTTCAGCAAAGTGACGCTTTTGCAGAATAACCACCCCATTCCCATTTTTCCCAAAGTAATTGTGTTTAAAATTTAAATTCCTTAATCTTCTTCATGTACAGAATTTCACACACTGGGTTTTATAAACTCTACAGCAATGGAAAATATTTTTGTGTGTTCTTTATCAAAGGTGTCTCAGGTCTTTGTAGACCAACCAAGGTGTCCAGTGAATCAAGAATTATACCACAGAAATTCTTCTTATTCATTTCTTATTTGTCACTGAAGAGCTGAATCTTATAATCTGAGCACAAAAAAGTAATTTTTAGGCCACTCCAAAGCCTTTTGAATGGTACATAAAAGATAATCCACACTTTAAACAATGGCTAAAATTATATCTCCTCTGGTATATGCTGTGGAATTTGGGTAGATGATTCATTTCTACTCTACACTGAGGTGATTATTCAAAGACCTTAGTTCTTCTTCAGAACACTATTTTTAAACCATTATAACTCCTTAACTGCTGTTCAGAGGAGTTACTTGTGACTGCTATAAATTTGTGCCCAAAGAGGCAGAGTTCATCCTGAAGCTTTGAAATACTGATATCAAGGGGAACTCTGACAAGATATGCAATAATAGTAGGATGTCTGTCTTTTTAACCATGAAACAGTCTCTGGTTATTTGGTTGAGACATCAGAACAGAAAAGGATTGATCAGAAACCTTGTATACTGTTTTGAACCTACTTTCCCCAATGATTTTTCTTTTCTTCTGCTCAGCCTTTGTAAGAGTTTAAATGAAGTAATTCTTAAGTTGAAATTCATAAGAAAATATCCAATAATTTTTTAATTTCCCAAAAAACCTTGGGGTTTTTTTTGCTTCCTTTTAAGCGATCAGCACCAACATCTGCAGCCATGTGTAATTCCAAAGCATCTTGTCACCAGACAAATGGGTCAGAATTATTGAGGCTTTCCTTTTGTCACTGTAATTACAAGCGCAGGTTCAAGAAAGTGCTCTAAGCTGCTTGCCACCTGCTTCTTCTTCTCTTATGTCTTCACCACCACCCCAAACCTCGGGGGAAAAAGAAGTCACCAGAGGTTAAGCTACCAGCAACTATCATATTTCCATAAAGAAATGACTGAAAATATGGAGAACAATATTCACAGCAGTCATCTTATTTCATTAATTTCCTAAGAAGATACTCAGAAAGACTATAATCCTTTTTTTTTTTTTTTAAACTTTTTTTTCTTAAGGAACTTTGGTCTAGTCAGGATGAACTATGGTTTGAGGATCAGGAGATCTCAAGTGGTATTACCACTGATTTGCTGCATCATTCGGGAATACTCTCTTTGTCTCAGCACAATTGTTTTTCTGATGGAAAGAGAGACCTAATATTTATCAACTTGAAAAATGGAGGGTTGTGACAGCTGCACACTGATTTAACCACAAGAAGTACTTCACTGCCTGAAGTACTATGGTTACAAGTTTTATGCATGATATTATCATTATCTTTTTTTGTTACTGTTAAGGAATAGGTTTTACTTCACTGTTACTATTAAATGTATTTTCTAAAGCACGAGAAAACACTTTTTACAAAAGTTGGCTTTAAAATGTATACAGTGGTGCCCATGAAATTATAAATAGCTAATCTAAAAAAAAAAAAAATTCCCTATTCTATTAAAAACAAATGAAATGAGAATGAACAATTTTGCATTTTCCTTAAAAGAAGCAATTATAAATATGTATAATTATGCAAACACTTAAAAGAAAGATATTCTGTTGTGTAGAAAAATAACAAGGAATTTCTGAATGTATAAACTAAACTGATTTTAACTTTAAGAGCAAGAACCTTGGTCACAGGGAAGTTTTTAGGTCTCGACTAAAAATTTAAGTCCTTCATCGGGAGTTATGAAGCAAGCCTGCGTATGTGTTTTTCAAGGTATAACTGTGACATTTATGTTATTGAATGTTGCTAAAATATCTTTGTCATACAACATTTTAAAACAAATAAACTGGATTTTTTTTTCTCCAATGTATGAATTAACCCCTGGCAACAATTTCATCAAGATATTATTGTGACGTTGTAGTTTTTCAAGAAATAAAAGAGATTGGACATTCATATGGCAAAGGGAATATCAAGAATTAGAAGAACAAGAAGCAGAAAAGCTTTAAGGATGACACTGAAGACATAATGCTAATACTTAATTGCATCAACCAATATGTGACTGATGCCTATGATTTTCTGTAGCATCTGCAGAAGTCACACAAGTGGACAGATTTAATACAGAATGAAAATACTTATGGTAAACAATCAGATTAATAAAGCATGTCAGGTCTATCATGACAGTAAATATTTCAAGGGTTTGAAATGCTGTCTATTCCTTTCTACACATTTAGTCTCGTCCCCCTATCCCCCCTAGTTGAATAGGGCTACTTGTATTCTTGGAGGGAAGCATGTATGTAAGTATATCTATGAAAAGCCTGAGTTTCTTTTCCTAGAGAAAGCAATCAAGTTGACATGTCATGTGTCCCACTCTCTTTGAAGATGTTGATGGTGATGGGTGGAGGTATGTTGTTTTCTTCTTATGGGAGAGGAATAAGAGTAGGAAACAGGAAAAGGAATAGGAAACAGCACTAGACATCTGTAAGATCAATTTAGTAATTATGGTTTTAACCTGTCAAACACAAGTCATTTTGCCAATTCAGAAGGGTCTGTATCTATAAAGCATCATCTTTGAACAAATATAGATAATGAAAATTTCAAGGCTGGGTCTCTCAGTGTGGTGCACAGGAGGTGCAAAAAAATCCCATTAGCTACTAACAGGATTTGTGCCCCTGTGTCTCATGCACCACTTTGAAAATTCACTCTCAGTCATCTGGAAGCAAGGTAATATGCTAGAAATTCAAGATTACATCATTAGAATACAGACAAGAAGCTTAATTGGCTATCGTGTACAAAGTATTAGAAGCATAAAGAATTGCTTATGGTTAAATATTTCATTTCAAGCTTGGATTTTTCCACTGGACCTACCTATATGTGAGTATTTAATCCAATAAATTCGTGGATCTTTACTAATTTGTAACTTAGCTTTACAGTTAGTTGGAAATTGTTTCCAATCTCAAAACCACAAAGTTATCTAAAGATCAAAGAATTCCAAGAAACATTACTTATAAAATGTGAAGAGTTCAGTTATAAAAAACAAAACAAAAACAAAACACACATATGGAGTACCAGCTTAATTAACTGTATCAAAGACACTAAATATCTTGACTATAAAACTGTGAAAGAAAATGAAGTCCAGAAGATTCCATAGAGCACTTTTCTGCTTTCCAGTGGCAAGCTCTTTTCCCCAGTCTTATAAAAAATGTCACATAGTTGGTGAGCCACTCAAGAGATAAGTAGCTTCTAATGATGAAAAGATGTGTTTGAATTTATAATCATAATCCTTCATATGGTTGAGTATGAAGAGTTTATTGACATACCTTTTAGTGAGATGAAATAGTGTGTTATAGTAAATGTTATCATTTCAAATAAGATCATTACATGCATGAAGTAGTGATGAGTAATACCTGAGGAAACCAAACATTTAAATGTAAAAGATACTGTTTTTGTATCAGGATGTTTGGTGAGGCTGTCCCTGGAGTCATTGCATACACTGCCAAAATCTTCTTGTTCATTATATTAAAAGTCCTTCTGATAGCATTACACTGCCTTTCCTCCAAAACAGTACCTGAAGCTGTGCTTAGCCTTTGAAAGATAAGCTGAAGCCATTATGAAAACCTCTAATGAACCCAGAAACATTTTCTCTGGTGAAATAGTTAAGTCCTGATATGTTTGTATTAATGTGTTCTCCCTTTTTGCATAAAACTTTGCCCTCAGAATTCGAGATCTGAAAATTAGCAGCCACCTCCACAGGCCAACTCTAGCCCTGCCAGGTTGTGTGGTTAGCTAAGCAATCCTCTCCTTTTATGTGGAGACCAGAAAAAAAGGAAAATCTAATAACCTTCCAATGGTTTACGTAGGAAAAAAGCAAGTTTTCCAGAAGTTAGGTAGGTGACATTTTTCAGAGCTCTTTAAATTTTAAGTAAAACCTAAATATTATCCCCAACTTCTCCATTTTTCTTAAAGTACCAACAGGGTCAGCTTAGCCAGACAGTTTGGGTGTGCAGGACATCACCATCTCTGATGCTTGAAGTAACCTCATGAAGTCGGTCCTAGTGAATTCAGGGGGGCTGGGATTATGCTGTGTCTTGAGGACATGGCACAAAAAAGGCTCTGGCTGCTAACTTGGATGATGTATCTACGTTTCTAGTATCTGGCTTCTTATGAGGTAGATAGAAGCCAACAGTTAGGTATTTAAGCTCTCTAGAGAATGCATGGGAGGACATAAAGTATTAGGACAGAACCCTAACCACCCCAGGAAGCTAAGCAGAGAAGATACAGTATCAGATACATGTGCAGACTGTATAATGGGTGATGCTTGAAGTCTGACAGTTGAAAATTCTAAGCAAAAGGATATGTCTTCAAATTTTCCACTTATTCAGGGCCGTGGAGAGGTACCTCCATCCACCCTCCTGAAGGTAGGGAGATACCTGTTTTCATTCAAAACCTGACTTTTGCAATTGCAGTGCAATATCAGGAGGAGGCAAGGCTGTTTGTAACTCTCCTTTCACAAGTCCAGCCTTGTGGTTCATGCCCAAGTGAATGGAAAGCAGCCAGGCTTGATCCCCTTCTTCACCTGAAGAAGAGTCAGCCAACAGTGCTCCCACATTATCAGGCTAAATAGAGCTACTGCTGGGGCGATGGTGAAGAGAAGAGAGATACTGGAGGGGAACACACTCTTTCCTTTGTGTTCAATGTCATCTACTCCACAGAAAATAAGAGTCATAAGGTCAGAAAGCACAGGGCCTGGGAACATGAGTCTAGCCCACGCTTCAAAGACAGTTCCTATATATTATGTGCAACAGATGGTAAAATGCATTAGTAATCCTGAAAGCAGTTGTCAGACTCAAGTTTTGACCTGCTGGATGCTCTTGCAACTATGGTACAGAGTCATGCCCCGTCTTTGCAGTGCATTTGAATATTCTTATCATAAGACTAAACGCGGCTCCTCTTTTACATATCAAGGCCCCTTTACAGAACTCTGAGTAGTGCAGCCGTGGTTAAATGAAAACTGCCCTCAGCTGTTAACCTTTCCAAAAAGTTTTGCAGACCACCTGAGGTATTTTAAGAGGGACTTATGTAGTCTGAATATTTCATATTACTAATTATCTCCCACAAATCCTTACCATGTCCTCAGATAGTTAGGTCTGTTGTAATTGCTCCACAGCAATTTACAGAAGGTGAGAGAGCGAGTTCACCTTGTTTCAAAATCCTTTCCCATCACAAATTACTCTTTCATTCTAATAGCAATTTAGACCATTGATGGATAAGTTTTATTCCTTAACAGTTTGAAATAACCCAGTCATTACAGGTCAGGAGCTTATGCTGAATATAACTATGCATATGTAATTATACAACTGATGGACTCAAAACCAATAAATAAATGTACTTCATATAGAGTACAGCAGTTCCTTACCTTCCTTCTGAGTTGTGGACACAAAATTTGTTTCCCTGATGTGTACTTAAGTTTAGATTTTGGTGACAGAGACTCATCCAATTTAAACCCATTTTTGCCTCTGCTCAGGATTTACAGAACATAGAATTCATAGTAAATGACCATATTTCTACTGTCTCAACAGTGGCTTCAATAATATTGTTTTGTGCTGTTTATAAGGTGTATGCAGAAGACATGGCACTTGTATTTGGATTCTAATTTGTGGACTGCTTGACAGTCTTCTTTTCCCATAATGTATTCATCGCAAGATATATTGGCTATGCAATAAAGTATTTTTTAATTGCTAGCTTTAGAAATATTTAAGTACCCAATTATTTTTATCTAAAAGACTGTTATGAAAAAAAAGGAAAAGTTAAAAATGGATAGGGCCACGGCTAGACAAGGATTATGAGTTGCACAGCAAGAGCACTGAGCCTTTGATGAAGTGTATAAATAATTAGTAACACACTTTAAGACATCTTTCTCTTGGTTCATAGTACCTGTGCTCATTTAATTCCAGCTGAAAATATGCCCATTCATTCACAGTGAAGGACAGATAAATTGGTGACCAAGTCAATGAGAAAAGTGATTCATGTTGAAGCACCAAAGGCCAAATATTTTCTGCACATACACAGATCAGACACTCAGAGATTAGGCACCAATACAAATTATCCTGCCCTAGCAAAAGATCATAGGGGACATGAGATAGACTTGGATGTGACAGTCTAGTGCCTGTAAATGTAGGCATGTGGGTATGTGTAATAATTTTTAACGTCTAGTTCTGAATATGTGAATGATGTTTAGTAACATGGACAGGAGATTAATAAAAACAAGTAACACTCCATAAATAGGCTGTTCCATTTTTGTTTTCTTCAAAGTTACATGAATACCCAAGTATCCTTTTTTGTTTGTTTTCCACAAACATTGATGGGATGAATTTGGTCAGCACAAATGGATATGAACTTCAAAATTAATTGGTATCTTCACTGAATTTCACTAAACTGCATCTCAAAAACCTTCAAGACAGTATTTTCACATTTGAAGAAGTACTTTGACACGTAAAGATGCAGGCAGGGCACCTAACGTAAGTTCAATATGACTAAAGATAGATGTCTAAGTTCCATTAGGTTCTCAAATTGTTTTGAAATTCTGGTCTTGGTGTACATATGCTTCTTACAAGGAGGAACAGAAAAAAATCTCAGGAGATATGGCCAGACAGCTGTTTACCCATCTCAAATAGTAAATACTAAGGTCATTGGAGAACTGTTCCACATCAGTCCATTGGTTTGCAGAATTCCCCAAAATATTAAACAAATAAAAATAAATACGAAGCCAAGGAAGACTGCTTGCTAACTTTGCTCCCTGTTCTAGTGATTTACAGACCACTTCTGCAAAGCGTGTCCCTCCAAAGTTGTTTACAAAACTAATACAAAATCAACTCCTCTTATCAATGTATCCCCAGTTCGGACTCTCACACACAGGGTTTTTTATATTCCATTATGTAAATCAGCATTGCTGTCAGCTCCATCTGTGATACTTGCCACTTAAGTGAATTACTCCACTTGGGATGAAGTGGCTCCGTTAAGAGAAGTCTAAAAGATATCATAGAATTACTTCAATCTCAATAGCATTTTTTTTAATCCTAACAATTTTTCTGCATCAACACATATAATAAAAGGTACTGTACTATGGATACTATTAAACAGGCTTACACTTTGGACACTCCTTATATTTCTGAGTTTATGCTGTGCTCCTGTCTCTAAGCAAACTAGGTAACTACAGTTTTCTGACTTTCTACACCATCTCTCTAAAATATAGTCTTTCCTGTCCATCTGCACAGCTATAATTCTCACCAGGTTGTCTTCTATCTTGGTTACAAAAATATTCCCTTCTTTGGCCTTGACAAAAACGTGAAACAGCAACCATACCTTTCTCATATCCAAAGAAGCCTTCTGCAGAAATGACTGTTCCTCAGAGGACAATGCTAAATGCTTGCCTTTCCTTATACTCTTCTCTAAACATCTGCTACAGAGCTGTATAGACCTGACCTAATACCATGTCTTAATGTTCTTAAGTAGGTAAATAAATCTTTCTACTTTCTTTCATACTTTCTTATCTTTCTTGTACTTGACAGTGTTCATATGAATGTTATTACAAGATCCTTTGTAATATTTTAGGATTTTTTTGGAAACGGTGTAAACACAGCAGAGCAAGGAGATAGAAGTGGCTGGAAATGCTAAGACTTCCCGATAAGAAGGCTCAGACAACATGTTTTTGAAGAAGTTATGCATCAAGTTGACTATCAGTCAACTATGTAGTAGAGTTGTATGAAGGCCTTTTCACACCAAGGGGAAAAAATAATCCCTGAAATAACTATAATTTCCCTTTTAAATGTACGTAGAGAGGAAAAGTGCTGTACCACATTAGTGCAATTTGAATGGAGATACAGTGTTTATCATAAGCATCTGCTTCTGTGAGAGCAACTATGATGTTTCTTTTCCTTTGCTGACCAAAAACGGGTGAAAAAGACATAATGGGGGTTGAATAAAGAAATTTAGAAAGGAAGTTAAGTTTTAGGAAAAATATCCTCAAATCTAACAATAATTATAAACCTAGAAATTTTCTGATAGTAAATGCTGTTCAGTTATTTAAGATTTCAGAATTTTTTTATTACGCATTAAAAACAGATTAAAACTATAGGGAGTTTTCCTTATTTGATTTTCCCTCAATTTTATTAGTATTTTTATTTCATCCTGAAGAAAAAAAAAGAATGAAATTGGGGAAAAAATACGACAAAAACATTTGAGACCCCCCAAACCATGTATAATTGTTACTTTAATTTCTAAAAATAATACTAATGAATCCTCATCATTTTAATTTTGAGGTGAATGAACATAGATAATTTTAAAAGGTTATTTTAATTAAGGCTGTCAACTGTCTTTAGTTTGGCTTGCTTTTACAAATAAGGAAGACTTGACATATTCAGTGGTTGATGTAGACTATGTTAGGGCTCAAGCTATAGGACCAAACTGTATCACCTTACCACAGGCTGAAGCTCAGGGCAACGCCCAAAGTGGTAAATGTGTGGCCCTTGAAGGTAGTGTGGTATGTGATGTGACTCCCTCTTTTCCTTTGAGGGACCAGAAACTCTTTGGCAAAGCTGTCAAAGCTTTTTGGTTAGTGATAAGCCTGTCACTGCTGGCTTTTCCATCCCACTGCTCCATATAGCCAGAACCGACCTGCTGGGAGCCTGTGGCTGGGTGCCTGCAGCCTCCTTTGCCCAGTGAGCTTGCCCGCTGGAGCCCAGCAGCCTGACGATACTCAGCCTGCCCGACAGGACTGCCAGACACACAGAGTGACAGTGTCAATGCAACCATGAGTAGCGCTGCTGTCAGAGAGAGGTGACACCCCATTGACCCCTGCACTCAGAGGAACTCAGTGCTGGATGTGGTGCATGGTCGCAGCATGCTGACTTGGCCTTTCCCTTCTGCATGTGCTTACCAAGCAACCCACATGCTAAATGTGTGTTGGTCAAGCCAAAAGGTACAACTGGGCATTTTTCTATGCTCCAAACAAAACCTTCTGGGCTGAGAGGTGATAATCTTGACCACAGGGTGACAGTGCAATGTCTACCAAACTCAAGAGAGAACGAGCAGTTTGCACCAGACTCACTATCTGCAGTCTCCTCAATGGGAGAAATGCGATTGCAACCTCTTCTTGGCTGCATCTCTGCACAGTACTGCTACTCTTTCCTCCATCATATGGCATGCTGTAATATGGATTTGCAGTGAGATTTCTGGGTTTTTTTGCCGGATTTCATTGGGCAGAAAATACTTCACAACTATTTAAAGGATTATCTGGTATAGAAACTATATACTTCTACGTTTGTTTCTATTCGAACATTAGCATACTTATCAGTGCTTTCCACCTGAGGTCTCCAGAGATTTTGGTTATACCCAATTAATAAGTTCTCATGAGACCTATGTAGCAGTCCTGAGTCCAGCCAGCCAAATTCATTGTGAAATGTTTTTGTAGTTGGGCCTCTGTGGCCCAGAGCTGGGTGATAACTTCAAAGAAGTATCATTGTAACATGTCAGCTCTTTAGTGGTTCCAAAATTTCCTGTGATTTATAAATCACTAGAATGCAGTCTAAGAAACTAAGTATAAATGTAGGATAACGATTGAGACAATGTACAGAGAAGCTATGGATTCTAGGTGTTGATCTGAAATTCCTGCATCACTGAATATTTCAGTGTATGAGCTAGTTGCTTTCAGGACCTGGGCTAGACTTTGTCCAGTTCATGGGCAACAGAGAGCAACTTTGATGGTTTTTACTGAGACAGGAGAGTCTGAGGACAACATAATCAATGAAAGATGGGGAATGGGTACGGTTCAGGCAGTGGAGTTTTGGTAAGGGAAGAAGATTAAGAAGGAGACTGACGGGTGCTACAGTCCTTTAAAAGTCACAAAGTCTGAGATATCTGGGGAGAGAAGAGCCAACAGAATGTCTTTATGTTAAATGTAAGACTGATTGAATGTGAAGAAAGTTGACTGAAAGTTTGAAAAAAGACATAGCGCCCAGTAGAGAGGTCTTAGAATTACAGGAAGACACCATCCACTTACCAAGAATAATCAAATATTATAAGAAAAATCATAGTTACAATCTATCAGCTTATGTTTTAAGAGTTTCTGAGTTTATAACGATCTCAGAAGATCTTGGTCAGAGAAAGCTGCAGAGTCCAGAAAGCTCTCTAAGAGGAAGTACGACTCTAAATCAGATGTAGAGAGTGGAGGCTTGTTTCTCAGCATGATGATTCAAAGGGAGCTTCTGGCTATGTAATAGTAGGTTAAAGTGGAGCTGGCTTGCAGCTCCTCCAGAATGTCACTCTGAGAAACATACATCAAATGTCAACATCTAGTTAAAAATCCTATTCCTATTCCGTCTTGACCCAAGAAAATGTTCTGTTCTGAATTGTTATTTAGGGCTGTTTTTTAACAGTGAGCTTTGCGAGACACTTTTATCAAACAATAGATTTTGTACTTAACTAAAATAAGGATATATTTTTACACATTCACCTAAAGATAACCCTTAATGTATTCTAGTGCCCTCAACACATTGTTATGTTGAACTCACAGAAGGTTTGAATTTTAAAGGGAAAAATGCTATGTATCCTGATTATTCATGAACCAATAAGGTCAGACACAGCTTTACCATGTGTAGAATTTAGAAAAACCTCAAGTATATAAGGCCGTTGGGATTTGGTAGATCCCCAGGGTACCAAATAAGGGCACAGCTGTTAAAAAAGTATAGTGCCTCTTTAAATTTCTTATATTTTCTAAATTATCATTTTGGGGAATTTAACACTGTAGGACAAGCAAAGTGGACTTTCCTTGCTGTTACCAACAAGCCATTTATTGCTTGTATAGTCCCAGAAATAACTAAAGGCTTTGGGTTAAAGAAATTTAGGTACTTTACATTGTATACTCATGCAGGTTTTTTTCAAAGTATTTGAAGGGAAACTGAAAAAAATAGCCTGATAAAAACCATCAAGATGCATTTTACCAGTTATACACACTAAGACTATTTGCTACCTCTGGCAAATTTAAAAAGACAGCTTCTGAAAGGCAAGTTGTGGAAAAATTCCTGTTAACACTTACCCTTAAACAATGATGCTTGCATGGATCATACATGAAAAAGGAAGATTTTTTCTTGAATTTCATTTGTTGCATTTTACCTTTATAGTAAGTAATCTGCTCATTTATATTTCAAGTAAAAGCAGTGTTAGCCCTATGTAAGAAAAAAGTACATTTCAGTTTAGAATTTAATGTTAGCACTTTTAGCTGATTTTTTTTTTCTTTGGAAATATATTTTTATTGCATAAGTTAACATATAAGTGGCATAAAATTCCCCCTTGGTTTATATTTTAAATATTTACAATACTCCATAAATATGTCAGCTACTTTATAAGTGTTTAGTACTGAATGGATTGATTAATTAGCTAGCTAGATACATAATTAAGATCTCAAGGTCCCTTTTTAAGCTTGAGTATAACAGCCAATGAGAAGTGACACGGCTGCTTTGGGATGAGCAAAGCTTTTAAATGTTACCCTTCAACCCACACAGCAGTCTCCCTTTCTTCACAAAACTATGTTCTTGTCCATAATTTTAAGGGCCTTTGTAAACGGTGTAAGCAGCAGGACCTTTGGTTCAGCAGCAGTGATTTTTCCAGTTAAATGTGTAATTCACCAAACGGAAGGACAGACACCTTGGAGACATCATTATTCTTCACCTATCTGTCAGAAACTACAGAGGATCTAGCTGGTTCAGTTGCAGTCCTTTTATCTTCAGTCTGATTTCTACATTTTTTTCAAATAGATCCACAATGTATTCATCACACCATGAGCAAGAATTTCAGCCCTAGCATCACCACTTATATAAGTTCTGAGTTGAGTAAACTAATTTCCCCTGATTTCAGTCATGTGAAGCAGTGGGTGGAAAGGTCACTCTCATTAGTGGGGAGATACGCTGCTGCCCTGGTGGCCAACTGGCTTTGCACCCTTTTAGTTATTGATCTGGGAACGTACAGAAGTAGGCAATGGCTGCAGGGCAGAGCTCAGCTCTCTCTTCTTGAGGCTCTCCTAGGAAAGCTACCAAAGGTTTCCTTCTACGCTCTGGATCTCTGCTATGGGTAATTAAGGTTAGGTAGGTGAAATAACTAAAAGCAAAACATTCGGATTAATAATTCCTCCTGGAAAAAAGCTTTCAGGACCACAAATCCAGGGAAAATTTTCTTCGCATAACAGAACCCCTTCAGGTCAAAGTGACTCAACATTTAGTTTTCAGAAAGCAAAACCTTTCTGCAACCAAAGTCAATGAAAATGTTTGATATCCATCATTTTCTTGTGTATTCCCTGTTCCTGACCTTCAGTGGCTGATTCAGAACCAGTGTGGGATATGGGACCATAATCCCAATGAAACTGCAGAGGCAGTCACCACCATTTTGTCTAGAGTGGTCATCCTAGTCCCTGGGATCTTGCCAGTGAAAATGATTGAGGTAAATAAAAAAATGAAATTGGGGAACATCTTCAGCATCCAAAGAAAAATCAGTTAATGACAGAAGCAAACTGTAAAACATTATCAGTTGTGAAAACAGAGGGCCACACTAATGGTGTAGTGTTTTTTTTTAAAGCAGCATAAATAAGCATTTCAGAAATGTGTCTGGGTTGTTAGGCTGTCTAAAACACACGATCACTATAAAGTGTGAGAGAGAGAAAGAGAGAGAGAGAGGGAAAGCAGGTGACACTTCTTTTGGGGGAACATTTAGGTAATTTGGAGTTAGTTTTCCCAGATCACCTGGTTAGATAGTATAGGCACTCAGATTCAACTGCCTTCTCCTATTAGGCTGAAGAAAGATGACTGATGCTCCCCCAAGGAAAGGAAAGGAAAAAAGACAGTTTGTTGGGAAACTCTATCCTTCCTGTGTAAGTCTGCTCACAGCCTGCTGATTGTCTACTCCTGTTGACTGTCAGAGTTCACAGTACAATGTGGAAAGGAGACCCTGGCAGGACAAACAGTGAAGTTACCCTTCCAGGTAGCACACGGGTCTATGTGCAACAAGCAGCCGCAGGCAGCCATCCTCCTGCCCCGGAGATTTCTATGGCCAGTCTGAGGCAGGCACTCTTCTTTTAAGGCAGTCTTGGAAACAAACGTTCTGCTCTCAACCCAGACTCTCAGGTTCATCTCCTGCGTGACAAAATGCAGTGTCAAATGGTCTGTGCCCATTATATACTTTGATGGCAAGAGCCATTTAAAATTAAAATAAAATAATATGGGAAGTGTCCCAACCTTCAAAATATTCTGTTGGATTCCATTCCACTCTAATTTGGGTAAAAGCACTGCCAGCAGGAAGCCAGGTACACACACAAGAAGTAGAAGAAACAGCAGTGTGGGTATTAACCTATGACTCCTTGCTCCCATGGGATGCCAGGCCATACTCACCATGTTAGCAGGTCAAATCAGTTTATTCCTCTTCCTTTCCTGATGGAGGAATAAGTGCTTGCTAGTTATCTTGGGACATATACAGGGCCAAACTGAAGGCCAAACAGAAAGAAAATTTTGAAAGCAAAGTCTTAAAAACACTGCAGTTAGTCTCTGAAAAAAATTACTTGCATTTATTCTTATATGAATACTTTTAGTGCTTTCTATTTTTTGAAGAATTCTTTTTGTTTCTTTATCCTTTTTTTTCTGTCACTTATTCCTTCTTTTTCCAATCTTTTATTTTCCACACAGTTTATAATTGTGATAGGCCAATTTGTGGTGGGATAGTTCAAAACAGATAAGCCAATTTTTTTCTTAATATTTTCCTTTCATTTATTAGTGAGCCAAACAGTGACTTGCACAGGAGCTTTCTGAAATAGGTGCCTTGAGCTGATTAGCACCTTATTCTGCTGTCATACAGTGGTGAGGTTGCATGTTATAAAGCAGAATTTCCACTTGTTCATTTCTGGTCTGGGTTTGACAAAAAAAGTAACTTTTTCTACAGGGAACCTTTAAGATATATAAAAGTTTGTTCCACTGAGAACTGACAATTGCTTTTTCAAGTATTTCTTAAAGGGGTGATTCTTTATAAAGAGAAACCAATGTCGGAGTTCTGTGAATGAAAGAATGAGCTCTCCAAAATGATTGATGGTGCTGTCTTCTCTTGATTGATTAGTGCTTTGCTTCTGAAACTTTGGCCTACAGACCATCTGTGTCCTGCAGAGGGCTTGCTACTAGAGTCTTTAGAGAGGAGACCGATCCCATGATGACGGCTTCTCTGCTTGATTCCTGCTGTTAAATCATCTTAAAAGCAGTTAAAAATTCATGAAACATTTTACTAATCGGACTTCTTCTAGGAAAGCAATTCTGAGAGGGAAGATTATTTTTGCTTCTGAAGTTGTTCCCCTTTTTAATATACGTAAATAATAATTAATAACTTATTTATAAAGCTCCATTGGCATGACTGAGGTGCTTGGGGTACTATACAACATCATCAAAACAGAATCAAAACAAAATGAACAAAAGTTCACCCTCATTAGTTGAGCCAAACACAAGAAAAATTGCAGACAAGATAACAGGATCTGCTTCTTTAATCATGCAGTCTCGACAATTATATTTTTAAAATGATGATGGGGTTTTAAATACATCAGCATAAGCCTCAAATCATGTACAAATAAGGGTGAAGTCCCTTTGTTCTTCCATAAACTTATTTTCATTTCACATATCCTCATATGTTTTCCTAGCTCATCTATTTCGGACATTAAGTATAAACCACCAAATCTGTAAGGTATTCTGTATGGTGCCCCATACAGCCTTCCCCAAAGAAATAGGCAGAAAACCACAAGTTCCAGGAGCTGTGAGGTAAATGTTTCAACTGGGGGAAGTTATAAAGCAAGGAACTGGGCCTTCCCTACCCTTTTGCAAATGAGGGCTGTGGGGCAAAGTTCCTTACTTGCCAGCTCTTTGGGCAGGGGAAAATCACTCTGGTGTAAAGATCATTTTTACAGGTAGCTGCAACCGTATGAATTTGAATACCACCTGTCGCAAACCTAGATAAAACAACTTACAAATTAACACATAACCATGTATATATTTAATCACTGAAATGCACTTACAGGAGCAATTTTTAAAGTTCCATCTGATTCATACTGCAGGTAAACATCAGTTAGTTTTTTCTGCAGTATCACCAGGTACCAGTTCCACAATAAAGACTTTTAAATACGTAAGCTGGCTGTACAAAACAAGTGAATTTGCACTCCCTCCCCGTCAGGCACCAGCAAAACTGTCACTCTTTACAAATAAGTTAAATAGGTTATGGGAGATAAATACAGGAGGAAAAAATAATGGAAAATATATAGTGAATGTTAGGTTGTCGTTAGCAGCAGCTGTTTCTGATAAGGCTCAGCTCTTAAACTATTGAAACAGGGAAAACAGATTAAAGCTGTTGCTTTGATGCCTTAATACAGTATCTATTTAATTTGAGATTACATAGTTCATGAGGCATAAATCCCCAAATATTTTTGTAAAATCCTTTAACAGCCTTCAAAAATATCACAGTGTAATTTGTAGAATTCACTCTCATGAGTCTGGTTTTAGAAATACACCAATGCGTAGATGATTTGAGAGAGCAAAGGGCTGAGCCTGATTTTGGATTTGTATCTCGAGGCACAACATTTTCTCTGAGCAATAGGTTTCAAGGAAGCTCAGCTGGAACTGAGGACAAGTATTAATGGTGGAAGTTCAAAGGCATGGGTGGAGGCAGCAAGGATGGATAGGCACATGGTCCACTGACGTGCAGTGAGACTGATGAGGGGATGTGCGCTCCTGTCCCTCTGTACATTGAAAACATCTATCCCAATATATCATCTGACTAATTAAACAGTGCTTCACTCGCAGGAGTTCACATCAGATTGGACTTGAATATAGAGGCAAGATCCAGTGTCTGTTAAAATCCCGTGAGAAGGCACTGCAGAAGAATTTGGGCTTTTACACTGTGGCTATTACTGTTATAATGCAGATATCGCATTCACCCCCAGCTACATAAATGCCAGGAGACACAGACCCAAGGCAGGAGAGCACTGTTCTCCTGTTCCACCTTCCTGAATTTCATTTTTGTTTCCAAGAAAAGTGATGCTGAGCATTTCACAACATTCATCCTTTTGTAAAAACACCTCTTTCACTATGCTTTGTGGCTGGCATTGCTGAGGTATAGTCTGACCTCTGATGCCTCGGAGTGCTGCAGTTCTGCCCTATATCTGAGAACATTTAGCTGTATGGGAGGAAAATAAGAAGAATTCTCTTGACTTGCCTATTAGTTTGTGTAACTGCTTCCCAAAAGCAGTAAGAGAAAATGTAATATCAGCAGAATTCACATATAAATATGTAAAAAACCACCAGGTAGGAAAAGTTAGTCAACAACAGCCTAAAACTTATGGTCAAATATTTCCTTCTCCTAAAATCTGTTTTTGCCACCCTTTATTGCATATAATTTTCTCCAGAAATAATAAAAAAAAAAAGCAGCTTTTTACTTTGTTGTAATTTATTACAATACCAACATGACATGAAACATTACAAGCTTAATTCCTAATCACCTTTTTTTTTCCCCTGGTTGTTTTTTACTTTTCAGAACACCTTGCCTGAGTAAAAATTGTTTGTCATTAACCTCTGACAGCTTTGAAAATTGTCTTTGGACGAACACAAAACAAAGCAATTTGCTATGTCCAATCATCTAGCATGAGTTCAAATCTAGGAAGTCAAAGTCTGTAGTTTACATAGAGTATATTCAAACAAAGTTCTAGGGCAACAACGCGTTGTACTGTACAATCTTCAACCCTTTCTTGTGTGAAATGAGTTTATGCAAGTCTGGTTCATTGCACAAGGCTATTCAGTTTTGTTAGTCCCTTGAATTAGTTTCTAAGTCAGCAAAGCAGTAAGAACATTTAAAAAAACAAAACAAAACAAAACAAAACAAAAAACCAACCCTAAAACCTAAAAAACTACATCCTTGTTATGCAAGTCTTCCTGCTCACACACTTCTAGTTAAACACCTCCTTTGAAGAACAGAAATGGGATTGCTGAAGGTTAAGTACATGAAAAAGAAGAAACAAGGCTAATGATTGTTTTGCCCGGTGGAAAACTCTCCAAGTTGTGTTATTTCAGCTCCTATAAATATCCAAATAGGATTTTCATGCTGCCTTGGAAAATTCCACAGCAGCGACTCACAGTCTATTTTATATGTAATTCATTCCCCCCCTTTCTTTTATGCCTGGTCATTTCTAGTGTACAAACATGATAGACAGTTTACCAAAACATTTGGTAACTGTCTGAGAGAATCAAACAGTTGTAAAACCTGCATCACGACAAAGCTCAGGGCAATACTGAATTTTGCCCTGCTCATGATCTTTTTTAATGCTGCCTGTATATGCGTAAGTCAGAGCCAGCCAACAGTATGTACGAGACAAATGTAAAGCCATTTTTTCTTTCCACTGTATTATTGAAATCAGTGGAGCATAAGGATAAGTGAAAACAGAGAAAAAAGATAAGTCCTTCCCATTTCTATAGCAGCATCAGGCTACAGTTGTATGTTTGTTTCTAAACAAACTCTACTTTACTCCTCCCAAGTAACTAGTGATAGGATGAGAGGAAATGGCCTCAAGTTGTGCCAGGGGAGGTTTAGATTGGATGTGAGGAAAAATGTCTTTACTGAAAGAGTGGTTAAACATTGGAAGAGGCTGCC
Organism: Aptenodytes patagonicus; assembly: GCF_965638725.1. Lineage (NCBI taxonomy): Eukaryota > Metazoa > Chordata > Aves > Sphenisciformes > Spheniscidae > Aptenodytes > Aptenodytes patagonicus. The sequence continues at coordinate 40,317,570 of NC_134950.1, forward strand.
CAGGGAAGTGGTTGAGTCACCATCCCTGGAGGTATTTAAAAGACGAGTAGATGAGGCGCTTAGGGACATGGTTTAGTGGGCTTGGTGGTGTTGGGTTGACAGTTGAACTCGATGATCTTAGAGGTCTTTTCCAACCTTAATGATTCTATGATTCTAAAACATGCAATAAGTCTGGCTGGCTACTTTGTTTATAAGTGCATTTGTGTGCTTTTCTATGTTTAATACAATTTAGGAAAACCCAGAGAGATTACTTAGATGCCTTCCACTTGAAGCACTGAAAGAATGAGCCCCTGGCCCCAACACGGTATCACAAAAAGACAAAACTTTGGAGATGGTCTCCCTGTGGGCTGCCTTGGCACCGTCAGCTGCATTTTCACCTTCATCCATACCCCCCCCATTTCACCAGGCACACACCTACCACTGGTGAACAGACAACAGCAGACACAGGGGTACCTGTGAAACTCTTGCCTCCCATTCAAAGTTAAGTCACTTCCATCACATTGGGACACAGACCTTTTGGTCGTCTTCTGAGGCCAGCCATCAAACTAGGCAGTTTCCTGGGGCATAATGATGCCAGCATAGGCCAGGACTAGGACATTTCCTAAGGAAGAGGAGATTCAAAGTCTGCGGCTCCCATTGTAGGATGAATCCATCCTATTCAATACCTGAGTATTGAATATCTCAGTTACCTTGCTGTTAAAAGTTTGCAAGTCATTTCTAGCTGATGCAGAACTGAAAGCTATTACTGCTTCTAAAGAGGTGCTAGGCAGCAGCCTGGATTCATTTGCATTCAGGTAAAACATTTTTGTCTCCTAAGGTAGAATCCTACACAAAGGATTTATGAGATGCTGAGGATTAAAACTATTGAGGGTTCAAATAGATCAGTGCTAAAATTGAACCCATTTTAAAAGGAGTCCTTACCTGTCCTACTTTCAGCATGCAGCAAATAATAAAGTCAAGGTGTGCCATTTAGCATTTCTGTGCCTCTGTTTCCCCACAGAGGATGGCAGCCAAAATCTTCAGTCACTGTGGTACAGCACAGATTGTGCAGCCTCTCCTTGCCAGACTTCAGGGGAACTTCTCAAGGTGACTGCCCTCATCTGTACAGCCGGGGTTTTCACAATCAGGCTCCCGGAATGAAAGCCAACATATTACTGTCAGTGCAATATATTAAAATGCTGATGCTGCAGAAAGAAATAAGGGTAGAAGGTTCTGGATTCACAGACTCATTCAAAAGCAATATAAAATAAGTAAGGAAAATGACTATGTGGTATCGAAGTACAGCAGTGCCCATACTGAGAAAAGAGAGAGACTGTTTCTTTGTACTGATTTAGAGGGAGGCTGCCAAGGCACATCCAGTAAATTACTATTGTTCAGAGTCATCTGAACAAGGATCTCTGAAAGCTGAGTTTGATATACAGGAGAAACACTCAACTGATTGTTACATAATGATAGCTGACTGCAGAGGAATGGACTTTCTATGGAAGCTGGGACTGTATTTTGAGTTGGGGAAAGCTTTCTACACTGTGCAGGGAAGCCTCGGGCTTTACTCTGTTGGAATTTACTTTTCCAGATGGGTCAGAATGCTGCCTGTCCTCGCAGCCTGTTCTGGGGGCAGGCGATGGGCTGCGGTGCTGCAGAGACACACAACAACTCCAAAGTTTTGTAAGAAACATGACTGGGAGGAAGAGAAGCAGAGTCTACTCAAGAGCCGAGTCTGCAGGTAGCTAAAAATGAAACTGAAGAGGGATGTTGTGCCAGTTAAAGTAAGGAGGGAGCATGTGCAAAGCAGCTGAAACAATTGCATTTTTGTGCTTTGTAGTTAACTTGATTTTAAATTCAAACACACAGCATTATTTTTAGCACTTAGAAAACCCGGGCAAAATGCTCCAAGCAGCTGCTATCTCTTCTGTCTTAAGTAAACATTTGTTTTTGTCAGTTTGATGCTTAAACCTCAAAAGGTAGAACTTTCTTCTTTTCCTTTTCCTTTTCCTTTTCCTTTTCCTTGTCCTTTTGCTTGTCCTTGTCCTTGTCCTTGCCCTTGCCCTTGCCCTTGTCCCTGTTCTTTTCCAGCTTTCTGGAGCCTGCAGTTTTTAAGAGAAGGAGCTGCCCTTAACCATTTCCCAATTCCAAGGTGTCTCTGACATGGCCAAATGTTTGATGCACCTGATTCTCTGTCTGAAAGCTTAGCCGAATTTGCCTTCTGCAGACAAATATTCCTCACAGGAGAAAAAAAGATAGGGAGAGGAGGGGGGAGTTTTAATTTTTTTTGCCTCCTTCTCCCCACGCTGAGAGCTGCTCAGTCCTAATAGCTACAGCCTTTTGAGGATGCAGTAATTTATCTGCTCTCTTGAAAGAAGAGGAAACATGACTTGATTTGTATGTTGTTCACATTCATTCTTTGCTCCTTACTGGCCTATTCTAAATAATATAAAATGAGTCAGTTGATTTTGGAGCAGACCGTAGATCACAAGAGGTTGTTGTGAATGGTGTCACATATCCAGCTTTCTGGGACACAGTATCATCCAAGGTCCATTCTGGATTGTTACCACAATCAAACACTGCCATGGGTTGACGCTAAGGAAATCAAAGAAAGAATTTCCTTCATTGGAACTGATGAGGACTAGTTAGAAAAACATCTGCAAGGAATGGTAAGGAGAATGCAGGTGATCCATCCTATGTCCTCCTGGAAGTCAGATATGTGGACTGTGTAACCTGATGGACTTCAGGATAGATGACATTCTAGTGTGTCACTAGCTAGATAAGTCACGTACAGTTAGCTTTTTCATCCATTTATTTGCATGAGGTAGTGGAGTTCAGGACATAGGATGTTTTCGATGTTTCTCACACCAGTGAGTTAGAAGCCTTGTTACATCTCAGGGTGGTATATCCTGAGGGCACCCAGCACATGGCTCCAAATAAAATGGGTTTTTGCAACTACTGCTTTTCCTCGGGGGGGGGGGAGAAAAAAAAAAGTGGAGAGCATTCAAATGGTTGTGGTCTGGCTAAAATTTATGATCTGTCCTCCATTTTTCAGTCTACTAGAGCCAGCCAGCAGTATGTTGCTGGAACGACATGTCCACAAAGAACTGCTGACCTCAGTGGTAAGTAGCAAGTTCATTAAAGTGCACATGCCTTCCTTTTCTGGGACGGTACAATGTGCCGCTGACTCATATGGGCTGCATCCTTGTGGCACAGTCTAACCTGAAATTATTAAGAACAATCCAGATTCTGCCACTCTGGCTTCTCCTGATTAACATCTTACTCCGCAAGCAATTTTGTTTAGTTTCAGTGGGGCTGCATCTCCAAACTAATTTTCAGTATAAGGATGAGAGAATCATGCCTTGTAACTCTAACCATGGTTCCAATAGATCCAGATAGGAATTACAACAAATAGCAGAAGGAATGAAAATAAACTTGATCTGGGTTCAGACTGAGCTAGTAAAAAAGGGAAAAAAGAGAATGAAATCACAATTCTTGCTTATATAAATAGCACCTGTTTTGACAAATTTTGTATGCCTATATTTTCTGAATTAGCATGCTTCCAAAGTACCACTTTTCTCAGAACATAAATGACAGCATTGACAAAAAAAATAATGCAGGCTGTTACTATATATGTTTATAATCTTTAAGCTTTGCAAGCAAAGAATTGTTGAATTCATCGGGTAATTCTTAACCTAAGCAAACTTGCTTGGTTTTAGCTCCAGGAGTTAACTACTTCAGCAATAATGCAAGACACAAATATCTGTGTATTGAGGCTCAAATGGTTGTGATCAGCAGCACTAGTGGTGTACTCCAGAGGTTGATACTGGGTCCAATACTGCAAGATCTTCATTAATGACCTGGTCAGTGGCACAGAGTGCACCTTCAGCAAGTTTGCAGACAATACAAAACTGGGAGGAGTGGCTGATATGCCAGAGGGTTGTGCTGCCATCCAGAGGGACCTTTAACAGGCTGGAGAAATGGGCTGACAGGAACCTCCTGCAGTTCATCAAAGGGAAGTGCAAAGTCCTGCATGTGGAGAGGAACAACCCCAGGCACCAGCACAGGCTGGTGGCTGACTGTCTGGAAAGCAGCTTGGCAGAAAAGGACCTGAGGTCCTGCTGGACACCAAGTTGAACGCGAACCAGGAATGTGTCCTTGCTGCAAAGAAGGCAAATGGTATCCTGGGCTGCATGAGGCAGAGCATGGCCAGCAGGTTGAGGGAGGTGATCCTGCCTCTCTGCTCAGTGCTGGCGAGGCCACACCTAGACTGCTAGGTCCAGGTCTGGCCTTCCCAGTACAAGAGAGACATGGACATACTGGAGAGAATCCAGTGAAGGGCTGCAAAGATGAATGAAGGACTGCAGCATCTGTCATACAAGGAAAGGCTGAGAGAGCCAGGACTGTTCAGCCTGGAGAAGAGAAGGCTCAGGGGGATATTATCAGCATGTATAAATATCTGATGGGAGGGAATGAAGAAGAGTGTGAAAGACTCTTCTCAGGAGTGCTCAGTGACAGGACAAAAGGCAATGAACACATATTGAAATACAGGGAATTCCACTTAAACATATGAAAAAGCTTTTTTACTGTGGGGATGGTCAAACACTGGCACAGGTTGCCCAGAGAGCCTGTGGAGTCTTCATCCTTGGAGATACCCAAGGCTTGACTGGACGTGCTCCTGAGCAACCTACTATAGCTGACCCTGCTTGCACAGAGGGGTTGCACTAGACAATTTCCAGAGGTCCCTTCCCACCTCAACTCTTCTGTGATTGTGTGGTACTTTGGTAGCTCATTCTTACACTACATCAGCAACATTGTAGCAGGATTCTTTCAGCTGATTTGCATTTGCATTTCTGACATGTCTGCAAATAACAGACATAATTATTGCTCATAGTATTCAAGTTCATAATTCTCTAGTGCTCTTTAGGACATGGGTAACTTTAACCACATTTAGCCATTAAAACTCTCTGGCTTTAATGACCCAGAATCAAGATGCCACCTTTTGTGCAGGACAGCACTTAAAGACTCACACTTTGAAGTGCATCAGCAGGGTGGGTTTAAACAAGCTCTTTTTAAACAAGCTGTGATGGTAAGACCATCACAGCAGCTCACAAACCAAAGTGATTTGGCTGATGGGTGTCTGTACAAGATTTTCAAAGATGTTCAGAAGGCAGACATCACCTGTAGTCTCACATTTTTTTACAAGGCCCTAAGGAAACAAGACTATAAAGCCCATAGCAATCCTCATAGCTATCTTGATCACACACTATTGAAAATGAGCTGAGAACCATACCTGGTTAATGTTGAAGCACAAAGTACAGGAGATGGGGAATACAAGCCCATTTGTGACACCTAGCTAATTTCCTGACCATCAAAAAGCATATGAAAATGTGGTCGTGACCTACTAAGAAAAGTGAACAAAATATAAGCAAAATATTTATAAAATTAAGACAAGACGTACATAAGCAAAATTTGCAAAAATTCTTTTTTGCAAATGCTCAAGACAAGAGCATTACAGTTTACTGTCCTATTGAACTAAACCAGATGGAATTCACCCATTACTACAATTCCAACTACCAAAATGACATTTGGCTCTTCTCTGTAATCCCTCTTTCTCTGACATTAATGCAAGAGTCATTGTAATAGGTAAGCTTGTTATGGAGAACTCAATAGTAATAAAAAAATACAAAAATTGCTGTTCTTGTATTCCTCTTGTTGTCAAAGAAGAAAATTATACTGTAAATTAAATCTGATTTTATGACATTTTGCATGCATATAGATCTTCATATGAACTCAGGGGAGCATACTTTATTTGAGCTCTGTAGTCCTTATACTTTTTAATTAATTTTTCTTTGTAATTCAGGATAAGTTTCTAATGGATTCATGGAACAATATGGGGTCACTTGGGGGTGATTTTAATACCTGCAATTCCCATGGTTATTAATCAGAGACTTTTAAGCATTTTAGATAAATTATCTGCCTTCTGTTTAGAAGATTGAGATTAAGCATATGAGAGAAATTGTCCCTACTGACACAAGGAAAAAAAGTCAAGAAAAAACAAAATACAACATTTTGGATATCTCACAAAACTACAGAATGTACTGTAGATTTTCAATTTTCTTTCATCTAGCTTCATGAAAATAATTTATTATGAAAATAGCAATGATTCTCAAAAGGAGTGTTTTTTGTTTTCTGAATATAAATCTCAGAAGCTGTCAGAACCAGTAAAACTTCTTCTAATTTGTGATTTACAGTTTACCAATGACAGTTTTAAAAAAAATCATCAGGCTTTCTAAACACCTAAGTGTTCACTTAGCATGTTTAGTTGGGAATGTAAATTTGCATACTATCTTCTTAGACAGGGGTGGTTACATTTTCATCCACTGAATCCTGAATCACATAAACAGAGCCAGTTCCTGTGCAATTGATTTAATTCCTCTTGACTCATGGGGTTCAATAATTTGAAAAATCCTGGTAGATTCTTTGTTCACTAAAGAAACAAAAAAGTTTGGTTTTCATACATTTTCCCTTGTTTTAGAACTGCAGAACTGTAGGGCAAAGTCCCCAAGGCACAGCAAAGACAAAAGACCATGCAGCTGAAATGATACATTTACTGGGTTTCTGTGTATGTGAAAATATATCAGAATGTAAAATCTCACAGTTCTGTTCATCCTTCAACAACAGTTAATCTTATATCAATAAGTCTCAACAAAACAAAGCATTTAAAGTAGCTGTGGACTTGACTCCAACTTTCCAGATGCAACCATCCTCAAAGCATGTGGAAATTCAGCATTTATCTGTAACTCACTTCTAGCTCTCTGTCAAAGAGAAATTAATCAAATTTTACAAAAGTATTTTAAGTATTTATAACAGCTCTATCATTACAATGTCTAAGTATTTCACAATTTCTCTTCACCTTCTGAAGAAGGGCTCAATTTATCAGTTTGCTAACCTGAGACACAGCTGCCCGCAGAGCACACTGTTGTGAACTATTCAGGTTACTCAGGGTGTCGGAAACAGTTTAGCTGCATTAGTGCATTGATTCAGCTGGGTGGATTAACCTGGTCCTATAACACATCCAGGTGGCTCACCAGGCTTAATTAGCTGTACTGCTGCCACTACTCCAACTGGCTCCTTCAGCCAATGCTGCGCAGCATGGCATTATACTCTTTTAACTGCATGAAAAAAGGTTGAGTTGGTTGTTCAAAGCCACTCAGAAGTCTGTTACAGGACCTGGACGTTGCTTTCCTAAACCTGAGGCTGTTACCCATTTGGCATCCTCTCTTCTTACTTAGCCACCAACCACATGAAAGTTGGAAAGTAGCAAGGCAAGGGGAAGACAAAGCAGCAAGTCAGCAAAAATTATGAGCAAGAAATGTTCCTATAAAGAAAAGAGGCTTAAGTGGGTAAACAAACCATACGTCCTCCTAATATGGCGCCAAACCAGACCTCAGAAACATTTTTCACTTTCGTCCCTCAGGAGCTCTTTTCTGGAAAAGTAATTAAAAAGAAAAGGCCTTGATGAAAGCCACAGAGAGAGTCAGGGAATAAGGCCATGAGATGAACAAAATAATCAGTCCTTGAAGACAGCCCTACACATTTACATACAATGTTCTCCATAGAAAATATTTATTTCCCATGGAGAGCATTGTACACCATTGTGTAGGGCTGCATTTAATAGATTGTAAAACATCTTCAGGAAAATACATTTATACACATTGCAGGGTATGCAGTGCATACTTAGCTTCATCATTGTGATATTATGAATGCCGCATGCCTTTTCTTCCTAGGAGTTGTCTTCAGAGGTCTCAATATTTGTTCTACCAACAGAGTAAAAAGATTAGCATAAATACAGCTTTGCTCCATGTAACGTAGAATACGTAGCACGTTTTGCATCTTCATGGAAGCAAACAGTGTCAAAATACATATTACATATACATGTATTTATTTATACTGTAAAAAGGGATAAGAGAAGACACACAGGCTTCAAGAATGTGCATCTATCAGCAGGTTTTATTAAGGTGTAAGAGCATTGCTCGTATTCAATATTCAGGCTTGGCATTTTGCAGAGCTGTCTCATTGTTAAAGTGGAGCTAGTGCAAATCATATTCCTGCCTTCATTTGCCATGATCCTTTCATGAACTTGTGGGTAACTTTATGACATTAAACACGGCAGGAGCATATTTGCCTAGTAACTGGAGTACTAAAATGGCTATTAGGAACACCATCCAAATTTTCGGTAATTCAGCCACCAGCTTTGTTCAGGAGCACAAGTGGCCAAGTGGCTCCAGTCTCAAATGAGGAAGAGAGAGAGGCAGTGTGAGTCAGACCAGATGACTGTTGGCTTTAAGGCAAGATAGAAATGGATGGAGAAAGTTATTCCCAGCTGTGTTTCTTCCAGACGCTGCTCCAGAAACTCACCTAGTCCTGGTAATGGAAGAAGTTTTACTTTTAATATCGGAGGCTTTGTTTCTGATAATGCACATACTTTTTAAATTTCTTTTAAGATACATAAGTTGGATGACAAGAGGAAAAGCAATGGAATTTACTTTCTTGAATTATAGTACTGCACAGTCTGAGTGATAATTCTATAAAGCTATGAGAGCATCTTCTTTTCTAAAATCACACACTGCTAATACTTATTATTGCCCTTCAGAGCTGACCATTGGAACAATACTGTAAAGAAAAAGGACTTATGTTTAAGCTGAAATGCATGCTTTCACTTTGAAACAACTTTGTAATTTGAAGGTTTTCATTCTGTACTATATGAAATGTGTTACAATATGAAATTTTCAAAAGCTGAAACAGAATTGTGAGACAACCTGAAATTATCATCATTATTTTCATTTTTCTGTCAGAGAATTAGATATCTACTGAATTTATTCTAGGTAAAAGAAACCAGATTTCTAAATTTCGAAATCCTGTGTAAAATAGACTTGTCACTCTTTGTCAGTACAAATTTGGTGTCTGATTTGAGGTTTGAGTCAAAGACTTTTGAAAACAGTGGAAGCTGTTTAACTCGGCATACTCTGGATTAGACCCACAAAGGCTAAATTTATAGGCTGTGAGGTAAAGTTACATGAAGGAGACGCCTCTCTGTAGCTGTATATCTTGACCAGCTCTAATGTTTTGCTCTTACAATGGTCTATTCATGACCTAACAGATAAACCTGAATGAAACATAATCAGTAAATCGCAGCTGAATCATGAAAATAAAAAGGTAACTACTTCCTCAGTTATTTTCACAAAAAGATGGAAAATTAAAATATTTCTATTTTCTTCCTGTGAATCCACTGGAAGTGTTAACTAAATATGTTAACTCTGAATGTGGTAAGAATGTCTGCAAAGTTGTCTTTACAGTTTTGTAGCTTTCTGTGTTTTATCCTACTTTTCAACAGTACCTCTAGTATTACCAAGATATATTATTATTTCTGAGAGAGAGTGTAATTGTGGCATGTTGTATTCTTTTGAGTGGGTCAGATAACCTTTCTACCACATTTTTTAAGTATCAATGATGCCTAAGTATCCTACAATATATGCTGCTGACTGGGAAATTAAATTTGTATTTAATTATGCAATGCTGTGTGGAACTGAGAATATATTACACAAAGTCACTTTGACTGACTGTTACATACTTTCTGCTGGCATTATTGTACACCGTGCTAATGTAGTTATCTTCGTGTTATATGGAAATGAAGGAGTCCAATATTGGTGATGTTATATATTTTAAAGGTTCACAACTATGTAGTTTGCTTTCCTGGTTATGCAACACCTCTCATTCAGACAGACTATATCAGTTTGCAAAAAATCATACACACCCTGCAGAATTTGATATTTGGTAATGAAAGTCAAGTCCATCACCAGGGCTGAAAATGCTAGTATTCTGTGTTCCCAAAAATGTGTTCACTTGACTTTGTGGGAGCCCTATTAAGTGGCACCAGATGAGAATCTGGCTTTGTGTTCACTGTCCTCTGGGAATGTCATGTGTTTGTTACATGAAACTCATAAATCACTTTGGTGTTATCTGGACCTGTATTATCATAGGAACTCTATACGCTGGTAAAATCTGCTTCTAAATCATGTACAATCCACTTACTGCTTTCGGGCACTGAGTCTGATGTTAAGACTGCACCCCATTCTGCCCTGAAACGCACATTATGTACAGCATGGGTCATGTGAGGCCAGAAGTAGGCCATTACCAATAGTTTGATTACTCTTTCATTATATCCTTACACAGCTATACTGACAACTCATCCTGTTTCTGTTTAAAAACATAAACAAAGCCAGATAGCACTTACCATGTTTTCACCCTTCAATATTTGCAGATTATATTGAATTGAGAAGATGAGTAAATAATGAGAAATACTGCAGTCCAGTATAGGAGGACTGAGAACATTTAAGTGCCTGGACTAATAGATGGCAAATACGGTTCATTGATGATAAGTGCAAAATGATGAGTTTTAAACAAACAATAAAAGGGAGGAAATATCTTCTAAATGGGAAGAAACTGAGCCATCCTGAACACAGAAAAGATTAGGAAATTATTGAAAAATAATATCTTTGTATCCCCGAACCCAGTGTTCAGGCACATCGATGAGTTCAATCAAGATATGGAGATGTATACAAATCAAAGCTAGAATCATGACTGCATAATGGATTGATCCAGATGCTGAGGGTATGGCATCATACTGGCCACAGGCTTTCAGGAAAGAAGGCAAAGAATCTGAATTCTGGGCATCCCATAATAAGCACACACGCTGGAGTGCAAAATTGGACTGCAACACAATGGAAAATAAATGATCAGAGAACAGAGAATAAACTAATTGCACTGAGAAGGAGCGAAAATAAGAATTTTTAATCACACCATTAGGTACCAAGAAGGTTGAAAACAAAAGCCTTGGTAAGAAAATTCACTTCAGGAATTATTTTTCTTTTAAAAACTCACTGAAGCGTGAAGTGCTGCTGAACTTAAGTGGCTACGTGATTTTCTAAACAAAGGAGACATAGGGAGCTACATGGGAAGAGAAAAAGTCTGGAGAGAAAAACAAAGGGATGGAAAGCAAGGAATAACTGTAATAATATTTTAACAGTTCAAGGCACCAGCAGAAACTGGGCAGAGGTGAACCAGACAGTGAGCGTATGCAGAGCAAGAGACAGACTTTTCAGTCAAAAAGCATGCAATTTAAATCCTGTTGCAAATTTCTGAACAGATGACTTTATATACAAAGTGCATTGTGCCCCTGGCAGGCTCAGAAGGTTCTGCTGGATGCTCGCTGCTTTGGAAACTTAGCTATGAGAGCCAGATTAAAACATTGCACAGAGCCCCAGATCTGCAGATGTATCTGTGCATCTGACTTTGAGCATCTGAGTGGGAATACCTCATTAATTTCTGTGGATCTGCCTGCATACTGAAAATACAATATTTACAGTGTTTGTGCCTTACTGTGGATTTCAGATCCCAAGTTCTGATTTCTGGTTTTGAAAATTTTCCTTCCTTGCCTTGTTTACAAGAAGACAGCAATTTTTTCACAGAGATCTGCCCCCTCACACATACTTAATAAAAACTGCTGCCATAAAACCCCTATTTGACCTACCCAAAGTGATGAATATTGTGTTTAAATCCAGTTTCAAACTACAGGAGGAGGATCTTAAATTTTAGGAAAATCCAGATGAAGACCTTTTAACTCTTTTTGCTCAGTAAGGAACAAACCAAACCTTGATGTAATTGTGCAAGCCAAATACTTCAAGTTCTCAATTTCAGATAAAAAAAATGTAGCTTAGAGCTTGTCTTGACACAAGTCTCATCCAAAACCCATGAAAGACAATAAAAGTCCTTCAAAGTACTTTGTAGACAGGGTTCCTACCCTTTGGGTCCAGCAGTTAAGCCTTTTTGAATAATTATTTGCTCCCTGGCCAATAAGCAATTGCACTGAAATGTTTCATATTATATTCAAAAATATTTCAGATATTTTCTTTTCAAACTTCATGTTTTCCAACACATTCTGAATTAATGAATAAGAGTACCAACTTATTATTGTTATTACACAGTCTGTTTCTCAATCCTTTAAAATATTTCTCCCCTTTTGGCTACACCTTTTTTCTCTTTTTTTTTTTTTTTTTAAATTTTGTTCTTAGCAGGGTTGTTTTTTAGTGTAATCACAGAATCACAGAAGATACTAGTCAGATAACACAACTGGTTTCCAACTCATGCTGTAAACCATTTCTAACTCTGATCTACAATAATGACAATTATCCTTGTGCTTAGCTTTTGCTGTACTCATTACCACTTATCTCCTCCTCCACTCAAGCATTTTTTACTTTGTTAGACTTTCTTTAGGCAAAACCTTCACATAACAAAACTCAGTAAGACTTCCCAGTGCTACATAGCTAATGTAACCTAATGTAACATAGCTGCTGGAAAAAGGCTGATTTCCTTCTTAGCATGCACCCTTTCTTTTTAAAAAAAAAAAATTCTTTCCTTATTTTGTATTTTTAACATAGAAGAAACAAGTCTGCAATGGCTTGTCTTACAGTGTGTATCCCAAACTGTTAATTCAAATACTGCTAAGAGGACTAAAATACGTTTATTTAGCAGGGTTTGTTATAATCATTCCACATTTTCTTCTGTGGATTCCATCTCTCCTCGTTTATTCAGTTTCATTAAGAAGAACAATAGTACTTTAGTTTTCACAGGGTATAAAGATTTGAATTAGAAGTGGGTTCCTGAAAATATTTCATTTGCAGTGAGTAACCCTTCATTATTGCTATTAAAATAGCAAGTGTCAAAAATGCCCTTTACTTACACTGTTCCACCGTCTTTTCTTTTTATTATTTTCTACTTTTATTTTAATTTATATTAACTTGCTTTACATGAAAACTACCTTTTCACTTACCTTTAAATTTATACAGTGCCTACTCTTGGTTAACTCACAGTTAGAGGTGTTCACTCAATTGCATGTGGTGAAAAGACCGGCAGATCAGGCAGTCCCGCACTGATCTGTTGACTAGTTTCAGTAAGAGTCTATTGGAGCTAAACAAGAGGTTAAGTAATGGAAAAGACAGGAGAGCAGCTCTCCTTCTGCACTCATTCAGGCTTGGCCCTCTCTTCTGGGACCATTAGAATGTGTCCTCATTGGTGTCAGTTACAAAGAGAAAAAAAACTGTGTATGTTAAAAGGTGTAGTGAAAGTATCAGCGTACTTTATGTGAGTTACTAAGTAGCCATTGCTGGTGAGAAATTTCAGTGATTACTTACCTGAGCCAAACAAACACAGACTAGCATTCAACATTTCATTCCTAAGTTCCTGAGGTGTACAAAATGCCTCCTCCCCCCAAAAAATATGCTTTCTAGAACAGTTTTTAGATTGTCTAATAGTGGTCTGAAAAGAGGATATAATTAGGAAGAAGTATCTCTATTTCTTTGGGAAAAAAGAAGTCAAAAAGAAAGGAGGATACACACAGCATCTACAATGGAACTTATCATTTGCCCGGTGTATCCTTATCTTATCATGAAGAGAATTCATGAGCGAAAGCAGCTTCTATTGGAATGTCAGTATCAATGTCAGTTCATGGGGTACGACTTCAGCAGAATTTCCTTGTGGTGTTGCTGTAAATAGCTTGTGTTGATTGGGCTTGTTGTGTTTTGAATTTTGTATTGTCTAAGCTAATTACAGGTTGGAAGCATAGCACAATGTAATGCATGTGAACTACTGATTTAACCAGGGTTTTATTCTTCTTGAGCCGCAAAGCCGGAATCTGGTTTTCTTTTCAGATGGAGGGATCCTGCAAGGAATACTTACCCCATGGTAAGCTGTAGCTCCAGCTCTCTGGGTGAAGGAGGAGACATGCCTTGACACTTTTAGACACAGAGCTCACTCACAGATGCTCTGTTGGATCATGGCCAGAAGGTTTAAGCTGCAGGTTTAAGCTGCTATGTGCAAAGCGAGCCAGGAAATTGCAGAACATTAAACTTCACAACTGAGAGATCAAAACACATCCTAAAAGATAAGTCTGGTTTTTTATTCATGCTATACTGCAGCTTTCCACTATGAGGTATGGACATTTTGTTAAAGATACTGATTTGTTCAGATATGAAAGCAAGCTGAGAGGTACTTTCGTACCATGTAAACACACAGGAATTTTTGCATCAAATTGGATGGGCGCAGGTTGAAGAACTGAATGCTTCAGCTTAGAGATGAAACTTCTGGCGATGATGGGAATAAATTTATGAGCTCATATCCATGTTTAAAAACCGATCCTAATAATGGTTTATTAAAAAACCCCAAAACACTTTATGGTATAAACTATAAAGCCAAGGCTGATAGTTAGTGTGAGAAGTTGCTTTAACATTCTTTCTTTAGTAAACAACAATTTTGGGTTTTGTCTTTACCACACAAGATGATACATCAGTTTGGAATATGAAATACCTCTATATCAACACATGCAGAGCTTTAGAATTTTTTGGTCTGAGTGACCAGTTAGTTCTGCCAGGAGGGAGAAAGAGTTATTTCTTTGAAACTGTACTAAGCTCCATATTGCTGAACATGGAAGGAACACTTTGACACAATGTTTTTCACAAATGTGGGCAGTTCTACAGGAAATGTCAGCTCTTGGAACAAGGTTAAGAATTTCGGTAAAGTTCATCCCTTTTATTACATGTTTCTTTTCCTTTAGCACTTAAAGGTTCATTAGCCTCTACAAGATTTCTCATAGCATGACAGCATCTCCCACCAAAGCTCTACCCACGGAGGAAATCCAAAATGCTGTTGCCATCTAAGACCCACCACAAACAGAAGGAAAAGAAAAAGAGCTACAAATGAGGTATGGTTACCTTTTGCTGTCAGACATTCTTCCATCAATAAATGAAGTCATGTTTATTCCTATCTTAACCTCTTTGTGCATTCTCTCTTTCCCTTTTGTTTCAGCTACCCAGAAAAGCTGGGTAAACTCTGTAAACTCTGCTGATAGCACCTACATCTCTGTTCTGATAGAGCATTCATCTTAACAGCAGCTCCACAGTTGTCATCCTACAGCTTCTGGGAGGCAACTTTTCTAAAGTTTCTAAAACCATGCCTCTGTGTTGCCTCTTCAGCTGGAGCTTATAAATTGGGACCTGGCTCTCTGTTATCTCCTACACATCACTCAATTTACTCAAGCCAACATGGTATATGATTCCATGATTCATAGGCCTTATCATATCCCTTCCTCTGTCCATGTTACTGTTTAATATGAAACTTTCTACACTCTGTGTGGGATATACTTCCCTTCTTTACAAATTACAGAAGTAATCAAGACCTCTTTTTTACAAGTTTTCCCTTATAATTTTTCTCTACCTCTAACTATTTGAGACAAAGTTATTTTACAGAGCTCAGATTTTTAGGTTTGCTCTTCTGCATTACTTACTGCCTTTTTTTTTTAGTATGGTAAGTAAGAATTACTTAAATTCGGTGGAAAAATGACATTTTTCCCTCACGTAGATCTCAAGTGAAACTTAATGGTCATCTCCAAACAGTATAGCAAGGATTTGTGACAGCTCTGAATTCACTTCCTTTTCTCTGAGTTCTGCTTTAGATCCTGTGTTAATTTCTTCTGACCATTTTTATTCCAAAGGGCATCCTAATTCTTTCTTCCATCCTTACATGCCAGAGTTATCATCTCACAGCTTGCATCCTTGTCATCCATGTCAAGAAAGACGTGGATCTGTTAGATTGGGTCCAGAGGAGGGCCACAAAAATGATCGGGGGATGGAACACCTCTCCTATGAAGAAAGGCTGAGAGGGTTGAGGCTGTTCAGCCTGGAGAAGAGAAAGCTTCAGGAAGACCTTATTGCAGCCTTTCAGTACTTGAAGGGGGCTTATAAGAAAGATGGGGACAGGCTTTTTAGTAGAGCCTGTAGTGATAGGACAAGGGGGAATGGCTTTAAACTAAGAGAGGATAGATTTAGACTAGATGTAAGGAAGAAATGTTTTACGCTGAGGGTGGTGAAACACTGGCACAGGTTGCCCAGAGAGGTGGTGGATGCCCCGTCCCTGGAAACATTCCAGGTCAGGTTGGACGGGGCTCTGAGCAACCTGATCTAGTTGAAGATGTCTCTGCCCACGGCAGGGGGGTTGGACTAGATGACCTTTAGAGGTCCCTTCCAACCCAAACTATTCTATGATTCTATGATTCTATGATCCTTGGTTTTATTCTTTCTGATATAAACAGTTAGTTCACATTTGGGATCTTGCAACTTTTTCATAGTCAAAGAAGAAATTATTTATGAAGGTAGATACTTCCTTTTTGGAATCCTTTTTTTGGACAAGGAATATACACAGTCCTGTTTCCCTGGACATGATAGGAATCAGAAAAGAAGATGCTTTTTCTCTGCCAAATACTTCCAAATTCTTTTCCAGGCACTTTTTCTTTCTTTAGTTTTTGCTTTTCTGTCTTTCTTTTTGTCTTATACCACCTCTATGATGTTAATGTTGGAATACTAACAAAAACTTAACATGAAAATTCAGTTAGCAGGAGGTGTATTTATAGGTGAATAAAAACTATTCATCTGTAAAGAAAAAAATACTTTTGTTTGATTTCATCAGTTAAGGTGCAGGCATAGCCTTGAAAAATACATTAAAAATGATATATTATCTATTGTCTCAAAATCTGATTTATACAAAATATATATAAGGTGAAAGCATTTTGTTGGTGCTACAAATTCTTCATGAACCATGTGGTGTTTTTTTTTCTTTCCTGCATGTGGTCATGAATAAAAATGAACCTACAAGCCAAACTCCATTGACTTTGCAATTGTATTATCTTTATGCAGAATGGTCACATTTTAACTAACTTAATACTTTTAACTGAATGTGTTTGTGAGTAGAATTTCAGCTTGATTGTGGACTTGTATTGTTGCAGAAATAGCTAATCAAAATGAAATCCAGCTCACACATTCCAAAACATGTTGTCTCTTCAGAAAAAAAAAAAAAAAAAAAAAAAAGCCTATTTGTGCTACTGGAGAAGGTTGAGAAAAATTTCAATGATCTTTGCTTTCTGTTTAGAAGGAACACAATATTTCCATAAAGTTAGTGTGAAAAAAGACCTCTGCATTAAATCCAGAATAAATAAACTAGCTGAATTTAAAAGGTTCTGCATTAAGAGTTATTTCAATGTAATAGTTTTATGCTGGTCTCTCAGTACTCAAGCATTTAGTACTTTCTAACAGAATTGGCATACCAATCAGTGGAGTGAATGATGTCATTTCCCAAAAGGGTAATTCAGGTTCTCCTTTCCCAGATAAATATTGTATGCCACAACTTTGTTCTTTATTAAACAGAGATATGTAAACCTCAAGAAGAGATTAATTTCAAACTTTCAAATAGAGTTAATACTTTAATTTCATAATTCTAAGGTTAAAACTTCTCTATCAGTTTGGTCTGGTTGAGCAGGGAAGGTAAAAAGGACAATTAAAAAACCTAAGAAACCTCCTGCCTACTCCATCATTGTGCTTTGGCTTTATTCAGCTCTTCCTCTTCCCTTTCATTCAATTCCTCTTCCTTTCCATTTATTCCATTCTTGTTTTCAGACAGATTCCTGGACCTTGCAGATGTTCTTTGGCTGAAGTGATAAGGGAAGGTAGCTTTGAAGACTTTTCTTCGTAAATTTCATTATTTTATTCCTCTCTGAATCAATATTTACATTGTCGGCAAAGATGAGATTTAAGATATTAACACTACTTGATGACTCACCTTAGTTGAGGTCCAAGAACAGCGAAGATACTTCAGATTGTGTTGTCCTGTATGTTGGATTAAATATTAAATATTAAATGTAAAAGTCTATGTGGTCAGATTAGGAATTCAAAGAAGTATTTAACTATTTTATTTCTCTTTTGAAGGGTCTCAGAATACTCCAGACAAGATCTATGGATGGATGTTAGGTTCCACAGTATCTTTGTATGATATGTAGATGCAGATGGAAAACCTGTGGTGAAAGGAGCTGAACAATTAAAAAGCTTCATCGTTACCATAGTACTTGTAATTGGTTTAATTTCATCAAGTTCTTTGGTGCTAATTTGATTTGCTTTAGTTTACCCTCCTTGGTCTGGATCAATTCCACTTAACATTAGTCTTTGCAACCTAAGATACACTTCCAAGAGCAGTAAGATGAATCATCCTTTGGAGGTAACTGCTTTTTCTCCTTTAACTATCGAGATAGCCAAGACAACTCACTTAAACTAGGTGAAACTCCATTTATTGCTATTAAAGGACCATTGCCCAGCTTTGTAATGCTATCATCTGCTGCTCAGGAAAATAAAAACAGTATGCTGGGACCAGGTCTGTTCCTAAG
The DNA here is from genome assembly GCF_965638725.1 of Aptenodytes patagonicus. Taxonomy (NCBI): domain Eukaryota; kingdom Metazoa; phylum Chordata; class Aves; order Sphenisciformes; family Spheniscidae; genus Aptenodytes; species Aptenodytes patagonicus. Next base: position 40,335,874 of record NC_134950.1, read on the forward strand.
CTGAACATTCATTTCTAGGAAAATTCCTTTCTAGGGTGAATGCATGCATCTATGAAAATATCTATATGCCGTGTCCCCTGGACATGGGGTAATCACTGCAGAGACAGCCCTTCCCTGCCAATAAAGTAAAGGCTTTATTAAGACTGGCGAGTTCCTCAAAAAGATCAAAGCCTTAGCATTTTTCCATCTTTTACTTTGAACTTGAAGAAACCACACTGAGTGGGGCACACACAAATGCACAGTTGCCCATACATCCATTCACATGGAAGGAGCGTCAACTTTGGGTATGTTCACACTGAACGTACAGGTTGGGAAATACTACATTGAGCAAAATATTTTGCAGCTGAAATTGCTTTGCTAGTTGGAGTTATGTGCATTCAAATACAGAAATACAAGCATGTGGCCATTACTGATGCTGGTTATTATTATCAAGTGCTTGGTAACACTGTATGGTTATAAAATAACCAGTGGTTGTAGGCCTCCACTCTCTGTTCATTTGCTAATTGTCATGTTAATGAATTGCTGACTATGAGGAAAGTGTCAATGATTACACAGCAAAAGGCGGAAATTGCAACAGCGGGCATGATGAATGATGGAAAGCAGTAGGTGGATGTCCTGGTAGCCTTTTGTAGCAGTCATATAAATTTCAATTGGCTTTTTTTATGCAAAGCTAGGATTGGCATATTCAGTTCATATAAAATCTTATTCTAAAATTCTAGGTATTTACTATGTGATTATTTTAGTACCAGAGATTTCCTTTAATAATTTATCAAGTGACAAATAGCTACTTGTGAGGTTGAGAGCTGGGGTTTGTCTAGAGGTAAATGCAGGGAAGAAGATAGAATTCAGAGGAATAATGCCATGCAACAATTTAGAATAAGAGCAGACTAGTCTTCAACTAGTCCATCTTAATTATATATTGAGCTTAGTGTAAGCTCCCTAACTGGGTTGCTGATCCCTAGGTAGCAGTAGATTTTGAAACACGGGGCTAGCAGACAGGGACCCACATTTGGGACTTCAATAGCGTATGTTCAAGCTGCAGAGGTCTTCCTCCCCTAGATCTGATCCCATACAACCTTCAGTCTGAACGTAAATTTCAAAGACGTGATCTCCCTTTCTCACTATTATTGGGAAAATGCCTGACTGTAGTACCAGGTTCAGGGTGGGCTAATATGAGGACAAAGGATCAAGCCATGTAAGAATACCAGTGTTACCCATTTGTATCACCGTGTTTATGTAACAATGACACGAGGAAGATCTCATGTGGGTTCCATTTGATACTGGCCTTGGAAGGGGATTACAAGGCAATGGCCCAAGAGGAGGGTGAGCATATCTAGCCTTCGGGCATTGAGTTGTCAGCTCAGGAATCCAACTTGACCATAGCATGGAGGCACAAAGGTCTGATGCAGAACCCTTAAAGCAATATGTCCTCTTGGCTCCAAATACCAATTGTAAACATCACTTCACTCCTGATATACTATGTTCCATTCCTAACATTTTTGACGTGGTTACAAATTTATGGACCATTTTGGTAGTGGTTAGAATGAGGTTAAAAACGAATAATGACAGTATAGGAGAGGATGTGTTACTTAGAGAGAGCTATAAATATACACAGCATTTTGCAAACATGTTGGAAAACAAGCTACTATCCCAAGAAGCTTCCATTTGAAGTAGTGACCTCTGTTTATGGTAAAAATAATAATAATAAGTAATGTGCTATGTATGTTCTTTATAAAATTTTGAGTATTTAGTATGTGTAAGAGGATGGTAAGGTGAACATAAGTAGCTCTTAAACAAGGAAAAAAGATCTTTGTTCCTGTAATTTTAGTCATTTTCAAAAGAAAGTAAAGCAAGAGATTTATTTCATTTTAATTGGAAATAAAATTAATTTTTATTATTTATTCTTGTTCTATATAACTATACAATACAATAAATGATAAAAACTTATTTTAAATCACACTTTAACTTTTATTTTTAACGGTTGTTCTCTTTATATTTTCCTCTCAAGAAATATTGCTGTATAATAAAGCTCCAGATCTCAGCATAAAATTGTAACTGAACTATAGTTATTATAGTGAAACCACTGTAATTATTCTGTAGTTTATTAAAACTATAGTAAATCAGTCCTAATAATAGTAAGACTACAGTAATCATATTGAATAATAGCTGCAACTTGTTATCTGTATATTTACTATACTATTATAATAATTACAGTTCAACTATAGGGTTTTATTTAATACAAAGTCTAAATTTACTATGGTAATTTTATTCTAGTTTCTTCCTTTGCATAATTCCTAGAATACAATAAGTATAACTTCTAGTTTGAACTGTGAAAGCTTCATATCTATTTTTAAAAACTGTCATTAAAAGGATTAATAATTAGACAAAATAGTTTTAAATGAATAAATATGAGGCCTTTTGAATGAAAAAAAACCCTTCCTTTTGCTGTGTTACATGGAATTTTGCAACATACTGAAACTAATTTGTGAGCCTGAAAGGGAAAGTAAATTATATGTTTAAAAACATTTGATAGATTCATTTTCCTAAAAATTCTCCAAATATTTATTAAAGTTGCAGACAGGCAAAACAGTTCTCTTGTACTATGCTCTCTCGTGACAGTAATATAAAAGTTGCAAACAGTGAAATTACACCACTTTGGTATAATCTTGAAGACGGAAAACAGGATTGGTTCTGTATGTGTCCACGTGCAAGTATACATGAGGTTTTACAATAGTACAAGAATATTGCAATTCTTGTGCTTTAATGGGGACATAAGAGAGCAATTTCACTTTGAGAGCTGGATGTGTCTCTGCGTTGGCCATTCCAGTTTCACACATTCAGAGTCTCACGTCTCTCTGTAAGGGCATTCACTTTTCTCATATTTAGCTTGCATATTCTTACAGTTCTTGCCAAAAGCCCAGTGGCACTATTTTTGTATATCCCACTTTTTCCTGCAACATTTCCTTCAGGTCACCCATTACAGGTTATTATTCAGAACATGTTGAAGCCATCCATAATGACCTGCTCTCTGATCAGACAAAAATCAGCTCTCCGTCTCTGAATAGCTCTTGAGACTTTCAGGAACAGCTATTCCAGCTGGCAATTTAGAAAATAGTTATTTCATTGCTGTCTCACTAAGTATGATTCGTAAGAATGTCCACCCACGACCTATCTCCCACAGGCCCAGTGGTTAAGCTAGCAGGGCTGTAGAGGTCTTCCCCACCTGAGCTTTGTGAGTTAAAATTATAAAAGCAAGAAAGCATTTAAAATTCCTGGGCTAGAATCAGACTATTTATGAGCCCTTTCTTCTGAAGATGGATGGGGAAAACAAGCAAATAAAGAAGGGAGAAGTGGAGTTTCTAAATCACACAATGGCTTAAGCTTTGGCCGTTTCATATCCTATGGGATGAAATCAAGGCCCTTTCTTGAAATGGGACACAAGTCAGACAGAAACATATTTTACCTGAATGTTTTAGTTAAATCAGGAAGAATCGGGTATTTGTTAACGTCTTCTATCTCTTCCACATACATAAATTACAATGTCACTCTACACAGCCAGTCTGATAGCCTTTCTTAGTGTAAAGAGGGAACGTATGCTACAGTGAAAGGGAAAACAGTTTAAGCTTGCCCACCGCAGGAAAACAAGAATTTTAAGGTTAACCAGTAACTATATTCATTCAGGATTTAGCTTTTAAGCTAGACTGGCAATGAGATTGTATGTCCAGTCACATGCAATTGTAGTCACTTCCAGAGAGCCAAAAGCTGACAGACACTAAAGTACCTGAATTCATCTCATCCAGTTAGGAAGATGATATCTCCAGTTTAGCAAAATGTAGTAAAAATAAGATTCAGAACATCTCCCACAAAACTCTATGTACATATCTATGTGAAAATAACTTACCCTTGAAAGAGAAAAGTCTTTTTTTAATAAGAAAGAAAATGCATAATTTTCTAGATAGGAAACTTTTTTGCAGCCTAGCGTTTGTGGGTGTCTGAAATTATTGGTAAACATGGGCAAATAATGAATAAAATAATCAGAACTGATAAACAAATTCAACAAAAATTGAAATATAATGTGTTCATCTCCTGATTTGCCTGTCATCCAAGTGCTCTTATTTTAAATATTGAGCTGGATTTTTTTTTACTTAGCACAGAAAAAGCACTTTACAGGGGAGATTTTGAAGTTTATCAAATTATGGGAATTTGAGTCAGTAGCTATACATATGCAATAAACAGCTCCTGGTTAGAAATGCATGCTCATACAAAGGTAATCAACTTCAGCATCAGGTGAAAGAAAAACACCAAGTGGAGCTGTTGGGAGTTCAAAGAAGCAAGATGAAAATATGGCTATGAACAGTCTGAGTGAGCCTACGAGAAAGAGTTCACTCTGCCATGACAAAAGAAATCACAAGGGAACCTGATGCTTGCCAGCACAAAGAAATCTAGCAACAGGCAGGAGGTGAAAGTCAAGAACTGATGTGTACGGGTGCTCTAAAATAAATTTAATTCATAAAGCGACAGGAAACTTCCCCCGAGAGGAGACCCTTGTTTTACGTTATCACAGAACAAGCAGAAACACAACTGAAGGGGATTATTGTTGTGTCTGCCAACTGGAGGCCAGTCACTGGAGCAGACTTAATCATTAAATAGGATCCTCCACCCATTGACAGGCTCTGATGGACCAAATTCTCAAAAACCACCTCTGATTTTGTGATTGTGTTCAACCAAGGGTGCAGCTCTGCAAGATCAGCTAGCTGCACGGGATAATATTAGGATGAAGATGACTTCTTATTAATTAGATAGCAGTAGCAGCTGTAAACCTCCACCTAGACAAAAGCCCCTTTCTGCACAAGCCTCTAGAAGCACACAAGGACTCAGGGCTGGCCCTGAGGAGCACAAAGCCTAAAAGAGGAAATCCTCCAGCCGGGTCACTAGTCACCAGGATTCGCTAGTTCACTGGACAGATACAAAAGTGCAGGCATGAAAACAGAGATCAGATGCAGCTTTTTAAAAATGGATGTTAAAAGATGGCAGAATGAGCAGCTGCCCTCCACTGTGCTAAACAAGTAGGAGTTTGTTGCCTTCTGCGAGTTTTATTTCCCTTCCACATCTGCAGCTGCACGTGGGATTGGGGTTTGACACCTGGTACTCTCGGAGCACTGACACAGCCTATTATTGCCCCAGGTGAGTCAAAAATATCCAGCCCCTGCCCACGCCAGCAGTGTTAACTTGTCTGAGCAGGAAGTTGTTCCTTGCTAAAATGGCAACGCATGGGGAACGCTGAAGGCTGCAATGCATATCCTTGAACACCCAAGCGGCAGGCAAGGGAGTGGCTGTGCCACGGCACTGTCCTTCCAGCAGCATAAAACCAGTCTAAATGGTGTTTGTACCTACCTGGGCTGCTGTGCAAAGGCACTCATCATATATACTGTAGTCCTCCTTTCTGAATTTGGGGAAGGTCTTGTACACAGGTAGGTTAGCGTGCGGTAGTCTGCACAAACTCGTGTCTAGTTTATAAAGCACTTGCTACTCTGCACTACCTCTCTGAAAAAGATGTTGAACTAAATGTGCAGGGCCTTAATTTACCTATTAGTTTATTGAACATACTAAAATAAGAATACTCCACGTGGCGTGAAGAATGTCAAGGAAAAAGTCTGGGATAACTGGAAATTCCCCTATCACTTGAGCATTTCTGTTAGTGCTGCCCCAGCCCGGGCTCATGTTCCTCTTCCTGGGGAGCCTCGACAGACAGAAGAGAGCCAGTGACCCTCCACACAGGCAGTAGAAGGAAGGAAGAAGGAAGATTTTCCAGCTTCAGAATGGCTGAATGTCAGCATTAAATCACATTTCTCTTTCCTAAAAAAAAAAAAAAAAAAAAAAGGAAGAAGAAACAAAAAAGATTTTACAGTGCAGCCTAGGTATCATATTTTCTAGAAAGCTTTTGAAAATGTTTTATCACATCAGTGTTAGCAGCCAAATCTTTTTACATGAGAATGTAACAACGGCTGTTCTGGGTTAGATGAAGGGTTTATCTAACTCAGGTATCTTGTCTTTAACAGTGGCCAATAGCAAATGCCTAGGGAGGAATATAAGAGCAAGACATGCAGTGATGCTCCCCGGGTATATGCTTTCAGCCACCAGAAATCCGCAGCTCAGGGACATCCTGACCCAGAGGTGTTATCTCTATGTTTAGTAGCCTTTGATAGATTTTCTTCCATGAATTTGTCTAATAGCTTTCTAACCCCTGTCAGCTGCTGGCATTTCAGTACTAGCACAGCAGTGAGAGCGAAGGGGAAACCAGATGTGAAAAACATTTTGATAAAAGGCTCGTCTTTTTGGCAGAGACAAGAACCTGAAGACTGAGTAACAAAGACAGGCAGCCTCACGTTCAAAACAAGAGTTTTGAACTTAACACTTTATGAGCTGCCCCCAAATCCCTGGCCACTGCACAGGATCCTGAGAAGCCAAGTCTTTGGGGCTGAATCAACAGACAACACGCAACCATTATTGTAACTGAGTTGCAAGCCACAACAATGAAAACACAAAAAACATAGGCCAAATATATTCATTCTGAAAGCAGAGGGATATATTAGGAAAAACTGTTTTCCCTGAGCTTACATAGGGGACAGAATGCGTTTAAGATAAATGCATTTTTATATGGGCACCAAGTTCAATCCTAAGGTTTTGATGTCTGGCAATCATGTGTCTGGGTTCTTAATATTCAACAGCTTTACCACAACACCTTTCTCCCCTTCTGAAATGAACGTTTTTAAACAAAGTACTCATTAGGGCAAAACTTGCCTTCTACAAAGGGACTACATCAAGCCAAATCCACCCTCCCTGTAAAACTTGGGCATTCAAAGAAGAGGATTAGGAAACATTTAAGCATAGTTAAATGCTTCTGTACAGCTTCTCTGGCATGCACAGGAATGATCAGATGAGTCCCCTGATCCACAATGCTGCTTCTAACATCACCATCAATACTCTATCTCAAATATAATATACCTGTAGGTCTCTCTTACCTATAAAGAGCTTATCATTTAAATGGAGTGCTGGGCATCTGATTTTTTTTTAACCAATCCAGGGATACACACAGTTCTAAATGCCCCTGAAATGACTACCACAGAATTATAATACCCCTTTTATCCATAAATCATAAACCAACAGAAACAACAACAATGTTCCGTGGGACACTAAGAATACAAATCCTGTAACGCTGAGCAGCTGCATATGAAGTCACTAGAAACTTGTTTTGCTTTGGAAAAGCTAGAGGTAGAATTAAACCAGGAGCACTGGCAAGCATATTTCTAAAATGGGAGTCAAGCAAAGAGAGAAATAAGCCAGTGAGACAAGGGGAACACAGGAAACCCGAACATCTCCATATCATATTAAATAAATAAATAATTCAGCTGAGCCCCACCATGTCATTTTCTCAGTGGGTTTAGTGATCTCCCATGTAATAACATGCCACAGTACATTCTGATCTGCATCAAAATTAACAGTCAGCCACTCTATGAAATATTATCTTTGTTAGCTTTACCACTAACAAAAATACACTTTCAATTCTTCACATCCACATAGCACGTCTATTAAAGCAATCTGGGAAATTAGTTTGAGATAAACTGTACAGCAATTTTATTCATAGCCTCCCTGTATCTCACACTGTTAATCTGCAGCACAGCTCACTAAATAGTGCCTAATGTTTATTGCATTTAACTGAATGTATACGATTCTGAGGGTACGCCAGGGACCGATTATCATAATTATACATGTTTCTATGGAAACCCACAAGTCTATCAGTTTTGATTCATTATATTGTTATACCTTCTAGCACTTTCTAATTATTAGGTGCCCATAAAAAAGTCTCAGTCTTGCTGTTACTATAGAAATGAGCTATAGACAGGCCTCAGTTGTTAACCCTTACAAGGCAAGAATGAAAAAAAGGTAGAAACACAGTTCTGGATTGAGGGTAGCTGTTCAGATAAGTTAAATCATAAACTATTTTAATCTGCGGTCTTAACTTTCCATAATTGCTTCACTGAACTTACTCATTTGTTTGAAAAAATATCCAGCTAGGAAAACTGAGAGAAACACATAGCTGCTTGCCACATGGTCTTGGACATGATATGTTACAGTGGTGCCCTGCGAATGTCCCTCAGCGAGATTACAAGATTCCTTTGAAAGACACAAGTGTCATTAACAGACTATGCAGAACTCTGTAATGCTAGGTCATTAGAAAGCAATACAAAGCCTGTTAAACTTAATGGGAATATTTGCACTCTTCTCAATGGTCTTCAGACCAAACCTGGACTGAATTGCAACTGGGTGATTGAGCTGAGGCTTGATTTAGATGCTGGAATTACAACTGAGTTCAGTGGGAAATCACAAGAACCCGAGATTTCCTCAGGTCACTTCCATAAAGTAAGAATAAACCAGGAAAAAATGAGTTACAGTGAAAGTAATGAAAACACCTTATTGTGATATGGTTATTTTAGTCTAAGTTAATGCTATTACTTACTTTGTCATATAATATACCCATTTTCCTCCTCTTCCTGTATCTCCTATCACAGCCCTGTGAAACCTGAAAGGGACCGAGTGGTTTCACTGTTTCCCTAACCCTCCTTCTATTACAGTTTTCAATTAGAAGTGCCTTTTAATTTAGATCAGCAAAGCTCTCCCAAAATGACAGCTCGTCCTTCACACTGCATATCTATTTATTTCGGAAGTCAACACACCATTCAATAACCTGAGAACAGGCCTGATTGCTATGCTAATAGTATTCAAAAATATGTCGACACCAATTGAAACAAGTAAACTAGGACTAATTCATAAAGTGAATAATAAAAGAAAAGGGGAAACTTTCATACTTTTACTTCTCTAGCTGAAATTTTACCTTGCAAGTTTTTGCCTTCTCAGAGAAATGGCCACAGCATGGTTCACACACTCAAATTAGATTTCACCTAATACTACAATGTTCCTCTCTGGAGCTGGTTTTATTGGGTACAGTTAAAAGAAAAAAAAAAAGAAAAAAAAAAGAAAGCAAGCAGAGAAACAATGACCTTACGTATTCACGTCTTTGTGCAATGGTCATGGTACAGCACTCTTCAGACCAAAGTTATGTGGGGGTTTTTTCTGAGTGAGAGCAAAGAGCCGAGAATTTAAAATATATTCCCATATTTTAAAAGACTCACGTCGTGTATTTAGCTATAATCTACGTATTCAGTTCTAAATCAGACTTCCACAACTTTCAGTCAATTAGAGCTAAATCACATTACATACAACAATGAAAGAGATGTACATTTGCATTTATATGTAAGAACTATCATCAAAGAAAGTGAACAGAGTGTCATTCTATATAAAGGTCTCAGATTTATACTATATTTTCAAAGACCATTCTGTTCAACTCTTATTTTACTATTGCCATGGAGAAACTAGATTTGCTGCTAAACAAGATCTTAAGCAGCTAAAGAGACAATTTAATCAGATAATTAAAAAATCCACTAATTGGTATATTAATATGTAACTTAATATAGAATATGCTCAGCTAGATTAAAATAAAAATCACACAGCAGAAAATATGAATATTTACACAATTTAGCATTTCCAAATAATATGACAACGTACAGGGCCAGATCCTCAGCTAAGTCAAAGGGAGCTATGCCAATTTATACAAACTGAACATCTTGCATAATATCTATCTTTTCAATTCAGTTGTTAATGGCTATGTTGTATAATTGTCACGTACTACAAGTTACGATAGCATGACAGTGTACCCCACAGTGTGCTGATGCGGGGAATGAACATGGCTGGCAGTTTGGGCCACTCACACCCCCCCTAACAATCCAATATTTGTTAGCTGACTTGAGCATTCCTTTCCTGTTTGCTTTAGGTGAATAACAGTCCTTCACAGGAATATAGAGAATATAAGAATCAGGTTCCACCTTGCAGGTGAAATCAGACCTCCCATGGTGTCCTCAGTGACATTGCCTTCATGTCAACGAGGTACAATATTGCTCTGGACACAGTCAGCTCCTACCTGCCTTTATTTTCAGAGCTTTAGCATGCTGGAAATGAATCCACTAAAATTAATTTAAATGAATGAATTAATCAATCAACTAATTAATGATCTAATTAATTATTAGCTATTAGGTAATTCATTATTCAAGAAAATGTCATTCAACATTTATCATACACAGAGTCTAGTGCTACAGGATTATGTTATATTTCCTGGCTGATGTATACCATTTTAGCATAGCACTAAATTTTATTTTATAACTTGCTAAATAAGCCTGTACCTAGTTATTCCCGTTCCATCTAAATATCAGATTCTTGTTAGAAACATAAAAACTTTCCTCACATTTACATGAATGAAGAATACCTAATAACCAATACATCTGTGGCACCAAAGAGACCGTTCATGTCATTGCTGCATAAAGTAACATTTTTCTGCCATCACAAATGAAAATAAAATGTCTAGAACCTCCATAAGAACTTATGTTTTATGAGACTTTCTTGATTGCAAAATATTTCCTACATATCTAATTAAAAAACACACTATAAAACCAGGTGTATAACACCTACAAAAACAAAGCAAGGGAAAAAATCAAGGGTAGAAACAAATTGGACAGATTAGTCATAAATGTTATCACAGACACTGAGAATTATACAGAACCGCTCAACAGAATACTTACTCTTTTTCAAACGTGTTGAGTTTACAGACACAAAGTTTAAAGTTTTTTTTAGAAGTTAGCTGAGGCTAGCTAAAACTACTCATCTGAAATTGCTTTAGCAAAGATTTTTGCTTATGAATATGTATGTTATTTTGTACAAAGTACTTTACCAACTGCAGGAATATTAGTACAAGCATATTCCCATCAAATCAAGTCTTTAGCTTCGGTAGCTGGTTGAATTGGTTTTGTAGTGTAAACTCCTCAGGGCAGGAACCTTGTCTGCTGGGATGCCAATAAAGACCATGACATGACTTTCCCTCTCTTCCCTCATCAGCTGCATTGAATAGAGCCCTGAAGATGATACAGACCTGGGTTTTTTGTCAGGATTGTTATTCAAAAATGGATTTAGAGAAGCTAGAGTTTAAAGAATGATTTTTTCCTTAGCTATATGGATTCAGTTCAGCTGTTATTTTACAGTATTCATTATTTGAAAGGATTTCATAATCAAAGGATGGAAAAGTCCAGTTAAACAGCGAAGTCCTCTCCCACAAAAAGACATCTGGATCTGAAATTAAAGTTCAAAATTTCACCTTCTCTAAATCTTCTGATATATCATTGATTAAGTTATGATTCATTTTTATTTTCTCTGGGCAGCTGTTGTCTTGACCTGGAGTCTCAGAATACAAAAGTTTTCCTATTATTGATCTCCTAGAGCTTGGCTGAATACCTAACTGCAGCTTCAGTGTCTTTGTCAACAAATTCTTTAGTTCTGCCAGGTTTTGGATAACTCTGAGTTCCTCTTCAAATTTATATTATGCCAATACAAAGCAAAAGAAATTCAGCCATAAACTACACAGACTGTAAATGGGATTTTTAAACCCATGAACACTGAGAATTTCCTAAACATATCAATTATAGAAACACCAGTATTTGTATAAGTTTATGTTAATGGTTTTCCTGAAAAATGTGTGAATTTTTACTTAGAATTACCCAGTGCATTTGTGTTGGTGAAGTACAGCACTTGCACCAACATTGGTGGTTGGATAAAAGTGTGAAAATTCATCAGTTACTGCAGTTTTATAATGAGTTTCAAGGAAAAGGGAACAAAATTAAATTCTAAGATTTCACTGTTATTACAGTAACTAAATAAAGACAGGTGATTTACGCATGAGTCTTACACCCCACTGTAACTGGCAACTGACAACTCAAGTTGCAATGGCAACGGCCGTATTTCATTTTATAGTGGATTTGTTTCTGCATGTGGAGACCTCTGTGTGTGGAGAAGTTTGCATGAGGCTAACATCAGCCTCTCCTTTTGTACAGCATGTTAAAAAAAGATGTGTAACTCTGAACAATATCTCCTGCTTCTGCTACAAGCACGGAGCCACAGTCTGAGGACAGCCAAAGGGAGATGAGGGTTCAGGATGCTCAAATGTTTCACCTGTCTGTATGTGGGGGGAGTTGGAGGGTGTGTGTGAGTGTACATGCGCTCATGTGATGAGTGAAATTTTCAGTTTTAGAGCTGTTGGATGACATTCACCCACTGACAACCGCCGGGTATCAAAAGAGGGAGACATATATATGTCATACAGCCCTTGCGCTCCAGATTGGATTTCACCTCTGAGCCTTGAAAACTAAAAACGTGGAAGAGAGTGTGAATAAGGATTTGTACAGCATTTGCTAAAGTTTGTAGCAGTTATGATCACTCTCACCTTAACTTCAGGTCAAACATCCAAATAAGATTCAAAACCCACCCTTGAAGAGGAGACTCTTCCTGTGAACCTAAGGCTAAGAAAACAGCACCTGAGAGGAAGACAAATAGTGCTCACCAAAAACACTGGTTGTTTTTTTAAGGGGAAGATAGAAATTCTTGCATTTTTTGCAAGCAGACCAAAGATGGGTACTGCACCTCACTGGCAGAAGCCTTTGGCAGCTCTAAACCGTGCTCGTAGGTTCATGCTGCCTTTCCAATATGCGTTGCCCTCTTCTGCGGGGGTCACCTGCAGCTGCCCTGCTGCCCCTTGTCTCTCTCGCCCACATCTTTACCACATGCACATTTCCTTGTTTAAGTCTCTTTTTCCCTGAGCTCTTGGCACTCTTTGAGGGCCCAAGGCTAACTGCTCCTTTCTAAGCCCTCTATTGTCTGCCACATACCAAACTCCTTCTCCTACAAGCCCTACAGATCTCTTTCTGCCTTTGTTTCTAGCTGTAAGTCTACTTATCTCATTCCTCCAAGTCTCTCTCTCTCTCTCTCTCATGGCTTTCTTTCAGGCTGTTCTTTGCTTTAGGCCTCATTCTTGCACAGTGTGGTCTCTGCCTAATCAGCCGTGCTGCTCATTACATTCAGGAGCCCTTTGCTATCTGTTTGGGTTTTTATAAGGTCTCCTGTCACCATGGTATCTTAGCGTATTCTCACAACTGTGTCCACTTGGTATTTTTTGTGTATTCATACATATGTGCATATTATAATATTTGGTACAAACAAGCAAGACAGTTTTGCCTGGAATATTCACCCTCCTCAATTTCTTGTGGTTGTAAAGATAAACCTTTGCCATTCAACTATGCATTTTGAATCTTCATTAATGTCATTTCTTCATTTCTATTCTTCTTGTCAACATTCTTCTGTCCTCAGCCAGGAGTTAAGAGAGAGAAAGCATTTTAGAATGAAGGAATTGTAAAACTATTAATTATAGCAGCAGGCAGAATGGCAGCATAATTAATGAAGGGGCTCAAACAAAATATTTAAAATAATTTTTGTTGAAAAATTCGGTCTTTGTTGTTTTGAGAAAACACTCTACAGGAGTGCCACTTTACCTCAGATTATTATTATTGCTTCTCACATGGATTTACCTCTTCGGTACCCATCCCCTTGCCCTCCCCCCCTTGATTCCTTCCTTTTCTCTCTGCAACCATGGCAACTCTTTGCCCCTACTGAAGGTTGGACATTCGACCACTCCCAGAGATATCATTAGGGCTGCTCCGTTGAATCAGTGGCTAAAGTCGGGGAGAGGGGGAAGCTCACATCTGTACATCCTTCCCTTCTATGTGCATGTACACCTGCTTTGCCAAATTCTGCTGTCCCAGGAAGAATGAAAGGGAAAACATCTTTCCCTCTTTCCCTCGCTTTCTTTCTCTTCCTCCCTCCCCAGGATCCGGAGTATTTGGCTTGTGAAAATTCTTTAGGCTATTTCAAAATTTAGTTATGCAATGAGTGCTGGTCAAAAGAGAATTACTTCTTTGGCTCATGTCATTTCTAAGGGAAGATAAAAGACAATCGTTAGCTTAAAAAGGGTCGTGTTTCTGAAAGCATCAATACAACTTTTCACTGAAGGATCTTTAAATAATTTCTATGCAATTAACTAAGTCTCACAACACTGCCCCAGAGCTGATGTTATTGTACAGATGGAGAAACTAAAGGAGATTAAGTGACTTATACATTGTTATGTAAATCTGTGCCAGAGCCAGTCACAGAACCCAACAATTTTCTTTAAAGTCATGTGACATTGTATTTACATTGGCAAATTTAGCATTCTTCTGCAGGACTCCCATTCATGAAGTTCAGTTTAAGATTTTATTGCTTTTCTTTCAGTAATTGTCTTCCTATTCAACATAACACTTAAGCACATGCTTGTCTTCAAGCATGGGAGCTGGCCTGGTGAAGAGATTTTTGTTCAGGTTATTCCACTAAAACATTTGGTTTAAAGAAAATTCTCTACTTTTCAGAAAAAAATAGGTTTTGTCAAAATTTTCCCATGGAACATTGATTTTTAACATTTAATACATTAACATTCTCAAAGTAAAAAGCAAACAAATCTTTCAGAACATATAAGCAGACATATTGATCGTTTTTCTCAGCACATGACAGTCTACCTAGTTAACTCTATTTTTCTTACTTTGGCCTTATGAACCAATAAAGAGTGAAGAACTCCGTTCCATGCTAATAACCAATGCACTGTCCAAAAGGCAACATTGTATGCCCCTACCGTGTATGAGGTAAAACCCAATCAATTTCAATATGCCAAATGCTAAGTCAGTAAGAACTGAGGGGGTTGAACATTTTTCAGGAAAAGTGTTCACCTCTAAGGAGAATTAGAAATAAAGCAGCATATGATGCTGTGCTTGTTTGACACATTGCACTATTTGAAGTTATCACCTAGGGTGCTTTGAATTTCATATTTAGCAAATTCTTGGATGTACAGTAATGCAGCATGATACTTCTATACATCCTTCTAAATATTTATTAAAAACGAATGCTCTTATTCAGCTGATTAATTATTGACTATGTTTTCCACTTAACTGTCTGTATTTTGCCACTGATATTCCTACATTGTTCAACTGACTGCAAGAAATTGTTTGAGATGCTGAGGCAATTCCAACCAGTGCAGCAAGTTTCAGAGTAGGGCTATACATATTTAAGTATATATATATGTGTGTGTGTGTGTACATCTCTATATGCATATGTCTAAACATAGGAATAAGAAAGAAAAATAAAACAATAAATAGTTTCCTTTTCTTCTCACTGAATCACAAAAGTTCTCAGTGGGAGGAACAAAGGGAGAGAGGGCAATACATGGCTGAATCACCAACCTGGTGATGATTAAAGGATGTGTGTTGCTGCTTGTGTAACTTGCAGCTTTAGGGAGGAGAGTTTATTGCAGATTACTTTGATAATATATTCAAATGGACCTTAAAATCCAGTTGAACCCATTCAATTTGAATATTTTATTTGAGACTTATTTTGACATTTTTTTCTAAAGCTCATTAAATACTTTTTCTTAAGATAAAGTAACAGAAATTCCTGTGTCTATGATGTTTGAAAATCCTTGTTTCTCATCTAAAAGCAATCAAAGATCTTTTCTTTCCTTCAGAGGAACCTCAAAAACTTTTTCTTTTTTTTTTATGACCCAACAGGCATCCTTTTTGTTAAAGATCTCAGATGGTATATGAGTTATGGGTCATTTTTCATGGGACTGGAAGTAAAGGACAATGGTAAGGTCCAAGGCCCTCTCAATCAGTTAATGCTGATCTGCAGTTTGAGACCACATCTAGAGCGCTGGTCTCCCCAGTACAAAAGAGACATGGACATATTGGAGGGACTCCAGCAGAGGCCCACAAAGATGATGACAAGACTGAAACGTCTCTTGTATGAGGAGAAGCTGAGGGAGCTGGGACTGTTCAGCTTAGAGAAGAAAAGGCTCACGGGGGGGCTCACGGGGAACCTTGTCAGTGTGTAACCTGATGGGAGGCAGTAGAGAATATGAAGTCAGACTCTTCTCAGCAGTATCCTGTGAGCAGACAAGAAACAACAGGCATAAACTGAAATACAAGAAATTCCATTTGAACACAACAAAAAGCCTTTTTGCAGTAGGAGTGGTTGAATACTGTAACAGATTATCTGTGAGGTTTTGAGTCTTTATCCTCAGAGGCATTCAAAACCTGACTGGACACAGTCCTGGGCAACCTTGCTAGTCCTAGCTGACCTTGCATTAAGCAAGAGGTTGGACTGGATGATGTCCCAAGGTACCTTCCAACCTCAACCATTCTGCGATTCCATCGATTTCCTCTCTGGTCAACTGCTACAGTAGAAGCTGAGGATATACCTCACTTCCCAGAAAGAACTGTGGTGAACTGACAGAGATAGGTGTGCTAACAGTGAATTGCAGGTAGTAGCTGTAAGATGTCTGTGTCTAAACTTCATTTTTGAATGCCAGTTAAGAACAAGGATGGCCAGAGAACTGAATGTGGAAAAGTTGTCACACATTTTTCATGAGCAGCACAACAAGAAAATACCTATAGGCAGCTTACCCTGCTCCCGTGAATGCATACCTACAATCCTGAATAGCTGTCATCTTGATCTACTTCCTTCCAGTGCCTACAGAATAGCAGTGCCACCACTGCTGGAGCAGACTCATTCAATACCTGGGCTGTTCCTGTCTGTCATAACCTGTCCAATCCTGGCCAGGCTGCTTCTGCCTAAAGAGAGCTGCATCTTGAAATGGCTACTTTAAGCATTTTACAAATCCTACCCTATTTGCTGCAATAGCCTAATTCATAGCAAAACCCTCTAGCAAACTCTGTATGTTTCTGTCTCCAGAAAATCAAATCTCTAAAAGTTGATAACGCCCACTTCACAGACCAACAGGCAACAATGAGGCTAGTTTACCACATTTGCATCTCATTTCCATCTAGTTTTCAAGGTTGAAAATGTTAGATCCTGCTTTAAGAGGTTCTACCAAAGACAAAACAATGGCACACTCCTGCATGAATCAGCAAAAGGCTATCTTTCTTCAATCTTTATTCACTGCTTAGTGGGAGCAACTCAGATTTTGCTCGCACAGACACTAGAAATTTCAGCTCAGTCTTGAAAAAGCTTAGTGTCCTTGTCAAAAAGTAAAATTCCGCCTATACTTAACAAAAGATTCATAGAAAAGGGTTGGAAGGAATCTTAAGAGGTCATCCACTCCACCTGTTCCATCACAAAGCAGTATCAACTGGAATGATATAATTTCTTACTGAAGTTCACCTAACCTATCTGTAAAAATTTTGGTGGAATTACTACAGCATCCTCCCCCCCCCCCCCCCCCCCCCCATTTATCTGATTTCTATGTCTCTTCTTCCTTCTTCTGTTCTATGTATTAAATAAGTTATTTCAATATTTTTGGTAGGTTCCCTTTTCTAAAATTTTGTTTGCTCTCCTGGAGGCATAATAACACAGCTAAGTTTTGGTAACACTGAATAGATTAGGAGGATTAGTCACTACTGTTTATACATATATTCTCATGCAGTGTTTGCTTTTTTCACTGTATCATGACACTGATGACTCATACTCAGTTTGTGACCCATTATGTCTCCCAGCCTTTTTCTACACATCTGAAACCTAGCTCATTGTTTCCTATCTCATATTCAGAGTTCATCATGTCTAAGAGCAGACTTATGTACTTCTGCTTACTGAATTGTGTTCAGTTTTTTCCAGATGATTTCTCCAGATCATTTTATGTTCTAATCCCATCCTCTGGCATGCTTGCAGTACCACCCACATTGGTGTTTCCTGTAAATTTAATAAGCAAAATGCTGTCTAATTTGTCTTCCAGATTAATAATGAAAATGTGGAGTAGTACCAAACTGGTAAGTACTCAAAATACTTTTTTGATCAGTTTTGCACATGTCTGGATTCAGAGTTTCGTCTAGCATCTTTATGAGATGGTCATGTGAGACAGCATTTATTTAAGTCAAGAACAGTAATGTCTACTGTTTCTTTTCCATCCAGTACCCTGTCCAGTACATTGTCTCACAAATGAACTGGTGTGACATGATTTGTCTTTGGACCACACTGGCTGAATACTTTCTTGTGTTCTTTGAGGTGCCTATAAATAATTTGTTTCATTATCTGAGACCTCTCACAGAGAAGTGAAGTAAAGCTGGTTGGTGTACACTTTCTTGGCTCCCTTTTTACCTTGTTTTCATAGTCTTTGCATTTATCCTTCTCTAGTCTTCTGAGATCTCAACTCTGAAAATACTCCAAATTTGCTTTAGCCACATCTATAGGAGGAATTTCATTAGGCCCAGGCAATCTGAAAATGTCTGTGTTACCTAAGTATTTTTCTAAACTGTTCTTGTCTTAACCTGAGATCTTACAACTTTGCTTGGTGTTAGTAGTACTAACTTCCTGACTGCACATAGTATTTATAGTGCAGACTGAAACAGAGATGAATTAAGCATGCTAGTCTCAGTTTTTCAATCTCTACCAAGTAGTGGACTTAATTTTCCTTGTCTTGCTCTTACTATAACTGCTTTCTTCTTACCTTTCATGCACCTTGTAAAAAGTATCTTGTTTTGTCCCTCAGCACTTCTGAATTTGTCCCAATAGCTTCTGCTATTCTTTCATATTCATCTGTAGTCACTTGAACTACTTTCCACTTTCTGGATTCTTTCTTTTGGATTTTTAAAGAACTGATGGTTTTACCAGATTGGTCTCTTAGTGTGTTTCCCACTCTTCCTCTGTATTGGTGTAATTAATGTTAATTTCTTTACAGAAATTTATTTACTTACAGAATTTCTTTAATTCTTTTCTCCATAAGCTTTGTCTTTCTCTGAAATTATTAAGGGTTGCCTGCTTGAAATGAATTGCTTTTATTTGGTCATGTCCCTTCTTTCCTTAAAGATCTTGAACTCTTTCATTGCATTGTCACTGCCATATTGCCTTCAGTCTCCACATTTAAAGCTAGTCCTTTTTGCATGCTCAGAATCAAACCTAGAACAACCTTTTCTCCAGATACCTTTTCTCCCATAACTTGCATACAAAACGATACGTAAAAGACACCTAGGAATTTCTGAGCCACCAGAGAAACTGTATAGATTTTAAGAATGGTTATACTTTTGAAGGTCACAAGTTAAACCTGTCAGCTTCTCCCAAGGAAAGTCCAACAGTCAGCTGCTCCCATTGCATTGGTTCCTCAAGAATCCCACCACAACCTGAATTGTTGAGTTAATGAATTTTTGAGGATTTACACTTGATGATGTAGATCATAATGAAGGTGAAATCGATACTGGAATGTCTGTGGTCTATCATAGCCACATGAAAAGCTGGAAGAAATAAACATCATATGAGGCTGGATATAAATTAAAGTTTTTTGTGCTGATAATATGGTCCAGATGAGACAGATTTTATACACAATTTGAGTAAAATAATACAACCAAATGGCGCTCCAGAGGCTAGCTATAGTTGTGTTATGCTTGGCATCGACTTTTACTTGATGGCTAACATTTTTATGTGTAGAGGCAGAGAACTAAGCAAGGCTTGGATGGCTAAAAAGTAATTAATACCAGCCAGCTAACAAAGACCTGTGCCCCAGTCTCCCAAGCACACAGTCTGGTATCAGCTCAGATACCCTCAAATTCATCTCCCTCAAGGCATTAAGTAAAGTTGATAATTTTGTGCTCTCACGTCTGCATATTTTTCTTAGGACCTTTTCTTAAGTACTGTGCATAGCAACTTCATTTCCCCTGAATAATGACATCTGCACAGTCACATTCACATTACTTCTTCCTTCACCATTAAAGACCCAAAGTACCACTTACTGAATGAAGCACCGTTCTGTGTTGCCTGTGACACGTTGAAGATAGAAGATTTTACTTGTATCTGCTGCTGTAACCTCAGAGACTTTGTCTTAGCTATGTATCTCTTTTAGGAAGAGAAGTTGAAATAATTGAACACTGCAGTCATTCTCAAATGTTTTGTACTGACGGAGCACCATGAACAGTCAGACTTCCCTGTGGGTCATCATAAGTTGTAGTGGACACCAATACATTATTAGGATTACTTTTTAGAATTGAAAAGACTATTAAGATGCTATGGTCTTGTAAGCCATTCTCTTATTCTTCATGCCCTCACCAATAGCCTGTTAGAACACCAGTTTGGGAACCACAGCTTAGATGGAAAGGGAAGATTTTCAAGGTAAAAAAACCCATCCAGCTCCTGACTGAGTTCAGTGATGCCAGGTATCTTGGAAAATCTCTTCTCAAACTAGCTAATTTCGTATCTGACTTTCAATAGTGGGAAGGATTTACCCTGGTGTGCTGGTTTTGGCTGGGATAGAGTTCATTTTCTGCCAAAACCAGCACACCTGGGAAGAAGTGCTGATGCCACTATGAATAGTGATAGTACAGAAAGAATGGGATGTCAGTGCAGGAAAATTAAAAAAAAAAAATACTAATTCTGCACTGCATGGAGAGGCAGGCTACTATTCTAAGTTAAAATATAATTTATATTCCTCTCCAGAATGCTCAGCTCTTTTCCAGGGTCTGATTTCTGCTCTCTGTTAATTCTTGATAATTTTATACCTCCTTGACAAGAAGTAGAATAGATATCAAACTCCTATATATTATCCATCTCAGCATTTTTATATTCAAATCCAGATACTGTGTTCTGATTTTCCACTTTCACTGTATAATTGGGTCATCAGGTTTTCCATTAAAAATGCTTAACAGAACATTACAATTAAACTCTAAATCTATTACCTTTTGCCTGAGCATGTTTATAATGTTCTTCCTTAGTATCTTGGGTGAAAACATTTCTTTAAATAAAAGATTAATTAAAAGAATAAGATACGCTTTCTATAGTAATTCACTAAAATCATTTTTAAATGCCATGAACACCACAAAATGAATTAAATTCATCCTGCTACATTTGAGAAATATACATTAATCCAAAATGGCTATATTTGTACCCTCCTTTGAAATTAGTACCCATATATTATTCTCAGAGTATTCAAGTTTCTTAATCTAGTTTGGAGATGACTGACCATTACAATTAATCAGCAGTTTGTTATTTTAAATTTAAAAACTGGTTAGAACGCCCTTGTAGGCTTTGCATTATGACTAGCAGATATTTTTGTTACGTTACAGGGATGAGATGTTTGCTGTTGTGTGCAAATGTAGGCTATTAAAGGCTATTTTTCTTAGAAAGCGGAAATGCTTTGTTAAACAGCTTTGAAACCCACTGACAGAGCTTGTCCTTTCCCACAAGATGAATGCGCGGACACCTCGGTAGGAGTCCGCCCCGGCCCCGATTGAGTGCCCCGGAGCTGTCCACGGGAAGGTGCTGGAAAAGGCAGAAGCAGATGGTCCAGGTACACAATTATTTCAGCCTGGAATATAGCATAATAATCAGCCCATGTAAGGACATCGTTCAAGTAGATCTGATTTGGAAACCGTGACACTGAGGATGCAAAATAACCTTTCTCCAGTGAGGGCTCCCGTCTAAAAAGAGAGAGGCTTCACCAGATGACAAAATTAAACAACAAAAAACACTGGGTTGCACACGCTCACCAAAAAAAACCAAAACAAAACCAAAAAAAATCCAGGTCAGAAAAGGTGTGGATAAATATTAGAAAGAAATTTATTGACTTTGGAAAAAAGGGTAAATTTCATATTATGTTGTCTTTTATACAACTTACAGCTGCTGTATTCTTACCTATATAAATATTGTATAAGTATACATGTATATACATGCATACAGGTGTATAGATATATACATACATATAGTATGTATCTGTGTCCAGACATGTGTGCAAGCATGTGTGAGAGAAAGAGGGAGAGGAAGAGGGATGTAACAGAAAAACACAGAAAGACTTTTCACTTTGAGTTGTTTAGTCTCACTAGAATAACCGTAGAAATAAATGAGAGGTACGTAGTTTTAGCAAGATATAAAAATTGATTTTCAAATTTGTGGTAAAGAGCTGGGGCGATATTTTACAATCAAATTAAAAGACAGACACCCCATTGGCCCCAGAAGATTCCAAGGGAAGATGGGCACTCATAGGCATTGCCTCAAAGCATAGATATTGTAACACCCCGGATGAAGCCAGAAGCACCAAGCAGGACCCTCTTTGCCTGTAGGCTTTTCACATTATGTATGCAGTTATTGTTTTGTATTATATGCTATCTGAAATGATACAAAAACATTTTGCTGAAAAATAAACCACTGGTTTTATGCTTAACACCAGGATTACAAAACGTGTTGTAATGAATTATTCATTTTATTTGACTTCATGTAATCATTTTCCTCCCTACGTTAAGCCCCTGTGAATAGTGTCCTATACAGCTCCAGTTTTGAAGAACTTAATACTAGGGTGAAAAACACCTGGCATTAACTGACAGTGAATTAGGCTCATTGTCACTTAGAAAAAAAATATTTTGGCAATTTAATCCTTGATGTTCTGTATATCCCAGTGTCAAAGAGCGTCTATGAAGTACACAGAATGGATCAACCTTGAAAACAGGAAAAAAAGATAGGTGAATTTTAGGCAGTGGCATTGAATACATCTCGCTGTTGCAAGCCCAGCCGTAATTGGAAAGCAGTTCTGGCTCTTATAAACACTCAGTCAGAGAATTCTGATAAGCTTTCATAATTTACTCAGATCAAGCCTTTTCAAAAACTACAAACCTCAGGACAATGGTCCTGTGAAAAACCATGTTGCTCAGTGCACTGTTCTTGCCAATTTACACACTAATTTACTTTCTTGTTAACATGTGAATGGAGGAGATAAAATAAAAAAAAAGATTTATCGAACTACAGAGTTTGCTGAAGGAGGCTGACTTTAATGACTTTACCTCAAAGGTATCAGAACCAGTGTCAGAACTATAGATAGCAGTTCTAGTCAGAATCAGAGCCATAGTCATCAAAAGAGTTTTGCTGGACCTCACAAAGAAGCTCAGGCTACGCAGCAAAAATAATGCTCATCACACTTAAAATGTGACCCTTTGGCGATGTCTACTACCTGATGCCAAATCAAAACATAGGCTTAATTTATGCTGTTAATGGATGACTTCATTTTCCAGCAGTATAATGGTATCAAGCAAACAAATGAACTATCTTTTTTTTTTTTAATATGGTTAAAGAGGCTGTAGGATAAATAAATGGCAATAGAATCTCGAGTCTTTTCAAAGCCTAATTGCTGTTAACCGATCACATGTCCAAGCACAAACATCAAAATAGCAGCAATAGAAAGTAGAGGTGTGAGGGGGAAGAAGAGTGCTTCCGTAAAGCTCCTATGCTATTTATGACAAAACTATATCCTAACTTTGTGGTACTCCCCTTCACAATTTGTTACACTATTGTAACGCTCAAAAGGAGAAGGCTAACAACTCATTCCTGCATTCAGCGTTTGCAATGGTGCACTGCAGTGTCCACTTCACAAAACTACAATAGTGTTTTCAAATCAAACTGTTCCTCAGGTGGTAGCATTAACTGCGTATTTTGTTTGCTGCCTTTTAGCTGAGATTCCCATTCTCTCCTGCTCTGCAGCAGTCTGGGGAAGAACCAGTTCAGCCATCTTCATTATTATGTACTTTTATTTATTAATCACATTCGCAATGCATTTGAGCTACATTCCAATCAAAATTGTGAACTGGCCCAGAAGATGCAGCAGCCATGTCATTTTGTAGCAGCAGCTTCTCTTTTATTCCAATACTACCCTGACCTTCAGCAATAGTGTCATGTGCTTCTATAATGGTTCTCATTGCCTCCTTTCGCAAGCACCACAGCTCCCTAGAGACTATCTGCATGGGAAGATAACTTTAGGAGCCTCTAGGGGTCTGCTTTCTGTTTGCTCCCATACTGTCTAAAAAACAGTAAAAATCCCATTTGTTCAAATCCAGAATTTTTTTTCCTTTTTTTTTTTTAATTCAAGAGCACAGAGCAACACAGCCTCTGCTTTAAGTTTCTCAGCAAAGCTACTGCCTAATTACTGCCTGCTGAGTAGCGCAGTTAAACACAATCAGTCAGAAAGCCTTAAAGATACAATATCCTTTTTCATGAACTGTCTGCTTGTCAATTCGAAGTCGCCCTCCTGCTTTAAATCAACCAACCACAGAGCTGTTATGAACGGCAACTGATTTTCCATGCAGTGCTGCAAAACAAAATCACACCGTATCCTATTTTTAATGGCCACAGTTTTTCAACTGCATAACAAGAGGTAGCTGGCACTGCTGAGCTGAACCATATCAAAAATGGGTTCAAGTAGAAATAGCACAGAACCCTTGAAGGATACAAGTAGAGACCCAATTACACGTGCATTGTGATGCTCAAAGCCAATTACAGGCAAATAACAGTGAAGCATTTTCCCCCCCTTCATAGCTGCATTGTAGACATTGGTTGCTTTTATTTTTTGTTTCTACAGGATACAATAAAATAATTTTTAAGGCTCAAATCCTAAATATTATTTTATTAATCCAGTGTGTATTTATGCACAAAGGCTTTTTAAAATAGAATTAGCACAGGAACACCAGTCTTTGTCAAGCCTACATCAATGTGGGCAAGGTACAAGAATTTTATACTTCTGTAGGTATTTTTCTACTTGACCTTCAGACAAATAGATATTAGGAACACATGCATGGACACAGCACATAGAAGTACCACATAAACAAGTATGAGGCTATAACCCTCTAACGACATGACAGAGTGGGCATTTTCTAACACGTTTGGGACATTGGATGCTTACTGATGGTTGCCAATTCTGATCTGTTCTCATCCATGCAGTTGAGCTATAAACCTCCCGGTAGCTGGAAATTTTCTAATAACTTGGTAAAAATTTCAAATACAGTGAGTGAAGAAATTAAGAAGTGTATTTAAATTGAGAAACAAAATGCAAAAGGACCATTACATTTTCCACACTTCAGTCAATACACTCAGTACTGCTGATTTTCAGGTGTACTGTATCAGAATTTTTTTTTTCTCCATTCCAGTGAAGTTGTGTACTAGTAACGTATGACAAGCATAAAAACGTCTTTAAACATTTTAGCATTTGTCATCAGAATTTAAATGATCTGACTTATAAAGAAACTTTTTTGTCTGTGTGAAATATGTTTCTGTTGCCTCTTACTCTCACAGCACTACCACAGGGCAGAGTAAAGGCGTTTTGTATACATAAAATGGATACTGCTTAGAGCATTATTTCCACATCTGTAGTAGTGGCTGGGGCAGAGAGAGGAGGAAATGGAAAGGGGAAATGTGGAACAGACACTCCACCATCAGTCTGAATGGAATAACTCTGCACCAGTGGCTCCACCAGGAGCTACTGAAAGTCCTCTCGTTCCATACCTTGTTTGTTCATTACCTAACTAAATCTGGGTTTTATTTTAAGTATAATCTTGGTCTTGAATTTCTTAAATGTGTAATGCCAGATTTAGAGATAAAGATAGTATATCTATTTCTCTTTAAATTACAGACAAATGCACTCAGTCTTGCCTCCATAATAATATAATCTTTTCACTGGGAACTCCATTTGTTCAAAACTTATTAAATATTTCATATAACTATTAAACCAAAAACTCATGTAAAAATGTAAAAATATCATATTTCTAGTGATTTGTACTACCAATAATGCATTGATTACAGTTAAACTGACATTAACAGCAGATCCACTGATACGAGATACAACATTCTGAGAAATCTTGAAGTTTGGGGGGAAGAGTTTCACAAAAAAGCCCATAATTTTGGAGTAAATTAGAATATATACATTAATTCATTATCGAAATTAAACTTAAGAATGGAAACTATGTAATGTATCATTTAGTTACCACACAAGTTATTGACTAAAATATTTATGGTCTACTACTAAAATTAGAGAAAAAATCAAAATGATAAATATTACTGCCATATAATCAGTCAGAAGGGTTAGTAACAACATGCAAGTACAGAACGATTATTAAAATGTAGATACAGAAGAAAGTCTTGGTTTAGAGGAAAAGCTTGGAAAACTAATGAGGTTCCTTACACATTCACTAAAATGCACTTACAACAGCACACTATTAAAGAGCAACAGTAAAGAGGATTGTATAAAGGACTTATAATAATCTGATTTTGTGGTTCTGAAACAAAACTACTTTGATTGAAATATCTAGTAGTTTTAGAAAGCATTTCAAAGGACTGAAGTGGAATATCAATATTATTATTTTAATCATTACTCTAAAAGCACACATCCTTCCAAGCCAGAATAACTTCCATATTTGTTTAAATTTTCCTCCCCAAATTTCTAATTTTGCTGTACTATGAGGCTATAAAGGATGAGAGGAGAGAACAGCAAGCAATCACCACAAATATTTTTCCTGAAATTTTCCTAAGGGTGGTTTTGGACCTTCACAGACCTATGATAAAGGATGCAGGACAGCCAGAATGCATTTCCCAACTACACTGAATAGACATCTACCAAGGAATCAGGTAGAATAAAGGAGCCGAAATATGTTGACTAATCTGTCCCTCAGTATGCAATCAGTCTATATGATTTTAAGTGGAGTGTTTCAGAGACTAGAACATTTATATGGAAGAAGAGAGGGAGCTTAGTTCAGTGGTTTGGACCACCAGCCATTTTCTGCATAGGGTATCACCTTGGAGATCCTCTACACCTTTGGATACTTTGGGTACCCATGGGGCTCATACCACCAGCTTGAGAACAGTGCTCTAGCCCCATGTCTCAAGGGCCAGTTTACCTACCAGAGAGAATTCTTAAGATATTCTTTCAGACTCCTTCAAACCACAGTTGTGGCAACTAATAAAGTCACGGTACTTGAATTCTGAAGAAAAGCTGTCCTGAATTATCCTTCCCCATTTACAGGTTACCTAAGGATGCCAGTAGCCTATATGAGCATGACAGCTTGATAGAGCAATCATTAATTCTCTTAATTGCAACCTCTGTTCCTAAATCAACGCCATGAAAAAAGTTATTTTGATTTATATAGAAACTCTGAAGATTTTTCATTATTTTATTGTCACATGGGACAAAAACAATGAAAATTTTGACACAAATGTCAAATTTTGCAGAATACCCAGCTTTTAATTTTAACTTGTAAAATAATTATCAGATTTACTTGTGAGTTACACAATATTATTTATCAAGGATGAGGGATGTAATTCAGGGCAATGAAACTGTCTTGTCTTATTTGAATTCTGTTTTAAAGCAAAAAATACAAGTATCTTCTTGAACCATGGAGGCATGTAGAGGGACCATGCAACTGAGAAAGGTTTCAGCAGCACACAAATTAATTTCTAATAAAACATTAGTGAAAGAATATGAGAAAAGAAATAGGGCCATAACATTTCCACAAAAAAAAAGGAAATAAAACTGCATTTTTTGAAACCGTACAAGAAACCACAATGATTCCCTAAAAAGACATATTTCGAAGTCTAGAGAGAAAAAAAGATTACCAGGCTCTTTCCTTGCCTAAAATTTACTGTTCAGTCATGCAAGACACTGAGCAAATTTTTTTCTTATCTGTAAAAGCACTTAAGCTGGAGCTTAACCTGAAGCATGTGAGAAATACTACTGAAATCAATAAGAAACCAGTGTTTAAGTGCTTAAAGGTAAGTAACTAAATGTGAATTGCTGGGTAGAGCCATGGTTCTCAGATCATTGAAGAATAAAGCTTTTATGTTATAACTGGAAGAGTCTTTCTAAAGCACCATCCTGCAGTTATAAAAATAATGGCTTCTGGGATCAAAACAAATGAATGCTTGCAAATCGGTTACCAGAGGTTTCTGCTGTCCCTTGGAAGTGCTGTCTGGTGGGCCCATGGACAGAGGTTTTGAATCCTGTCATTAGCGAGACCTTGGATGAGTCTTGAGTCCCTGAAATATAGTTGTGAAGTCACTAACCTTCAATCATTTAATCATACCTCTGTAATAAGAACCATGAGTCAGATTTACTTTTGAAATTAGTAAAGACAATAAAAGTCTAATAGCTGAGTTCAAAGATTCAGAAGCATTATGTCTCCTGATCTTAATTTACAGCAGCTCCTGGAAATGAGATTTGAAAGGTAGCTGTCCATTTCCTCACTCATGCTATGATCATCCTGGAGCTTGATGGTTGTTTACCACACTTTTGCTCATCTACATACCATATAGCAAAAAATATGTAATATGGTGGTAATAATTATCTTTGACTGCAGGCAAACTCCTGAATAAAGGGCTGTTTTCATGGTATTAAATAAATGAGGGGATCTGTGACCTTTTTATAACTTAGTGGGGTAATTTTAGCCTTCACAAACAGTCACAGCTATTAAGGAAATATTTCTCATATACTCACTTTTTTCTTCTTACTGCGGTTGTTGGTGTTACTATTTAATTTCATACAGACCAGCATATTACTAGGCACATCAAAGAGGACAACCCATATTCAGATGAGTACTATTAGTGTCATTATCTTAACAACCTGCTTACAAGATACATAGAGTTAAAATCAAAGGAATAATAAAAAAGTCAGCAATTGCATGTTCGGGGTTTCTTTAATTTTATTTATTGAATAAATGGGATACCTATTTGGATGCACTGAGAAATTAATGAGTATATCTGCAGATAAATACTTATTTTTCTTTAAGCTGATAAGACTGAACTTCATAAAAATCATATTGTTCTATTTTCTACAACTGGGTCATTCTTCAGAAGAATTCATTAGTTGCATTTAGACTTAAAGGCCAAATGTGGCAATATTGTGGACAATTTTTTTAAACGAAAAAGTTTATTTAGGTAGATAGAAACATGTGAATTGTCATCCTGGGTCAGAATTAGGTCCACCTGTTATCATATACTATTTGGAAACACTTAGTGTTCCAGAGGGAGATTTAAAAATCCTGCAGCAGGTTCATAAATGTTATCTGCCTCACATCCCAAGTCTCTTCCTAATTAATAACAGAATCAAGACTGCTTTTATCCCAAAGTGTAAAGTTTAACACTCATTACATCACATGCTTATAGCTAATTAGGTTGACACTGGACTGGACTGCTCTACTTATAAAGTTTGATTCCTTTCTTAATTTTCCTGAATTCTTGATCTCTGTAACTTCCAGTGGCAGTGGGTTTCACAGTATAATTCACACTGTGAAAAATTATTGTAACTTTCTTTAATTTTGACCTTATTGAATGTTCTCTTGCATATTAGAAAAGAGGCAATGAATTCACGTTCTACCTCCTCTAACCATTTGATATTTTATACACTTTTCTCATGTCTTGCAGGCTTAAAAATCCATCTGTCAACATCTTTGGGTGATCGATGCTATGGGAAACTGCAGGTCTGAAATTACAACATCTTTTTCTATGGCATTGGTTGATATGAATGGATATGAAAACTTGTAGGTTGAGCAGTATAGTCCATGAACATATGTGCATGTGTCTCTTCATTCTGTCTTTATAGTTTAAGAACCCTTTGTGATTCATTTCCACAGAAAGAGTCAAGAGTTTCTTACCACAAGGAAGCCTCAAACTGCTGTTGTTTTCGGTCCTAGAAACAAGAATATAGAAAAGCTATATAACAGAAGCAGAAACAAAAATAAAACTACCAGAGCATTTAACTGTGGACTGAATTTATGCAGATAATCAAAACTGATGTGGAAGTTCCAAGGCTGAAGATAAGTCATACCCTGTTTCACGCGCTACTTAGTGGTTCATATAAACAGGCCTCTTCACTGCAATAACATTGTCAGTTCAGAAACAATTAATAACATTGGCATCCTTTTTCTTGGTCACAGCCTGAAAGATTAGGGTGGGTATAAACCACAAATGCTCACAATGTGGCTAAAGGAGGTTCACAGCTGTGATGAATCCTTGGTCTACCATTACTCTCTCAAAGGTTGTTTTCTATCTAGTGGACATCAGTTTCCAGGACAATAAACCCAGGCTTTCATGAATTTGATATTCATTAATGATTTTTTTTAAATAATGATCTGAATTGAAAATAAAAATGGAATGTATTGAATTAATACCATAGTTACAACACACTGTTTTTGGAGGGGAGGAGTATTAGAAAAATACGAAAGATGAACCCTTTGGATCCCTTCACATGAGAATATATATAGGTGAATAGATACATTATTTTACATGTGACTTCATATGAAAAGAATATTCAAAAAATAAAATAAAGAATCTCCACTGTAGAAAAATGTGACATTTTCTCTAAACACTTAAACTCAGAGAATGTTATACAGTTTTTGCATATGAGCCAAAACTGGAAAGCCCTTGCCAAAAGCTTTCTGGTCTCTTTACTGGCACTGCAATTGCAGCTCCAAGCCTGGAATTCAGAGTGGCTACATGGCACTGAATTTTTGATGTGCTGATTTCAGACTGGCCCTATTTTGAGAAGGATGTCTTCTCTGCAACTTTTGAGATAAAACATATGCAGATAAGCCCTTTTGGAAGATGTATTCAGTGGCAGAGCAATCAGTTAACATTCGTTTTGTGGCTGGTTACAGTACTAATTTCTGCATTAAGACCAAATTCTTGTTTAAATTCAGTGTTCCAGGCAGCGTTCATACACTGACTCACTGAATGTTAAATCAAAGACTAATTTGAAAGAAAATGATAAATCTTCATAAATTTACTCCGATTCTTATTCTGTATTCCCATTCTACATTTCCTACCAAATCCTTCCTGGGGTTTTGTGGCTTTCTGTTTGTTTTAAAACATTTCTATACAGAATTTTGCAATTGTCTGTTGAATGGAAAATGTCTTTAGGTCTTCATTCTTGGTGATATTGATAGCTACCTTTCTCTCCTTGTATCACTAAGTGAGAATATGACTTTTAATTTTGAATGTCAGGGAAAAATAAAATAATTAAATTTCAGTCTATATCTTAACATACACCCCCAGTTTATAATCCCAGCTACTTAGGTGAAGTAAAATCATCTTTCTTTTACTCCCTGAGGCTGAATATCCCCAAAACAACTGCTTAGACATCTCTCTGAAGGATGATGTGCACAGCTCCATTTATGAATCATCTTTATTATCTCTGCTAATGGGGTCGAGGGTGCCTTGGATTCTCTTACATTGTTTTAAATCCCTTCCATTCTCTGTTTAGACTCAGTAGTGATAAACAGCCAGAGGCAATAATTGGATATTTCATACGCCCTTCCTAACCTGCACATGCCACGGACAGTCTGCATGCACTGCAAATTGCAGCCAACTGGATGCAGTCAAACCAACAGGCGGGAGAGGTGCAACTTCCCCAGTACCTCCCCGACAAAGAAGGATTGTTCCTCCGTTTAGCAGAGAGAAGTCTCATGCAGTATCTTCTACGCAATCTCTTCTATGTACTGTTTTTTGTTCTGTTAAAGGTCATTTCTTTTTACACATGATTTGTTATTCCTGTCTGCATCTAGTATATTTCCTTTAGAAATGACCTATTTACAATCATAATCATGCATTTCACTTACATATTATTGTCCAATAATGGCATGCTTTGGGGTTTAACAGCACTGTTTCGATTCCCGTCCAAAAACTATTGAGGCGTGTCATTATATTAAACTATAACATATACTCCTCTTTAATATCCTGTTGTTTGACCAACTTTAGATAAACTGTATACATTACCTGATTGCCTATACATTCAAGGATAATCTCTTGAAGCTTATGCTGTCTCGGAGTGGAGTGCTGTTCTTGCCAGGAAACGTGAGCCATGGAAAATTATTGACTTGACTCTTTCCTGATTTCAAGACGTTGTGATTTTAAATATTTAGATTTTCTTCTAAAAAACAGCAATGCAATTTGAAAAGAATTCTGGGAAATTCAGCATCTGAAAAGATGTCAGGGAACTTGGACTTCACATTTTTTTCTGAAGAGGTGGGAAAGTGTCAATGGGTCTAAAGATGTCTCTGTACTTGTTAGTATGATACCTAAAATACCGGCTACTGTATGAGGTATTTGGGTAAAATACAAGATTTTAGTGTTTTTTTCTTTTTCTTTCATAAACCACTTTTCTTATTCTAATATTTCCAGACAGGGGTAGAAATGAAGCCATTGCTCTCGGCAGGGAAAAGCGGAAAAGAGAAGCTATTTAGAGGACACTGAGGGGGTACTGAGAGTTGCTAACGCTCCTAGGATTTACATTTTCAGAACACATCATTTAAGCACAAGAGAGTACTGAGACTGGTCACTCGGAATGAGCTGTCATTCTTATTCTCCTTGTACCATCAGTTCAGAATAAATATTCAAAAAAAAAAAAAAAGTAAATCTTTTCCTCTTTTCATTCATTTTTGAAGAGGTATCAACACATTTACCAAGATTTTTCTTTGTGTATTATTGAGCTAACTGTATTATAAATTTCCTAATGAAACAGTATGCAAATTAAAAAGATATGTCTTTGTTCATCATCTCATAGGCATATTTTATCACTGGATTTATTTCTATCGTTAATGAAATGGTTTTACCTACTGCAGACTTTTTGATGTCTAAATGTTTATATACATGCAGCTAAAAAAAAAAAAAAAAGAAAAGGACTTTTTTGATAAAAAGATTTTAGGAAGAGCCCACAGGAAGAAAAGAGTCATTAAGAGATATTTTACAAGAGTACCATTTGGAACCTAACCAGGATACGTGAGCAAAAAATAGATGCAAAATGTATTTAAACAATGAAGAAAGTAGGCTCTATAGACTCATATGCAAGAGACACTTAAATGTTCTCTGTCCATGGTTCACATCATATAACAAACAGATTCTGCACAACTCATTTCAGAATCCTCTTATTCTTCTGCCCCGTAAGGGTGAAGAGGTTACTAAAGCAGAAAGGACTTTCGTTTGTAAAGTGTCAAGTCTTTACCTCTCCCTGCAAGCACAAAATCCATTTGTGAAATCCCATGTTCCTTTTAAGTGGGAACTGGTTTTTGGGGTCATTTTCTGCACTGAATAATAGCCGCTGGCATGCTGGCAATACAGCTGTCCTATAAGCATCATTACCCATTAAGACATGAATTCAGCTCTTGAGACTGTTTGGTCATCACATGAAAAAAGCAGTCTCTTGTTTCTCAACCTTTACCACTATACAGCTCTCACACTTGGCTATAAGTACAGCCAGGATAAGAAAAAACCCAAGGAGAAAATCTCCTCCTGAACTGCCCTTTCCTAAGGCCACTTTTGTGCATGAAAATCACCTTCTGAAGGGAATCCAAGACTAGTTCTTCCAAAGATACCATCTGAAGCTCTGTTCCCATAACCTAATCTAAGCATGAGACTGACTAACCTACCAGTGTTGCCCATATCTTACTTGTTTCCTCCTTCACCCTCATGAGTACAGGCATGACAAAGATACATGACAGTAGAGCATGTCTTTGGTGACTCTCTGATGAGGCACTTCAAAGAGGCGAATAAACTGAGACTCCATTGGTTGCTGCTGCTTGTACCACTCTGGAAGATGGATCATGTAATGAAGAAGGGTGAGACAAATGGTGTTAAGAGATATTAGAACACTGACACAAAAATTCTCACTATTCCTCTGATGAGTTTTTTGACTCAAGATCTTCGAGACAAACACATAAGGCTCTCCCATTTCTACATCTTGTACAGTTTGTTGGCACATGATAAAATATTTTCTGCAAATCCCCCAGTTTTAAATGTGCTTATAAGCACTTTTACACTATGAAGTTTTTCTTTAGAGTTGTGATATCCTCTGCCTTCCTAAATAGGCAGACCATATAGATTGGACATGCTATCTTCTTGATTCCCAACATCTAAATCTGTCTCAACCATGACATTCCTATATGTCATAAGAAATATAAACAATCAACTCCATTCCCAGGTGTTATACATGTTACACCTGTGCATATTTCAAAGGCAGGTCTCTTTCAGTAAGATATAGAATCAATGTTTTGCAAATTCTGCTCCCCATTTTTAATTCCTTTACAGACTTGGACAAAAAGTGGACTTTCACTTCTCTTGCATGGCCCAGAAGAATGAGAACCATTTATATTCTTGCTTCTTGATCTCCTCACGGTGAGGCTGGAGAATGACCTGGACCTAGAACCACACTCCTTCTCTACTTCCTAGAAACTTTCTTGACACTTTCAGAAATTAAGAACAAGCACAGATCTGTCATCTTTATATCCAGTCTATTTTCCTCTCTCTGCCTCCTCTGGGGTGTGTTGTCAAATCATATGCTTCCCTCTAGGGACTTGGAAAAAGACTTTCTTAGTTTAAGCTGCAGTCAAAACTTGCAGCTTTCCAAATTTCTGAGGAACACATTGCCTTGGCACTTGCCTTTCACCAAATTGTCTCCTGCCTCTTATTTGGACTACTCAGCATTCTTCTCTCCTTTACGTATATCTGCTGGGAGGTGCAAATTTTGTAGTCGAAAGTATCCATTTGCAATCTCTCTGAATTTCTCTCTCTACTCCCTATTCAGATAAGGCAGACTTTTATAATATTAAAACATATTACTGAGTCCTATTTTGAAAATAAAAGTAAAGTAAAAAAAGTACCTATCTCTCTCCAGAATGGGCTAACAAGGTGTCAAGACAGAATCAGCACTGGAATACCTGCTGCTTCTCAGAGTGACACCTTAGGAGTGACAGGATCATCTCTCACGTCTCCAAAAGAAGATGAAGGTGGGAAGTTCATTCCCAAAGGGAATTGCAGTTTGGTGGTGTTGGGAAGAAAAGAAAGTGTTTGAAAATATTTATTTCATTAATAGCGTAATGTTTGTGAATGGAGGTATTTGAACACTAACGACTTCTTAACATAGCTGTGTCCCTGACCCTGACCCTAGAACATCTCACTAGAAGTCAGAAGAAGTCATCTAGTACATGTTTCAGAGGTAATTACAGTGCATGATATATTTATAGACCCTTATGGGACATTGGGATTAAAAATGATGAGCAAAAAGGACAAGAAGGAAGAAAGAAATATTTTGCTGTCACTGAGACGTGATGGCCGTGTATGAGGAAGCAAGACGCATTGTCCCACACACTTCTAAATATCAAGGAGCTTACAGAAACTTTCTGCTTCCCTGCACCCTTGGGATAAAATATTTTACACTTTCAAAGTCAAGAAACAAAGAAGAAATCTCTTTATAAAATTGTTAAATTGCCCCAAGTAAAATTTATTTGGTCTCCATAATTCTTGAGTAACACCACAAGAAATCAATAAAAAGTATATATAATGCAAAACAAAACTATAAATGCTACTTCTTCTTACAAATCTTGTTACAACTTTTATTCTGCTTTGGCTTAGGAGATATACACATAGGTTATCTGATTTTCCTTCCAAACACACTGATTCCACTTAAGGTTGTGTTCTAAAAGATGCAAAAAACTTTCCAGCCAGCTACTCGAAGGCATTCGCTTCATTGATATTCTCTTAAAAAACTATTATTAAAAACTATTATTTTAATTACACTATTAGTCAACCTTGTCTTGCAGAAAAGGAACAAATCCCAAACAAGTCCAATTGCTTACATACTTGAAGAGGAAGAGGGGCTAAAGAGAAGCAAAAATATGCACAAGAGCTAATTGGTCACAAGTCACTGGATGCATTTATTTGCCTCATAAGGACTTTTATCCTGTAATCTGCCTCGGCTCCAGAATGAAGGACAGAAAAAAGTCCAGAAAATAAAGTTTTCCTTGTGACAAAAAAATTATAACTTCTCATACTTACTCCTTTTATTTTATTGGTCTTTGTCTTGTTTCTGTTGTCTTTATTCTCTGGTTTTACCTTGTGTGACAAAAATCAGCAACTTCAAAAAATTAATTAAGAACAGCTGCACTTCCCAAGAAACTGAAGTCCCAGCCTAGGACATATATATTAAGACTTGCAATCCTTTACCTTGTGCTTCCTAGCTGGCAGGAATCATAATAGGCTAATTTTTTTCTGCCCCTCTACTCTGCCCTAGTGAGACCCCACCTGGAGTACCGTGTCCAGCTCTGGAGCCCTCAGCATAAGAAAGACACGGACCTGTTGGAGCGGGTCCAGAAAAGGGCCACGAAAATGATCAGGGGGATGGAACACCTTTCCCATGAAGAAAGGCTGAGAGAGCTGGGGTTGTTCAGCCGAGAGAAGAGAAGGCTTCGGGGAGACCTTATTGCAGCCTATCAGTACTTAAAGGGGGCTTATAAAAAGGGTGGCGGCAAACTTTTTAGCAGGGCCTGTTGCAACAGGACAAGGGGTAATGGCTTTAAACTAAAGGGGGGTAGATTTAGACTAGCTATAAGGAATAAATTTTTTACGCTGAGGGTG
Source organism: Aptenodytes patagonicus (assembly GCF_965638725.1). Classification (NCBI taxonomy): domain Eukaryota; kingdom Metazoa; phylum Chordata; class Aves; order Sphenisciformes; family Spheniscidae; genus Aptenodytes; species Aptenodytes patagonicus. The sequence goes on from NC_134950.1 coordinate 40,372,030, forward strand.
GTGAAACACTGGCACAGGTTTCCCAGAGAGGTGGTGGATGCCCCGTCCCTGGAAACATTCAAGGTCAGGTTGGACGGGGCTCTGAGCAACCTGATCTAGTTGAAGATGTCCCTGCTTATTGCAGGGGGGTTGGACTAGCTGACCTTTAGAGGTCCCTTCCAACCCAAACTATTCTATGATTCTATGATTTTAATTTGTTCCTCACTACTTTCAAGTTGTATTGATATTTCAAACTCATAAAAATAGAAGAATCATTCTACTTATTACTCTACTTAATAGCTGAATAAAATTTGCATACTTCCAGTCAGTCCAGAAGGCATTTCTGTTGCTCTCTGAGGCAAGGAGCTCGTACTGGTTCCATTGACAGTGTAGGAAGGAATTTCTTGTAGAATAATTTGGAAAACCCATTTGTTTTACAAGGAAAACCTTGCTATTTCTCTCCCTCCTCAAAGGTCTTACACATACTATGCGTAGAACGATACAGTTATTATTGCACTGTGGAAGATACAAGACACAGCTTTATAACATAGGTAAGATTTGACACAACCAATGATGACTTCATACTCAACCTTCATCACAGGTCTCAGTCCAATTACTTCCAGTTTTAATGGATGTTAAGTATACTCAAAGTTGATGTGAATACTTCCAAAAGCTCAAGAAAGTGAGAAGGGATCCAGTAGTAGGCTTGTACTGCCAAAAAAATTGTAAGACTGCACAGGTAAACCAGAGCTCTAAAACTAACTCTTCTGTCAGTTTTCAGCACATTCATTATTTATCCAGGTTTTGAAACAGATGTTTATTTTGCTATCTAAACAATTAAATAGTTTTGAAACCTTTTCAGCTTCCTTATACAGTCTCGGTTTATCAGCTGCCTATCCAAGGCCCGTTATCTATTTTAAGAGCCTAATTCGCTTAGCATACTCTATGTGTTAGCAGAATGATGTATATTACATTTGTAATTAATTCTGAGCTGGCATAATAATAAGAAAAAGTCTTTCATATAAAAAAGATAATAATTACAAGATCTTAAAGAAGGACATAAAGATCCTTTGCAACTTTTTTTAACTTCTGAACTAAAAATGCAGATACACTTTTGTCCTATTATTACACTCAAATGACACTGAAAGATTTGTGTTAATAAAAAGTAAGAGATTACACGGACAGACATAATATCCCACAGCTGTAATTTAAGAATTAACCATTTATTAAACAATACCTTCCCATTCAGTTCTACATATGTACATAATTATTTTATGCAGAGATTTACCTGAAAAGAATAGTCTTTTTTTTTAAAGATAAGTATTTTTTAATTGATGGTACTTTTAAAGGGATGCAAGGTTTTAAATTAAATTACATTAAATGCTTTTGTATTTACTCTGCATTAAACCCTATATTATTTATTTGTCATCTTCCCAGCATGGTCTCATCATGGTTGAAGAGGGCTGCTAATGCTATTTATATTATGCTGCACTGTCCTCTAATTGACCTTGTTTGTGCAACGGAATGGCTGCTTTTCTCAAGCTGCCAGCCCTTTATTGCTGCATTTTGACCATGCACTAGTGGCTCTTTGTGCTGCTGTTGAGTTCAAGAATCAATACTGCATTCCCCACAGCCAATAAAGGAAGCTGACAGCATGAATTAACTGAGTGTAGCCAGTTGCATGGAGGGCCATTGTCTTTAAGGAAAATCCAGACGATTACAAGCCTCCATTGCTTAGTGGAGATTTTAATGCAAAGCGCGAGGTTGCTGTAATTTAATTTTGGCCTGCTGCTCTGACACACTCCCCTTTGCTACTGCTTCATGGAGTCCAAGCTATTAATGGCTGCAGACCAAAACACATAGGGAGACAAAGGCAAATAGTCACAGTCGCACAGTAGCAGCAGTTACTTCTGATTTAACAGTAATACTTCTTTTGCATTTACTGGAATTGACAGGAACTCTTTTTTTTTTTCTTCCCAGACTCTTCCCTGTTGAATTCATACATACAAAATAAGCCAAACAAAAGCAAAATATCCCAACAACACAACCACAAGGCATCATTTCCCAAACTGACACCTAAAGGAAGGCTGCACACGGGGTAAGACTGTAAATGTATGCATTGACCAGGGCTGTCTCCCCTCTAGTCCTACTGAATCATCTAATAAGGGATGCTGCTTAGCCACAGCTACTGCAGCAGGGTGTTGCAAAGAAGTATCCACAGAAAAGGCACGTTAAGTAAATGTAAAGTTAACGTAAAGGACTTCTGCTGCTAAGAGCACAAATGAAATCACTTTTTATTTTAAAAAGAGTAATGGCTTTTATTCAAGATGCTTTCGTATTGAAAAATGTAGTTCCTTATGACAGGTAATATTGTTGCTTCAAATGGATTCAAGCTCAGTTATTCAAAAGGACAATGTATTATATACAAACCATTTAACTCAAGCTTTTAACTTGTTTTCTCTGTTGACAGTGGTAGGAGAGATTGTCTGGGGGGTAATCTTTTTTAAGTAATGCCTGTAAAGTTTTATCCACTTACGACTTCTATAAAAAATCCAAAGCTCTCGATTACTACTGCCTGCTTACCTGCCTTATAAATGCCTCAGGAATTTACCTGAGATAAAGAGCTGACACTAAACTTGATTTAAAGGATATTTCTTCTACACAATAGGTCATGGAAAATAACAAAAGAGGTACTTGTATCCCTTAAACAGTTTTAACTACAACCAAAAGACATTCTACATATACACTGTAATTCACAGAAGAGACCTTCCCATCACAGCCATTAAAAATTGTATGTTCCCTTTACATATAGCCTTTGTTTTAGGACTGTCTAAGCCCTTTAACAATTTAAATTTAGCCTTGTAAGATCTTGAAGATAGGTCTTCATCCATTTCCCAGAAAGGAAAAATGAAGTTCAGAGCAAATAAGGCACATGGCCAAGTGATGGGGTTATTCAGATTAAGAGCAAAAGTCCTTTTTCCTGAATCGCAGGCAGGCCTGGGAGTTGGTAGCTGTACAGCAGACTCTTTTGACCACATGCCTTCTTTGCATAAGACAAGTGTAAAATACTTCACAAGAGTGCCATTTACCTCTTCTGCCATTAGCCATCTTAGCCATCTAAGAGTTAGACACCTACTCTTCTTCTATAGTCAGTGTAAAGTAGGAAGCACTTCAAGAGGATGAATCACCCCATTCCAAAATAGCAGTTAGAGACAGCTGATGAACTGAGGTCAGGAGATATCTATTTTTTTCTCCACTGACAGTAGAGAGAGCCTGGGCAATTAGCTAAGTTAACTTTTAGAATGCTAAAATGAGGTAAGAGAAATCCCAGACTAGCTTTTTAACATTATACAGTGTGTTAAAGGGAACGGAGTAAATAATAGTCAACAGCTTGACTAGGTATTTCTTTATAGTCACTGTCATTCTGTCTGCTGCAAAGGTTAGTGAAACTTTGTGCTGTGAACAGCACTACACACAAATAGTGTACTGGTACACAAGAAGAGCTGTTGAGGCTTACACAAGGCATATCCCCTGGGAAGATGCAAAACCCCAGAGGACCTATTCCATCAGCAAAGCCAAGAGATGGGAACTTATGACTACCCTGAAAAAAAGGGAGTAATTCTCTTCATCCTGGAGATGGGAGCCAAGAACTGGTCTTATGATTTAGTAGATGCACATGAACGCTCAGAGTAATTTCCCCTGAATCTTCATATTTAAGGGTCTTTTACTAACTGCTCCTCAACTCTTCCATGGGCTTCGCATCTTGCACCGACAGCAAAGATGTGCCATAGCTCTTCCTCTCTGAAACCACACATAAATTTACCTTTCAAGAGATCTTCCTTGATAGACTGCATTTTGCACAAATTCACAGAGCAGAGGCATAACTAATCCTAAAATTTTTCCTAATATGAAAAGTTGAAAAATTTCCAAGTTTGAACATATTTTTTCTACAGTATAAACATCTTATACAACCATCAGAAAGAAGAAAAAATAACTAACAAAACAAAAAGTACAAATAATTTGGAGTCACCCACAAGTAACGATTATTCATTGCAATACAAAATGACGAAACTGTAAATCAATGGATCTATGGAAGAAAGGATCAATAGATATAAGGAATAGTTAAGTACCTCTAACGGAAAGTACCAACGTGACAATAAATATAATCTAGGCAGACACGCTGACTCCTGGGGAGGAACATGATTCTGTATGTAACATGGGCTTGACCCTGCTCCAGCCAGCAGTAATTAAAATGATCTGACTGACATCAGAAGGAACAGACCTGGACCCTGAATGAGTTTCTAAATACTGCTGTCACCACGGCACCTGAATATTACTGAAGTTGCACACTGAGAACATTTAGGCATGTTGAACTCTTAGCCAAGTTCAGCACTAAGGTACCCAAATACATCTCCCCCTGACTACAAGGAGAACTACTTCTATCTATTACTGGAGGGCAGAACATGGCACCAGCTGTTGAAAAATATCATCAGTCACAAATGATCAAAAGTTTACCCTATTCACAGAAGATTATTTTTCCAGCCTGACTTGTTAATAAACTTGAAAATGTATTTCAGACCTTGTAAAAATGTTGACAGCTAGGAAGTTTGGAATAGTTAACAAGACCCAGTTTTCAGGTAGAAAACAAGGGCAGAGCACATCTAGCTTTCCTTTGAAAATAATATATTATTAGGATTAAAAACAGCAAATGATATGGAAGTAAAGTAAACCTAATTTGCATTCTTCAGTTCAAAAGAAATGTTGCTTTGATACCACTGTGGTATATTTACAGTACACCCATGTCCTCCTGGGAATAAACGTTTATTAAAATTCTACTTCTCTCTTCTTTTTGTTTTACTGCGTACTTTTTCCCCCAGTCAGGTTTTCAGTAGTGAAGCTATGCTAAGTGCACTTTATATATAAGAACATTTGCTATTGAGTTATTTGCTGTGATCAAAAAGAAAGAGTGAACATGGAATTAGGAAAAACAGCGGTTTTATAAATGCCAGTAGTCACCACTAAATTCTGTACATTTGTGACATGACATAGGCACCTCACTCTCTGCCACTAGTGAGAACTGTATCAATGATTATGTTTGCACGTATTACAGAATATACAGTAATTCAAACTATGTTCATTTTTAAATCACAAGCAAATTAATATCTATGTTGTGCAGGTGTGTTAATTATCTGTTACTTCTTTAACCCCTTGAAGCTAATATTAGCTAATGAGGCTAAAAAGATATTGTTTCTGTTAGTATGTTAACCTCTTTACCTATCTTACGAACATTGATTTTGCTTGGATATGCTAGTACAGTACAAATATGCAAAAACAGGTCCCATCTCAGCTGCTGTGCAGTTTCAAAGAATACAAATAATATTTAATGGAAAGCTGGAAAAGAATATTGGTACATGATTACTATGCACTCACAAAATCTTTAAATTGCCAAGAGTACCAAGAGTCCCTGTCTATCCAAGACTACATCATTTGTCTAATTTCTTAGAGTCAATGCAGCTGAGTTTTGTGTGCCCACACCCACCTGAAGGAAGTGTGGTGGGCTTTTGGTGCACCTGAGGGAAACCCTTCCCTCAATAAGAGACTGTCTGGAAAAAATACCTTAAAAATTTTTGATGAATCTTTTAGGTGTCTATCTTCAGAACCCAACAACTGAACTTTGAAATTTGAGCTGGTTCTGATAACTGTATTCATATTATTATTATTATTATTATTATTATTATTATTATTATTATTATTATTATTATTGGAAATGTGAGATCCTCTCCCAGTCAAAAGTTAGAGCTTTGTGCCTATCAATATACAGAAAAAAGAGATTTCTTGTTTAATGACTTCTCTGTCTAGGTAGATGGGAAGAACATATTATGCGTATCAAATGGTCAATTTTCTTAAAATAATTTATAGGCTGTATAAAAAGGTTACTCACTTCATTCGCTACTGAAATGGATATGCAAGGTAGCCATATGGTGTGAGTAATACTTTTAGAACAGTTTTTAGGAATGGAAGAGAAGAATATCTTATCACATAAAAGCCATGGAGAATTTAGGAAGGGAGAACATGGTGAACTGATTTAGGATTTGGAGAGCATATTAGAGTTAACACCTCTAATGAAAACTGCCACTTGAGCTTTAATAATCAAATGCTTCAATTTTAGGTCTCATCTGAAAGGCAGATCACATAGAGAATAGTCTGAAACTCTTTAATTGCCTTGTATAACAATACACATTTTTAAGTAAGTGAATGCATTACAGCTTTGACTTTTGTTCTGATCATTTTGTGTTACAAATAGCAGCACACCCATCGTTCTTCTCATCGGTTAGCAATTTTAATGTTGGTGCATAGGATATTCAGTCTGCATAATTCCTTTTACTCTTAATAGGAAATGTCTGGTTATGCCTTTATACACTGAGAAGAGAATAGAAGCAGTTGTCTTTGAAAAGACTGCCTTTTTTTTGGTACAAAACTATATCAGTGTCAATTGGCATTTGTGTCCTTAGCAAACTATGAAGCAGAAGGCATTTGAAAGAAATGTATCTATCTCAATGATCAGTGTCCACTTCTGACTTATTTTATGTTAATAAACTGGCCTGTATACAGCTCTTATTTATACCATGGTGAGTTGCTGCAATTGTATTAATATCAGGAAAGTTACTCCAGATTTACATCTGCAAAACTGAATTTGGCCCCACGTGGAGACATATAGCTGGTACTGTGTAGCCTCTCATCAGAGGTTTTTGAGTCTGTTCACAAAAGCAAGTGAAGAGGTAGGCAAACAGAGGTTGTCCTTTTAAGAGAGTGGCAAGTCTAGCAACTTGACACTAATAGGAAAGCTCAAATACCAGTGCTGTTTGTTGACTCGTGCAGCAGAAAGCCACTAACCTTTTTCTGGCTGTTTCTCGTGTGCTAAATGAAGATACTGCCACCTACTTCCCTGGGATGCTGTGAAGTTTAATTAATGGTGTTCTAAAGCACCATATGAATCTTATTGCTAGCTGGAATTTGTCCATTGCATACATTTGCTATTTTGAATCAACCACAAGTCCCTGGTATTCATATTACCAATATTAAAGGAAACAAATTATTACAGAGAAGGTACCAGGAAGTAACAGTTTTTGGGAGTCTGCCACAGTCTCTCATTGATTTGTAGAGGTATCATGTGTCTTTCCATAGATTTGAAATTTCTTCCTTACACTGCTTGCATCCATCTAAATAATGATGGGGAGCATATGGCTTTATTTTTAAACACTGGCACAAATTTCAGTCAAGCAGCTCTTAGGTTATAAATCACAGACCATAGCCAGTTCTAGAAGACTGATGGCATCAGCAAGCCAAGGACTTCTTTTGGAGGGGTGGAGGGGGGCATGGCAACCATGGGCCTAGCTGGATCCTACTAGGAGGAACTTTTCCAAAGACAGTGCCCAAGAACATGTCTTAGTGAGAAAGCAATATTCAAAGTATCAGGAGATTTCAAGGATATTTTGGGGGCCAGAAAATGTGTAAGATCTTTTTGTCTTCTAAGCCAGAATCATAAAGGCTATTGTGACTTCTACCCCACATAGCTCCATTCAGATCACACTATAACTTTGCAGAGATGGAAAGACAGAGCTAAATTTGCGTCAATGTTTGGCCTACCAGACTGAAGAGAGAGACCCACACTGTAGGACTGCAAATCTTTACTTATGTTAATCAAAGTACATAAACAATAATGAAATAATACACCAGAAGGAATGTAACAAACCATTCAACCTCATAAAATATAATAGAACCTTCACTTCTAAATGTTAATAAAACCTTAATTTCTTTGACAAGTTTTCCATTGTAAAAATGAAACCAAAGCTTCCATTAAAAGATTAGCTTTCCAGGCAACAGACAAAATCTGTAATCCAAAAAGCTGATATTCACAATGCGTAGTGGCTTTTTCCCTTGTCTAGTCTTCCAGAAACTATTTTTACTTTTTAAAGAAGGCTATTTCCCTTAATGATAGAGAATCTGGTTTGCATTAGATCATGCAGTATTGATTTTAATTTTTTTCTCATGACTGTAAGCTAAATTCAGTAATCTTGCCTTTTTGTTAAACACTTGTGGGCATCCCTCTTGAATTAAAACGTCCTGTGGTCATTCAGCTTCTGGGGTTTTGAATAATGCATTTTAAGCACAGAATATGTTGGGCTGGGGAATTCTTTTGTCCCACCATTTTGTTACTGCATTGTGAAAGCAGTAAAAAGGCTATCAATATTTTATTGAATATAAGGACCCATGCGGTTTTTGTCTGTGAATATGCAAGGCAATGAACCAGAGTCTTGTCTCAGACAGACTGGTGTGAATGCTGTCAAGACCAGTGCAGCACCTCCAAATACAGGCAGTGAAATGGAGAGCAGAAAGCTAGCTAAGACACTATTTTTTCTTGAAGAGTGTGCAGTTTTCAAGCTTGCCTTAACCCCATGCTATCTGCCATGAGCACCTGGGAAAAAATTGAAAGGCAATTTCAAAAGCAAAGCAGGCCTTTCAAAGAACATTGTGAACTGAGTTCCCACTAGCTGCCAAAGTTGCAGAGCAATGGTAAAGTCACAATAGTAAAAGCTATTGGATGGAAACAGCCCAGTGAAAGATACTGACTAAACATTTTCTGGGCTGCTGCTTGGGAAAAAAAAAAAAGAAAAAAAATCAAATTTTTAGTTTGTTTAAGGCAAAGATAAAAAAAAAAATCAGGCAAGGTTAAATATTGATTTAGAAGCTTCAGGCTTGTCATTCAGATCTGAAAATGTGAACCTTCCTTTCTTTAACCAGAGTTTAAGTTAGTAATTCAGGCTGTAATTCTGATTCCATGTGTGCATATTATTGCATTATATTCTACAACAAAGAACAGATAGGCTGTTTACTGTACAAACACAATGCATAACAATTCTCTGCCTTGAAAAGCTGATGATTTACAGCTTCAATCCTTATTCACATGCTTAGTTTTATAGACTTGAATAGTCCCACTGGAAAAAGACATACCTGCCTCCGTCTTTGACAGATAAGGGCCCAATTTTATGGATAATAAAAAGGTGAGTGTTTAAGCAATAAGGGTAGGAGTTAAGAACAGACCAGGGCTCCAACAGGAAGATGTTGCAGCCACAGTAGGTGCATATCAAGCATTTTATAAAATCCCAAACCCATCAAACACATGGGACCAAGAGTCTTAAAAAATCAGCACATGCCTACTGCTGCACAGTCTGTGATTTTACATGTTATACCTGAATACCCGGTTGCACATCTGGATCAGAAAGAAGCAAGTGCAGTTTAAAGAGAAAATCATATACCAGGCAGGATTGAAATTATCTTTGACAGAAGAAAAATATGTTACAGAGATGCAGAACTGTAATTCATGCAACATGACCTAATTATTTTAAAGGAAATGCTAGCAGCATTTTAAAAGCCTGTGGATACACAATTGTTAAAATTTAATACTGGTGTTTGTATGTATTGGAATTTATGGAAATTTGTGTGAAATTTTCACTCCCTGTTTCATCCAGGTCTCCTCTGAAACAAGACTTGCGACCTCAGTAGGGTTATTCAACTTAATAAAAATTTTAAATAAAATAAATAAGTAATGCTCAGTCATAGCTCATTTGCAGGACATCAATCATATATTTGTAACTTGTGGAATAAGATTAAAGAAATACAGGGAAGAAAAAAACAACTCAAGGCCCAGCAGAATTCAACATTTTATTTAAGTTTGTTCTATTCATTTCTTATATGAACACAATACGTTTTCTCAGTCTGTAACCCAGAAATGACCCTGCACCTATCCGTAGGTGCAACACAATTCAATAAGCTAAACTTTTGAGTGTCCCTTTTAATCTAACAATAATTGAGCAGAAATTGTCCCGCACATCACTTTTACTTCTTGTTCTCTCTCTGAGATGCATTGCTTCCTCAGGCACCTCTCTGCAGAGATGTGCTTGATAGTTTGGCAAGACTCAACTCATCTGATACCAATGAGAAACTTGTGTGAAGTGCCAGCTCACCAGGCACTCTCTGACTTGTCTCTGCACGCTCTGCACAGACCTGCAGGCCCTCCCTGCTCTCTGTAGGTGAGAAATTTCACTGGCTGTGATGAAAGAGGCAGCACATTGGAGGTATCATCCTATCTGCCTTTCCTCTACCTGTAAGCTCCTCTTTGTGACTGTAGTCAGAAGGAAACTTTTGGTCACTAAAGTTTTCACTAAGTTATGGACAATGGCTAATGAACCAAATCTTGCTCTCGTGGAAAAGACCTCTGCAACTACCTGGATAATTCAGAAGCTGCTCAGGCTGGCATAGCAGTGGGATCTGACACTGCCTTTCCCCTAGAGCTTTAACGGCTCCTATCCAGTGAACAGAGCCAGGAAGAGTCTATCGGGGAGGGAGAGAGAGGCCCAGGACACCACATTATACAGCGCTCCCATTGCAGGGGTAGTAGGATGGGATGAGAGTCAGAGGGGAACTATTTCTCATGGCAACTATTTCTGTTGCATGTTGAGAGCTCTCTGTGGAACTGATGACTGGATTTTATGCTTTGAAGTAGTTTTTTCCTGTCATCCATTACCTCGCAGCCATCTGAAAAGACCATGGTGCTCCACGGTGCTAAGAAGGACACTGTGTTGTCCTTTGCCTCCACTAGTGGCACCTGAATGGTCACGTCCTCCTCTCAACCTGAAGGCAGAATGACCTAGCAGGATGGAAACGGATATAAGTGACTCCTTGATCCCTGGCACTCACCAAAGTCAGTGATGTACCTTTGCTCTGCAGAGACAGAGCAGATGATTAGGTGGTAAACAATATTGTGATTTTCACCTGACCCACATTAATCCAAGCTCTTCAGCTGGTGCAGATCTTTTGCTAACATTGCAACACTAATGGCATAAGCTGAATATTGAAACACATATGTACAGCTTGCCACTGTGCATACCTTTTGGGGAGGAAACAGGGAATGCCATCCAAAAATCAATGCCGTGCCAGCCAATGCCATAAGGTTGTATCTCCTCAGAGATGGGCAACCACTTTCACAGCTTTAAAGACAAGCTTTGTCCCTCCTCTTTAGTGGAAGACCTGAATTTGACCAACTAATGGTAAACAAAATGGAAGGAAAAAAAGTCACATGAAGACCCTTCAGCTTAGACCTTACAATTAAATCCTTTGCTGAACTCACCTAGTAGTTGGTGTTATTGCTGAAATGTACTGACCTGTCTACTTTCACTCACTATCTGTGACAATACCTTTTCCGTTATTTACCCTTAGGGTTGTATTCAACTAATGGGAGAGAGTTTTAGTGCTTCTGACAATGAGAGACAGATACCCATAGCTGTAGTCAGTCTCGACATAGGGACTGTCGATGAATTCTGGCTCCAGCATACAGGTCAGTTAGCATCAACTTACAGATTTCTGAGCTTCAATTTATTTATTGAGGCCAAATGACTTTGGTGGGAGCTGCTGCTATTTAACATCTCTCAAATCAGGCAATTTTATTTAGAAGCCTAAAAAAAGGGGTCAGTACCTGGGCTTTAGGCATTGAAGTTTTTACACGCTGAGAGTGAAACTGGCGGCAGTAATTTAGGCAGGCATTTTGCCCCTGGCTCCACAGGCTTCTGCTAATCATGCTCAGGTCTGACCTGTAGCACTCCACAGTTGTCTCAGTCTTTGGACTTTCTTGAGTTAACATTGCCAGATTAGAGCTAATTTCCACTGACTGTGATGAACATGTTTTTCCAAAGGGAACCAGATTCAATCCGTGGCACACCGAGACAGTGCCTGCCATTTGCTGAATGCGATGTGCCTTGCTGATGGCAGTTAGGGTAAGGAGAGTAATAAGGGTATGGCACCTGCACAGTGTTGAATCAGTGTCATTATTGCTTTGCCAGTGAATCAGCTAACGTGAGGAAAGATGGTGGCCCGCATTTCCCAAAGTATAGCCTGCCTTCGGTGTTTGCAGCTCTGGCTGAATTGCTGAATTTAGCACTTGACTGCAGGCTGAAATTAGTCCATTCAAACCTTTGGTGCTCAGGCTTGCGCTCATGGTTAATTCTGCAGGCAAATATATGCAACTTGCTGAGCTTCACTCTGAAAATCCATGTGAGGGGGATGCAGAATACAAACCACAAGCTCCAAACTGTTGGCCTGGCTTCACTCCCAATGTTTTCCTGATCTTTACTTTTGTGGTAAAACTGTATTGCAGGTAAGCCTCTATCTTTTTTATTGTGGCTGTTACTATGTGAAAACAACATAGATAAATCATTTTTGTAGGTTTTAACTGACCTTAAGATTCATTCATCCTTTTGAAAATGATTATACACACTTATGCACACACACATGCCAACTAGTTTAAAGATCTTTCCAAATAAAATCTGGAGGGAAGGTACTTTCCTCTTTAAACATTTAGAAACAGGCTCATTTTTCTTCCCAATTATAGCAACTACACAAAGGAGCAATAAGTCTCAGAAGATTTGTCACAAATCCTCCAAGTCCATGACACCAGTTTCAAAGAAAACCACTGGTTCCCTTCAAAGCAGTAGTCTGCAGCTGCCTGATAAAAGGCCACAACCCAGTACAAGGTAATCATTAGGCAGACATTATTATTATTTTGCTAATTAGTCAAAAATCATTGGATTTCCTGTGGCTTCTTCCTGCTGAGCAATCATTTGATCTTGCTTATGTTGACAAACATGCAAGTCACCAATTGTGCCTCATTTATCATTTGACAAGGACAACGTTTGCTGCTTCTTGTGTGAGGAAGAGAAGACTAACAACAAGAAAACAGGCAAGAAGATTCAGAATATAGCTGTCCTTCCTTTTCGCTTCAACTGATACAGTGACAAACCCCACCGAATGAACAGGATCTGCAGTGAGCTATAAAGCCACTGTTAGATCCTGGGGGAAGTGTTAATGCAGAATTCCTACAATGAGCCTCACATAAAATGGACTGGAAATATTCCCGCTTCTACTGAAATGTGGAGAACTCCATGTTCCCAAAAGGGACCCCACAGCATTCCCTCTGCAACACTGTCAAACTGTCAAAATGTGGCTAAATTTAACTGGGAGTGCTCAGGGGAAAAAGAAAATAATTTTATTTTGTAAAATGTAAAGAGTGAGATAAATTTGTACGATTCAAATCCCCAAATTTAATTTGAAAGGCGTTTCAAAACTCAGCTCCCTACATAAGGAGCATTCTTTCAAAGAATGTACAGGAAAATCTGGCACAAGGGTGTGTATATGTGTACGTTTATTTATAGTTATTGCTAGTGATGGGTATGAAATTGTTTTGGTCTAGATATTTCTCTTTCAGTAAGCTGGTCTTTAGGCTGCTCAGACACTGTTAAAAAAACCCACCATGTCCTCTCCAAAGTAATCTGTTATACCAGTTCCTGTGTATAACACCAAGCACTGTATTGTTTCTAAGGGAGTTGCAGTATGTTTTCCAAAATTCCTTCTTGATTGTTGCATACTGCAGCTCTTTCACTTGGCAGTTTAGCATACCACAGCATTATTTTTCTTAATTTGTTTTACGAATTAGTATTACCATCCCCCCAGGACAGAAATAAATAATGGAAGGCTGATACAGAAAGAAAAGAATAACAGTAAACATGTGGGAATAAGAAAAAGTATTTTAAAAGATGTAAAATAATAAGTTTTCTGTACCAATCATTTGGAGGAAAGCAGACAGACTTACTGAGCTTCCATATATGACTTTAAATAGGTGAGAGAAGCTGCTGAATTTATATGACATTGACATCTGTGTCATCAAGAAAGCCTGGATGTCAATCTTTAATGTCTTTATACTGAAGGGGATTCATTAGCTAAGAAAAATAAGTGAAAACATGAACAGGCAGGGATGTGTGTGAAAAATAATGCATTCTACCACTTTTACAGAAAAGTACAAATCTCTCATAATGAAGGCTTGTGCAAAAAATGGATTTAAGTGCACATTCACTATTTGCTCAAACATATATTTTTCTAGGGAGATAATAGTGATTGCTTGACTCTTTTATTTACATGCAGTTTAAATTGGCTTTCAGAAATACAGTTTATATTCTGGATGACCTCAGCTACTCTGAAATTACTGATGTGTTCTTTTTCTTGAGGCTTAAATATCCTACAGTAACAATCCTACCATCTCTTTGGAGCTTGCTGTACTGCTGCTAAGAATTTAGAAACAGACGTGCCAGTTTTAATTTTAAAGAGACTGTATTTTTTCCTCTGCTTTAATAAATCAATCTCGCATGACAATGTTGGCACTCCTTTAAATGGGTCAGACCAGAATGTGTCCTTAGTTCACCTCACGCGGCCTGATTACCGATCACCAATAATTTGATTAGCTGTGCCACAAGAAATGATTTGGTTCAATAGATGTAAAAATGACCAGCCACATCCAAAACACATCAAAGCCAAGAGGACTCTGCCTGCCCTCCAACTTCCCCAGGAGCCAGAACAGCTTGTCGGGGGACTGTGCCCCCAGCTCAGGACACCCTGTCCCCGCTGCCTTCAGCAGATGATTTATGTCAGATGAAAGGGAGCTGGGGCTGAAATTTTAAAAGAGCTGTGCCTACTCTCTGATTTTAAGCACAAATACACAAGTCATTGCCAGAGTATTTAGGGCTGCGACTAGACAAACTACGGAGAAATTATAGCCCGCTGAGCTCTTGCCCACTGACCAGCCCGCGCTGCCAGGATTTCCTTTTTGACTGTTTGAGGTGATGAGTGCTTATTGATTTTAAGGAATTCGGCATTTTCAAGGGCATTCCTAACAGTGCTCTGCCATTCAATTTGGGAATGTAAGGATTTTTTTTCCTTCAAAATGCATTTCATTAAAGAATGCTTTAAACAAAAAAGTGAGGAAGGCTCGCTCAGCACCTCTGGTGTTTTCCCTTCTCAGGCAAGGCCCAGCTTGCAGAAATGATGACAGTTAATTTCCCAGCTTCTCCACTGAGCATGCATGAGAAAGCAGAGCTGAATGAAACATGCAGACATTATACAGGGATATTTATTGGCAGGCTGGCTTGGTTTATTCTGTCCATCTTTCACACCTTCTGCACATTTACTCCTTGTGCAATGGGCTTTATTGGCACTGCTTGATAAAGCACTTAAGGTCTTTGCTGGTACAGCTGCTCACAGAAACAGTTTCAGCACTGTATGGGGGAGTATATATGTTCTCTTAAATTTTAAATTTGCTCAGGCAAGTATTTGGGTTGGAATGGTTTCCTACGCTCAGCCAGGGCAAAGAAAGAGTATTGTGAGATGGAACTGAACACCAAGAGTTAGGCAATGCACGGCAGACATCAAGTATTCACTATGATATCAGAGACCA
Source organism: Aptenodytes patagonicus (assembly GCF_965638725.1). Taxonomy (NCBI): domain Eukaryota; kingdom Metazoa; phylum Chordata; class Aves; order Sphenisciformes; family Spheniscidae; genus Aptenodytes; species Aptenodytes patagonicus. Next base: position 40,387,346 of record NC_134950.1, read on the forward strand.
AAAAGATCAGAATTATTTCAGTCTAATAAATTTATGCAAAAGATTAGTTTAAGGAAACAGCAGTCTGCTTGTAAAGACTTTGCTGTCTAATTCTTGGAATAAATTATTCATTTCAGATTATTAGACTTAGATGAGAGCAGAGATAAAGATTGTTTGTTTGTTTCAAGAAAGAAAAAGAAAAACAAGAAAAAAGTGTTAAAGAAAAAAGGACATAAATAAGGAAAAAATATAAATAGCTTTTCTGACCCTAACAAAATGAAAGGCTTATAGGCTGTGCCTTACCATGAGATTATGCATTTTTATTTTCCTCCTGGTAATGCCACAATTTCATTGCTACAATGACAGTTAAATTAAAGTGATGACAAAACGCTTATACATAAGGACTCAGGTTTGGGAAAATGTACGTGAATGTCCCCCTGTTCTTCTTGGATTTTTATATATTTTGCTTTGCTGTGAAATTCTACATTGCTCACTTTTGTTTGTGTTCTAGAATGTTAGCGACTTTTTAAAGATTTCTTCTATTTTCATACACAGAAACTTTGGCAGAGGTAGCTCAGAATGTGGAGAACAGTGGAACACCAAGTTCCTAAAACAACATAATTATGCATCTTAAATATGACTGAGTTTAAGAACGCCAGAAGGACATGAAAGCTCTGTTTCTATCTTGCCTGACAAAGAATAAAATTAATAGCTTGGATGAATGCAGTATAGCCACAAAGGACAATCAGAGTAAATCTATACTGGGCTAAAATTCAGTGAGAGCAATAAAGGGGTCGCAGTGGTTTGAAGGAAATAAGAAATAACTTGAATTCATTTTTTGGAAAAAAAAATCTATAATGACCTTTTTTTTTAAAGAGATGTATGTTTACTCTTGTATTACTCTATCTGATATTAATATAGCTGTTACATTGTCCTTCCTTACATTACAATGACATACATTACAAGTATGTTATTGCAAACAAAAGGAAATTATTTTATCTATTTATCCTCATCTGCAAGAGCAGTTTAAATAGAAATACAGGAATTAAGGTACTGGCAGGTGGGAATACCAAAGGACATGGTATTTGCCGTAGGTGGATCTTTATTCTCCACGCACCATTTGTTTCACACCCAGTATCAAGGCATGGGATACCTGGGAGGTCTGGGAGCTTCGAGTGTCACATTTGGTTCCTGAAGCAGGACACGGCTGCTTCTGGAGCTCTTAACAGCCAGTCAACCCTCTGCAACAGAGTTCAATGTCAAAACTGCACCTATCAACACCCCCAGAGAAATCCCAGCCCTGCACCCTAAGGGAGTTTTGTGAAGGGCTTTACTGAGCCTGATTTCCCACGCATATCCCCAACCTGTATTGCAAGGGCACAGCCATGGGTACCTCAGCTTGTGTGCACCTTCCTCGTCCCCATGGCTCTGCCCACACATCCTGGGCCTGATCCTGACCCCGGTTACCCTCACCAGGCCTGATCCTCACCCCCACCCACGGGCTGACAACCTGTCCCAGCCTTGGCCCATCCCCAGGGAGGTGCCCAATGCCCGGGGCAGGGGCTGCCCTGGTGCCCCCGGCTGCCCTGCTCCTGGCTGGAGTGGGATGGGACGGGCTGCCAGGGCCTGCCCTGCTGCTCCGGGGGGGCCCTGCTGCTCCCCAGAGAGCCCACAGTGCCCACAGTGCCCTGACACACTTGAATTGTAGTAAAATAAAGCCGGGGTATGCAAATGTCAGCTGAAGACACAGCCCGGCTGTGCATGAAGTGGTAACCCGTATGCTGCCAATGCTGTTAAGGCAGCTGGATCTGCGAGCACCTATAATGTGAAATGTAGCATTCACTGAGTTGGATACGGGGCTGCCCCTCTGATCAGGCTGAGGTTAACTATCCTTCCTCTCTGCCTTGGAGGCAGCCAGCGCAGAGAAGCCCTTTTGATGGGCTGCCTCCATTTCCTGGGCTCCCGCACTGCCGCACCCTGCCTCCCCACCTCTGCCATCAAACCACGTGTGGGAGAGCAGGCCCTGAACCCGGGCAGCGAGAGCGGGTGGCTGCCAGACTCCTTCCTCTCCCCAGCAGCACCTGAGCCGCCCGAGCCAGGACCGAGCACGCACCGGTGATACGTGGTTTAGGCAGCGGATGGGCGTAAATCCCGATGGATGTGTTGTGCTTGTGCAATCGCACATTGGAAGAACACCTGCAGCAAGACAGCGTAGCAAAATCCCAATGCTGACTGTTAGCTTTCTGTCTCTATTTAAATGAGACACTATGCTCATACTATGAAATGTATTTATACAGGAAAAAAGTGGTTGTCAGAGACAAGAATTTACCACCTTGTAGAATTCCATGAGGTGGATGAAATGCAACCTATGTCCCTTTCTCTAGTGTTTTCTCCTCTGATTTTTCACCAGAAGCCCAGGACTAGAGAGTTTAACAGAATCATGAGACATTACTCATTACACACCGGTCGGAAAGGACCAAAGGGTTCAGCAATTGGCACGCAAATGTATTCAGGCACAGTGTACACAAATGTACATTTATTTAGGTCTTGCATAGAAGAGGGGTATTGTTAATTAAACAGCAGATAAGTCGCTAAAAATTTTATTCATAGCTTGTTTGCTTTTAACATCTCAAAGGGGAGCCAGTGGTAGATGTGCCCTTTAAACTGTGCAGCTGAACTTTATACTGTTCTTAAGACAGTCATGCTGCAGTGAAACAGCAGAGTGCCTGAAACATCTCCAGATCAAGTGAGCTGCCATCACTGGCCCAACCGATCACTGCAGTCACTTCATGTTAGATAAAGGACTGGTGTTGAGGCATACGGATGAGATGATTAACATCGGGTTTTTTCTGGCATACCCTCTTTAATAATTCAAAACCAAAAGTTTGAAAATGATCCTGTTTCTGTGTTAACAGTGTTATCCAGCCAATCAATACTCTGCATTTATTAAATCACTCCCTAGATTTCAGAAGTAACTGCAGCTGCTTTAATTTTGATATGAAGTGTCTGCATCAAAACTGGATCAGCTATAAACAGCAAGAACATGTCTTGTCAGTGTGAAGAGAACAGTGGTTTCCTCATAAACTTGGTTTTACCCTATAATGACCTGGGAGAAGCCAAGATAATAAATGACAAATGTGGCTTAGTTCAATGGGATTATACACAGAGAGGTGAGCAAAGAATCTATGGCAATTTGACTGGCACTAGAAACAGGAGCTCTTAGTTCCATACTTACATGTGGATTGACTTTTAGCCATATCTTTTCAGTAGACAAAGGGGAATAAGAACAAATCTGGCTCTACATAGTACAGATCTTCAACACAAAGCAATTTACAAAATATCTGAATAATATGAAAATGAAAGCAGGTACTTCTTGCTCTGGATATTTTTCTAGTCATTCACCAATGTCAGTGAAGAGCCATCTGGGACCCAGGTAAGTCATGCCCTTGGGTTTTTGTTTACGTGTTTTCCTGGTTCGCATTTGGCTTTCTATTCTTACAAATAAAGGAATGGTAATGTCTGTGGAAGGAGATCCTATAGGAACAAAGAACTGGAAATGACCTCATGGGTCATAAGTCCAATCTACCTTATTAGCACATCAACTATCATGCAAGAGATTTGGAATGTGTCATGGAGTGGTTGGTGTTCTCACCACAGAACAGCTCCAAGCCATTTACTCCTCATCTGTAGAATTAGACAAGAACTACAACTATAATATGCTACAGGAAGACAGCAAAAGACGCTGAGAATTTTGGCAGTGTCCCAAATCCCTGCAATAATAAAGGATGTTGTTGGATAATGTTCTCAGAGATTCTAGGGGCTGAATCCTCACTCATTTTATAATGTGAATAAAACACACCCCAGTGGTGTCTATAAATCTAAATAAGTAGAAAATAATCCCTCTTAAATCAATCACCAGATTTGGCTCAACAATGATCAAGATGTACCAGTAAGCCTCCTAACAGAATTTAGCATTGCTAAGAGCACCACTGCAACCTGCTATATCCTGAATCCAACTCTGGCCAACATCTAATGATTCAGAAAAAGATGGAGAAACCCAGAAGCTTAATTATGCATTTGCATAGAACAGTCCCTTCCTGGGTCCCACACACATTCATCAGAAATCCTGAAGCTTGGGATAACTACAACCCACCTTTCACCTTTGATAGTCCAAAATATTGGAAAGCCAGTGATTCATACCACAAACTTTATTTGCTGTTGTCAAGAATTCGCCTGCATGGCTATATAATTTATTTCATAAACTTTCCAAAATGTATCTTAAAACAATTTACGTTTCTTGCCTGGGGTATGCTATTTGGAAGAGCACTAGAATCTTTTTTTCCCTCCTAATCTAAATTTATTAATGATAAATGAGTGTTCAGTCAGATCTTTGAATCACGCTCTTCAACCTGAAATTGGTCTTTTTGGAAACACTGAGATAAGACTATAAATTAGGCTTGTGTAAAAAGAAAATCTACCCTGGAAAGCTATGAATCTATTGTTAAAAGCAGACAGACAGATTTTCCAAGTCTACCAAGAGAATTACACAACTGTTTTCTACAGAGAAGCTGTGGGATTTTAGTACTTTTTTTATGCTCTGAAAACTCTGAAAATTTTCTACATCCCTCTAAGGATGCACCTTCTCTTCACCACCTCTCTGAGGAATCTCATATACATAGAGAAGGGGAGAGGTAAGGAAAAGTCCACAGAACTTTCCACAAGGGGAAATGCTTTGGGAAAGAGGCACAATTACCTGTCACCATCTTCTGGTCCTGTTTTTTAATTCTGAAAGAACTTGCTATACTCTTTACTCTTTCTATGTCATGTAAATAGGTCACGAGCCTCTTGTGCCTGACTTTGGCATAAGCTGCAGAGGGAGGTCAAGTAGTCTGAGCTTTGAGATTTGGCCCTGACTCATTAACTTGGAGGAGGTTATCTGGGTGTCAGTTGGGCTGTCTCTGTGCTTAAAACTGGTCCAGAGTCCAATTCCTGATGGACCAGGATGTCTAATCCTGATGATTCTGCTTGTCTCCAGTTTCTCACTGGATTAATCTTATATGACCACAAGGCCACACACTAACAAAGCTTCTAAGGACGTGCCAGAAGCACAGAAGGAGACATATCTGTACAAGGTGAGTCACATGAAGGTCATGACCACACCGGGGCAATTAGAAAGCAGTAGCCACTTACATGATCTCTTACTGCAAGCTGGTTTGTGAGCTATTGGTACTATCTCACCTGGTCGTCCTACTGGGAGTTTCCCAGGAGCTGATTTTCAAAATGGGTCTTTCTAGAGGGCATTCATCTACACCACATGTCAGCTCAGAGGCTGACCCAGCTGAAAGGACCTTTACTGTGACACAGCCCCAAATGTCCTATGACAATTGCCTTAAAATAAGAAACTGGGTCATTCCTGCAGTCATATTCATATGAGCAATTGTTATGCACTGAGGTAGCGTCGTTACAGGAATGGACTATATTCACTAGTAAGTGTTTGAAACTGTCTCCCCAGGAGAGTAGGTGCATCACTTCAACTTCTCTCTTCTTATCCCGGGGCCTCTGTTTGGAGTAGCACACGTATATACTGAACTGTAAAGCCCACCTTTCACGTGGTCTATTCAGTTTTCCAATTGACTTAAAAGAAAGGTCTTATTAAAGACACTGTAAGAGGTTTGAACTCTGTCAGGAATGCCCCGTGAGTTCAATTCATACTGCTTTGCCCACTAGGCTCATTACAAAAAGCAAGATGAAACCTACGGCTTTCTGAATTCACCTGAGAAGCTAAGATTGGAGCATAATAAAGAAGGGCAGTGTGGTTCTCTTGATAGGCCCAGGTACAGCTCCGTTAATGTCCTCAGGAGCTATTGTATCTATAGATAGAAGGAAGAATTTTCAAATGTAGTGCCTAAAATTCAGGTGTCTGTATCTCTGCCAACTTTAAATACTACATTAAACATAGCTTTATGTGTCATGTGTCTAAATTTAGACACCCTAGTTTTAAAGATGAACTTATAAAGAGGACAATACATATCTAAGAGAAGACAAAAATGCTCACTTAGAGTACTTTGGACTTCTTAAAAATACTTTTTAAAGCATTATGAAAGGCCATGGAAGTATTCTTCCTACCTGCATATGAATAAGAATATGGTAAGAATAGCATAATCAGAATTTAAGGGGGTGATCTTTATTTTCTTCTTAGGCCAATTTAGCAAAAGTAACTTCTTGATTTACATAATATTACAAATAGCACTTCCTGGGCTGTTCACGTTAGAGAACAGGATAACCAGCAAATGGCTCCAATTACAATCATCACAAAATAAAACAGCGTGCAGGCAGTAGTTTAAGATTCATCACAGCTTTGCATGTTATGTGTTCACTCTCACCTGTACAAAGAAGATGGAATGCTGCTACCAAATCAGAAGTGATACTTTACACTTTTTTTTGTATGGCTGAAAATGCCTCATAAATACTTAGTTAAATAGTGGATAATTAGGCTTCATTGTTTTAATTCAGCATAACCAGTGCTGTTATATCACTTCAGAATAACTGGTCAACTGGTTTTGAATCAATGCAGAGTCACTGCTTAAAAAATGCAAATGAGAAAGCAGTCCCATCATGTGGAGCCAATTCAGAGTACTTCGATTATCATAAGCAGAGTAGATAGAATTGTTAAGAAGTGTGAGATTTATCAGGGAACAAAATCAAATCAAACAAATCAAATACAGGTCCATCCCTCCATCTGTGGCTGTGTGTCTTGAGAGGAGGGTTGAAAAATATTTTTGATATTTCTGTCTTGTAAAAGGAAAGCATGAGCCAAATACTGATCTCATCCATATTCTCACATCTTTACTGACTCGATCAAACTCTTCTGCAAGGTTTGCCAACAAAAAGCTGACATGCAAGACAAAACTTTAAGAAAATCAATGCCAAATAATTGCCCAAGCCATAAGAAAGAATAAACTTGCCCAGTGCATTATGTTCCACCAACATTGTGGAGAGTTGTAAACGTAAAAGCCAGGGAAACTAAACAGCTCTTATTGTGTATAATATACTTTATATACCAGCAGGCAGCACAAATCATTTCTTCACTGCAGTTCAAAAACTAGTCATTCCTTCTCTTCTATATTCGATTCTGCACCAGAATCATGACTTAAATGCTATGCTGCTGTCAGTTAGGTGGCTATCCTTTCCTGTGCTGCCAAAGGGGATGCTTACAAATGAAGCTATTGTCCCAGTAAGAAAGCATCTCCTGGTGGGACAGTATATGACACATTTTTAAGGACATGGCTACAGCATAAAACATGCTGTATTTTACATCAGACATTGTCACACACAGATGTGTTTCTTTTTCATCACTTTTAAGATGCAAGTATTGTTGGAAGACTAAAAAGTGGACACTGTGTCAGAATGATAGGAGATCCAAGGTGTACCTTGCAATGTAACACTGTAGATTTATGGATAATACCAACCATAAATTGCAAGGGATACAGATAACCTAATTTCATTAAAGCAAGTCTAAAGGTATCCTGAATATTGATGGAGTTTATTTATTTGAGTGTACTTGCCCTAAAAACCTGGATTTCTTTTAATTCTATTTCAGGGAAGTTTTAAAAATTCCTCATCCACAGCTAAAAGTCTTCCAATATTTGAGGACAAACAAAAAGCTATGGCTTGACATATGTGCATGGTTTAACCGGTATTTCAGATACAAGTGTAACACATGTGCTAACTTATTCTCAAAGAAAAATGTTGACATCTCCACAAAGGATAAAGACTCACTTGAAAGTCAATATTTCTTTCAAAGAATATTGGTTCCAAACATGAAAGCAAGGCTCAGGCACCCTATCCCCATCTCCTTGGGATCCACAGAATCACCAAGAGTGGTCTAGGTTCCACGAGTAACAACCCCTCCTCATAGTCTTAAAAGCAATTTTACCGAAAGTCACTTCGATAAAGAATACTCACCAATAAAAAAAACTATTGTCAAGATCTTTTTAAACTGGAAAATAAGGTTTGATCAATCTATTCAAGTAAAATGGATCATTACAGACAAACACAGAGGATAGTCAACGTCCTGTATTCAACCAGTGCTGGAAGAAGCGTATCATACCACAGATTATGCTGCAAAAGTCCCATGGTTTTAGAGACCATTCACCTCCTGTAAGTCAGTGGATATAGCACTTTTTCCCCCTTTGGGCTAGACATAAGGCAGTCTCTTACACTGATACTATGAGAATATTTACTAAATTTCATTTTCTTGTAGAACCTTTTTCTGAATCATAAGGCACACCTACTGAAACTTTCAAACCACGCCTTTAAGCCCAATGCATTTTCTCTTAGGCCATCTATCATTGCAGGCATACAGTAGTGATGTTGTGATTCTTGTCTTATTGTTTTATAAAACTAGATTAAAATATTTTTGCTAGTAAAATGCTCCTTTTTTTCTTCAGAATCTAACCTTGGCCCTTGCAGATAGACTGCTCACTTTAGATAGTCTGATGTTTATTTTCTCATCTAGAAACACATGACATGACATGTAGAAGTTTCACCAGCTAGAGGTGATGAATAATCATTAGTGGGTTATGTTACGCAGCACATAACGCTTACCGGGAAGAGGCTGATGCCTAAAACTGGGTGCTGGTGGACCAAACTGCTGCTGAAAGACACAGAGGGAAAGGAGAAAACGCTGTTGTGTAGGAAAAGAGTCATCAGTACACAACAGATACCAGGTCAAGGCTCCAGGAGACTTAGTACCAGACTGTAGGCAGGGAACAACCTAAAACATACACACATTAATTTCCTTACGTTCCCCAAGGCATATATGTAAGCATAGTATTATATGGAGGAGCAGAAAATTAAGAGCTTGCAATTTTGTTACTGGAAACAGAAGCAACATTAGGAATACCACCACGTGCAGTGACCCTAACCATGACAACATCTGGAAACTTCTAGAGGTACTTCTTCTAGTTCAATTTCTATTCAACTTTCAGGTTGACTTTATGGCTCAGTCTTTTCTGACTAATGATTTCTTGTGGCCCTCTCTGCCAACTATATGGAAGGACTACCTGAGATCTATTAAGGCACTGATTTCATTCTTGACTATTTTCCTACTGCTTTATGGTGCTGAAAACTATACTGATAATAATCTCTGTCTTCTTTATTTCCACACCGTCTGCCTGGCAAAAATTTCTTAACAATGTGTTCAGTTAAGATTATGGAAGCAAAGGTTTTCTCTGCATCAACAAGTGGAGAAATTATTTTGTGATTATCCTCTACATATTTGGCACCCTTTGATTAAATCAGTAGATGTATCTCTGAATTCTCATGAGAATATCAAAGAATTTAATAATGCAGCTACATGTGGGTTATAAAAGCCAAAATATTCCTTCAAAAGGTGTTGAAATAAGTTTCATCAGTTCCTCCAGTTACTTCCCAAACTTGTTAGCCATGTTCCCCACAAATAACATTCAGCAAGTATCCACAGACACACTATAAGTTTATAGAGACCCTGGCTTATTCATGCTACTGGTCCAGGACAATTGTGATAGAGACATACGTCCATTTGGTTAAGCATGAAATAAGACAAGAAAGGAAGAAATTTTTGAATAGACAACCTGTCTTTAATAATGAGTTTTCAGCATCAAATAGCAGCATATGAACACTCTTACTGACATTTTAGCTCAACATCTCAAATATGACAGACCAAAGACATAATTTATTAACAGTTGGCAGTCTGGCACTGACTGGGGTCCAACTTTTATTGCAGTGTGCTCTGATTTTTTTCTTTATTCTTTCAGCTTATTTTGACTTCTTAGAAGAGCTTTGTCATTTGCTAGTGCACTACTCCGATTCCAGACTTACTCCTGATTGCATATTAAATAAACTACATTCACAATTCAAAAATATTTTACAAATATTACTGTAACAAGAAAAGAATAGGTAGAAATAAGTAATCTCAAGCAAAGCTTAACTCTTGTGCCTTAGCTTCTTTTGTTTTACAAGGATCAGTGTTTTTGTCAGACTTCCCATTGTGTCTAGCTAGATTCAGTTTTGTACTTGCACTTGAATTATTTGTGGGTAATGTTTCTCCTCAAATGTTTCAAGAGGTTTCATCTTGATTTTGTGTCAACTTATAGGTCTTTCAAAAATAACAGATAGTGGGATGTTACTATTCTTTTTTTTTCCCCTACTGAAATTAAAGTTTAAACAATATCTCAAACAGAATAGTAGGATTATAAAATGAAATGAGAACAGAGATTACAATCCTGAATTAGATAAGGATTGAGACCATTTATTAACTCATTCTCCTAGGCAAGCAGAAAAAGTCAGGCAAACAATCTCTCATGGGGGTTCAGAGCCTGGACGGGCTTCACCATGATATCTCAATATCTCCCCATAGGTGTGGAAGACCTAAAGGATTCAGAGTTTCTAAAGATTCTCCTTCAAACTAAAAAAACACCTTTTCTCCATTTTCATCAGGAATCAAAGGGGAAGGAGTAAAGATAAAGCTGAAAACTAATTAGCAAAAGGAAATACAGGACACAAAAAGGATAACATTTCTTTCCTTCAGAAACCACATTTTTGGAACATTAGAGGGTGTTGGAAATTAGGCTCCTAAGTCCTGAATTTGCCTTGTCACAAATTCACTGGCCAAGCAGTTCTCAGAAATCCTAGCAGTGTCATGGGTTCTTATACTTAAGCAGTAAAGAATAATAAAGCCAAGTGCAGATGAGATAAACATGAGTCATAAATTCTGGATTTGCCACTGTGGTGGCATATTGCTTTTATGACTGAGATCCAGGTTACTTTAAGCCAGGTTGCTTCAATTTTGTTTGCAGTAGAAAGACTGTGAAACAGATTCTTAACCTATTTTTCTATGCTGATAGATGAAACGGCTTTGAATCAACAAGTTCAGGATAATTTGATTTGATTTCTTTTCATTTTACAGGGAGGGAGTAAAGGACATCACCATAGATATGGAGTGAGGTGGATCAATACAAAAGAGTAGGCCAGGTCCATTAAATGCTTGAGGTTCAAATATCTGTGCTTGAAATATCAAGGAGCACCACAAGAGTGAGTGATACACTGAATGTATCAATTAAAATGCTTTGGTTTTATCAAGTGGTGGCAAGACATCAGTACTCTTTTCATTCTTTCACTATGCATGCTTGATTTGTGTTATCTTTTTTACTGGGTGTACCTTGTATTTGTTTTTTAATGAGAGATCTTAAGAAACACTCATGAAAACCAAGTAGCGTGAAAACATCTCTCCATACTCCAGAGAATGCAGGCTCAGTACACTCTGAAGGCCCCCTCACAAGTTTGTTAACCAAGAAAATTTTTTGGCTGGGGGGAGTAAAATGCTTGAGTAAAACTACCCCAAACTTTTGTATAATGGCCTAACCTGTGCACACTAAGACTATGTTATCTACTGAGAAACTAGGGGACACCTGGACTAATCAGTCTTGCTAAAACCCATTGGTCTTGGTCATCAACCCTTTCTTTCAATTAAAAGCTCCAGGTCATCAAAAATCCTCCTTAGTGACTTACTGCATAGTGTAGTGTATTGTTCCTTCTGAGGGAATTATTGCTCTCTTTCTGGAGTTCATTGCCCATCTTGGGAAGCTTCAACAGTTATCTGCTTTAATGCAATGTATTTTCCCCATCCTCCATCAAGTGTGTAATGTTCACAAATACACTTGAATAGCAATTCATTGAATGTTACATCACTATGAATATACCAGATTTAGAAAGTCATTATAGAGGGAGTTCCCACCGTGGTGATACGGTACAGTGTGTAGTACAAGTAAAAATGTTTCTATTTTAGTACTCAACAAAAATCTGACATCAGCTCAGTGAAGTCACACTCTGCCTAACTCAGGCAATACCAAGGATGTGCATATGTCCAAGTGTCCATGCTCAGCTGTCCATTCATTTTTCTGTATGTACACAGTGCTTTTACATCAATGGTGGTTGTACACCCTCAGGAAGTAAGCCCTCCTAAAGTTCGAACAAATCACAAGGCTGCGGTCAAAATTCCTGTCTATGAGCTAAAAAGCAGACCTCTGCTGCTAGTGGAACAAGCGCAGGCTATGCATTAGAAATCTGCACTGCAGATAAAGGATCTGCAGTATAGAGGGAAGAAGAATTGCTGTCTTCATTAGTTTTATATATCATTTATTTAAAAACATAAACACACTATATACTTTCACCTGATAGAGGCTTTGGAACTGAGATTTCAGTCTGATGAGTACACAGCTGTAAAGATACATACTAGTAAATAAGGTTTTCAAGTAAGATTTTTACCATCATTGCCTTTTAATGGCACACCACATAAAAAAAAAAAAAAATTGGATTTTATATTTATCTCAAGTTTCACATCAATATTGCAAATGAAGCCTATTTTGAATACACTGGAAACATTTACCTCTAACAGAACAGAGGGATTCAGTGATACATATATGTGTGTATAGAGAGATAAATATATGCATATGTGTGTATACACACACACAAACATTTTGGAAATTCCACTCATATGCAAAGATTTTTAAAGTGTTTCTCTCTGATACACTGTCTTTTGACAAGCCAGTGTGTACTTCCATATTTTCACAGTACGAATGCACTGCCATAAAGTACGGAGATTGTACAACTATCAGAGATATTAAGAGGTGGAAAAGATCTCAGCCACCCAGTCCATCTGCCAGATGATACAAGATTATTGCCTGTATCACATTTTCTCTTGTTTCTCTAAGTCTAGCTACATGCTACAGGTTATTACACTCCCTAATGTGTGTCACTCAAGTTTTTCCATTACAGCAAGAAGTTTCCCTTTCTTTAAGTCATCCTTATCTCCCACTTTATTCCTTTGTCCTACTCAGTCTCCTCCTGTCTTTACTGACAGAGAGGCTGTGTCCTTTTTTAATTCCCCCCACCCCACCCCCCTCATCCCTGCACCAGGTCCCCTTTCTCTATGGCATCATTCATGACTTAAGATTCACTTTCAAGTCATTCATAGCCTGTGCCCTGGCCACCCTGACATTTCTCATTCAGTAAAAATGGATACACTGCTTCTTCCAATCAACATATGGTAATGGTCTTCAGCACCAAATTACTAAATTTTTCAAAGGTTTTTGTGCTTTCTCGCTTCCCTGATTCTCCCTCTTTTTAACTCGCTTGGAATGTGCTTCCCACAAATAACAGAAAATCCTCATAATTTCCCTCCTTTAAGCAGTCTTTTACTACCACACTGAAAAAACAGTAGCTGGGAGATGGGCTGTGGGTGACTGATATCATTGCCTAGTGTGCCATTACTGCCTTTATTATCCTCTGTCCCCATGTCCCTCTCCCCCCCCCCCCCTTTTCGGCAACCTATGGCCCCTGTTATCTGTTAGCTATTAAGCATTTTGGGGCAAGCTCAAACTTTTTGTTGTTTCCCTCATTGGTTTCCTGGTCTGCAACCAAGGCTTCTAGGCGCTATGACAATACAAAATAGAAATACTAATTATTAATATTCATTGCCCTCATACATTTGGACACTTATTCATGAGTTCAAGTCATGCTTACCATGCACTATATACAAGACTAAATGTCGCATCCCATTGATATCAGTAGGATAATTCTGATCATCCTAAATTATAACTTTTATACCTAATCTAACGAGGTAAAACCTCGTTAGTTAGCTTCTTTTACCCTTGTTGCCCTTCTGTCCATTCCTCTAGACCCTTTGAGGCAATTTGCCAATTCCTTGTGGTTCCATATTAACATATGGCCAGTCTTCTAACCTGAGCATCCCTTTGCTTAGCTAGAGAAAACCAAGGAGATAGACTATTATAAAGAAAATATCAGTAGTTTGTTACAACAGAAAACCTTCTCTCCTCCCAACCTGAAAGGAAATCTAATGAGAAGCATTAATAGCAGCACCACTGCTTCCCTCAGAGAAGCTGGAAGTGACCAGTGTAGTGACAGATGTAAGAGGACATTTTTTATTAGGGCACGGAAAATTTCATGATAGAAACTATAGCTGCATTAACAGTGTCGGTACCGCTTGGACTTCCCACAAATACTACAGTTTAGGTCCCATCACATCAGTTTACACCATTCAGCTTTGAAGCTGATGGATCAAACAACACCTTTCATTTAGGTTAAATATAATTAAACTTATTCCATGAACTAAGAACCAGAGCAAGTCACTTCCCAAGCTCATTACTCATGCAGGGAATTGCGTTCGAGGAGTATGGAGTAACATGGGAGTCGGATTTGAGGAAGGTTATATGGGTATGTGAAATAGAGGGAAAGCTGGAGAGATGTACAACCATTAAGAAAGTTTGTGTAAAATCAGCAAGGGATGCTACCCATAGCATGGCCTTGACTGGAAAGGCTTGAAAAAAGCCCTGGGAGAGAGTGCTTTTGGGCAGAGTGCTGGGAAGAGAAAGTCTTGAATCATAGGGAAATTATCTCCAATTGTTATTTCTCCCATGTTCAAAAAAACAAAGCTTCATACACGGTACCATGTGGCATAGAGATAACATAAGTAGAATAACTGAGTTGGCATGAAGCTCTATCTGGGCAATGTAACTTCCCTGAGATTAACAGGATCACATTAAAAAAGAACTAACAACTTCTTTTCTTTTCTTTTTTCTTTTAATGAAAGACACAGTGCACATCACACACTGCATTGGCCAACCCCTGAGGATGTTGTGAGTGACAACACTGTGTCGTATTACATGCTTTTACAATGCCTAGCACAATGTGGCCCTCAACCCTGAAGGAGGCTTCTACATACTACCTAAGGACAAATAAATTATAATAAATACATGTAAATAAACAGTCATTTAACGGTAGTCGAGACACATTGTTATGCTTTCTCCATCTAGAAAAACCTTTACTAAAAAGTATTTTGAACTATTTTCAGGTTTTTATTTCTTCCTTTCGTTATAAACAATATCAAAGGGACATGCCAGGAGACGTTGCTTAGGTTATCATGTCATATTTCCTATGATGGCAAGGGAATGCCTTCTTTTCCTGCCCTTCCACAGCCTGTGGTGGGGTGGCTTGTAGTGCTTAGCAGGAAGGGCAAAAAGTTCTTTGGATATTACTTCCCTTTTTTTAAATTTTACACTGCATATTGCCTCATGCTCACTTGTCTAAGGATGCAATATGCAGAGCCGCTATATCATAGTTTCAATATGACACGTTGTGAACCTTCTGGCTTCTAGTCCAGGAGCCAAATGGCATTGTGTATTCCCTCCTTTTGGCCTCATTTTCATGTTCCCCCTTTGCACTCGGGCTGACAAGAGGAGCATATGAAGCTTTTTCTCGCTGCTGCATCTTGACCTTGACCTTACAGCTTTAGAAAAGGCTACTTGCATGCACAGGGCAGCTATTGTCCGCAGCCAAGTCCCGCTTTCTTTTGACATTAAGAGAGTAAAGGCCACGTGATATAGTCCCTTCTTAGCCCCAACATTTCTGCCCTGCTTTCTCCTTTGCAAATATTTTTGTACTGACTTTTTTTTCTCAGGTCAGGCTTACAGCATCTTTCTTTTTTTTTTCCACTCTCTGTTGTTCCTATTCCCCTCTCCTTTCCCTATGCACACGCGCGCACGCGCGCACACGCAGACACACAAGCGCACGCACACGCACACACAGAGGAAAATCTATATGTGTCAGACATTCAGCAAGGGAAAGACAAAGGCACTGAGTTAATTACCCATCATTTACTGCTGCTGAGAAGAACAGATGGTAGCAGGCGATATGTAAATGGCAAGGGGCAGTGAATTATTCGATTTTTTTAGATTAATCGTCGATGACAAAGGAAGTGATTACAAGCTGTGACATTTATACAAATGTATAAAGTACATAATGCTAGAAAAAAAGAGCTTAATATTATTATGAGGATGTCAGGCATGTGAACACCATTGTCATAATACAAAGCAACACATTTTGTGAGATCCAAGGATCTGCTTTTCTTTCATTTCCAAACTTTAGTAAGTCCTAGCCTCTGGAAATATATATTTCCCAAAATGAATCCATGCCTGACAATCATGAGAAAAAAAAAAATGTTTGGGTGCTTTTGCATATTTCCCACAATGCAGAACAGTGCCTCGTCTGAACAGTAGAGCTTGTGAGGGATGAAGCTGATGTCAAATCAGTGTGTAGGACTGTAAAATAGGAAAAGGTGCTAATAAAATACATAGACAGGAAATGGAAAATAAAAGAAAAGGTGATGTTTAAGCTGACAGGCCCTCTGTGACGACAGGAGGACAAAAAGTGAGGTGGCAGTGAAGACAGAAGAGAGTACTGTTTGTTTACTGCTTGGCTAAAGATAATTATTTTAGAGACTTTGAAGGTCAGAATGACATAATTTCCAGGCCAGGCCTTGTTGTTGTTACACAAACACCCAACCTGCTCATCCTCAAGGTAGTCTACTGTATTTTCTGCTGCATAAATAATTAATTGGTACATGAGGAAAACAGATGCTTTCTTTTGCAGATCATAGAAACTGCTCCATCATCAAAATGTCTTCAATCACCTAATTATTAAATCTATACGGTGCTAATAATTCAGATGGGAGAAGAAGCCAGTGAGCCGCAAATTTTGTTCCCTGTGAAGCATCCCAATCTACTGCATTTCTTGTTTCACATCTTGTAGTGAACAACATCAGCAAGGGAAATAGAGGGGAGAGTTTGGGGGCAAGCTTATTTATCCTCCTCAGAAATACTTTCCAATCAAGCAAGGCAAAACATCACCAAAATTACTGTGAAACACTCCAATGTTATGCATGCTTTGTTGATTACAGAGGGGTGAGGGAGGGACAGAATAACATTATATTAGTCAGCAGCACTGGGTAGTACATTTAAATCTAGCAATCCATTTTGTATGAATATGTTTCAGGAATAAAGTGCTGGCTGAACCAACCTGCCCTGATGAAAGAGAAGGATAAAACGCTGTAACACACCAGTATTTCCAGTGTGGTATTATTAGAAGCCAGACTCTCAAGATAAGCACCATCAGCTAAGCTATTGGTTTCTAAGGCATTTTTCCTTCTAGATAATGTTACCTTCATGAGATGTAATTAATGCAGTAATATAGTTTCCACTCTATTCAGAGGTGCACATGCAATGTTGGTTAGTATGTTTGTCTTTCTCTAGACAAACATAGCATGGACCCCAGAATAAAAAACCATGTGCAGTTATTGAAAGAATCGAGCTGTATCAATTTCTCCTGACAACGGAGACTAAACTAAAAGTGTCCCAAATCAGTTCACACTGTACATAACATCATGTTATCTACTTACTTCCTTGGGAGGGGCGGATTATGAGTTAAAGTTGTAACCTGGGGGTGGGGAAAGGCAGTCATTTCTCTCTTACAAGGCTAGAAGGCAGAACAATATTCTCCCTTCCTGAAAATTAAAAAGAAGGAAAACATCCTTCCTATAGAGGAACAATGAATGGGACATGACTTTGTAAAAATATCCAGGTAAGTGTCAATGGCTGTATTTCTTAGCCCTCCCTAGACAAGATGAAAAGGTTCCAGTGAGAAAACCCTCACTCCCTCCTCCCCCACCTTTTTTTTTTTTTTTTTAAACAAAGGATGGATGATTTACGACATGGGCATAAGCATATACAGCTTTCTTGTACCTATAGATTCATATTTATGAGATTTTTTTAAAAACATCATAGGTAGACCATATATTACCGCAGTCTTTCCATTACTAACATGTTAATGCATTCCAAAGGACAAACAGCAACATCAACAGGGAAACATATGTTTTTATTTGGAGAAAATGGCTGAATCTGAACCCACGCCATATCTAGCCATCTATTTATACACATTCCTGCAACACAACAAATTCATGAGGGAAGAGAAAATAAAATATCCATGCATTTCTACAGCTTTCCACTGCTTTGGAGATATTTATTTATGAAAACCACAGGTAGTCATTATTTATAGTCCTGATCTTTTTGTTCTTTTATTTTTTTTACTTAAACAAAGATGAAATTGGAATTGATTTTTGGAGGGACATTTATACTGAAAGCAGGATCATTTTATATTTTCCCAAGTTGAAGTCTGTATTCATTACTAGGAAAAAATGTAAGAACAGAAAGCTAAAGTATTTTCATTTGTGGCCCATATTTATTTTATAGGAAGCTTGTCACTGCACCATTGCATAAAAATGGAATTTGAACCATGTTTGCACAATAAAATGAACTTTAATGCACTCTATTCATACACATTGAAATTATACACTGGATATATATTAGTATATATTTTTCTTATATATGTATGTACATAAACACACATTTATGTAGAGAGGGGTTTTTGCTTAGTTAGCTATATAGTTTGTGTCTTAAGAAGGCAAGCACACCTAAAAATCACAGTCTTCCATTAAGAAGATATACATATAATATTTATATGCAAATGTATGTTAGCCATCATGCATGTATAAGCATGTTTGTTAGTACTGTTTTCATTTTTTCATTTCAGTGCTGTCCACATTAAAATAACTGTGAATTTCATTTGCTGTGCATTATAGAACATATACATTGCAGTCTTGCTAACCTGCAAAAGCATGAATATTCTATGAGACTAGCATCTTTCCAGTCATTGAGAAATGGATAACAAGAATCAAAAAGTAGAATAGGAAGGCTTATTGTGGCAGCAAAGAGGTGAGTCAGGGCATCAAGACATTGTTTAGTGAGAGAGGTCAGGCACTGGATAGCAGTTAAACACCCCAGAAAGACTCCAGGTTATTTTTCAGTTTATTGTATGGCCTCCTATAGCTGAACCAGTAATATGTTCCATCTTAAGTGGGATATAATAAAAACCCTAGCTAGCTAGGAAAGCAAATATTTTCCTTTAAGTCACTTTCATGTTTATTAACATGAATTTTCATTTTTTTCATTAACATGCACATCTATCTTTGTGTTCTATGCTTAAAAACATACATCATAAGAGCAAACATGGCTAAAAAAATATTTGTTAAAGCATATATAGACATATCATTTATTTTTGGTAGGCTTTAAACATTGCAGGTCATTTAAAATTATCACACTGTTAATATCTTCCTATTCCTAAAATACCTCACAGCATTCTGGACTGTGCCTTTCTGAAAGCAGATGGGCAAGTCAGCCAGCATCAGTATTCCAAAATACCAAAACAAAGCAACAACAAAACAGATAGAGTAACACTTGAACGATATCCCTTTAAGCTTTTCTTTCGACTCACTTCGGCTGACTCCACTTTTATATAGGTTATAGGATCTACTATACCAACCTAAACGCCCCCCCCCCCAAAAAAAAAAAAAAAAAAGTCTAGTTCCTCCTTCTTTGTTACTTAAATCAAACCAATGGAGCCCTCTATTGGTAAAACTTCGGATAGCTACAGATGTTTCTTTGTGGAATAAGGAGGCAATACTTGTCACAGTCTATGCCATCATGCTCCAGCTGAAGTCAGCGGCAGATGTTTTTGGACTTAGCATTAGCAAAGGGCCCTGAGATAAATGGTCTGTCTTATTCCCCATGTATGAAATTTCATTTTTTTCTTAATGCAGCAGCCCTACACAAGTGGTTATTGTGAAACTTGAGCACAACATCACCACATAAACCCATAACACGTCTAATAGCACTTTGTTCCCTTCAAAAACATTTCAATTTCTGGGAAGGATGCAAAAATATTACACCTGGCCCTGATTCAATATTTCTGCTTTGATAAGTACAGGATTTCAATGCAACTCTCAGAAGGTATCTGGAACATCATCCCCTGTTCAGTCTTACAAATTAATTAAGGCCTTGGGTACATTATAATTAAGGGGCCTAAGGCCAAGTCACCTCAGCAACCCAAAAATGCAATACTTTATTCATTAATATAGGAGAGAGTATATCAGGGGTGGAAGTTGTTTCTTTAAAGAAATGTAAGGAGCTAAAACCAAAAAGTCTTTACTGAGGGAGGGCTCTTAAGGACTTCAGAGAGATTTTTCTCAGTTCAGACAGCCAAAGCTAAAAACAAACTTTGATGAGTCCTTATGATTTGGCCCAGAATTTATATCTCACAGCCCAGTTCCTGACAAAAGTGCTGCTTGTAGCCACATGGATCCAGATACCTAAGGCGCTATTGACTTCATGGAGCCCTTCATGGGGAGGCAGGAAGAGACTGCAGGAAGGTAGACTGTAATAAATGTCTACTTTTTTGAATGAGGTAACTCTTCATATTTTGGTTTCAACATAGTGGGACTTCACGACCCCCTTAGCTATTTATGTATGTACATAGACTCATTAAGATTAGCACTTTGTGATTGTTAAGTGGATGTATTTATTGTTTTATTATTAAGGAAAGGCACTGGCCTATCCAAGGTAGAAAATTATCATTTTTATTTTGCATATGGAGAACCAAAGTGAAAAAGCAGATTTAGGCTGCCACTAAAGTGATCTGTGAGTCCACAGCATGGCAAGACCTGTCTCCCAGTCATTGCAAATGGGATCTGGTAGGAGTACATGTTTTTCCCCAGAACATCGAGTGGAAGGAGGTTGGTGCACACCGGGGACTAACCCAGATATGGAGATGGGGCATGACCAGATCCAGCATGCAAGCTGAAAAGCTCAGAGCCCTCCTGGGTCTCACAGCTGAGATGTAGCCTAAGGTCAAGATCGCAAGGGAAGTCTGTAGCTGATGCAGCTCCTGAAAACAGATAACGAAGTCTGGTGCTTCCCACTGTTTGGCTGCCCACATGGCCTCTGTTTTTTTCTGCCAGTCCCACTTTTTCGGCTCTAGTCTTGTTCTCACTGACACCAGGACCCTTCTGAAAGTCAGCATCAGTTTTTCCAGCTGTCCTTGAAGTTGATCTGATTCATGGAGATAGATCCTGGGCCTGAGCTGGAGCTGCACAGGAAATACTAAAGCACCAGCAAACTCATCCATTTTCATATCTGTGTGGGTCATTCCTTCCTCCTTTCATGTCATTCATGCACCTGTGAGGACATTTGCTCTACCTTTAAGGCCATGGTGCCTCACCTGTTTTCTCCACATCTGTTGCTTTTACTCTGCTTTCTGTGGGCAAGAAGGGAAAAAGCTAAAAATATCGTATGCTTCTAAATGTACAAATTATGTCCAACCATTTCATTGTTCAAAAGGTGCAGAAGCTTCTTTTATTCATTTATTTTTTTTAATTTATGAATTCTATTGAACTGCAAGAATTAAAATAAGCTGTGGGTGTTCAATATACTAAAATGTGCATAAATAATGCCTCCTTTCAAGTTAAATTAGGATTGTTGCATTTCCAATGCCTTCCAATCACCTTTTTGTGTGACACAAAGATAAACTAGTTCTGGAAGGTGCGTGGGAGCCCCTGGGGTCTACCAGAAAAGGTGACACTGTCAAAACACAAGAAGTCCTTCACTGGAGATTTTCTGCCCTCGTTCCCTAACAATTTATAAACATCCTGGTATGTTCTCCATACCGGGCATCTCTGTAAAATCGTGTGACTCAGTGGGAATTATTTAGATCCTATTGCAGAAAGACAAGGCCCTGGCATACTTCCGTCTGAGTACTTGGAGATATCTGTAAGCATTACATGAGAAAGTGCTGAGGGGAAAGGTAGAAAAGGAAAAGGTCCTTGTGAACTGTAAGTGAACCTGCTATAACAAATCAGTCTACTGATTTGCTTATCAGGTCTTGCAAGCACTGTTTCAGTCTAAGCAGGTTTCTCTGCGTTTCCTTGGGCATGGCATCTCCATGGTCTGCTTGGTAGCACGATGAATGAGACGAAAAAGGGAAAGAGAGAACAGGAGCCTGACTGATGTGTCCCATTGCATTTTTCTTCTTTCTTTTACATGCTGTTTATTGATTTTCCTTTCTACATTTTCCAGACAACATAATGGCCTTTAAACCATCTAAAGTCTTGGAAAAGTGATTTTTTTTTTTTTTTTTATTTTGCAAACACCTCTTATTTAACTAAGTAAAGAAGCATAATTTTTCACTCTCTTGAGCAGAAGTAATGACTTTCTAAAAATGATGTTACTCCATGATTAAACAGAAGAAAATGCCACTGTGTTAAAAACAGCTTGCCTCACACCCTGAAGCTCTTGATGCTATAAATAGCGGAGGCTGGCAGCCTACAGCTCGCCATCTTCCACTGCACTGACGCGCCGTAGTGCTAGAGAGGGATGCGATTGCTGCGTTCACCTGAGGAGCGAGTATTCTGGTGTCTGTCAGTGACTACTGAGAAAGGGCTTCCAATTGGCTGATTTCTACCCTGTTAGGAAAATTACAGCTGTCCTTGTTAAATCTCTTCCCTTCTTTTTTGCCCAGAGCAGCACAGGTAACAAGTTTGGATGGATACAGTGTGGGTGTGACTGCTAAAGAAATGTAATAACAATGACATTAGAGGGAATACAGCTTCATATCTCCAGTCTTACAGGGGAAAAAAAAATAACAGGGACAAAACTAAATTAACACAAACACTGCATGTAGTCTGAGATTTGTCATGCACAAGAAAAATAATTTTAAAAAATACTTGTGGGACATATGTAGGAAGAGGAGGATGCTAAGATTATTCTGAAATTGTTAGACTGTGCATTTAATTGATAAATTTATTTTATCCTGTGAAAAAGGAAGGGAATGCACACGTTGCAAGGTTGTACTCACCCCAGGATAAAGTGGAAAAAAGATGCTGCCAGGCCCCCCAAAAAAGTGATGTGTAACAAAGAAAGATTAAATCAAGTCACCAGGATAAGATGTGTGCTCAGATCTCACCTCTCTCTGAGTGAAGGAAGGCTCACGCGCTTCAGCAGCCATGACCCTTTCACTCAGACATTACCAGCAGGGTGCCAAGAACTGGGACAAGGAAGGGGACTGGCTGGGAAGATGCATCACTAACCCCCACCAGATACGGGCAGAAAGGTCCTCAAAGCGGAGCCTGCCCACACCTCCTTCTAAGGAAGCCCTGACCCCTGCCATCATTCCGCTTGTTCTCAAGGGGTTACAGTGCTGCTCTGTTGCCCTCCTCTTCCACGCATGAGCTGGTGGCATGGGCATGCTGATATCTTTTCTTCTCCCAGGCCAGGAGTATAACCAGACTCAGAAGGATTAGTCACATCAGTGTCAACAAAATCCAGCAAGAGTCAAAGCTTCAGTGAAAACCGTTTACTGGAGAGTAAAAGAAAATTCTCTTTACTAAGCGCAGTAACAAAGCACCGGGCAGAGGCAGCGACTCAGCCACAGATTTCTTATTTGTGACACCACAGTAGCAGCAATTCGGCTCAGCCCCTCTGCACCTCCCTACAGCTTTCCCTGTCAGGGTCATGCTGCAAAATATGGCTGCTTCCAAGAGAGGAGCAGGGCAGGCAGGAAACCACAGCTGAATTCCCCACGGACCTCAGGCAGTTTATAATTGCCTGTTGGTAGGTAGGTTCTTCAACGGTGTGCATGTTGCTTAAAGGTCAATGCACATTCTCCTTAAAATTTCAGGGCACATTTATGCTCTACTGCATGCTTTTTATTTCCCTCAGAAACTGGCACAGGGGAGGTAGAGATGATTTTAGGCTCTAGGAGCACTGCCTGCGCTAGGCATGCTTTATTTCTTTTTTCTCAGACTGGATAATTTTCATTTGCAGTCTCCCCAAACTTTGGGGAACCTTCCGGTCAGCTAAGGTGAGAAGATACCAAGCTGGCAATTTTTCCCTGCTGCTTTTACTGGTTTAGATTGAAATCAACATTGCTTTAACATGCTCATGCAGTTAATATACTGCACCGAGGAGTTGAGGAGGAAAGAGAAGGGCAACAACCAATTCACCTGCCAGCTTAATAGCCTATTTGGATAAGGCTGAAAGCAAACTGTGGTTTTGACTGTAAGCAGTGATGTCTTCAGAGTCAGAGATGTTATTACATACTTGTCATCAATATACGTTACAAAGCAATGTCATTTTTTTTCTGCTTTAACCTCTGGAAAGTGTACATCTCTAAAACACTAAAATAAGTCACAATATTGATAATTACAGGTTCTAAATTCTTTACCTAACATGGCTACAATATGAATGTCATGAAGCTTAAAATTCAAATTATCAACTAGCCAAAATATTCAGGAAAAGGACAAATGAAACACAATCACAAAGGATAGTCCTGAATCAGAGCTTACAGCAAATACACACTGAAGTTACCTTGAAGCTTGGAAAGTGTAGTAGCCTGTACTCCCTGTTTAAACAAAACTATTGCATATGACTTTATGGCTCACAAAAGATTTTGGACAAATTACTCTGGACTCTCTCACTTTCTAGTTGTCCATAGAAACTATTCATATATAACCATTAACACACCCAGAGTTGAGAATAGTTGCATTGATCCTGAGAAAATGGACATTTATAGCAACATTTTTATTTTAAACAATCTTGTTCACTGAAGATGAGACAAAGACAACCTAGCAGAGACACCAATGGTTTCTTTGTATTATCTTTGATGATCTCATCCTAAACCACCTCTTTCTTTCCTTTATTTCCATAAACCTGTCCTTTTTTCCTGCTTCCAGCTCTCCCTCAGAAAACACCACATATTCCAGCATTCTGCAGTTTTCCTACTTCTTCATAAGGAACACAAACCATTTGTCCCCATTAGCTGCTTTTGCAGTTCCCATCAGCAAGGTTCGGACACTGAAAGGCTCCAAATCCCATTGCCAACTCCCTAAATTATCGAGTGCCAACTTCTTTCTGTCTCTAACTTTGCTTCTCTCTTTGGTACTAGTCGGTAATTTTATGGCCTCATACAGGGCCAGATCTGGAAGAAGTAAGAAACAGTGAAAAAGTAGATCCAAAGAATATAAAGAATATTTATAAAGGTATGATGTTTCAAACTGCTTAGACTAGTTTCTGGTAAATAAATAGTGTTCTTTTTCTTAAGACAGTGTTGTGATAAATCAAAGCTATTAATATGTGACTACTTATATCACATTCTTACAAAGTTCAATTGTCACTTACAAAGTGATATTTATCCTTTTTTATTTTATGCTGTCACGGAGACTTAAGTAAAGGCTGCAGTGCTTTAAATTCTGACTTTTAGTTTGGGAAAATACCAGCAAAAAGACAAATAGAGTTCAGTAAGACTGCAGATATAAGTGTCTCGAGCACCCAGGTGAGCTGTGCCGCTCCATCTGCACTCTGCTCTCCGTGCCAGGCTGCTTGGCAGGGGAAAGGAACGGACAGGGACCCTGCTGTCCAACCATTGCAGAAGACATGAATCTTGTCAATTTTGGATTGGATTCCCTGCCAGTTATCAAGCAAGCAGCCAGCAAACTGCAGCACACCACACAGCAATGTGCACACCAGCGTTCCTGTGCCCCACTGCCCTCCCCTGGATGGCACTTGTTAAGGCATTTCTGTGGGCTCCCTGTCTCTAGGTACTACAGAGACCATCACCAATTAACAAGGTTGACTGTATTTACACCAGCTGAAACACAAGCCTATGTTTACATACAGCATGGCTTAGAGCAGCTTTAATCTGTGACTCAAAATGAAATCTCTCTTTCTCTGGGCAAGCTTATAGGAACTATAACATGGTTTCACAAGGCTTCAGGCTCTTTGTATTTCTGTTACCTTAAGGTACCGAACTGTAGCATTGACAATTGTATTCTCAAGGGTTTTAATCACTTCCAAGAGATTTTATCACTGTATGCTTCTAGTTACCCAGGACTGCAGTCATATTCAAAGCATACTCTGGTGGTCAACAGGAAGAACACTTAAAATAAAGATTTCTCTGTTACTAACTCAATGGAAAACAATAATTTTTTTTTGTTGGATTAAATTCATATTTTGCAGCTAGTAAAGACATGCTATTTGCTTTTCTCTTAAAATTTTTCCTTTAAGCATCCTGATTCCCTAAATCGTCTCCCTCTCTTTTCTCCTCTGATTTTCTTATATTCCTTCTTCAGTTTTGTTCTATTCTTCATCCTATCCACAGCAATTTCTTCCAGTCAAGATATGAATCAATAACTAGAGCCTTTCAAAATGATAGAGAAATGTATTTAAAGGAAAAAAAAAGATAAAATATCTTACAGATGTCATTTACAGATTATATTCAGCCAGTTTCATCAACTTGCAGTCAATGATCCACAAGCATGAGACTTTACACATAAGTTTATCTTAATGTGAAGAAAACCAGAGACCTGAGCTGCAACACTTTTACAACCTCTAGAGAAGCCTGATTAGAGCAGCCACAAAGTATGGATTCTCTGGGGGTCTCCATAAGGGACCGTGAAAATCTTAGATTTGCTCGTGGAGCTGACCAGACAGTTGCGCCTGTCCTCTCAGATTAATTTAGCCAGGCCCTGGTGATCCACAGAGCTGCTATTGAAATGGTCAGGGACTAGGTAATTCAGGCCTTAGTAACCCTACAGGCAGTTCAGAAAGCTGCTCCCTGGAAGCTCAGCAGCAGCAACTGCTGACAGCACTTCACCCTTGTGCCTGGTCCTTATCCCTGGCTCCAAATAGGATGCTGTGTCTGCTTCATAGAAGAAGCAGCATCTCCAAGGTCATTTATGAGAGTGACCTCGGTTTCCTGAAGACTCTGATGCATGACCACGTTAGAGGAGTTTACCAGCCTATTGTTTGTTGGCTGAGCTACTGTAATCACTGGTAGATGACTGTGGGCGTACTGTTAGCCCATCCCAGGTGTAAAGTGATGCGACTTAATTGAAGTCTTTCGATTTAAAGTTAATTGAAGGAGGTTAATGCTAAACCATATTATCTCACAACTGGAACAGGCCAAGAATGGAAAATTACTATAGCTCAGCAGATGGGCGACAACTTAGTAAAACCTGGTAATTTCATTTTGTTCTCAGCTCTACCTGGCCCAATGAATATCATGGCTTCACACAGCAGCTACCTTCCACTAGTCCAAGGAAACCTCTGCAATGGAAAAAACTTTAATGAGAAAAGCTGGACCACTAGTGGTTTACACACCTGTAGTTTGCTCCTACAGGACTCCAGAATAGCACAACCTTGAAAAACCAAGGTACAATTCCAGCTTCTGAAACCAAAGCCTTTCCACATATCTCAAAGCAGACAGTTAAAACAGTGCCAGAAACTGTTAAGAAAAGCAGAGCCCAGATACCACTCCCACTCCTGTAAAAAAAATCTCGTCTGAGGCTTTGAGTACTTTTACTTTCTTTCTAGTAGAACTAGTGACACGAATCAATGTAGAAGCATGAACATTTCTGGGATAGATTCATTTGCTACCTTTTGGTTGGAGTCTGAGGCTGTATTATTATGGTGTGGCAATGTAAGCAATCATTTAATTCTTGGGCTTTTGTCCTGTACTCACATGGAACATCAAAGCAAGCTTAATGTCATTTTAAAGATCATAATCTAAACTAGAAGATTTAAAATGATGCCCAAGTCGACCTCATATGCCAAGAAGATAGGGAGAAAGTGTGATTTAATCAGCTGGCAGATTTTTAAAATATTTGTTCAGCACTTTTCTTTTTTCCTAATCAAATTTACCAGTAGCAGGGGAATTAAAGTAAAAACTGTCTGTACAGATATATATCTTGCTTATCTATATTTTCATGAAAAAGGACACTGATAGCAGACTTCAGATTTTGTGAAAACTCAAAAGAATATTAAAGACATCAAAATAAAAAAGACCCTACTATCATTACCCTGGTACCACGGTACCGAAATCACTGTGTGAGCCAAATGGGTTTGTTGGCATGTAGCCATGTCAGAGCTCCTCCCAGAGGAGAGGGCATCCTGACTCAGGAAGCAGTTCAGGGGAAGTCAGGCTTGTTTATGTGTCTCCTGTCTTCCTCTGAGAGAAACTGTGGCGCACCATTAAGCCTGTCAGCAGGGGATGGGCTGTATGCCTTCTTCCTACCAACAGTAGACAGATGTGGCTCTTTTGTTCAGTCACTTTCCTCAGGCTGTCATTTTTCCTGGGGACCGTGACCATTTGCAGTAGCCTGACACGAAGGTCACACAAGGAAATAGAACTGTGCATTTGAATTTTGTGTTTAATTGGATCTCATTAGCAACTGCAGAGGGGTTTCTGCCTTTTAAGTTCTGGCCAGTGACATCATCCCAATTGAAGTTATATACACAAAACTTGGGTTTGATGCTCAAGAACAGGCACTGGGGAAGCCTTCAGCTCTACTGTGCTGTTAGAAAAGTCATGTGCAATCTAGAGAACACTACTGCTTCTCGACTCCTGGCTGCCCTTTCAGTCCTGGGATAAACATGGGAGGGAAGAAACACATAGACTTCTCACTGCATCCTTAAAAAACATACACTCGCTGTATGATAATGCAGCGAGGGGCAAGATTGGCAAGCGTGTTTTTATATAGGAAGCAAATGCAGGCTTCAAAGAGCCTACAATATTTTTTAATTAATAAGGGATCAGTAGGAGTCAATTAAATCATGACCATTCCAAATAAAGAAGATGATTGCTTTGCTCTTTTTCCTGTGCTGCTGCTACATGCTGCACATGTAGTCTTAAATTTGCCAGTTTCTCCAAAAAAAAGTGTTCTGTGGCTTTTCAAATTACTTTGCTTTTCACAGTCATAATTAAGTGGCAGTTAAGAAGCAAAGAAAACTTTTCATTTTTTAAAGTTTAAGCTTTAGTTATCCAGGAAAAAAGTTTTCATCAGTGGTTTTAAAAAACTAGAGGGCCATATCAAAATAACTAGGAACAGACAGAGCTGTCCTGGCTGTCCATACAAAACTAAGGTACAATTCTCTTTGCTTTAGACAGCAGTTAAATATGATCAGATCCAGTTCTTTGTGTTATTCAGTGTTTTCACAGGGAGGCAAGTCATTAGGAGGTAAAACTTCAAACTTTGTAACTTTGTGGGAAATAAAAATCTTCAATTAAGAAAATCAAATCTTTGGCTCATGGCTGCTCAATGAGTGGAACAAGCTGCCATTTACTGCATTCGCCCATCTACTCTACTGATTCCAAAACACTTGCAGCACATATATGTTGGTTTGAGTCTATGATACTCAAATGAAACACTAGCCAAAAGGAACCAAGGGATAAGAAATTTACTACAAATGAATCTTTTTTTGTGAAAATTTATACTCATTACTATAATATTCCCCCAAGGTGGCTGGTACCTAAAGCATGGCCCTACCAGGGATCATTTTCGGACCAATGTCCAAGATAAACTTTCTTGCCTGTGATGACATCTAAATTCACCTATTCAGACTGCCCAATATCCAGAGCTACTAAACTCTCTCCATATGCTGTGATTGCAGAGAGAAAGTTGTTACACCTTATTTAAATATATATAGTAAGTGTCATAACTATCTCTCTCTTGACTATATAAAAAGCCAGGGATTGGCAGCTCTGGGGAACAGGTAGTCCAAGCTGATCTTAGCTCCATTTGGGAAAAGTCCATTTTACATAGTTCTATGGACCTGAGCGTTGCTCAGTTGAAGAATTCAAGCTTATTAAAGAAACTGGACTTCAAATCGTGATTACCTTTATTTTTTAAAGAAAGGTTTTGACTCATGTTTGGATTTATTGGTTTTTTTCACTTTTCCCTGCTGTCCTCCTTTGTGTCTAGATCTCCTGATCTCCTTCTATGACCAGGTGACCTGCCTAGTGGATGAGGGAAAGGCTGTGGATGTGGTCTACCTGGACTTCAGCAAGGCCTTTGACACTGTCTCCCACAGCATTCTCCTAGAGAAGCTGGCGGCTCACGGCTTAGACAGGTGGACTCTGCGCTGGGTCAAAAACTGGCTGGGCGGCCGGGCCCAGAGAGTTGTGGTGAATGGAGTTCAATCCAGTTGGCGGCCGGTCACGAGCGGTGTTCCCCAGGGCTCAGTTTTGGGGCCGGTCTTGTTCAATATCTTTATCAATGATCTGGATGAGGGGATCGAGTGCACCCTCAGTAAGTTTGCAGACGACACCAAGTTGGGCAGGAGTGTTGATCTGCTCGAGGGTAGGAAAGCTCTGCAGAGGGACCTGGACAGGCTGGATCGATGGGCCGAGGCCAATTGCATGAGGTTCAACAAGGCCAAGTGCCGGGTCCTGCACTTTGGCCACAACAACCCCATGCAGCGCTACAGGCTTGGGGAAGAGTGGCTGGAAAGCTGCCCAGCAGAAAAGGACCTGGGGGTGTTGGTTGACAGCCGGCTGAACATGAGCCGGCAGTGCGCCCAGGTGGCCAAGAAGGCCAATGGCATCCTGGCCTGTATCAGAAACAGTGTGGCCAGCAGGAGTAGGGAAGTGATCGTGCCCCTGTACTCGGCACTGGTGAGGCCGCACCTCAAATACTGTGTTCAGTTTTGGACCCCTCACTACAAGAAGGACGTTGAGGTGCTGGAGCGTGTCCAGAGAAGGGCAACGAGGCTGGTGAGGGGTCTGGAGAACAAGTCTTATGAGGAGCGGCTGAGGGAACTGGGGTTGTTTAGCCTGCAGAAAAGGAGGCTGAGGGGAGACCTCATCACTCTCTACAACTCCCTGAAAGGAGATTGTAGCGAGGTGGGGTTCGGTCTCTTCTCCCAAGTAACCAGCGATAGGACGAGAGGAAATGGCCTCAAGTTGCACCAGGGGAAGTTTAGATTAGATGTGAGGAAAAATGTCTTTACTGAAAGAGTGGTTAAACATTGGAAGAGGCTGCCCAGGGAAGTGGTGGAGTCCCCATCCCTGGAAGTATTTAAAAGACGTGTAGATGAGGCACTTAGGGACATGGTTTAGTGGGCATGGTGGTGTTGGGTTGACGGTTGGACTTGATGATCTTAGAGGTCTTTTCCAACCTTAATGATTCTATGATTCTATGGTTCTAGAAGTGTGTAACTACAACAGCGTTGTCCAGCTTCTGACATCTACAAAATAGGAGTATTTCATGATCTCACCACTGGAGCTCTCTTGAGAAGACACAAAGATCCATATATCAAACGTTGCCAAGTAATGTCTCCTGCCCCAAATACAACATTCAAGCAGTTGACCCAAATGTCATTATTTGCACCCTGTTTTCAACTTTGTCTACACAGCCACACAGCTACCCCAAGACCTTCTGTCTCCCCTGCAGCTGCAGGTCTTCACTCCCCTCCTGTGGCATTGTTATTTTGTGTTTATGTCACAATCTGTGATAGGAGAATTGTTAAATGTAGAAAATACTAAAAGAATTGGGCTTTATAAGGGTTCAGGGAGCTAACACTTCAAAACATATTTTGCTCACTACCCATAACTATGTAGTCTAGCTTATTGACACTCAAATAACTTGATGCCTTTCTCACATCACATTCAGAAGACAGGCAGCTTAGGAAAAAAAATATCTGTGTAGCTCCAGGTTATGTACTCTGCTCCCAGCATATCAATACTCTTGAAACAGTAAGCTATAATATATTCTATCAGTCAAATCAAACCCCCCACCTTCCCCAGGCAGAGGCAAGCCTTACCTGAATTCCTAAATAGGAGAGCTTTCACTCATATTACCTTCAAATAAACAAATTCAGCCAATTCATTTTAATTGCCTTGGAGTGATCAGCTGTGCATCTCAATACTGAAGTTAGGCTTTTCTTCATCTCTGGAGTTACATTTTGGACCTACTCTCATTCTGTGAGGCAACGACCATAACAGACATTGCCTCCAACCCCATCCTTCAGCCTGGGAGCTTAGGAGCTACCCTTCTTTCCTCTACACTTTCTTTTTACCACCCCTGCATCACTTCTGCCTTCTTACCATATTCTCCCATACTCTGTGGGAAGCAATGTCTTTGCACTTCAGTTCTTACTAATTTTTCATGTCAGGAAAATCAGGCTACTTCCCCAGGCTTTTGATAACATACTGCTGGATTCACCACTCCTCCTGGTCAGTCAAAAAATCTGTGTGTTGCCAGGCTTGCGTTCTTCCCTGTAAGTCAGGGGGCTTTCGTTTTAAAATATGGGTCACATGGGAGTGCTCTCTATCCCTCAGCATTTTGTAAAGTCATGAGCTACACTGCATTAGAAAAGTGACTGTAGAGACAAAAAAATTACAAGCTTATTCTGCAATGTGTATTAGAAAGGGGTTTATTAAAAAAAGGGAGTTTTAGATTCCATGCTCATGTTGCTTTGCGTTGCCTCAGAAAGTGCTATCTGAGAAAACCAGCAGAGATGGCTGTTGACTTTATTACATGTCTGCTAATTTCAGAGATACTTGCTGAGAACATCCCTGGTTTTAATTGCCATCTTGATTTACATAATTTTGTTCCTTTACCATCTTTACATATACTAATTAGCAGCCTTGGCCTACACTTTTGTATTTCACTAGTCTTCTTAAGAAAGTGGACATACTACATGGTAACAACTTTTTTTTCTGATGCCCCATTCCCCTAGGACATAGTGCATCATCATGCGTGTGGGCATGGTAGAAAGCTGACTCAAATGCCACATCCTTTCTATTTCTCATTTGTTTTCCCTCAGGAAGCCCCAGTAACTTCCCATGATTTCTTGTCTTCTATTCTTAGGATCCTTTCTGTGAGGAAAAACACCAGTATCAAGGAGCAGGTATCTACCAAACTAGGTATTTACCACAAATATCCCATTTCTTTGCTGTTTCAGTAAGAAAGAAACGGTAGAGAGAAAAGGGAACTATGCCAGCTTGATTAATATTCACAGTAAATGTCTTTAAAAAAAAGTAGTAAAGGCTGCTGACTGCAGAATTTTTTTTAAAAGCCTTCTGCCAGGCTGGTGGTGGAAAAAGTCCCTCTCGCTCTCTCAGATGCACACTCACAGCCCCAAAAGATGAAGTGACTAAGCTGTATGTGCTTCTCCACCTTAGACCTCCACTTTTGGATCTGGCCTTTACCAGAATCATTTACAGATGGAAAATTAGTCATTTTACTGCTAAAAAAAGAAGTATCAATGAGAGTTGAAAGGGATGGGAGAGTGAAGAGACTAAATTTTCTGAAAAGACCCGTGGGCATTCTTAGGGGTAGCTTTTGTATATTGTTTGCCTTACACTCCTGAAGTGATTAGGATTTTCCATGTGAGTTTGTCATGTCTTTCCACTGGGAAAGACTAGACAAAATATTTTTTCCTTACTCTCATTTTTTCTTCTTGACCCACAACAGACTTGGTTATATGAATTCTGCAACAAGCCGACCTGCTGCTGCGCTGTGCACCACTTTGATGGTGGTAAGAGGAACTCCGAGGCAGCTTCATTGGAGTCAGCAAGGGAGAGTTTTAATAATTGTAATACAAAATGGAATAAAGCAACCAGTGCACTTTCCCACTGTTATTTTTGTACGACATTATTTGAATCTAGTTCTTAGGAAAATAAAAAAGGTCTTTGTGATAGGGATTATCTCCATTATAAAGCTTAGCAGTGAAGTAGTTAACCATGTTGATTTCTACACTGCTATATTTAAGTTTCAGACTTAACATCCCTCTGAAACAAATAGGGCTGATTATTCTTTTTAGAACAAATTTTTCTTGTTCTGCAGACTGAGGTATTGTCTACATTAAGAACATTTGCACCATTATAACTACCCTAATTTTAGTCACATCAATCCCACTCCTTGATGTAGACGAATTGTACCTAACCACATCAGATAAAGCATTATTTTATGGCTGTGCAGGCTGCTCATATTAGGCACTTTCAACAAAGAACAATGGAGTTCCATTAGTGCAAAGTTTCCCAAATGGGGAAAGATGATATTACATCACTTTGCACTGGGTCTGCATTTTAAAGATTGTATTTTGAACAATAAAGGGTTAATTTTTTTTTTTAAGAAAGGAAAATATATTAAAAAAAAAACCCAACTAAAACTGTCTACCTGACTGGGGCAGCCCCAGCCCAAGCCTCTGAGGAGCGTGAGTTCCTGTTGCAAAGGGCTCTCTGTTTAATAGATGTGGGTGCATGGTCAAAAGCTGAGTATACCAACTTTCAGAGCAGGCTACTGATACATCTGACAATGCAAACCACTGCCTTCCACATCAACAACCTAATGTTAAAGGGGCTTATATTCCCTTGAGAAGGAACAGATATTTTCTGTTCGCATACTGCCTAACACAGGAGGGTCAGCTACCACAATATAAATATTTAATCCTAATAACTAGGGAGGTAATATCAAGGGGATATGTTAACATGATGCTCTCCAAAGCTTGTAGTGAACAACTTTGTTTTCTTTTTTAAGAGGTAGAATAGAAGTCAGACTTTCAAAACATAGAATCAAAAGTTGACCAAAGCCTGAATTTCCATGCCCGTTGACACTGTAGCCGAAGAGCCCAGATTTTTGGCATAAGGCACAACACGCGGCTATTTTGCCAGTGTAAGGAGTCAGACAATAAAAAAGGGGCTGGCGGCAGCAGAAACGGGGTTTTGCCTCTCTCTCCCTCCCTCTCCCCTCCCTGGAACACAACGTATTTCTACCAGGAACAAAAATAAATAAATCCTCAATTGTCTTGCTGTGCCCAATTAGTATTCCATCCATGAACTGTCCCATCAGGGAAAAATGCCTCCCTCACACACGTGTTCAGGATAGCACTGATGGATCTGAGGGCCTCTCCAAACACAGTGACCATCTGCTAGGCAAAACATAGGGGTCTGACAAGCAGGAGCCATTCAGCCCTGTTGTTGGGCCACATTATTACATATTTGACAAGGGTAATGAGAGGCTGTCATTAACCTTACATGACAGTCTCCACAATGACACACACTAAAGCAAGAACAAAGAGCAGAACTCAGTAAAAAGGCACCTACTTCTCATTTAACCCCGGAATTGTCAGACACCATTATTGCTAATGGAGGCTGGCGGTCCTGGGGTTAATTTCCATCTCTGTGCTCTGCTTGTTCTCTTTTTGAAATGTACTCCTCATATGGTTAAAGAAGCAGTTTTATCAAGGCTATTGGGAAGGCAATGCATTATTTATCATAACACACTGAGATGTAAGAACAGAGAGGGTCTCCTGGAGGAATGAACAAACAGACATATTTCATGAACCCTTCTGATGGTCTGAAAAAAACCCGTTTCTGAGCTCAGCCTCTGATATTTAAGGTTATCATTGCCTAAGTGTGACATTTCTCTCATCTGCATTTCCTGCCAGATTTCTGTCAAACTTAAAATCACAAGACTGTTTTTCCTGGTGACCTTGTCACAGTCACCTGGCTTTATAATCACAGGGAAATCCCGTTGAGAAAGTTAATCGGTCGCCTGACTTTTAGTTGAACAGCAGATGTAGGGTGAGACAGTATTTACAATTTCAGGAAATAAAAGGTCATCTGAATATAAAATTGCTGTCTCAGATGCGATGATATGGGTTACAGTCCTCCTGCAAGTAACGGAGATCTTGTAACAGATCCACTTGCCACCTCGGCAAGCTGAGGAACACATCTATTTCCATGGTGACCTCCAGGCTGAACCTAGGACAGGGGGCTCTGGGAATGAATGCAAGCACTTGTTCGGATGCTTTGGCATATTAGGGACAAATGATAGAAGTGAAAGTGAAGATTATCTCTCACTGCAGGAGACTCGGAGCCGGTACAGCTGGGCGTGAGCTCGCAGGAGTCACAAGGTTTGGGAACAGCTAGAGCCAATGAGAAAATAGGACATCAGGTGGCGGGTAGCCGCAGTGTGAGGATGCTCAGAGCCGTCAGGGGGAGGGGACGCCATCTCTGTGGAGAAGCTCTCTATAAATAGCATACAAAAAGCAAATCACTTTCTTTCCACACAAAGAAACGAATGCAGCAGCACGAAGCTAGGCTTCCAGAGACAGTGGCTAGGAGGCTGGAAAAGAAGCTGGTCAAAAGAGTAATACTTCTGTGGAAAAAGTGGAAGGTAAAAACTCCAATTAGGAGACAAACTATCCAAGAAGTGAATCCAAGCAAGATTGTATTTTTTCTTCTGACAGTGAATTAACAATCATCAAATGTTTACAAGCCTGTTCACTACTAAAAAAGGTAGAATATGTTGTACAAGCACATTTCAGATTATGAATTGCTTTTCCAAATTTATTGCTATGGTCCTTTGCAGAGTTGGATGCCAACGTCATGTGCTCTCTTTTCTGTTCTCTCACTGGAGAGCATCCTCTTCCCGAGCCACCCACAGAGGAGTCTGGTTTACAGTTAAATAAGTCTTGTTGCCATTGAATCAAACCTCTTTTGTTATCTAGCCGTCCAGAATTCATTTTCCATTAACAGCTGCATGATCAAATCATTGTTTTACAACTATTCTCGAAGAGCTACTGAAAGGGAAGCAAAACACACACGAAATGAAACCGAGGTCTGCTTTGAAATGACAAAAATGCCAACGAAGCATTTTTCCTCCTTTACGCAGCCTGGTGTACAGCTAGAGCTACTGGCATTCGATGAGTAGTGGAAATACACGGCCCACCTGTCTCATCTCTTTATCATGGGATAAGGCTAACCCACTAGTGCTCCTCCCCAGGAGATCTTTCTGCTCAGTTAGCACAGGACTCCATTCATTAATTTTCCCAGTGAATGTGCATGTCAAACTACTAAGGATGACTGAAGCATTTGTGCTGCAGTACCATCAATATATGGATTGTACACTGCTCTCTGTCTTTCCATCTCTCTCCTTCCCTGCCCCCGGCCCTTACCCACCTCCATCTACTCCCTCTTGTTGTTTTCTCAATCCTTAGTCTAAAAAATTCTTGGCTTTAGCTCAAGACAGAGTAATAGGGAAGTCTACCTTCATCTTCTGAGTCTTAATAGACTGGTATGATCTTTAATAACAGTTGTAAAATGATGTTTTAGGACCCACTGATGGCAGCCTTAGCAAGTATGACTGCTTCTCTCTAGCACATACAATGAAAATGAAGCCAAATTACCCCTGGTTAGGATTTGTTAGGCTAAGACTGGTGGAGATGCTCACCTCTGCTTAGTTCAGACTCTGGCCATATGCCTATGAGCAATGGGAGATGGCAGTGGTTTGAAAGACAGTAATTTCTTGCTAATTTTTCTGAATACTTTATGTGCTAACCTTACAGTAGGAAAAAATGATTTATGAATATAGAAAGATCATCACTCCTAAAAGGAAATCTTCAAATATAGCATGTGCATAATATTCCAGCGACTTTTAATTCTGTGGAGAATTTGAAGAGTCTGTGTTATCAAGATCCCTCAGGACAACAAAAAAGATTTGATATGTCTTTCCTTAAAGGGAATTTTAAAAGGGTTCTTTAAACCTAATTAGTGAATCTACTTGGGAATTCTCAGAAATAGTACTCTGTACTCAAAAAGGAAGAATACCTAATAATTTTCAAACAAAACAAAGTTGATTTCCTGTTTTAAGTGCAAAATTCAGACTTTACTAAAGGACCGGATCTGATGGCTCCATATCAACATACAGTGAGTTCCCTCAGCATGTCCAGTCTTTAACCTTTTATGAACAGGACATCACATTTACCTATAAGACCTATTTCCTTACAAATTCATGCTTTCAATTATTTATGGTTCCACTGTCCTTGTGAGGTTATATAAATCTATTACATTTTCATTTAAAATTATACTTAGCAATTAAGTGTTCTTACCATTAATTGCCAGAATTGCTCTTCATTTTCTTTTTCTGAAACAGACTAGTTGCTGTTTTGCTCCAATATTTTGTCAGTGACCCTGTTTTGTATGACTTTTCAAGAGATACATATACTGGGCAAGATTCTTCCTGTGTCACGATATTAAAGAAAGAAAGATCATCGTTATATAAATGGTAAAACTGTACTGTACAGCAGTCACTTAACATTTTCTAAGAGCTACAAGCAACTTGACGTAGAGTCAGGGAAATAATATCTAATACTGAACTCTAACTGGAAAACAAATGAGGAGTACTAATAGAATGTACGTCTGTTGTATTTCACATAACGTTCAAGAACAAAGAATTATTTTTATGACCTGCCCAAGTCACCTTTACATGCCCAGCCTTGGACCCATGGATCTATTGTGTGGGTCACTGCATATGAAATAGATATGAATGAAAGATTTACAGTATAACCCTGTCTTGCTGTTTTCAAAGAAAGGAAAAAGGTAAAAAGAAAGGAAAAGAGCAAACAATTATCAATGCAAACAGATATTTCTGCTATCCCAGAGAAAGGAATCTGTATTCTTTGAAATGTGGACCAATATAAAATGGTTCATATATTTTAATCAGAAGGAGAGAGTTCATTCTACATGCTTGGCATATATTGGCAAGTTGTGCAAGTATAATGTTCTGCCTTTAAATTAGCCCCAAACACTATCACATGAGTCAGACTAAACTACATTTAATCAGATGCCTGATGAATTATGAATGGGTCTACCAAGCGATTGGGCCATTAAGCATTAGATGAGACATAACTGCCCCAGATGCTTCACCTAGGGTAAACTCAAGTATTTGTATTCCAACTTTCTAAAAGTTAGAAGACTTAACCACCTAAATTTGTTGATAGCTCAAGAGACTCCAGGATAGGAAATTTGCTCGCATAAAATTAAGACAGGAATTGCAGGCTTGTAGCATGTAGAAAAGGCATATATGAAAAACATACATCTTTTTAATCATCTTTGACAGAAATAACCATAATCTGAATAACTGAGTTCCAATGAAATAAGAGGAGCAGGCAGCCACCTGAGCTAGAAGCTGCCTCTCTGAGGAAGTGGCGGACAGCTTCGACTTAGACCTTATTTCCATATAAAATCATGAAAAATGCCATCCATTCTGAGCCAGGAATTCTAAGACAAGACAGTAAAACAGCACAGGGATCCTGCCAGGCACTATGAAAAGATTAGTAAAATAACTCTGTCACTAAAATCATATGATTTTTGCTATTAAAAGAGTTGGCAGCATTGTGGATTTTCAAAGTCAGGGTAAAATGACTGACTGACATGGAAAATTCTGACCTACCACTGTTGCAAACAATGACTGCAATATGGAGAAACTGATCTCACCGTCCTGGTGTCAGGGCACCGGTTCATCAAAGGGAAGTGTAAGCAGTCCAGAATTTAAGCTGTATTTCTGTCATTCGTCTCATGGCCCTCAAAGGACTGTCAGCTTTTTATAGCAAGTAGCTGCTGGCAGCATTTCCGCTGCACCCAGTTTCTCAATCTACGTTGCTAGAGGGAAGACAGCCCTGCATAAGACCCAAGTACACAAAGTAAGGCAAGGCAGTATGGCAGAATTGCTTGCTCATTATGGTCCTATATATAAGATTCAGAGATGCAAATACCAAATATCCAGATGCTTCAGGAGTGCCTGAATTTGAGGCTGTGAAGATGGAAAAGCAAGGTAGGAGCCCCAGCAATTGACTGGAAAGGAGCTGTGCCTTACACTTCATGAATTCTTTATGCTAGTGGTGGACATTTGCTCTGCAGGAGGAACTTACTGGAGGCTTCTTCTATGTATCATGTAACTGCAACTGTGCTGGTTCCTACAAGCTATGCTGAAAGCCGTAGTGGAAAGCATCACATCCCCTGCTTCACTCTCCCTGTGCCTCATCATGTGTCCACTTGTTAGCCCACAGTGACTTGTTTCCTTTCCCACACAGGGGTTTACAACAGTATGCTCCCTTTCTGAACACCTGCAGGTGTGGTGTTTGTAACAGCTCTTCACAGTTTCTCTCAGCATGGCCATGTCTGCGCTGACCCTTCTGGTTCTCAGGACAGCTCCCTCCAGCTGCACCTTCTCACCATGCATCAGCTGGAGGAAACTTTTCATGCCAGTGGCGTCTCAGTCAGCAGGGGCTGCTGACGATTCTCAGCTCATTGCTATGCTGAGGTCAAGAGTAACAAATTACTTCTCTTGAGGAGCTATGCCTCTAGCCAGGCAGCAGCCCACAAAGACACTGATGCTCCCCACTCTTTGTGCTGGGAGCTCTGTGTGGTGCAGGAACACCTGCAGCAGTGCAAGCCTACATGAAATTCTCCCGCTCTAGGAAGAGAATCAACAACCTGATCTACTGACCTCTGAGGACATTTCATAGGAAAAATGCTCTCTGGTATTGCCTGTTGGAGTTGAGGTTTTAGGGCATTGTGATCTTTTAGTTATCAAAACCAGTGGTCTCTATTATAACTGTAATATTCAGCTGGAAACTGTATCACAAAAAGAAAAACACTCAAGAATCAGATAAAGGCTCAATAAAATGTTCTATGAATTTCTACATTGTACATACAGGAAACAAATTTGTTCAAATCATCAGGGCTCAGAACAGGGCTGTAGCCTCCTCCCCCAAGGTACCACTGAACTAGATAGCCTATTTGTGCCCTGTATGAGTTTTTGTCCTTTCTAAGAACACCAAGGTGCTATAGGGAGTCATTCAGCTGCCAATAAATGCTGGGACTTCCAAAGGCAGGCAAGCGTAATTTTCTGCTCATGCTTATGTTTCTGAAGCAGGTCGTTGTCCTCTGCGCATGAAGGACTCCGCAGTCCTTTGTGGAGTGTCAGGTTGCTCTGGAATGGGTGTACTTCATCATGAAATGAGGAGAAATACAAAACATGTCCTGCCTTTTCCAGGAATCAAGATCAAATTATAGCAGTGGTCAGAGAGGAAGACACCTCTCTCCCACTTTGTTCCTTAACTCTCGTTCAGTCGCTAACATTTCCTTTCACTGTCAGGCAGAGATCTCATTTCTGCCCTGGACACCTACCTGTACTGCACTTTCATAAGTAAAGTACCGGTACTTTATTGATGGTATTTACACATCTTCCCACTCTGGACCATATCCTGAGAGATTCTTAGGGCCCATCTAAGTAGTGAGGCATCCTGCTAGTTGAGCAAATTTGTGGCTTCGCTAGTGAAGTACTGTCCAAAATTATTTACATCCTGAGGAAGGTGTGAATGTCTGTGTTGTATTTCCTGTCTAGTCACAAAGAGCAAACTAACTGTACATCTTGGATCATAGATGTGAGCTGCTAACTCTATTCTCCTAAACCTAATGCCTATTCACACTTTGAAACAGTGAGTTATCAGCAGTTTTGTTGCTTTGAACAAGAGAGCCAGTGTGCTACCCCTGCTCTGCCACCGTTTCATAAAAGACTGTCACAATCAGGCAAATGAAGCCTGATCTCTTCCCCAAGAGCTATCTAATACTTCAAAATAAATGCTGGGACCACAAAGGACCACCAGAGTTTTCAGGAATTTCTTTTGCCTCAGGCTTCCTATAACAATCTTCTCAATTCATTGCCTTTCCTTCCCTCTTCACCTTGCCAGAGAAGTCATTCGGAGGATGAATGTTCAAGATATTATAAGAACGTAGGCACTAAAAACAGAATTTGGGTGAGACTGAGTGCTGACACTGAATAATTACTCTCCAGAAAGACTCTGCTCGGCTTCGCCTTCCCTCATGGCAGGTCTGTACATTTGACTTTGACATTGACTGCTTCAGGTCTGCCTCTGTGCATCCTCCACAGCTTCCACAGTCCACAGACCTGGAAGGCTCAGCCCTGGAAGAGTCAGCACATACTGCTGCCCAGACTACCCTTCACAGGGGCTCAATCCAGTACCTGCTTTCGGCGTTCGCCCGATTTGCACACAGTTGAACTCAGTATAGCAAAGAGTTACCTCTGGATTCTTTTAAGAAGAAGTGGTAGAAGAGGGTAACACCTGCCTGTGTGAAAAGCCCAGGGGTTAGTATGCTGACTCAGCACAGGCAAAAGCAGAGTTCAACCACTTTGCTAGTCCAAGGGGACAGGAACTGGCACTCCCCCCTCTCAGAAATTTTCCTCAACTTTGCAGCAATGAAAGGGGGGGAAGCATTTCCCAAACTCATCTTGTTTAAGCTCCTCCACCATTCAGCAAAGAATGCAAAATGCACTGTGCCATGCTCTGGCAAGACTAACTCCCCGAGCGCTACTCATATATCTGGTTTTGCTCCAAACTGGCTTCTTGGATTGCAGGTAGAAACTTTTACTCACGGAAAAAGACAATAGGAGTCTTTCATTTTAGCAACTGAACAAATTCTTAGCACACACAGAAAGGTCTGGTACCTTCATTCCTCACCTTTTATTGTATGTTTGTATGTTTCTTTCTGCCAGTAAAGCACTGGAAAGAGAAGACGGTTGTAATCAGATCATTGGCTAAAACAACTGATCAATAGCAACTGCATATGCTGCAAAGAGCCTTTAATGGCTCTTAATCCCCATTAGGCTGAGCTGGAGGAAGTTGAAGGGGAAACTGCATCACATTTCAACCATTTATAGCAGCATCCTGGTACTTGAGCGGCTTTCAGGGAATGGGAGCATTTGTTCTGAGGTGCTCTGGGA
This sequence comes from Aptenodytes patagonicus, assembly GCF_965638725.1. NCBI lineage: Eukaryota > Metazoa > Chordata > Aves > Sphenisciformes > Spheniscidae > Aptenodytes > Aptenodytes patagonicus. The sequence goes on from NC_134950.1 coordinate 40,429,476, forward strand.
CAACCATCAATAGGATAGGAAACTATTGCATCATTATTATCCAGGAAATGCTTTGGGGACCCTCCAGGGAATTGACTCCAAGGCTTATAATTTTTTAACAAGAGTCTATGTTGGGTCAACCAGCAAAGCAGGAGCATGTGAAGTTTTTCTGCCACTGGTGATTAAACATGTTTTGGGATATATTTGAAATGATTTATAAAATAAAAAAAGCTAGTTTTAATAATGTATGCCACCATACTGTCTTTAGGAACTTCTCCTTCCAAACAAACATTATTCATCTTCCTGACATGTTTCAATGCAGCCACATAATAACAAAAGTTTCAACATGTTCTTGGTTTGCTTCTTCACTAAACCAAATAAAAAATCCACACCAAGCTTTACAGTACACCTATAGGTGGCCTGAGAACATGTACTTGTGTCTCACATGTCACTCCTCTGGGCTGAAACAATTCTACATGCATGTCTTTCCAGGCTACACATTGTGTTTTGCAAAGAGAAGAGACCAAAATTAAGAATAAGGACCTAAAATCTGTACCACCCAGTCCATAGATACTAGGTGTTATCACAGGATTCAACACAAAGTCTTAATGAATCCAGTATTAAGTTTACCTGGTGATGTATCTTGCTCTTGCACGGTGCTGACTTTGAGAAACATAAAGCCTTTGAAAGCCAAATTAAGATGCAAGCTATTTAACTTTAACAGTGTACTGTGGGCAATAGCCCCTGGGAATGATCAGGTTTTATTCCAGTTGCATTCAGTATGGTAAGTGGTGGGAGGTAGATAAGCTTGGCAGGGCTGTGATTGAGATATAAGGTTAAAGAAACTCTGTTCCACAGGCCAGGGGTCTGTGCATCTCTTCCCCATGTGCGTACTTGGTATGTATTGAAAGAAATTCAGCAAAGCCTATTTCACTGATGAGATCTAGAGCTGTACTAACCACTGTTTCTTCTTACCAAGAGAATTTTTAGCAGCAAGTGGACTCTGGGAATGTCTGTGGGTCTTTTGATGGATGGGGGGAAGTCTAGTGTTAAATGACATCTTTTATAAAATGGCACCTGTGCTGCAGGTATGCTGGGTATTGCTTAAAAATAGCAGTATTGAAATAACAGCCGGCTTCCTGGTTCTCAGAGGTCTGAGTTTTGCTCTTCTTCAATGCCTAGAAGAGTGCAGGGAACAGAGGCAGCTCTGCATCAACACAACTCAGCTGGCACTACAGGCAGGAAAACACAGCTCATTGAACTTACCTTAACTATCATCTAGCCTCAAGAGGCCCCACCACTTTCTTGTGAATTGATTTTGCAGCTGGAAGGATATTTCCTCCTCGCAATGCCAACCAACTCAGCGATATATTCAGACAAGTATCAACTCTGAGAGGAACATACCCAGGACTTTTAAAGAATCTGTATTCTTGTTTCTTTAAGAGTTTATAGAAAAGAGTCTAAAACCAGAAAGGATAGGCAGTTCTTTGCTTACTTCTAGGCACAGAGATGTTAATTCAGTCTTTAGTATCAAGGGATTAGTATGGTCTCTTGGTGAAATTTGGCTATATCATGTCACTTTTTTCAGAGCAATTACACAAAGCAGTTGCTTTAAAAAAAAGAGACTCCAGAGAGCCATCATTCTAGAGCAACTCGTGGGAAGCCATCCAGTTGTCCTCCTGCACTTTCCATTGAAGGCTCCTATCAAAACCTTATGAAGTCAAGAAAAATACTTTTCAGCGGACACTGGTTATAACCCAGATGAGAGGCATCTCCTTCAATGAGTAGACTGGGTTTCTTTGCCTTCATCCTGCAAAATCAGAGATTCAGAAACTGAGGATCTCAGTGCTCCTAATGCTTATACTGGCAGTTTTACCAGTAAGACTAAATATAGAATTTTGTTGAACGGAGACTTATTCCTAAGGCTTTTGTGTATCATTTAAGCTTCTGAGGGTTAAATAACAGTTGCAGTAATATTACAGAAAAGCACCAGCCACTGGAACCAATGAGGTTATCCCATGGTGCTGTTTTGGGGTTTGTTTCGTAGCTGCCTCATGAAGTCCTCTGCCTTCCTAAAATAATATGTAATTAGTATTCAAGACACATGCTTTCTACTGGCAAATGTGAATAAAGCATAGCAGCATTCTTGAAGAATGCTGATTTTTAGTGTTTTTCTATTTTGAATCTTCAAAATGACATCTGCTTTGTGAGAGACCTAGAAATCTGGAAGGAGGTTTGCAGAGGAGAATGAAATCATATCTCTGATCCTTCTGTATTCTATCCCCTTCAAAATAAATACCTGTGTTTGCCTTCTTGCAAAAATCAGTACAATGCCAACTCGCTTTCCAACAGTTTTATATAACATCCTGCTTTGTGGAAATATTTTGAAAAGTTTATTTCCATGTTGTGTTTCTATTAGGCTAATCAAAACAATTAAGCATTTTAATAAACATGACTGAATAAAAACATATATCTGTCAGAAAACACCAGTGATCCATAGTATTATCTGCAGTTTTACATACCAGGAGTTAAAGCTAGATGATAGAGTAATTCTCTAAAGAAAAAACAAATTTGCCTTTTTAGATAAATTGCATGTTCCCAATTGTTTGAGCTCCTCTGGTACTTACATATAAGGGACAAAAAACCACCGATGTTTCCTCCCTATCTGTCTGCAGAAGAAAGGGTTTTATTTGTTTAAATGACATCCTCTAGGGTGTGTGTGTATAGATGAGACAACTGGGGTCTGTAACAGTGTAAGGATGTATGAAGACACGAACTTCAGTCTTGTGAGCTCAGCTCGAGCTCCTGAGGGTAAGATGTGGCTCTCCAAGCTGGGCTGCAGGGATGCCTGGGGCTCTTGCAGAGGCTGAGACCGGGGAGATGGGCTACCTGCCCACAGGTGGTGGGCACCAGTGAGGGTCTGTGTGGCATCAGAGATGAGGAAAGAGGTCTCCTGGATCTTATCTGAGTCCCCATGGAGAGAAAGCCCCAACCCTACCTCCGTGGTATGGCCAGAGCTGGTGGTGCACGACACCACATAGCAGCACAGCGGGAAACATCAGTGGCAGCAATGGGGCGCAGAGGCCCCTTCGCTGGCCTGATCTGCTGCCCAGGGAGTTTTGCCACTTACTCGGGGCTTGGATGTGGGACACTGTGGAAGTGCTGCTGAGGCTCATCTGGCCCTCGTGCTAGAAGCCACACTACTCTTATACACGGGCACCTATGGCATGGCCAGGGGAGGTCTGGATCATGTCAAGAGTGGTTATGTGGCTCTGGGGTGAGGCCAAGGATATGGGGGTCCATTGGTGTCTCCTTGGTCCCGCTGGTGAAGGAGAAGGGCTCAGGGAGGAGTGGATGGATTCTGCAGTTCTGCGCATCAACAAATGTTTGCACAGCTGGTGCTGAAAATAGGGATTCAGCTTTAGGACCCTGGGATCTTCTCTGAAGATCAAGAACTGTCTGGAAAAGATAGGATCCACCTGACCAAGTAGGGCATCTTTGCCAAGAGGCTGGCCAACCTGGTAAGGAGAGCTTTAAACTGGGAGTGATGGGGGTCATGATGACGACCTTCCCCTGAAGAGGTGGACTGGTTTGGTAAGCAAAGGGTGCAGAGTGATGTGGAAAAGAGAGACTTTTAATCATCAAAACAGGAGAGAAGGGCGTCCACCCCAAGTACATGCACACAGATAAGGAAGTATCTACAGGACAGCAATATGGAAGAAGCTCTCATACCTTTTTGGGGGAAATCAGCGTGACTGAGTGCCTCTCTGAAGTGCGTGTACACTAACAAATGCAGTATGGGGAGCAAACAGGAAGAATTAGGAGTCTGTGTGCAGGTGCAGGACTATAAGGGCTGTGTAGATCTCATTGGCATCATGGAGATATGGTGGGACAGCTTACATGACTGGCACAATGCAGTGACTGGATACAGGCTCTTTGGGAAGGACACACCAGGATGGTGAGGAGTGGAGTTGCCCTGTAAATGAGAGAGAAACAGGGATTCATGAAACTTTGCCTTGGGATGGGTGAGGAGCCAACCGAGAGCTTATGGATCTGGATTAGTGGGCAAAACAACATGGGCAACGTTCTCATGGCTGTTTGCTACAGAACCATGATCAGGAAGAAGTAGTAGATGGGGCTTTCTTCAGAAAAGTGGAAGCTTCACATTTGCAGTCCCTGGTCCTCATGGGAGACAAACCAACACAGTATCTGCTAGAGGTACAACACAGCAGGGCATAAGCAATCCAGGAGGTTTCTGGAGTGCATTGATGATAACTTCTTGACATAGCTGATCAAGAAGCCAATGATGGGGTGTGCTCTGCTGGACCTCACACTTACAAACAGGGAAGAACTGGTTGGGGATGTGAAGGTCAGGGACAGCCCTGGTTGCTGTTACCATGGGATGGTGGACTTCATGGTACTGCGAGAACAACCCCAGGTACCAGAACACACTGGGGGCCAACTGTCTGGAAAGTAGGTCTCCAAAGAAAGGCCTTGGGATCCTGGTGGACAATAAGCTGACCATGAGCCAGCAAGGCACCCACACAGCAAAGGCAGTCAACAGCATCCTAGGCTGCAACAGGCAGAATGTTGTCAGCAGGGTGAGGGAGGTGATCCTTCCCTTCTGCTCAGCACTGGTGAGACGTATCTGGCATGCTGGGTCCAGTTCTGGGCTCCCCAGTACAAAAGAGACATGGACATACTGAAGAGACTCCAGAGAAGGGCCACAAAAATGAACAAGGGACTGCAGCATCTGACATACAAGGAGAGCCTGAAGAAGGGAAGGCTCAGCGGGGGGATCCTAGCAATGTGTAAATGCCTCATGGGAGGAATAAAGAAGATGAAGCTAGGCTCTTCTCAGTGGTACCCAGTGAAAAGATAAGAGGCAACAAGCACAAATTTAAAAAAAAAAAACAACAACTTTTTTTTTTAATACAAGAGTGGACAAACAGTAGCACATGTTGCCCAGCCAAGTTGTGGAGTCTCCATCCTTGTAGATATCCAAAACCCAACTGGACAATATCCTAAGCAACCTGGTCTAGCTGACCCTGCTTTGAGCAGGGGGGCTGGACTAGAAAGTCTCCAGAGGTGCCTTCCAGCCTCACTGATAGTGTGATTCTGTGATTCATTAGTGAGGGGGTCAGTAATCACTTTTTGTCTTCTGGGAGGAATTGTCACAGGAACTGGAGCTGTACTGTAGTCACACCTAAACTGACAGGCCCAGGAGCACTTCCAGGATCCCAGTTCTGGGTGCACACCCTGGCAATGGCTTGGGTCAGGGAATGCTCCTGCACCCTCTGCCTTGATTTCTGCTGGAAGGGAGCCACACTGCAGCACCGCCAGGGCTCTGTGAAGAAAATTGTTCCTTGTGCACTAATGATCTCATTCTCCTTCTACATCAAGAAGTTTTTTAGGGGATCTTGCTTTTCTTCCCCTGTGCAATATAATTTCCTCAAAAGTCTTAGGGGGCAGAAAGAGAAAATTCCCCTGCAGCTCTGGTTCATCCCACAGAGGAATTGACAAGGCTGAGAGTCTAAGATGAGTCCAACACAGACAGAAGAGCACCAGACTGAAGTACATACAACAACCAGAAAGCTGACAAGCTGTTGCATTTTGTAGCAGATGCGGCTCTAACAGGGTATGTGGCTTCATTCCTGGATATAATGAGTTGCAAACACACACTGGGAATGCTGTTTTTGTTCAAAAAGTATCTCCTCAGTTAATATACAATATGTGCACTGGAGGAATGTGTGCTTCTATTCCCATAATGCAGTGAGAGATCACAGAGAGGAGCTGTCACACATTACTGGGCTGATACTGATTATTTTGGCTCTTCATATCGTTGCTGTCTCTTCCTCTTCTAAACAATACAGTTAAAAAGCTAATGCTCAGAGATCAAATTAAAGGATGGCTCTTCTACCTCAAGAAGTAAAGTTCCAGGCTGTGTTTAAAGGGATGGATGTGTTCCGCCTGAGATTCAGGGTAGTGGAATGTACTCACACTGTCTGTGCAAAAATCTGGAGATGAAGTCGTATATGCACCAAAATGCAGATGAGCTGTTGAACGGATCAGATACATCTCTTCTGTGTACTCAAGCAAGGAAGCAGAAAGCAGAGGGCATGGGGACCACAAGTATTGGGAGCTCCAGAACGGATTATATGTCATCGAGAGGGTGTATAGGCAGAAAGATTCTTGCTTCAAGACAACTCAAAGGCAAGAATTGAAGAACAGGTACCAGACAGCTAACTGGATAAGGCAAATTCACTAACTAAACAAGAACATGCTATCAGGGCAAACAAACAGCACACTCAGGCAGATATCCAAGCATGTACGTAATTCTTCTGTCAACTTCATTTTACAGCATTAACATATGAATGACAAGTCTCACAAGCATCAAAGATGATATGTTCAAAGTAAATTAAGTTTCTAATATGGAATACAATGAAATATGAAGGATGAATTGCTATCAGAAACAATGTTGATGAGAAGAGTGTCTGAGACATTATGTATGTATACACTGGAATCACTATCAAAGACGTACAAAAGTATCAGAATAGCAAATTAAGGAAAGTTACTCCTTTTTTTCCTTCAGTTTGAGGGTCCAAGAAGCTCACATGCTGAGCGGCAATGCCCACTACACTGCAAGCATGTCCTCAGCTGCAGTCTCCATCTTAAAGAATAGGAAAATTTTTGAGGCACTGGCAGTAAAAGGAGACATGAGTGTGATTGTAAACTTGTCTTCAATGTTGCCATTAGTGTTCAGATATTGATTTTTTTGTTAGCTTTTGTAAGCTAATAATGACAGAATTAGGCTTGCAATCTTTGACATAAGCTGCCATACTTCTGCTGCCACAACAAATTGCAGAATCATGTGCCTGTTCAAGGTGCTGAAAGGATCAAAGTGGGTGCAACTTTCTTGTCAGAAGCAACTTAAAATCAGCTCCTTGAGGATGTTTCTCCTACTGTCTCCTTTATTTCAACTATATTTCACATCTAATTCTGCCAGCTGGAACATTTTAGAGCTTGCTAGTGGACTCTGAACCAGATTAAGAGGTCTACCCAGTACAGATGAGAACGGGGAAAGAGGAAGAAACAAGGTCTACATTTAAATTCATGGTCTAGGGCTACTAAATGACACTGATAGCTCAATGCATGAAGGCAATTGTGTTTTGCTATCTAAAGCTCCCACTGATTCTGAGAGAAGGAAATGAATAATGGGCTTGATGTGATTGCAGAAGAGGATTATTTTTTTTTAACTTGGAAAAGTGTTATTTAAAAAAAAAACAAAAACAAAAACAAAAATACCACCCCACTACTGGGATGTTAAGTTTACAAGGCGAAGAACTCAAAATTATGACATGCCTCAAACCATGTCTATAGATAACCTACAACCTGCACAAGCACATATACATTATCAGAGTATATTTAATTTATGACTTTATATGATAAACACAGCATATCACGTTCATCTGCAGTACTCCTGCCTCATGCAATTTACTGGACAGATTATGTCCTAAGGATGAATCAAAGTGAAGTGGACAGTTATGCGAAGGACTCCCATGTCTGGCTGGTTGCTGAGAAAGGGACAAACGAGGTAAAACAGGATGAAAATTTTCAGAAGAGAGGCTGTCTTCCTGATTAAATCCCTTGACTATCGTCTTGAGCTCTGAATTTTTTCTCTGTCTAGATCACAGAGTTTCCGTGTGATACTGACCATAGTATTTGTGCAAACTCTTTCTCTGTGATCGCTCCTGTTTCATCTTCTGAGTGCCCAATCTGAAACAGCTGAAGTATTGAACTCTCGTAATTGCAAAAGTTTGATATGAAATGTGCTTTGAACATATAAAAGGCAGCAGAATGCCCAGAAAAGCTAGGCTCTAGACTTGAAAATTAGCCTCCAAAAATGAGTTGATATAGGGCAATTTTGGCTTTAGTCTCAGTGCATCTGTTCCCAATTTTTAAAACTGAGACACCATCCTGTTACCTTGCTGATGTGTTGTATAAATAAATTCATTAATATCTACAAAGAAGACACAGAGATCGGTATCAGAGAAAAGACCATGAAAAATGAATACATTTGTGCTCAGTGCAGCTTTTGGATGTTAAGCATTAAATGACATATGAGACCACTTACCAGAAGAGGATGAAGAAAAACTGTTGTGGATCATGTGGATTAAAGACTTTATCATAATGCATGTACACAGTTTGCAGATACGAGACTGTTAGGTATTTTAATTCTGGTACTTCCTGGCTGTTGAGCTTCACCAGTCTTTTCAGGTAAGATTTTCTGTTTTGTTTAGAGATATGTATATACCTGAAAATTTCTGAAGTTTCTACATGGACAGCTAGAGGCCAGCTATATCAATCCCTGTTACACGGAATTGAATCTAAGCCATATGAATCTAGATGGAGAAAAAAGTTCTAAAGAATTCAGAAAATTCTAAAATTCTTTTGTAGTAAATCTAATTCCCAGATTATCCAGGTTAAGGGGACATTCAGAGGAGAAATTCTTTTAGATTCTCAAATGTCAGCTACAGAAAACATGCCCTGGGCACCCACAGTTCTCTAGGAGATTATGATCTTTTTTCATGGTACCCTGACCTGGTCTTCCATATCCTATAGGCTGAATAAATGCTAGTCATGATACAAGGGCTCGAAGGTTTAAGTACAACAACTATACATTGTATAGTTCAGGACAACATGTTCCCAAGAAGACAAGGTGTCCAGGTAATATAACATCCATTTCCTCTGCTCCTCCGTGAAGTCAGGCCAAGTCTCAGTGCTTATTTTGAAAGCCTTCAATAGACTGAACCAAAATTTATTCTTAAAAAGAAGCCTTCATTTTTGGGAGCCCTTGGCCACTTCTGAATTTTCTTGCAGGGAATGACATGTTCATATCCATAGGAACAGAGACTCAGCAGATGTCTCAGCAGACATGGGTCTGAACTGCATGCCTTCAGAAGGCATGCAAACTGCCCCCTTTTTATACAACTACCTGGACTTGGTGTGTCTGCAAAACTGTGGCATCATTACCATTTTTGTTAAAAATAAGTGTATTTGAAAGTATGTAACTAAACTGCACCTTGAGAAAAACTGGGGACTTTGGAAATGGCATGATAATTACACAGCAACAAGCTGAATATCAGTGATGGGCACTGTCTCTATACACCAGGATTGAAGAGATCAGACAAGAATGAGGGGGACTACCACACCCCACCTGAGACCACTCAGAATGGTGTCCTTATGTGTGGTCTGCAGGTAACATCACAGTAGCTAGGGAAAGGTTTCAGAGCTGTGATATAAATAAATAAACTGAACAAGATCATTTTTTCTCCAACTGAAGTGTAATTCACCTCAAAAGGGCAACAAATCTCTGTTTCAGAGTTTCTTATGGTCTTTGCCATTAGACCAAACCCCGTATTTGATTAATAGAAAAAAAACCCAAACCCCAACATTCTTGGTTTGGAAGTTATTTTTCTCTTTTGTGGACTCACATATATATTTACACCTGACTATTCTCTTTACAGAGGTTTTTATTTGATGTTCTGTTTCCTCTCCTGAAGTTGAGGCATATACAGTACCTGTTTCATTAGTGTCACTTGGCTTTTCATTAGACAAGGAAAATGAGCCTCTACAGCATTCAAGGAACAGACCAATAAAGATATATTACTGTCACTTTACTCAATAAGAGCAGATGGGTCATAATAGTATGGCTGATACCAGTACGTTTGTAGAGTCATTTTTTCTTATCAGGCAGTTAATGAAATGAATTTCTATCATAGCATCTTTAAAATATAATACTCTCACAACTGTCTTTAAAGACCTATTTCGAACCAAATATGTTATCTATCAAAATATTCATTAAAATTAGGTGCAGGCCTACAGGAAGAGACAGATTAAATCATTGAGGCATCTGGGCCTCTTATTGCTCTAATGTGACCTCATTATATCGTAATTTGTTATTGCAGAAATTTAATTTTCTGATGCAGTGGAATTATTGAGGGTCTTCCCATTTCCAGCATTTTCACTTTACCTAATTGTAAACTTCAAGATCATTTGGTACTTGATACTGGTTGGCTCCAAGATTGGATAGGAAACCGATACATTGTAAATGAGGAAGCACTTAATGAGGAAAACGTGATCATATTGACTACATTCTGAGATAAGAGATAAATAAATAAGTTTCACTTGAGATGTCCTCAACTTCTCACTGACACATTTATTAACTCTGCTCTGAGCAAGATGCTTCATTGCCTCAATATCAAGTGAAGAGGGAGATTCAAGAGACTAACCAAGGCCACGAGCCTACTGGCACCACCACCGAGCAGTCACTGAGCCCAGGGTTATGGAGGAGAAACTACCTTACCTGTAAGCTTGATAGCTGGACTTTAAATGTCACAGAACTGACATAAGAGAGAGACAAGCAATCCTGTTAAGACATGCTCCCATAAGACTTCTTCATGCACTTCCAGTGTTATTCACTGGGACACTCTTCCCTCCCATTGAAATACGCTGGAAAACCAAGTTACTTCCATGGCACTCTTATTAATCCTCTCCAGCTGAGGCATGCCATTGAAAGCCTCCAGATTTTCCAGGAACGCATGACCAAAGTTTTATCACCTACCAGATTTTTATGGCAGAAAATCCTCTCTAAAAAATGCGATGACATTGCCCTAGAGAGAAGGTTCTGTTAGTTTTGGATACTGCGTAGCTATTACATGTGGGACACAAAAACAAAACACCTCTTAATGCGCATAGCTCTGGACTCAAAGCTATCACAAACTGGGGTAGAATAATAAGGGACACACACCGTAAGTGAATAGTATTCCAATGTTCCTATCGTTTCCCACACCAATCACAAAATGCACTTCAAGGGCTTTACAGTCAAAATTGGTGCTTGATCACGCTGGGACAGCTTCTGCTGCTGCTCTGAAGTTTGAAAAAAGCTTGTGCAAGATATAGTCTTAAAGAAGAATTTTCCCTTCAGATTTAGGACCAAAATAGCCTTAATTAAGCAATTTCAAAAAAAAAAAAAACAAACAAACAACAAACCAGGTATGAGTAACTGAATTGAGTTCTCTACAAATACAGCAATATGAAGAATGCATCCAAATTCCATGCAGCTTTGTCATGTACCAATTTACATATACAATTGTGAAAATTAAAAATTTTAAGACCGTTCTAAATCAACACAGAGTAGGTTAGCATCAATATTCATATGCAAAATTTGGCCAAGACATTTAGCTTCATTTTCTATGGGTACATCAACTCTTAATTCTTTAGTGAGTGAATGAAAATACTTTTGCAATGGTGTTCCAGATTACAAAAAAATTTACAATACAGAGGTATCCAGTTGATGACCTGAACACACAGAATAATCATCTGGAATGTTCAAACTTTTTTAATTGAAACAAAAAATCTTTCATTTTTCAGTCTACAAGTGGATACAGGATTTCTAGAAGATATTAAAAAAAATCAAAGGACATCGCATGCATCTAAACTCCCTGATGTAGCTTCTGACGTGTGTGTTTAAGTAAAAACACTTTTCTTAATTATCTTGTAGCTCAATAACCTAATAATTATTCATTTCAGCAAACCCGTAAATAACACTTAAAACACAAACTCCATTTTTAATCAGTGAAAACTGCCATTTGTTGAAAAGGTTTTTTGAGTAATTACTTCTTATTCTTAGCAGTAATGTAGATTTATAGGAAAATCAAAACTATATTAATTATACCATATCCTTATTATATATTAATAGACTCAGAAACCAAACATTTTGTGCCTTGCAGAGTGAGGTGTAATATTTATACAAGGCTTTGCAGCAGCAGCCAACGTGGCACTTAGCTCTAATGCACCTACTTTAGAGTATTGACTTGGTGCTCCTGGGACCCATGAGCTCAAATCCCAGCTGGGAATGCAGATACAATGCACTGAGTCTCCAGAACAAGTCTCCAGTGTCTTGGGGTTTTTCTCATAAGGGGCCAATTTTTGTCAGTGAGTGCAGTTTGTGTTTTGAGGCATCAGTTTCCAGATGCAATGCTTGTGTCTTGTGCTTATTCCAGGCAAGGCTGTAGAATTCTCTTGCTTTGACGGGAGGGAGACCTGAGAAGATGCAGCATTTCAAGGTCAGCAATATGCAGCTCTATTAAGCACAGGCATGCACAACCCGCTCACAAAGCTATGAGCTGGAGTAATACCTCAACCTCAGAGACGCGGTAACAGGAATGCTGCTTCTTGTGCTGCACACAATGTATGTGCCTGGCTGGAAAGTCTGGTCGCTTTGGCAGCTGGTGGGATCCAGTGTTTGGGTTATTGTTTCCGAGTATAAGCTGAGAGCAGAATGACTGATTGATTGCAGCTCCATTACAGTAGCTCTTGTAGAGCATGTGCTTAAGTCAGACGTCAGACTTGTGACATTACTTGACCATTGATGGCTTCTCTAACTTAACTGAGTTTATTACTTTTTGATCTAGAAGTTGTGCATTGTGAATCATTTATTTTGAAGGCTGCTAAAGATGACTGAAGTTGCCAGCCGGTTGTTGAAGTCCATTAATGTTAATTTGAATCTTAACTACGCTGATCTACCCTGCCAAGGACTGCTGTACTCACCTCAGCCCCAGGACATTCCTTCGAGAGAAACGTTCCTCAAAAGGGCCTTAAATAGAAGACACTTTCCCTTGAGCACTCATTTGCCGACTGATCTGGAGGAACCTAGAGAGCCCATAATAGCACCATTCACGTGTGGTTTGCCACATCACTACCCTATCACACAAGGGGATGGGCACCCATCGTATCACTGGTTCTCCCTGTCATATACTTTCCACATCTGCAGGTGCTGCCACATGCCTGGGCCAGCGTGCCCTTGTGAGATCCCAAAGGAAAGAGAGGTCAGAGATGAGAACCATTGAAAGGATGGACCCACTCCCTCTCCTGAACCCAGGGGCCTTAAGGAAAGGCAGTGGCAATGCTGGAGTCATTGTGAATTGCTCTGGTGGTCGTGAGACCATTGGAAACTTCCTCCCACAGTGACCTGGGGTGGCCAGTTAACCTCATTTACATGCAATGCCTAACGGTCCATGCTCAGGTGGAGGTTTCAGCTCTGTCCCTTACAAAGTCCCAACCGAACAGCGCAGCAGGGAGTGACGCTCCTGCAAAGAGAGTTAATTCCTCCCTCCCACAAAGGAAATGGCAGATCCTCATGCCTGGTGACTGCTCTCGGTCTGTTTTTAGCTTTTCTAAGTTCCTTTTCTTGACTTCACCATCCTCATAAGTGTTTGCAGCTCAAGCTGTGTCATCTGAATATGTCATTAGTCACTGAATAGCCGAGAGAGGAACAGTCAGCTGGGGAGGATTCAGGACTATATAATACTGATCTCTGCCCTCTGTAGATTATGAGCATTTTTCTAAGTGCCTCTAATTTTAATCTCCCAAGCTGTGGCTTGTACAAAAATACATTCAATGGCCTCCTCTCTAGTGTAATATCTTTATATTAAGGATTTTCTCTTTCACCTCAGGAAGTCAGCTTGGTGGCAGACCATCTCATTTAAAATCTATAACAACAGTGGCATTTTTCTGTGGAAAATTGGAAGTACCACAGGTGATGGATTCAGCTTTTGCCTCTGTCTGCTTACAAGTGTTGGAGATGGAAAAAATCATTTTGAAACACATTGCTGAAAGTTCAGATCTTTCCAGTTAGTGAAAGTAAGTAATTTACTTCTGCCTGTAAGTAATAATTATCGGTATAGAAACCATAGTGATGGAGAAAGACAGCCCAGCAGGGTAAAAGGAGAATGAGAAATCCTGGGATTTTCTGAAAGCATTCAAAAGGATCAGTAAGCAATCTGTCTGTATCTCCTTCCTGCCACTGTGCATACAGGATAGGAACACAATAGAGAAAAAAATAAAAAATTCAATAAAATAAAGCAGGCACCTAACAAGCAGCGTACAGATGACTCTTTTGTGATCCAGATAAGGCCAGTGGTTAGAGACAGGATGCAGCTGCAAGGAATGAGAGATGGGTAAGGAGACAGAGCCAATGTGGGTTTAATCCTGATCTCAGAAGAGCCAGACTCTTTCAGGGCTTCTCTGGGGTTATGTAGGGATCAGACTTTGTGCCCCTGTGAAAACATAAGAGTGGATGTGCATGAGTCAGACCAAAGGTTCAGAGATCAGGAACAGGTGCTTCTGCCTAGGTCCTGACTGAACTTCTGTCCTTATTTGTTCATTTATGTGCTTCCCACCCAGGGCACCACAAAGGGACGGGAGCCTTTTCATTGGCTTCCCTGTGGTTGCTGACCTACGGCTCTAGGCTGAGGAAGCCCAATGGCTCCTGGTGACCACGGGGGCTATTTTCTGTTCCCTACTTTGTTGTGTGCTAGGACAGATCACTACTGTGCAATTTCAGCCAGGTCCATGGCTGGCTTTCAAGGAGCTTATTTTTAGTATATGGCCGTCACATCCTTCTCTTTTTTCCCTTTATTCATCCTCTGCACTAGTTTGGTTATTCAGCAACATCTCCCTCTCAAACAGCGCAGGGAGTTTAGTTTCAGGAGGCTGGGAAGCTGGTAGAGACAGCAGCAATTAGCAGAAGCTTATGGAAAGACCTTTAGAAACAGAGCAAGGCTAACAGCACTTCTCAGCTATATACTGACTATCTGATACTTCTCCCAGTGCTTCCTCCCAAGTGTATTTTTTTTTCTTATTGTGCTGTGAGCAATTTTTCTTTGGTAGACGCTCCTATTTTTTAATGAATCATTAAACTCGTCTGCATTTACCCATCCTTAGACTTAGCACTTTCTGTTCCGTGCCTTAACCAAAACATCTTTCATACTGCCAGGCCTTCCTCCCCGAATTGTTTCTGATAGGTACTACAGCTTCATCTGCAGTCGGTGCCCTGAGCACTGTGCCTCCCCTATCAGCCATTTCTGGCGGGAGTGAAAACACACCCTATCCGCCTATGATATCCTCTTTATTTCCTTGTTGCAGCCCTTTTCATTTCTCCCTGGCTGTTCTCTGACAGCTGCAGCCCAGGCTCCAATCTGCTGCAGGTGGCTCTTTTTGCCCTTCAGGCTTTCTTCACCATTGTGATGCATTAATGAAGTAGAGCTCCCTGTCAGACTTCATCAGCAGTCTTGTGAAGGCAGAATGAAATCACTTCTATTGACCCACTGGCATATTTATAGGCTCCTTCTTTTTTGCTGAGTATGGCAGTTATCACCTTTCCATCCCCATGTTGTGTTTATTCAGCAGAAAGCGAAATCACATCTGTGCACAAGTGGAACATTAATCAGTAAACGTAAGCCACTCATAAAGACTGCCGAACCTATCTAATTACCAGAGCTGGGACAGCTCGCAACACCTACCCCTCAGAGGGGTTCACAACCCCATCAATCCACGGCCCTCTAAACAGAGCCCAGCAAGCTCAGAGACTCTCCTCTTGCTACACTGTCCCCAGAAAGCAGCATTTTAAAGTTTTCCTGGACTTGTTCCTGGTGCCTCTTTTCTTCTACTGCAACAACAACAAACCCACTTGGGAGCAATCTTTTTTCTTTTTTTTTTTTTTTTTTTTAACGCTATCTCTGTTCTCCCCTTTCTTATTCTATTTATCAGACAGAATTACTTCCAACATAATCTGTTCCCATGCATATCTGTGTCTGCCTGCCCTCCTTAACAATTTTTCCCCCTATTTTCCACTAACTACCAAAATCAATCACCCTTTGTGTTATTGGGGTTGGAGTCTATCAATCACACTTGCAATTGTATAAATCTGTAT
Organism: Aptenodytes patagonicus; assembly: GCF_965638725.1. Classification (NCBI taxonomy): domain Eukaryota; kingdom Metazoa; phylum Chordata; class Aves; order Sphenisciformes; family Spheniscidae; genus Aptenodytes; species Aptenodytes patagonicus. The sequence continues at coordinate 40,445,230 of NC_134950.1, forward strand.
TATAATACTAGATAGAGCATAATACTACGTCAGTATGGTAATATTTTCAGTAATGATGCATAAACAGCAAAAGCGTTTGATAAACTGTGTGTGAAAAGTAGTTAGTTAATGTACACGTATCTACGATGGAAAACAGGTGCTGTCAGACAAAGTTGGTATCATTTCTTGCTGAGATTACAGATTTGGCTGCCCAAGATAGCTCTATGGATAGATATACTTTAGCTTCTAAAAAGCTCCTGACTTAGTCTTGCTTCATTCTGATGAAATTAGTAGTTCTCCTTCTGAGTCTCAGTTAAATACTTTATTTTCTGTAATTCTGATCAGCTCCATCTAGAACACATTAAATGGATTAAAAAGTGGTAAATCTATAAATCTTAAAATAGAGAAGCATCATCTTCTGGGGATATTTCCAGACAGTAACCTTTTCTTAGTCCAGTCCTATTTTCAACAGTCAAGAGGAAACTCTTGCAGGTAGATTTTGCCAACGACATAAAAATGTATAGAGTTGTTATAAAGGACAGATCAGTTCCAAAGAGAAAACTGGCTTATTTTAGCAATATGCATTTTAATAAAACTGAATCTAAGAATCAGGATTATAGACAGTATTTATGAGAGAGAGAAGCAGCTAAGAAAAGAACTTTGGGGTCAGGACAATCAACACAGTGCCTTGTGGCAGCGAAGGAAGTAAATATGGCCCTTGACTGACTGATCAAGGGAACATCAGATAGAAAGTGGGAGCTGTTTACACCACAGTGAGATAATTAGCAAAATCCTCTAACCAGTAATGGCCTCTAAGTTTATCACATGTGAGAAAATCAAGAGAGAGAGCTCCAAGAATTATTTCAGTAACAATAAAACCTGATTACTGTGAGAAGCTAAAGATACTCAGTTTAGTGTATACTATTCAGGAGGAAATATGATCAAGTAATTACTCAAAGGGGATGTAAATTTCACATGTTAGTAAACTTATTTAGCTAAGGAGATGAAAATATAGCAAAAGCCTGAGCTTGGTTGCTTATGCTGAATAAATGCAGTGTTGAAATAAGATCTAAGATCATTTTAAAAGTAAAGGAAAACAACCATTGAAACAAGTTACCTAGGTTTGCATTGGTTTCTCTGTCACTTATTTAACCCAAGATAGAAAATCCTCCAAAAATAGATGCCATATTTTAGCCAAAAGTTATGGTATTTGATAGAGAAATTATTTGGTACAATTTTAGATTAGATGATTTTACATCCAAGTAGGTAATAACTCAGGTCCTTTGGGGGTAGCCTTTTCATTCTGAACAGTGCTCTATCTTCATGTCCACTAATGGGCCTCATTTGAACTCTGAAAATTTTACTGATGGCAAAATGGATAATTAAAATTTTAGGGGCTTGCCTAAGCTATTAAAGGAAATTATTAGGCTCTGGAGGAGATAGCTTAGAAATTCATATTCACATCACTAGAATACAGGTCAATAGGTATCAGTTGCAAGGATCATGTAAACCATATACAGTCAGGAATTCAGGGAACTCAAATGTAGATTATTGAAATAATTGTTCATTGGATATGCAGCCTCCTTTAATTTACCTGATAGTTTTAAGGAAACCCATGGTTCTAATAACAGAGCTATAAACAGAGAAATTATGTTCAGTGACTTTATTATCTATGTATTGAGATGAATTTTTGGCTCTTTTCATCTGAAGGAAGGCATGAGCTCTAGTCCTCATGAACTTTTTCTGATTAATGTGTTGATTTAGTCGCACAGTCATGGTTTGTTGCCTTTTCTAGGAGATATCATTGAACTCTAGTCAGAAAATAGCAGATGACCATGTTCCATCTAAACCTCCCTCCCAAATAATCATTGCTGGTAATTTAACATTGATAGATTATAAGATTTTCTTACCATTAATGTTTATTTAACAGGTCTTATTTTGTTTATCCATGGGAGAAAAGAGTGGTCTTGCCCTTGAATGACACTGTTTCAAGTGATTTTCAAGCTTCAGCTCTGTTCGTAAAAAGCTTTAGATATTTCCTTATAAAGGTAAGCTAGAAATCCAAGATAAGCCTTTATTTATGACATCTGAAATCTTTCAAATATAATAGCCTAGTAAGTATGAATTAACAAGACTTTATTATCTTATTGTGAGGACTAAGATTATTCCAAGAAAAGCCAAATGAACTAGAGGATCTTCCTCTGGGATCTGAGTATTTAAAAGAATCTCATCATGTACGTGGAATTGATTATACTGTGTTGAAACAAAATGAAAGAATCAAACAATGCATATTTTTTCTGTTGGGAAAAAGAACAGCAGTTTGTAAGTCACCCGTGATCTCAGCATCCATGTCCTCTCTATATAAGATACTTTGACTGCCTGCTCCCACTGGAGGGGGTCTATTGAGCAGTGGAACTGATACAACCTAAGATTATTTATGTTCCCTCTCCTACAGAGTAAGAGAAGAGAGACCATGTCTACATGAATGTGTATAAATACAACTATAGAATTAGAATCATGGGCATCTGTTTGCCATCATGTTATTACACAACACAGTTACCACAAAGCCACCAAAGACCTCTGTTTCATGGTAGCCTTTCCCAAAGGCGGTATCAATTAATTCAGCCTTCAAACAGTGAGGATGTCAGGGAGGCAGAGAAGGTTCCAAGTGAAGACTACTTTTGCTAGGATTCCTCAGTTCTCCATGTACCCAGCTATAGTACAGTTTTGATATTTGAAGTAATACTTCCACTGCGTGCTTTCAGAAGACGACGACTACTGAAGAGTTGCTGAGACCAGGCACTATTTCCTGGTCTTAGAATTCCCAACTACCAAGACAAGGGAGAGTGTACACATGCATGTACACACGTGAGCTCAAGTACCTTTTTGCCCTGCTACCTTCCACTCTCCAGCATGCACTGGGAGCAATGAATTCTTCCCCACGTGATTCAAGAGAATTGGAGATTTGGAGGGTATTTTCTTTGTCCTCATTTAATTGTCTTGTCTCTACATTCCATCTTTTAAAAATTTGTCAGAAAAAACACCCTCAGTGAGGGCTCATACCTCTCAAGATTAGGTGACCAGTTTTCTCTTGTCAACATTAATTTTACCTTCAGCAAGACAAACACACCTATAGTAGTAACCTACAGACAGTTTGCTGTGAGCAGGTGGGGTAGTTTCTTGTGGACCAAGTATTGTCTGTTATTTAACTTGAAAACAATTTCAGGCTTGTAATACTCTAGATGTAGATCATTTCTATTTGGCTGCACATGCTCAGTCAGCTTTCCTTGCATCATCATGTCTACTGCCAGTGTTGTCCTAAGGAGTTATTTCTGCCACTTGGAGTTGTTCCCACCATGTGCACAGGCAGCATTGGGTAGTCTTTACAGACTGCAGGAATAATGACTGTTAGTGTGAGTTTCATCACAGCAGGAACTGAGGAAATTAATAGTGTTACCTTGAACCCTTTTATAGTGAAAAATGACTCTAGGAGTAGTCTGGGGAGCAGATAAAATAGGTTTAGCCCCTGAATACCCCTTCCAAACTAATTCTGAGGCAAATAACCTCAGAAAGGATAACCTTTGACTCCTGTAGAACATGGGAGGTAGTTAGTGTGTATGATTACTACCTATGTCTCAGCTGAAGACAACAAAACCATCTACCAATGCCATGAAATGACCCAGGGTAAAATAATTAAGGATGCACTTCAAAAGGAGGTTCTTGAAGACTATTATCCTCTCTGTGAGGTGCTGATCTGTTATAAGAAGTACCTTGTACACACAGAAAAGTTTTTCTATGACATACTAATTTTGAATTACCTAGAAAATGAGGTATTGCTGAACATTCAAAATGACATAGAGTCAAGATGGGAAGAGAAGGAGAAGAAAAGAACAGAAAAGGAGACACAATGGCACAACTGCCTGAATGAAATGTAGGTATCTTCTTGTATTTTTAAAAATAGTCAGTAAATGGATCAAGGAAAAGTCATACATCAGAAGACGCTCCTGTCTACAACATGGTATCATCCTTTGCTATGGCTGACTTCCCTGGAAACTGATAAAACAGAAACAGAGTTTTCATTTGCATGATCTCTCTCACCCTTGCAGCTTATACTCAGCATGGACACAGCTCAGAACTGGTACTCCTGTTGCCACAGTGACCGCTCTGCCCAATACATCCTGGTTGCTGTTATAAGATACTTCACCTTATTATAGCTCAGCATCTTTCATAGACTCTTCCAAAGTCCACAAACCTTAACATTTCTATTACTGACATACGTACTTCTCATAATACAGGCTCTTCAAGGGGTAGCTTTTCCTCGATGTCCATTATACATCTGTCATATGAAGTCAGACTGCTGCTGAGGCAGTATGGGTTAATGCCATACCATGTATTTTGACTAAATGGGAGAAAGGGTGGGGATAGAAGGGATGGGAAGAAGTAAGAAGAAAAGAGGAGAACAGCAAAATTTGACAAATGCTTTTCTCAGCATTATGTCAAACATGTTTACAGAACTGCACAAATAAAAAAAATCTGCACTAGAGTCCCTAATTACTATTCTACACAGGGCGAAACACTTCTTCATTATCCCTTTTTGAATTGATTGTGTACATCAAACAGTCAAGATATAAATAAAATATGCCTGCATGCATAATACCCTCACATTAAAGCAGAAGGCAATTAACCTATGATTTTTCATTAATTAAATTAAAATAGCCCTCTGAAAATGTCTCAAATCAAAACAAGTTCCTTGCAGAGTATTTTTTTCTTGCCACGATGCACAGAGTCCGCTTGTAAAAACCATTGGTCCAATGAAATTACAATAAACCTCCCCAATTTTATCACAGGCTACCAATTTTCTTCCGTGACTCCATTGTTCAAAGTGCTAATCCCAATTACAATATTGGTTTTATTTTTCCATCTTTAAAATAATATTTACAGATGCTTGTCCACTATTTAGCACATTGTTTACATTTTATTTTTACTACTTATACTGATGTGCTTTGCAGAATTACAATAGGTATTGATCTGATCAGAAATTTGGCCAAATAAGATCTGACTTTAAGAATGGGTCTTCTTTCTCCTCTTAAATTTATATACACAATAACAAACTCAGTTAGCGTAATGGTTTATTAGTGCTTTATGGTTATCTCCAGTTAACTGAATTTAGGTTATGTTGCCAGAGAGAGGTAAGAGTAAGTCTCCTTGCTGCCCCATACACAAACATATTTCTTGTCGATCATTCTATTCAGATAAATGGAGTTGTTCTAAAGACACCTTCAGATGTCTATTTGCTTTGTGGATTGTGAGGATACATGATCGTAAAACAAAGGGAAGACATACTAGAGACAAGAATACTCACCAAATGATAACAGAATGTCTAATGCAAAATTGCTGTTTATAGGATATGTCCATTTCCCTTCCCCAGATTTAAGGGACAGCTACCCATACAGGCTATCAAGGTCACAGATCAGGATGGAAAAAATGATGGAGTTTGGTTTTCTTGGGGGGTTTTGTTGTTTTTTTTCTGAAACCTGAGGGTACAGAATTTTAGATAGTTCTAGTTATTTATAAACCTTTGATAATAAGAAGCCACAAAATAAACTACCTGCTTGTTGCCTCTTAAAATTGTATCTTCACACTGTAGCAGTGTTGAATTGTCTGTCTTAAAAGAGGGAAAAGAGGTTTTCAAGTATAGAATATATGAACAGTGATGCTAAAGCAACAGTGTATTTCCTTTAACTCGGATATCACTTGCCTTTTTAAGAACTTTATAAATTTTGAATTTACAAGATTTTGGCTATTTAATAACCATAATAATGACTTTTTATGTTAGTGACGTTAAAAATAAGCCATTGGAATACCAGCATAATTTCTTCGGTACAGATCACACATGCTGAGGTAGCAGGAGAAGAAGGCCATGTTCCCTTTCCTAAGTGTTGCTGAGAGCCCAGAGGCCACGAGCAAAAAAGAGCAGAGAGCACTTACTGTGGGGTGGGAACACACTTTGGCATCCAAGCAAAATCCAGCACGGATTCCAGAAGGCACAGCAAAGCTATTGCCTCGTCAGGGCCGCAGTAAGTCTCACAGGAGCAGCAATGACGGAAAGAGAAGCGCAGCGTGTATTCACAATGTGTGTAGGAAGTTGCATATTGAAACATGAAAAGATAAGGACAGATATTTTGTTATTTCTACATTTTCAGACATCACAAAGTGATTGCCTCAGGGAAGAGAATCATCTTGGTCCTTATTTCTTTGTCCATAAAATGGGGACAATACTGACCTCACACAAGTGCTGTGAGAAAACACACATTCGATTCAATTTATAAAACAATGACTTAGCAGAGACCGGCAGGTACTTCTGTTGTGTCACTAGTCTTCAGGTCAGACTTGTCCACAACCTCTCTTCAGTCTTTCATAAACCATGCAAGCCTCAAGATTTCCACTTTCTACTAGGGAGAATCCCAAATTTCTGATAGCCTCAGAGCCTTCAGCACTATTTTCTCTTCTTCTGCCTCTTAGCTGTTGGAAGGTAGTGCCCAGCCATTGCTTTTCTTGGTATCACTAGTGTAATTCTATTCATACATTGATAACTCAATAGCTCATTTACACTAACATATGCTTTTGTGTTCAATATTTGTGGCGTGTTTGCCTGGTCTCCAGAAGGAGTTAAGAGTAGATGGCCAAGGTCCCCTAATCTTGATTAAAGTAGAGAAACAAACAGGTGAAATAAGTCAGACATATCTCTCCTAACAACAATACAGAAATTCATGACACTTTATGTTTTTCCTATTTGAGATTTGGTAATTTAATGAGAAATAATGATCAGAAATTTCAAATTAAGAACTGCAGTTCCAGCTACCCATTCTTCCTAAGATGGTCCAACTGATTAACAATCTAATTAAACTCAGAATAACTGTTCTTCACCTGTATTTATCTTTGAAGATAACTACTTCTATTTCAGACCTGAAAAAGGGCTTATAGGCCTGAAAGCTTGTCTGTTTTTTCCAACTATATGATTTGCTCTAATAAAAGATCTTACTTCTCCCACAAATCTTGCCTTGCATTTATTATTGTATATGAGCACAATTGACATATGGTTGTCTGTTCAAACCCATTTCCTTCCCAGAGCAAAAAATAAATACAAACTCTCACCCAGGTCACAGCAGAGGCCCAGTCAGAAAATTAATTATACTGCCCACATGTCTAAAAAAAGCTATCCTAATTTTAAGCTTGAATTATTGCACCATTTTTTTTTTAAATTAAATGGAAAAAAATCAGTGTTTTAAGAAGCATAAGGTGTTAGAAGTTGGACAGAAAACTCTATCAAGCACTGCCTTCCCAGCCTAGTTATCAGATATTTTGTCTACCTAACTTAACTGATTCTTCTCCTACAAAAGTACTACAAGATATTCATTCATCTTCCTCATGGAAGACAGCTTTCAGCTCATAGAATCATAGAATAGTTTGGGTTGGAAGGGACCTTTAAAGGTCATCTAGTCCAACCCCCCTGCAATAAGCAGGGACATCCTCAACTAGATCAGGTTGCTCAGAGCCCCCTCCAACCTGACCTTGAATGTTTCCAGGGACGGGGCATCCACCACCTCTCTGGGAAACCTGTGCCAGTGTTTCACCACCCTCAGCCTGAAAAATTTCTTCCTTCTATCTAGTCTAAATCTACCCCCCTTTAGTTTAAAGCCATTCCCCCTTGTCCTGTCGCAACAGGCCCTGCTAAAAAGTCTGCCGCCATCTTTCTTATAAGCCCCCTTGAAGTACTGATAGGCTGCAATAAGGTCTTCCCAAAGCCTTCTCTTCTCTAGGCTGAACAACCCCAATTCTCTCAGCCTTTCTTCATAGGAGAGGTGTTCCATCCCCCTGAGCATTTTCGTGGCCCTCTTCTGGACCCGCTCCAACAGGTCCGTGTCTTTCTTATGCTGAGGGCTCCAGAGCTGGACGCAGTACTCCAGGTGGGGTCTCACTAGGGCAGAGTAGAGGGGCAGAATCCCCTCCCTTGACCTGCTGGCCACGCTTCTTGTGATGCAGCCCAGGGTACAGTTGGCCTTCTGGGCTGCGAGCACACATTGCTGGCTCATGTCCAGCTTTTCAGCCACCAGTACCCCCAAGTCCTTCTCGGCAGGGCTGCTCTCAATCCCTTCATCCCCCAGCCTGTATTGATACCGGGGGTTGCCCCGACCCAGGTGCAGGACCTTGCACTTGGCCTTGTTGAACCTCATGAGGTTCACACGGCCCCACTTCTAGAGCTTGTCCAGGTCCCTCTGGATGGCATCCCGTCCCTCAGCTTGGTGTCATCCGCAAACTTGCTGAGGGTGCACTCGATCCCACTATGTCGTTGATGAAGATATTAAACAGTACTGGTCCCAGTATGGACCCTTGAGGGACACCACTTGTCACTGATCTCCATCTGGACATTGAGCCGTTGTCCACTACCTTCTGGATGCGACCATCCAACCAATTCCTCATCCACCGAACAGTCCACCCATCAAATCTATATCTCTCCAATTTAGAAAGAAGAATGTTGTGGGGGACCGTGTCAAAGGCCTTAGATAGACGACATCCGTAGCTCTTCCCTTGTCCACTGATGTAGTCACTCCGTTGTCGAAGGCCACTAGGTTGGTCAGGCAGGACTTGCCCTTGGTGAAGCCATGCTGGCTGTCTCAAATCACCTCCCTGTCCTCCATGTGCCTTAGAACACCTTCTAGGAGGATCTGTTCCATGATCTTCCCAGGTACAGAGGTGAGGCTGACTCAGTTCCCAGGGTCCTCCTTTCCACCCTTTTTAAAAATGGGTGCAATGTTTCCCTTTTTCCAGACACCAGGGACTTCACCTGACTGCCATGACTATTTCAAATATAATGGAGAGTGGCTTGCAACTACGTCAGCTCCTGAACTGTCATCCTAATTTTATTCCTAACAAGTAAATTGAGTTATTTTCTTCATCCAAGGGTAGATAACTGCTAATGTTCTCTGTTTCTGCTCTTCAGCAGTAGAGCCTACAGTGCCGGAGAAGAGCTATAGACGTGTTGCGGATACCTAGCTGACACTTTCATGCATGGTAACTGGCCAAGGCCCTTATTTCCTACAGAGTATTAAAAATGGTTGCATATCTCCATTCCTCAGTCAAAATGCATGTATAGGTCAGAGTAAATTATATTAGAAATACTACCATTTGTAAAAAAAAAAATCATGACTACAGACTACTATTTTTTTTTTCATCCAGCTAGAGTCATTTTATAGGCTCAGCTACATCTCTGTACCTGTGCTACAAAAATCATTAGGCCCAGAAAATAACCACTGTGAACTGAAGGGCTGTGCTTATTGTACTTCTGAGGGATTTGGGAGGAAAAGGCATTTTGTGATTCTAAGCTCTAGGAATTATTTTTTAACCTAGACAGGAAAGATTCAAGTGAGGGCAGAATGGAAGGGCACATCACAGCTCATCCTTAAAAAAAAAAAACAAACCAAAACCCAACAGCAACTTATTAGCAGGACATGGACTGGGTCAGCATTTCTCTTCCAAAGTTACCTGAAATTTACATTTCACTTCTTGTAACACTTTCTCCCTCCCATCAGTTTTTTTTCTTCTCTTCAATTACTTCAATTTCTTTTCCTAAAAGAAACCAATCTGAGAAATTATATTTGATTCAAGTTTGTGATATGTAGGTATCTTTTAGCAGTGAGGTAAAGCAGCTGAAGACCAGTGCCTTAGACACCATAGGTGCTAATGAAAGAGCATGTCACTTATGTTTGAACAGAAATGGAGGCTTTTGGGTTTACTCCAAGCATCTGAAGACTTTTGTGTTTTTCAGGGAATATTAGTCAAAAAAACCCTATAAATTATCAAAAAAAAAGGTAAATTTCCCACTCTTCTCCCCACCCCTCCAAGAATAAATGGCTTGTGAAAGGATATAAAAGAATGGTTTGCAAACCAAATGCACATGGGGAAATTCTTTTTGGCTGCAAAATACTCCCTCACCAGAGTCTCGGGGGACTTGCATAAATACGAAAAGTGGAATTGCAAACAGCTGTGGTGCCATAGGCTATCACGTTTTCCTATGATTATCACCTAAACAGACAAACAAAGAGGAAAAAAAGAAACTGTTATCAAATTCAGAAGGGAGGAGGGTGGGGGGACTCTGCCTGACGTTTTGCCTTAATGGAGAACAGTCACAGCCAGCTTCATCCAGAAAAGCTCCAGCACATGGAACAGCCAGGGTAAGCAGACACATCGCATGCCAGTGCACTAGCCTGACATTTTCTTTTTTATGTCACAGCTTAGGATACTTCAAGATGACTAAACATTTTAGCAAGTTTATGAATCACAGATGGCTGCACTGGCTTTCAAATGTTACTTTTTCATGGACTGGAAAGAAACAAGGAATATAGACAGAGGATGACTCCAGGTACACAGAGTTTCCTCAGGCAGGAGTCTGAAGATTTGCCATAAAACTTTTACTGTTTTTTGCAAGGACAACAGAAGCCAGGAGAATATACCTTAAATACTACCACCATAAATCATTTCTATAAACACGGTGGTAGGGGAAAGCAAGAACATAAACACTAACATCAAAATAATTTTTAAAATTGTAAATGTATGTAAAAATGACATGAAATGATGTGCCGGATCATCATGAATGCATGCCCAAGAGCTCCCCAGATCAAAAACTGACCACAGTGTTCAAGAAAGCTCTGCATCATTTCAGCTCAGTGACAAATTACTGCTTGACTGGACAGTTATTCATGTAAAATTTCCATCTACAAGCACTGGACTGGATTTACTATTAAAAAACAAATAATGGATCACTGGCATTTCTTCATGTTACCTGTTTTGCCATGAGAGAGAGAAGAAAAACATGACAGATACGAAAGTGTTCTAGTATGAATAGCCTGAACATAAGCTCTTGTCATCCTCCTACCTGTCAAGAGAGGAGAAAAGAAGTAAACACTAATTTAAGTTAGTCTAAACTGCCTAAATAAAGAAATAAATAGATATGATTCCAACAAACTGTACATTAATTAGATCTGTCATTTGAAATCACTGCATTATATGCCTCTACAATTCAAGAAAAGCAGAAGAAAGTGTAGGATTACAAATTACAAATTCAACTCATGTAATGAAACAGATACATTGCGCCTTTTCCACAAATAAGGACCGTGATGGAATTCAAAACTGTTAAGTGAGCTTAATTCTTGTCTCATGCTCTAAAGATGCACCCACAGTCTGAGCTCAGAGCAGGTCCCTCAGAGGATTTATGAGCGCTGACTTTCATGGCCTGTGTAGTTTCCAGCCTATTCCAGCCCCTGTTACAGTGCAGTCAAATCATGCTTGAGGTATTTACAGTGATCTGGGGGAGGTCCAAGCTCTGGATATATATCAACTGGTGTTTTATGCAGTAATGCACCTGGTGTTATCACTCCAGATTGCATAAATGAGAATTAAGACGCACAGTGAGATGCTGACAGTGCTGGAGTATCCCACTGTGGAGAGCTCTGCAGCTTATCCTAAACATACAACTTGCATGTAAATAATACGGGAATTAAACTAGTCCGGTCTCAGAAGTCAGGCTGGACCTGGTCAGTTTAGGAGTATAGATACATGTTAAAAGGCACAGAGCTGAATGTGTACTCCAAGGAGAAAGGAAATTATTCATCTCTCAAACTGCTGCCATAGATTACTCTGAGGGTGTAATGTAATTTATAGCAAGTAAATTCTCAGGAGGTGAGTAATTTTGCACAGAGCTTCTGCAGGAGGGAACTGCCACTAGAGTTCAAAGCAAGCAGGCAGCTGATGGCGCACAGTCCTCTTTCAGTACCCAACAAGGGACCGGGGGGAGGAACAAACAGCTGAAGGGGGCAGAGACTGTGAAGCTGGAAACCAGACAGACTAGAAACTTTCTCTGTTGTGACAGGTCTGCTGTAGGACATTTCTAATTTCTGTCCCCAGCTAGTCATTGCTGCTCCCATTACTGCCAGAGGTTTCCAGCCCTTTTCTGTGCTGGTACAGGTCTTTGAATAACTGCAGCCTAACCCAGGACTGTTGTGAGTTTGGGGAGTGGGGGGAAGAAGGGGGAGGGGGCTTGTTTTTAACAATCATGCCTGTTTTAATATCAGCTGTACCTATGGGGCAAGATTAGAAACCTCAGTACTGAGGAGCACACAGGCAGATTCAGGCCCCAGGGTATTACACATGCTCTATGACCTGAGCCTAAAACCATCCATAACACGGTGGCTATGAGGATTATTTCAGTCTATAAGCAAGAATGGGGGTAGTTTTTATGAAAACACTCTTAGCAGACAACAGCCCTCTCTACCTCCTTAGCTTTTCTGTATTGTTTTTTACTTTGTCACACATGTAAATATAATAAATCATAATCCAAGGCCCTGAAAAACAGCATTTAAAATGCACAGTCATTGCTCATGCCATGGAGGCAGCGTAAGAGGGCTGTGCTCCCTACAGAGCCCTCCAGCACCTACGTGCTGATTCCCACGGGTCATATGGGGGAGATTCAGGGCTTCATTCCCCCACTCCAGACAGGCATAATCAATAACCTTATCTTCACATAATACCTGCTCCACTCTGCACTCTGATAGAGGAGTACAAAATCTTCCAAGAAAGAGAACTTAAGTGTTCCCTCTGCAATTGAAAGGTCCTTGGGCAGGAAGGCTGCCCCGGGCTCTTTTTTTATAGCACATTTCAGCTCAGGGCTGTTGTTGGGTGAGAATGAACATGTCATGTGCTCTCTCCACATGCCCCATGGACATCAGCTTGCCAGATCACTGTACTTTACGTGTTTAACCACAGCAAAGCATTACATTCGAAAAACAGTGGGGTCTCCATTTTTATCCAGGGCTTTTTTTTTTTTTTTAAGCTGAATTTTCAGAAAACATACCACTTACCTGCAAAAGTATGTGTGGGGGTTCCCCTTATTGAAAAAGGGCCTTGAGGTATTCTTCTTTGCTCTCCTTTGAAGTCTGCACGTTACCCAGGGTTTGCACTACCTTCATGTGTGAAGAGAGAAAATTATCTTCAACAGGGGAACTCCAAACACAGAGGCACCAATAGCTGGTCAAGCAGAGCCAGGCAAGAAGAAATTCACATACTTTGCCTAAGGGTATCATGTCAAGGGTGACAATCCATCCTTAACACACCACCAGAGTCGGGGCAGCTCCTTGGTACTCAGCATTGCTTGTTTTACAGCAACATCTAGGACTCCAAATTACAAAGGAGATCCCTGTGGGGCTTTGGGAACACAGGGCAAAATGTCTCTCCTTGAAGGCCTCCCAGCCCATGTGCAACAGCAAAGGCTGTGGGCAGGCTGCTGACAATGCAGGTGAGCGGAGGCAGCATGGTGTGGTAGGGGATGGTCTCGGTGGCATTGCTCATTGTGGGCAGTAGCTGCGTTTTATGCCTCATAGCTCGGAGCGGGTTAAGTGGAAGAGGAAGGTTTCCAGAAGTCGGAGTTCCCTCCAAGGTAAGGGACAACATGGCAAAAACCAAAACAATGCATGAACATGAGCTGTATAGATGATGGATGCGCCATGGAAAGATCGGAGGTGAATTTTACATCTCAGTATCATGAAATCATGCAAAAAGGCTAAAAATAACCTCAAGACCAAAGCCATAGGTGTCACCCAGACATCGCTTCATGGGTGTTTAATGCCTCACTATTCCTAAACCATGCTGGTCCTGCATAAGAGAGTGCGAAAGTGAAAGAAAAAGCTAATACTTAATGTGAAAAATAGATCATCCATGGAGGGTGGAGAGGGGTGGGAAGGGCAAATTGGTGTGACAGGAAAATTACCTTTGCAGCAGGACTCTAAAAGGACATGGGAGGGCCAAGCCGGCAGCCGCCAGTACTGAAGCAAAAAGATTTTGCAGTAGTTACTACGTAAGGGTCTGGATGAGAGTATGATCTGTGCCCATTTGTGATGGACAAGAAAGGATGTAGCTTGAAGATGTTCTGCAGAAGAAATCTTTACAATGCAGCTATTAGGTTGGACTAGATGAATCTGTAGACAGGCCTAGCTCAAAGCAAGGCCTACAAAATGGGAAGGACTTTGATATTTTCCACAGTGACAAGAGTAGGAAGGAAGGTATCTGTGTGAGGGTAAGCATGAACAATAACTTCGGGAAGACACTAACAAGACACGGATAACCGAAGCATGGAGAACAGACATAGATCTGTGAGTCACTGACATAGAGCCACTTACTGCAATAATGCCTGTAGGAGGTAGATACGGAGTGAAATAAAGGCAATCTGAAACAGAAAATTAAGGAATGCCTACCAAAAAAAAAAAAAAAAAAAAAAAGAAAAAGAGAGAGAGAGGAGAGAAAAAGACATTAAAAGACATATATTATTTTATGGGGAGATCACAGTTTGTAAAGGATCCTCACAGACCTGAGAAACACTGAATAAAAATTTTATGGGGTCAGTCAAATTGTTAAGTTCTGACTATTTTTGTGTGTGAAAAAGTCCTATTTTCTCCATGAGATGTTAGCTCTTATTACACAAATGAAAGCCTGCTGACCAAAATCTTTTTTTCCTGATGAAACAGAATTTCCCAGAGAACAAAACACCATTTTCTGACTGGATCTTAATAATGTCTTCAGGATATTTCCCATGCTCATGTAGATATTTCTACAGCAACAACAACAAAATGCAACATATGACTTCTGGTCATTCCTGTGTTACAAATAATAAGTGCAAGTGATACACATTTAATTCCACACTATCGCAAATGTTTAGGGCTTTTGGACAAAAAAAACCCCAAACAACAAAACAACAAAAACCCAGTAACAAATGGCATTAACTATCCCTTCAGATATAAACAACCTTAGTTTGCGAATTCCCACACCACCCAGCGAAAATGTCGCAAGGTCAAGCTTCAGATGAAACCAGTCCATGGGTTATACATGTAAATTGCATTGCAGCCCAAGGTTAGGCAGAGAAGTAATGACCAGCATGAAATAGCAAGTCGTAATGAAAAATGCATTGCTATCACAGAGGAAAATATCCAGGTATCTGAAGATAAAAATGTTTTAGATGTAAGCAGTAAATAAACTGGCTTTATCCAGTGTTCAAAGTGCCTGGCTAATGAAATTAAAGGATTGCTCACTAACCTCTCAGACTCCATTCAAAAATTAAGAGTTCTTCAGGATTAAATCAATCAATCACACACACACACTTCCTTAGCCCTGTTCCATTTAGTTCCTTACGACAAGGTCATACGTAAGATGTCTAGATTGCTTGGACTCAGTCAACAATAATTACTTTACTCTTGGCTCCCATCCTTTCAAATTTGTCCCTAATCTGGCATGTTCTCTTCATCAAATCCTTTATGGATGTCTGCTGAAATGAATCGAAGTATTTTTCAAGGATGGATATAATGCAGAAGCAACAGTTAGGGTGTTAAGGTGCTAAATATCTGTAAAAAAGAGAAAGACCCAGGAATGTGTTCATTAACTGGTGTGACATCAGGCCTGATTCAGCCTGGAAAAGAAGATTCGCAGGTGACAGGGGAGTGTGGTGACAGGAAATCAGTAAGGTACACAGCCAGGGCTATGGCTCCTTCATGGCAGTGTTCACTTACTACAAGGAATGGGGAACAAGGTGTTGCTGCTTTTTCTTCCAGTGCCCACTTTACAACATGGATAAGCCTCAGTCAAAACAATCTGTCAATTATTCTTTATTTTTTCTTTCTCTTGTTGCTCAGTCTTCTGGCTGGAAAAGGAAACTACTCTGGGTTCACACGCTGTATGCTTTTTGGAAAACATTTTGTATTTTATGACATTTAAAGGTATCTTATGACTCATCATGTTGAATATACAAAATGATTTTTCAGCTACAACTTTTCTTCCCACAGTTTTTTGAATAAGCTGACTTACCTATCTTTCAGATGCACTTAGCAAAAACATTATGCTTTCCTGAGAGATTCTCAGCAAGACAGCAAATTCAGAATGAAACTACTGTAAGCCAGTCATACATTCTCATACCTGAAATTTATGCTCAACTAAGCAACTAAGAGGGTTAAATTTCTTCCAAATAGTTGGACATATTTAGCTGCTTCTTTTGTTTGAAAATAACTCACTGAAAGACTCAAAGTTCTGCAGATTTACTTGTCAATAAACATTAATCTGCAAATGGTTCATGGAAGCATCCTGCAGCCAATGGGCGGCTCACAATCTGTTTATTGCTCCTATTGCCTGGTAGCTCTTATCACTATAACTGCTTTCTCATAGAATGACTCCTAAAGAGCTTCAAAAGGCCACCAAACATTTTAATTCAAATACCCATGCAAAGCCACATAACATGTTCACTTCCCACTAACACCCTTCTGAACAGAGATCTGCTCAGCAACTATTGATGGAGACAGGAGAGCTGTTTTTGAAGCATCTGCCTAAGGCCAAAAATTTCAAAAGTGACTAATTATTTTGGGTACCACAATTTCAGTGCTTCCCAGACAGACTTCTGTAGGGGATCTGTGTACAGAGTGGAGGAAATCCACAATAACTCTGGATCAGGCACTTTGAGAAGGTCTCCAGGTGGACAGCCAAGAATTAAGGTGTTCAACATCCTTAGGCATTTTTGAAAATTCTAGTTCACTGTGGGGGTTTTTTCCCTAACAGAACTTGAGTGCTTTTCCCTCAGACCTGTTCTCTCGGCTTATAAGATTTTCATAACGTAAGATTTTGGGGTATCATCTTTCAGTTGTCATTAAATTCAGATAACTTGTATCTGTTTTTTTTTTCCCTTGGGGATAGAAAATTTACAGTAAAAAGAAAAAGAAAAAGAAAAAGAGGAGGAGAAAGGGGACTGTGCATATTAAATGACAGGGTGAACTCTCAAATTGCCATAGATATAACATTTGCATTTTTCAAGGTCATGTGTCAAATACAAATGAAATAATGAACCTTTGTTACTCTGTGGTATCCCATGCCAGGCAACTTATGCATCAGCATCAATACAATGGCTTTGATGAACTGCACTCCTGTGCCCTGCTGCTCTAACCTGGAAGTTAAAAAGGCAGCAATTAAGTTTTCTAAAAAGGAGCAAGAAAACCAGAAAAAATGGGGCTATGAGCTGCCAGTATTCTTAATTACAGAATTGTTATTTAATACAAAAGCAAAAGAACTAAACAAAATGTGCAGAAGAAAGGTAAATGGCATGGAACAGGGATGTTAATGAAAAGGTTGAATAGGCTGCAGCTATAAGATTCACATCTGACCCATGAGACGCTTCAAGAAAACAACAAGGTGGGAGTGGGGGGGGAAAAGATAGAGGTGAAGGAACTGTTATTTATACTCTTATGATGGAGTGCACAGCAAAAACATGCATCAAAGCTATTCTTTCAGAAGACACAGGACTGCATGAAAAAACTCTCTCCAACTTGGATGATTTATTTTATTCTAAACTATGTCACTGCAGTGAAATCATGCAGTGCCTCCCAGAAAGGCAACTTATAGTTAACTATATACTGCAAAGGAGGCTGTATATTATAATCCAATTTAGGATATGTTATATTGTATCATTAGAGAACAATTTTCGCTTGGTACAGCACAAAATGTCTTAATGGGTTTAAAACACATGCCTCTTTTCCTTTTCTCTTCTCCTCTCTCAGCACGGCATAAAATGAAGCTATCGGTAACATTTCTGTTCCATGTGCCTTCCTGGGAAGTGTACGTTACTGAAAACGTAATGGGTGATTCCAGAGTTGTATACGCTACAGTCACATTTTGAAACCAGTCATTTCAGGAAATGATTAACATTTTCAGCCATTTCACAAAATGGCTGTTTTATTTAGTCATTCTATAAAATAAGAGAAAGTTCCATGCCTTTAATGAAGTTAGTGAAACCAGTAGGGAGGCACTATGTAAAATGTCTGATACTTTGTTACTTGAATTAACTTAGATAACACGAGATAATTTTTATAATTTATTTTCTTCTAAAGCCATATGGACATCTACATTTATTTCTGAAATCATCCAGTCATATACACCACCTGCCAGAACCAAACTTATCTTCCTAACTGAGGTGACTGCGACATCAGTATTGTATCTGTTTTGCTTTTCAGTGTTTTCATCCATCTGAAGACAGTGCTTTACCGAGAGCTCTGCCTGCAAAGCCTGCGCTGCCCAGGCACCTTCCCGCGGCCCAGGGAGGCTGTGCCGATGAGGGCGGAGGACAGCGCGCGGGGCAGGATTTTGCAAGGGGTGGTTGAGATGGTGCCCTAGAAGTGAAGGGCCAGTTAGCTCAAGGGTATCGGTGGGTGGAGAATTTGGTGGGTCTGCATGAATCTTTTCTGACAGAGTGTGAGATACAGGAACAGGTCTAACCTTTAGTTTAGCAGTAGTTCCAGTTTGGCTGCCTACCACTGTGTCAGACATGGAGGCCAGCGTGACTTCTGGATATGTTGATGCAGCAGAGTCATTAGAAAGAGCGCTGAGCACTGAAAGCAGATTGTGCTGAATGCAGAGGTGGTTGATGATCCCTGATGGTAAGGAGGTTGAGCTAAGCCTACATTTGGGTTTGGTACTGAACTGAGCTGCATATGGTGTGCAGTTTATTCCAGACTGGTGGGTGGTGCTTTTGAAAACTGAACAAAGTGAATCCCCACAGTCCAGTCCCATGAATTATTGTCTGCCATCCATGCTAAGAGCATTTGCTTAATATTCCCTTTGAAAGAGCCCTGGCTTTGTGAATATCTTGCTTTTCCATGCACCAAGCTAAGCGGAGGCTGCAGAACCTTCAGTTTTTGGATGACTTCAGCAGCAAATTCAGTTCCTTTGTCACTCTGCAACACAACAGGGGTACTGAGTAGGAGAAAAATATCAAAAAGCTGAAAGGCCACTTCTGGTGCTCCCTCTGAGGTAAGGGCTCACAGAACACAAAATTTGGTGAGATGGTCTTGGTACACCATTGACACCTTGAAATTGCCTTGAGACCAAGCTTGCATGTCAATAAGGTCAGCTTGCCCTCGTGATGAGTATCCATTGCCTGCGGTCAGTTTTACACCAACGCCATTAGTCAAGGACCTCTTTCTCTTCTTCTGGCACCCAAGACAGAAAGATTTAAAGAGCTCAACAGCCTCTCTTGTGATGTTTGCCTATTTAGATGATAAATGCTTTATAACATGAACGTGTAGCAACACATGCTTTTCTGATAGTATCACACCTGTCTTCAATGCTCACATGGTATATGGGAGATGCTTCTTTAGTCCAATGTTTCTTGATTAGCTTCTCATTGTCACCACACCATAGAATTTCACACCTATGAGCAGTGGAGGAAATATGAAAGAACTAACTGGCAAATCCATAACCAAAGAAGAGACAAATGATGATGAGAGCAGAAAGCAAAAAAAAAAAGTGTTCTTTAAAACTTACTCTGCAAGCAGGTAGTATCAGGTCTTGACTTTGATTTGGGATCTTGGCTTGCCTTTTTGATCTCAGCAATAGTTGCACAGCATTCTTCCTTTGGTATCATGCACTTTGGGCGCTTCTCATACTTTTCGTAAAGTTCTTTTCTGAAGCTACTTTCAAAATCCAGAGCCGACTCCAGCAGTCACTGCAGAACAAGCAAAGGATCCTTATCCAATAACCCCCCTTTTCACAATATGCCTGTTACTGAGTGAAACAAACAGTCAAATAGTCTAGCAGAACATCCAGCACGTCAGTCATTTCGTAGAACGCGTGAAACTTTTAGTCCTTTTACCAAATGAGTGAGTGAAGGAGTCATTTTGTAAAATGACTGAAAATTTCAGTCATTTCAGGAAATGACTGGTTTCATGATACAACTAACATATCATGCGCTAAAGGAAAGGCTTAGGCTGAAAGCATGAAGCAGATCATGTTCTTCAAACCCCCTCTTGTGGCTGTGGGGAATAACGCCATAAAATACCGCATTTTACTGTAATCTTTTGTTTAAAGACTGCAGTGATTGTTCAGGAAAGAAGGAGACGTGGGAGCCCTTGTTTGCAGCAGAGTACATCCTGATGCTTCATATTCTTCCTTGAAAATCTCTGGCAAAGGAGTTAAATTTTTTTCTTAAGTTCTTAAGTAATAGTAGATGGGGTTTGAGCTGGATGCCTCTGCAGAGATCCAGAACAAAGCAGTTGCCAAAAAGGTTCTGTAGGGATGGATCCACTGGCTGTTTTATGTCAGCTGTGACTGTTTAGTATAACTGTATATGTCTTATATCTAAGTACAACTTTCACTTTGTTTTCTGAAAACCATTTTAAAGCTTCATAGCCTTCAGGTAGAGCTGAAACAAAATGAACGTGTTCAGTGAATACTTTCTTAGCAGATAGTTAGCAATGAAGAAGCTTTCACAAACGCTGATGAGCAGCTATTCAAATCCAAGCAGCTTTGGACAAAGCTGCCTATAAGGCAAAACTCCTTGTTTTCCTAAGTAGAAACCAAATAACTGATCCTCTGGTAAAGTTTGAATGCGACTGAAACGATGAGCTGACATTGTAAGATATGTCACATTGTAAGGGGAGACCAGGATAAGGAGAGAGGTGATTGTGGTTTACTGTGAAAATCGTTGCTTAATTCCAAAGTGCTTTAAAAATAGTGATGCAAATTATGGCCGAAATTTTGGTCAACACCATATATCTCTGGTGCTGCCTTCCTGTGGAAGGAAATCAGCACCTTGGCTTTGGGAAATTGAATGTTGAGGACCCGTTTGCAGAAATAGTACCACACCTCGAGTCCCTGTCAAAAGGATAATGCCAGAAGGAGAGTTAAATCCATCGGATTGGATCATTACTTGGTTTGGAGCCTACTCAGAACAAGATCAGCACAGGCATCCTCTGTAGGACTTCAGCACCGAAGCCTTTGGACACCGTCCAGGTCTATGATACCTCATTTTGCTGGCATTCCCCTCTTCCCAAATCCCACACACTTCCTCTTTCTTCCACTATTGTTTCAGGGAATTCTTTTAAATAATTTTTTTAATCTAATTTAGTGAACTATTTTCTTTCAGCATAACTACGGCTCCTAGTTTCTGGGGGTTTATGTATGTATGTATTTATTTATTTATTTATTGTGATATTGAGAGTCAGTGGACATATAACTTCTAAAACAGTAGCCTGAGGGAACCTGGTAGAAGTCCATTTTATTGTACATCATATGCTGGCACAATAAGACTACACAGATCAACTACAAAAGTACTTCATACCAAAACTTACAGGAACTGTGTCTGATCTAATACCAAAGAAAATGATTGAACTGCGTAATTTAATAAAGGCTTACGTTAGTCTGAAACACCCTAAGTAGGGAATAATTTAAAAATATAATCTGGAAAAACATTATTTTATCAACAGAAAAGAAAGAAAACAACTGGTTGTGCTTTTCTTGATTTTCCATGATTTTTTTCCCCCTGTATAAGGTGTCCAAAATGCTGACCATTATTAAGTTCAATATATTACATTTAATGCATAAGGGAAATAGCTCACTGAGTTTGTGCTACATAGGTTTGTAAAAACTGAACTGAAATACAATTTCACATAAAAAATCAGACAGACTTTTCAGGAAAACATTGAAATATTTCATTTTGGAAATGCAACAGTAAAATCAGCTATATAACATTATTTTTCCCCAACCAAAACAGTCATACCTGACAAAAATCACAGCATGAATACTGGCCATACATTTTTTGACAATAGATACTTCCGCAGTGTGGTTTTGCCCATATCTCTATATATTTAGGGAGCTCGATGTTTGGTTCCTGGCTCTGTCACAGTTTTCGTGAGTGCTATAGGTCAAGGAGAGGACTTATAACAGTGACTCTGAGTCTGCTTGAGTGTGTCTAAGTTTGAAACCAGTGAAATTCCACTGTGTTGCATTTCAGTACATCCTGATGTGCCTCAACTCCCTAAAAATATCTTCCTGGAAAGGAAAATTTATTAGTTCTTGTGAAGCACCCTTATGGTGTGACAACAGGGAACAGACATGAGGACAACAAGGGCAAATCAGGACTGGCCCAAAGCTCCTCAGCAGGGCAGGACAAATTGAATTTTTCATTCTTCAACTTACATTAGCCTCACAGGAAGTAGCAACACAACTTCTCCATGTAGCATCCTTCCTAAATGACCTAGGGCACATTTGGCCCAGGGAAGGACCGGACAGCCTTCCTGGGAGACGGCTCCCCAGCCCTGGCCTGATCCCTACAGCCCCCTGTAGTCCCTGTTTTCCTCTATGGCTGCAGGAGGTTTTGGCCTCACAGCAGGTTGAGTGGGTCCTCAAAATGTTGACATATCCCTTGCCTTGCCTTGCCTGGTGGCATAGAACCTGCTATAAGCCTGAATAAAACATCACACAGCATTAAGCTTTTCCATCCCAACAGTTTTAATTAAGCCAGCCAATTCATACTACACATTTATCAACACTAAAACCAGCATTGTTTGCTGAAGTGAATGTAGACATGCAGAGAAGTTCGGTATTAGTAATTACTCTTAAAGCGTACTATACATATATAGCTACTCTATTGATTTCCAATATTTAATATTCCACAGTGACCAGCACAGAGCTAGGTACACTAATGAAAATACAAGTATATTATTCTCAGTCCCTTCGCCAACATTTGGGACATTTATTTTTATTTACCTAATACTGAAGTAAAGCTCTATCCATAATAAATTTATCTGAGTGAGAAGTTACTTTCAAAGACCACAATACTTTGCAGACATATGATGAAAAAAGTAATCTCTTTTTAAACATTACTTGTCTACTTTATTCGTGTTACTTTCAAAATATGTTTTTAAGTATTTTGCAACTATGTCATATATTTAGGGGTTTTGCACTATCAGCCTGCAGACTGGTCAGTCTCATTCTGTGGTTGTGCCGTGCTGAGACAATGCAGTTGTGATTGCCTTTCCGCAGCAGAAGTGTGATAGGTTGGCATTTCTTTCCTTTTTCTTTTGCTCACTCCATGAATATGTTTCTACTGAGTAAGTCAAATTAATTTTCTTTCTCAAAGGTGTATAACCTGTGGACTTCTAAACCACTTGACATTTCAGCTGTGTGTGTTTCTGGAAATAGTTTGCTAGGGAAGGGAGTGTTGTGTATTGCTTCTAGCTATACATTCCTCAGATCTCCCCGTGCTCTTGTTTTCAAGGTTTATTATTATGGGATTGGACTTCAGGAAGGCAGATTTTTAAAGAGCACTTAATTTGCGTTGGTCTCACAGACACTGACTTTTCCTGGGAATTCTGCTGTTGACATCTGCACAAGCAGCTTCGGGTGAAGCTTGACTACATTTGAAACTCCTTCAACTCAGATGCTTTTCCAGTGGTATCTGTGCCCAGAAGGAGCCAAGCTGTGGGTTCAAGACCTGGTATCAACTGTTTGCTTGATCAAAGACTCCAGCACTGGTAGTAATTAGAGAATTGACAACAAAAACTGCAATATGGGATAGACTGTAGGAAGTAGGAAAATGCAGTTTTGGTATGTTTAAATACAAATGTGAATGGGAAAAAAACATTTAAAGGCAAATTGTCAATTCACTAGAAGATACAGTACCTGGTTTTCTTAACCTTTCCATAGCAACTGAGAACAGCCAGCTGAGAGTTTTTTCATCATAACAGATTTAGTGAGTTAAGATTTCCCAACGCTAGATCTTCTAAAAAGCATATCAAACTGGCATTATTTGTCTATCACATCCACTTACCAGGTAAGAAGATCTTGGCATTTTTTCTATAGCAGCTTACAAAAGCATTCAGTCTAGTCATCAGGTCTATTTCTTCTCTTTTAAGTTTTGCTTCTGTCACTTCCACAGCTTTAAGTTGTGACACTTTCAGACCCACACTTCCTCAGAAAATAATGCTTCAAGGTGCAAAGCGCTTCTTGAAGATCAGTTCTGTTCCAAGCTCTGATGTTATTCCCAGTTGTACCACCCTTCTGTCCTGCCTGCTGCAACTTCAGTGGTAGACAATACAGAGAGTCTTTGCAAAACGTTAAGAAACTAATCATCATGAACTGGATTTATTGTCCACCTGAAAAACACTGAAGAGATATTTGCTTGGCAAGAAGTAACCTTTCTCAACAGAGAACAGTTAAAGATGTCTTAAAGGGATCTATTTTAAAACCTTAGTATGTTTAAAATTCCCATTAAAATTAATGAGAATGACTTTGCTTTTACCGTTGACAATTCAGGAATCCAATGCTTTTGAGCGTGAAAACAATTGAGTCTCAAGTCACATGTGACCTCTGCTGCAAAATGAAGACTGGAGAATTTACAGTCTTTTCAGTCTTCTTTCCTGGCAAGGATCAGGCGCTACCAGATAGGGATCAATTAAAGCAATGTGCAAAAGCTGATAATTTGGCTTCCTGGCTAAATTTCAAATGGAAAAATTAGTTGTTTTGGATGATGCCAAAATGGTCAAGTTTTTCTTGGGAAATGGAAAACTATTGAAAAAGGTGAAGAACTTTTCAAAATTTTTTTTTTTTTTTTTAATTTCTCTCTGGTTTTTGGTCAAACGAATTCAACAAGCTTATCACAAACTTACAAATAGTTTCAGCTGACCTGCACTTACATTTGCAGCGAACAAATATACTCAAGCAAAAGACATTCATCACCTCTGGCAACAATGCACATCTTTTTTTCCACGCGGCTTTCCTGAACGCTAGTAAGCCATTAACCATATTTGCTGCTTCCTGCATTCAATTACCAAACACGGTGTGCTTGCCAGACCAGATTTTCCACATGAAAGTATTCAACATACATATATTCTTTGCAATTCTTATCCTGTTCCAACAATTGGTTTTGGTTTTATCTAAACAAGGAGGGGGGTCCATGATCAAGCACGAGAAACACTGTTTCTACATGCTAAATGCAAAAAGCTTGAAGGACCCAAGTTCTTCATTTATAGATGGGAAGAGGCATTGTCTAGTCTGGGTATCCAAATTACAGCACTCAGACTGATTCTCAAGAGTGCTAAAGTGCAGTTTCTTTCTCTACTTTTAATTTTAAAACAATACCCATATTGTATAATTGTAATTTTTTTTTCAGAGCTACCGCTTCAACAGCAGATGCACTCCAGCAATGACAGGTACTTTAAAAAACAATAGGAAAGGTACTTTAATTAATTAATGCACTGTTCGAAGCAGTTTTGGATGCAGAATCTATGGGGGAAGATTATGAATATTTTGTCTGAATGGTTCTTCTGTTTCCCAACAATTCTGTAAATATTTTAATAGTGTAGCAAAAATGATGCATCCCTGATGAAAAGTTAAGAGACAGGCAAAGGAAAAAAAAAGTGATTTCAACCTTTGTACTATTTCCTCCCAAAAATAGGAGATGTAGCCTGGGGCCAGGCAACTTCAACCTTGTTAACTGAGCCATGAGCATCCTCCTAGGAATGACTAGAATTCATTGCAGGCTCACCAGAGCCCTGTAATGGATTCAGCATTAGGCTTCAAATGCAAGAGTTGAACTCGCATGGGCCCACAAAAGGCCTGGGTTGCAAAACAGACAAGAACAAAAGCTCTGTGTGCAAACTCCTTCCCCTACCTTTAGAAACCGTTTTCTGCTGATTTTTTCCCTTTTTGCAAGAAAACCACCTTTTTCAGGATACACTGGCTTCCTAAATTTATTTAATGTGAGAAGTGATTTTGGGGGAGGGAAAGACACATGACAAAGTTGAAAATATATCTGGGAAATAGTGGTAACACATTACTGCCCTTGTGTTTTGCTTTTGGGTTGTTGTTTGTTTTGTGGGTTTGTTGTGTTGGGTTTTTTTTTTAAAGCTTTCCATTCCCATTTCCTTTTTTCCCATAAAAAGGTTTCTCCTGCTCTTTCACTCCCTGCTTTGCTGAAATCCAGGGAGGTGGACCTCTGTGTATCTTTTTAGGATATCTGAGCTTTCTGGAAGGCAACAGAATATTCCCTATTAAACTATAGTGTGTCAATGGCAAAAAGGCTTATTGTAGCTCTCCTGTTTTCATTTTCAATCTGCTCTTGCTGGAAGGGGTAATCTGCTTAGTCTCTGTTGGGTAGGATGGGACCTTGGGAGTTCCCATATTACTTCTTGTCCTGCAGGTTCCCAGTGTTCTCCTCCCTGATATTTTGCCGGGTCCTGCTGAGAGGGTCACAGAACCCTCCCCTAAATCCCATTTTTCACTTGGTATGACACAGCACTAAATCATTCCATTTACACAAACCTGTTCTCCGGGACCATTCAAGGACTGCCCTCCTCTCAGTCTGGCGCTATCTGCAGCATTTGCTTTTCCTTCTTTTCTTAAACGATTGTAAGAAACTACAGACAACCGGGGAGTTTTCTTTGGGAGGCAAGTTACTAAACACGAATGCTGGAAATACAGGACTCCTAAATCCCTCCTCCTCTCTTTATAACCCCTTCCCCCATATTTAAAAGCATGTGAGAGGCTGCCCGTCAGCTCTGTTTCAAGGTTATTTGGAAGGTCTTCACTTTCCCTAGTGTCAGCAACCAGCCATGAATCACAGCTTTCAGCAAAGTAAGGGCTGCCTGTTAGCTAAAGCATTACAGAGTACTCCTTTCAGACTCACCCGAAACACCGCCACAAAGTCTAATACTAAATCCCAGTGATAAGCAACAGTTGAATTTAAACAACATGGGTGTCAAAATCTGTTGGATCTATACAAAGGCAAAAACACTGCACTTTGAGAGACACTGGAACAGTAATACCAGGGGAAATCAGTGTGTAAGCTGTCTGACCTCTTTTTTTTTTTCCCCCCATTCCTCCCTTACTCTCTCTCTCCCCCATCCCCAAAGGAAGTTAAAGATGTTTTTATAATGTGGATGATAGAGATGGCTGATCTGCATAATGAAGCTGAAAACAGCCTGCTTGTGTTGAAGCTCCTCCTCTGCATGTTACATGCCAGCAGAGATTTGCTGTGAAACAGAAGGAGAGCTGCAATGCAGCATTTTCCTCTGGAACTTTGCAGCTGTATTACAGTTCCAAGCACACCACGAAAAGACTTTTGTTTACAGTATTTAAATTCAATTTGAATGGTAGCTGTTAAAAGTAGGCAGATGAATCACTGCACGTCCACTAACACTTTAGTGCTCACCCACCCTAAGGCTATTATGCTTAACTGAATTACTTCATGTTCTCTCACAATTAATTTTACTATTGTTTTATGGTAATGCCTGCCTCTAATAATTAGTGGTCCTTAATACTCAGCTATTAGTGGTTCTTAATACTCAGCTAGAAATAAGATGCCTGGGTGAAAAAGCAGAGTCCTAAAGGAGCTCAAAATATTGAAGAACAAAATCACTAAGTAGGGATGATAACGGCAGTAACCCCAGAAGGGGGAGAAACTTCAAGGAAAACTTCATATTGAAATAATCTCTTATTTTCTTCAAGCACAGCAGTGTTATTTCCTAATAATGTTCACAATTCTTCTGCTTCCCAAACTGTACAATGTCATTAGAAGGTCAGTTGGGATGGCAGTATCTTTCCTCCAGAAGTCAAAGCTGGCAAACATTTGATAACTCCCATCCCAGGCAGTGAAGTAACTGCCTTTTCTCCTTCAAGTCCATATTGCTTTAACATCATCCGAACTCAGCAAGGCAGGATCTTACGAGGTCATTTCCAATATGCTATCCTGCATCCCAAGCCCCAGAGCACTGCTCCAATTTACTCATGAATCTGAACTCCAAATAATCTGGAAAAAGTTAATGTCTTGGTCCAGCTTCTCGCCTCCTAGCCCCTCCACAGAGGTGTTAGTTTAATGCACCAGCATTTCCGTTACAGGTTCAAAACATACTGCAGTTACAAGTGAGAATAACAGCAGTGCTCTTAGATAGTTCCCCATGGAAATAGTCACCAAACCAGTCAGCATAATTATCAGACTCCGGTGAAAAAAAATCCTGGATGAAAAATATATCAGTGACAATGATAAAATTCAGCTGATGAAAAACTCTGACAGAGCTCTGGGGGAAAACTATCCCAATACCCTCTTGCTTTTGACATGATATGAAGATAATTCGTATAGAAGAATTATATTTGCACAAGGTTAGTAATAAGAAATCTCAAATTGGATTTATGCTCTGTTTTTAAAAAACAACTTCCTACATGCTGGATTTAACCACTGATTTCAATAAAGCCAGGAGTTAACTCTCATTGACTGCGATGCAGCCATTTCTCCCTAAGCCTGAAAAATACTTAACTTCCCACACATGTGCACGCAAACAGAACAAAAGAGCAGAAACTACATACCCACGTGTCTCCTCTAACATCCTATATCAATTGCACCTTACAGAACGACGGCTGCAAGCATGCTTTGCACCAAGCTTTCTCTGTACGTTTGAAGCTATAGCATGCAGCATTAAAGCAATTGCAGACGGCTATGACTATTACAAATGATAGAAGCATCTCTCCCCTTCATCTTTCTCCTGACATTTCACTAGAGAAGGCAGTTTTGTGATGGGTCCTTATTTGAATGATCATCCTCTGATTTTCTGCATCTTCTGTTGCAATTGACTGAAGACCGATCAGTTGTTGATAGGTACGCACTGTGAATGTTAAACTACATCACGCCAGAAATGGGGATAGATTTCTCTATTAGCTGTGTACATATAGCCCAAAATAGCAGCCCCCTTTCCCTTGAAGTACCTACACGTTGCTGTATTGCAAATATTAAACAGCAGTGAGTTATTTATTGCCCAGTCAAGTCCTCTCACTCCTGAACATGACAAACTCTGTTGCTTTGCCTGAATTGACCTCTGATTGAACAAAATTAATCACTCCATTTCCACAAAGACTGTACAGATGTCCAGAACATGGGATCTTCCCAGATATTTTATTCTTTTGCTGAGTAGAGTGCTGAACTGCATAATCCCTAAGTTGCTGACTGCTGAGCAGGTTTAGCAGGGGAAGGATCGCTCTTTATGTTCCTATATGCTTCCCTAAGCATCTGCTCTCACCCACTGTTAGAGACAGAATATTAGACTAGGAAGACCCATAGCCCAACCTCTGTCTTGTGATTATAATCACAGTTTAAAGTCACAGTACAGTTTTCATACCAGAATTTGCAGCTAATTTATGCTGGTCCTTGCTGGGAAGAGAAAGTATTGCAAGTCCCCCTCTCCCCCAACAAACCCTTCCACCCTCTGGCCCCACACTCACACCACCAGCATCGGGGCAGGGCCCGCTGGTGGGGGCACATGTGAACCCCGCTCCTGGCAGCAGTCCTGCCCTGGTAAGCACAGGTCACTTCTTTGCAAAGCGCAACTCCCTGTTTTCTGCAGCAGCAGCAAGGACCCTAGAGCTTCTCACTGTGCCATGGAGATGATGTGCTTCTTTCCCTGCAGTAACAGAGCTCACATGAGCCCTAGAAACTTCCTTCAGACCCACAAACCACATCGCAGTTAGGGTCAGGGGAGACATCAAGTTTCAGACGTATGGAAAAATACTCTGGACTTGGGGATAGCCACTTGGACCTAGCTGAATTAATATAGCCACTGATCAAATGCTGAGCGACTTTGGTTCTCACAAGACTCCTCGTTAATTGAAACTATTCAACAAACATTTTCTGCAACCGTAATTCAGCCAATTGATTGTTTATAATCTTTGCCTGTGACTGCTGCTTTCAGCGCAGGCACAATTCTCTTTTCCTGTACTCATTTGCATCTGAGTGTCAGCCTTGCAAACAAGGGTGTATTGGTTATTAGAACGTTCACAGAAAAATGTTAGAGGGACAAATCCATACTTCTCAATTACCTAAAAAACATGTCCTTGAAATCACCTGTGACCACTAATTTTATTCAAACAACTATTTAAACCCAGCCTTGAACCTTGGCAACTACAGAGATATGCAGGGTGTAGCAGGTGGGAAACATTACCACCTTGAGATAACCATAATGCCCATGATGCATTATCATTAGGGGAAAATGAAAATTCACGTACAAAAAAACCCCTTACGTTTCACTGCTTTGGAACCATTTAATATGTTCCGCTTTGCCAGCAGCATAGCTGCCTGGATACAAGACTCAACACATGCATTAGTGAACTCTGACCTTGCTGGATATTATGGTCACAAGCTGCAGTGTTGGGCTTTAGTTACAGAGGCCTTCCATAGTCAGCTCCACTGACAGAGAAGGACCCTAGTGGCAACAAACCATTAGAGAAACTTTCTTCTCCCCCTGTCTCACCAACCTTGAACCTGCAAAGTACCTAGGCTAGTGAAGAATGCCAGAAAAGCAAGGACGTGTGCAACCAAAGTGCTGGACAGCTTAATTAGCAGAGTCACCAGACCAAAAAAACCACAAACCCCGTAATTATTCCATGCTCAAATGCTAGTCCTTCTTTATTCTTTTATGTTGTTGCAATTAAACTGCAGATTACTATTTAATTTCCTTAAATGGGACAGTATTTCATAGAAAATGGATGTCTTCCTGGATCCCCGAACTCCTCTCTGAGATGTAAGTCAGTGTTAATAAAACAGTATTAAATTACCCTGCAGTAGTAATTACTCAGCCTCAGACCTAAGCTGTAAATGGCAATAAGGGAAGATTCCACCCCCCTATAGATATTAGTCCCTACTTTTAATATCTGCATTGCTGATTGGATTTAGGTTTTGGCTGGCTTGTTACTATCCTAATTTGGTTGACTAGAGTTTGATCAAGAATAAGAAGGATGGGTAACGCAAAGGGAGAACAGCATGACCTGATCAAGCAAGAGGCAAATTCAAAAGGTCTTTATTCTATTCGCAGAAAGTTCTGCCAAAGAAAATACATACAAGCAAAATTTAATCAAGTTGATATAATCTAATATACAGGTACCAAGTCCAGATGTATAATTTAAGGAAGAGGCTTTCTCTGATGAAGTGGTCAGCTACCTGGAAAAAGACTGACATTGTCAGTAAAACTCTTTGACATGAGATAAGAGAAAGATGCCCATCTTTCTGAAATGTAAATAAATAACAATAACTAAACACAGGCAAATATTGCATAATGGAAAGACGTCAGTGGAACTGGATGCTTTGACAGGATGGTACTCTTCTGACAACCTGAGTTTCCTTTGTTTCCCTTTGAATTTCTAATGTTCGGTTAAACCAAAGAAGACACCACTGTAAAAGCCTTGTGACTGCCTTAAAATTGTATGTTTCATTAATCTGTGTTAGGGCACAGATGTGCCAGTCCTCTAATTCTTCACTCAGAAGGAATAAAGATATACCTTATGCAGTGCTGTTCCATCACTTTGCTGGGAACAGCCAGTTCTACAGTGCAGCGCAGGCCAAATAATAATAATAAAAATTCATGCTTCTAATCCTTCAACAGTCACAAATTTCAGGATGTAAAAATAACACACTTGAGATGCATTAAATGCTCATTAAAATTAATGAGAATGATGTGGTTCTTACAAAAAGTACAGCATTGTCTAGTGAAGGAACTGTTTAGTCTCACAAGTGAACTGAGAGTGTTAAGAAGTCTGGTGGTACCAGATAAAATACATGACAAAGCTGTATAGAAAAATTCACGTGGCCACCTGGAAAAAGAAAATCACATTTCTGTCAGCTCTATTTTATCACAGATTTTGTTACTGTTTCCACATATATTGAGAACCCAGGGCTTTGTGATTTTTTTCCTGCTTTTCTCTTTCATGCAGCACAATCTCCTCTCTATGTTTCATGGCCTAATTTTACCTTGTTGCCCTTGAAAATCTGTAGTCATTACCAGGCAAAATAATGACAAAGATTAACAAAAGTAGCACACTACAGTTCTCATGTTTGGATGTAGATTTTGACAACTTTCACTCTGCTCCAATTCTGAATACTGTTTAAAGCCCCCAGATCTAAGACCTGGTAAAGAATAGCACAAGTAAATGGGTTTTTCAAGGGAAAAATTTAAGATCAGAAATGGGGGTTCCAGGACTCTGGGCAGCATCTAAAAGGCGTAAAGGAGAGTTGACTTAATATTTAAAATGTTGACTATAATCAAAGATCTTTAGAAATCCCCCACAGAAGTCATTCTAACACGTGGCTTTGGCAAAAGGGAACGCGTTGTAAGCACGCTGGAGCTTTCCAGAGTCGTTCAGACACCCAGTTCCTTGATTATGGCCTTTCTGCAGTTTAGAAAACTACTGCGCTAAAACAGCAGGGAAGACAGTGGAGTCTGGGGTAAACAGGAGGAGATGGGGTCTGTCCCTGTTGGTAGGAGTGAGCTGCTGTGGGTACGTCAGGTCACCCCTCTGCTGCCTCTCCCACCGTTTGTCTGGTCTCTCCAGCCTGGGCATTCAGAGAGGCAAGGACCCTCTCCCACAATCTGTTTACAGATTGATTAGTTCAAATGGCGCCATCTCAGATGAGGCCTCAAGGTACTAATGAATATAAAAAGTGATAAACGGACAAAGACTAATTCCATTCAAGCTAATGAGTGCTTAACAGGACGAGGATTTACCACAAAGAGTTGTCTTCTAACAAATATAAACCGTGCCAGTATGAGACAGAGTCTGGCTGTTTACTGTAGTTCCTTAATGGCAATAAAGCAATATTAAAACAGAGTCAAGTCCTGTTAATTTGTGATGCAGTGAGAACATTAACAACATTTGCAAAAGATGTAAAAGAACAATAATTAATTTGGAAAAAAAACCCTAGAAATATAAAAGAAACGCATTTTCTGTAGGAAGGATTGAAATGTTTTAAGCGTTGCAGTGACATAGCCTGTATGTTTTACCTAAGGCAGGTCTGCAGTAATTGCAAAACCTCAGGCCCGACTGCAGCCAGATTAATCCTCTCTCTCCTTTGAGTCACTAAAGTGTCACTGGAGATTTACATCCTAAAGTGATGCCCTGGGACAGTCCCACCATACAGCTGGTGTCAAGTTACCTGATAGCCCAGCAAGAAAGGACTGTCAATAACCGGATCCCCAAAAGAGAGGCAGAACATTGAATCGGTCGAGCACAAAAGAGCTTCAGTAACAACCATTCAAAACATCAGAAAGCCTGAGGAAAATGAAAAGAAAAAAAAACCCACCACAACAGCAGCAAGTAAGGTTTGTTCAAAGCCAAATGGAAAATTACTAGATTCAGCAGTTGTCTTACTAGGATGTTAGATTCGATATTAAATTTCAAAAGCTGTATTATCATTCATGTCCTGATAACAGTGTAACGAAAAAATTAGGAAAAAATCCAAATGTAAATAAAATAATACTTTATTATTAAATTCCATATGGGAAGAAAGAATGATATACAGTGCTTATTTTCAGTCTTCCTGACATTTCATTTCCCACTCTCTAGTATTCAGTTACCTTAACCAAAGGCAAAAAGTTAGCTACTTTAAAATGCTAAAGTAAATATACCAGCCAACTTCTGTGCAGGAAAACAGGTCACAGAATGCAATCCCAGCCCACTAAATCTGCTTAATGCAGATGCATTCCTTTTCCACTTTGAATCAATACCAAGATTTTCAGGAGATATGCAACGTTCTGCTCCTAAATAAATGTCCTTGTGTCAGTAATGCTGAGCTCCTATTGTTTCAAGAAAGTCATGAAACATATAAAAGATATGACTTTGCAGGACCAGGGCCAAACTGCCTATATGGATATAAAACATGAAATCACATTACGTACATAATGAAGACAGATGCATACAACTAAAAACCCTGAAAGAAAAGAAGAAAAATCAATTATTTTCTCTGATCCCTGCAGTTTTAGTATAGAAATTCCTATCTTCCCAGAAGAATGCAAATGATAGTGCTTTTTTACCTTGACAGCTTTCCTCAAAATACTTTTTTTGTTTCAGATTCTAAGGATGGAGGAGAGAAAGGATTGTGTTATGCTTCATTTTGATTTTTTTTATATTTCTTACTTGATAACTCATTTTTAAAGGAGGAGCTTGCGACAACGGGAGCGAAATCAAAAGCATCACAGGGACATTATTTTTCCTTTTTCAGAATTACATAGGGTTTTAAAAGTAATGCTCTAAAATACCTGTTATCACCGCGCGGTAACAAAAAATGCTCATTTTTTTCAAGGAGTCTCCTGTGTACAACATTCACAGTCACACATGAATGTAAGCATCACCATAGTTAACAGTTACGTTGCCTAGAAATTATGGCCAGAGCTCTAGGATTGGGATTGACCAAAGTCAGCATGCAGAGCAGAGGAACACCTGAACAGGCAACAGAAAATGCTGTGGGGCAGGGAAGTGGTAAATCATAGAATCATAGAATAGTTTGGGTTGGAAGGGACCTTTAAAGGTCATCTAGTCCAACCCCCCTGCAATAAGCAGGGACATCTTCAACTAGATCAGGTTGCTCAGAGCCCCCTCCAACCTGACCTGGAATGTTTCCAGGGATGGGGCATCCACCACCTCTCTGGGAAACCTGTGCCAGTGCTTCACCACCCTCAGCGTAAAAAGTTTCTTCCTTCTATCTAGTCTAAATCTACCCCCCTTTAGTTTAAAGCCATTCCCCCTTGTCCTGTTGCAACAGGCCCTGCTCAAAAGTTTGCCCCCATCGTTTTTATAAGCCCCCTTTAAGTACTGATAGACTGCAATAAGGTCTCCCCGAAGCCTTCTCTTCTCCAGGCTGAACAACCCCAACCCTCTCAGCCTTTCCTCATGGGAGAGGTGTTCCATCCCCCTGATCATTTTCGTGGCCCTCTTCTGGACCCGCTCCAACAGGTCCGTGTCTTTCTTATGCTGAGGGCTCCAGAGCTGGACACAGTACTCCAGGTGGGGTCTCACTAGGGCAGAGTAGAGGGGCAGAATCCCCTCCCTCGACCTGCTGGCCACGCTTCTTTTGATGCAGCCCAGGATACGGTTGGCCTTCTGTGAATCCTGCCTCCTTCCCGCCTGGGAGCTCTCCTGCAGCCCTGAGATAAGCACTTGCGTAAGGCATAGATGCCCAGCCCACAGCTCCTGTCTGCAGGTCTTGCACGCGGTGGAGGATGCCCTCTGATGTGAACGTGCCCTGAGAAACCATCCCCAGAAAGATGACCAGCACCTAAGGCCCCTGGCTGATAAGTCAGGCTGCCTCTTGCCTGTTCATGTGTGGAGATACCTTCATCTGTCAGTCCCATAATTTTGGCTTCCTTTACTGTACAGTGGCCTGCTGTCAATAAAAAGAATGGAGAAAAATCCCAACCTAGACCAGCCAATAGTTCAGTTTAAGATATTTCCTTGGAAAGAGTCTCCCTTAAGCCATGGAGAAACTTGTACACGTGCCTCCTGCTTTGACCAGGAGGCTACCGTATATGCCTTATCACCATCTTCACAGGCAGCTAAGGCAATCCTGATTTTAGTAATCAACGGGTTATGAGGAAAGACTCACAACAAGTTTGCATATGCTTTTCCTTGAGTTATCTGAATTGCTGACTTAAGTATATGGCAACAAAGATGCTCTTGAAGAAGTAGGTTCTGATACTTCAGCTGTATTAACACAGCACATGCAGTGGGTGACATTATTCTTAAAAGGCCGTAAAGGATCCAACCACTTAGAGAAATTAAGTGACATAGCCTGGCTCTTGTTCAAGCACTAAATATGAGGGACCTATGGCCTTGCATTTTGTATCTGTCCTGCCTAAATAGTGGAGAGGGTCAGCAGTGTTAGACTAGGTTCAGTAAAGAAATTAATATTTGCCTTTTTGGTGCCAATAGAAAGAGAAATACAGCAAAACTACCTCTGGTTCTAACGTCTTATTAGGACCGCAAATAAAATGAAAAGAAAGACAACGAACACACCGTAAGTATTTCTATGGCATGTAGACTTTATTTCTGACTTCACTGAGCCTTTAATATGCAGTGGTTGTTCTGTTGGTAAAAATTGCCTACCTCGTGAGTATCACTACACTACGAACAAGTTAGTAGTACTATGTAAATTCACTCTTTGCCAATTATTTCTCAGTTACTGACTGAGAATGTGTATCTTTTACCACGTGGTCCATGTGGGGTAACTTAGTGAAAGAGGCACTAACAGCTCACAGACAGCTATTAACCACAGGG
This sequence comes from Aptenodytes patagonicus, assembly GCF_965638725.1. Lineage (NCBI taxonomy): Eukaryota > Metazoa > Chordata > Aves > Sphenisciformes > Spheniscidae > Aptenodytes > Aptenodytes patagonicus. The sequence goes on from NC_134950.1 coordinate 40,481,149, forward strand.
GAGCTGACCTGCAGGGAGACCATGCACTATCTGACCTCTCAGTAACTTGCTTTCTGACCATGATTTAAAAACTGAATATCAGAGAGAAAGTACCTCTCTGCACCATTTCCTGGCCATACTATCAAATAGAGGAAAAAGCAATAGCCATTCAGGATGTGTATGCCTCTTCCTATTTTCTCCAAATAGCTTACCATAGAAGTTAAGCACAAGACCTGTGTCACAGCAGCAGATGAATGAGAAGGCAAGAAACAAATAATTTAAATATATATTAATACTTCCTACTGGTACTGAGAAACAAATGATAATTTGATTTGCTGAGCACTGTTTATGGGGGACACTTCTAGTGACCATCTCAGTACTACTGCAGCAAGCTTAGCATTTTGCAAAATCAGAAACAAGAAATTATTCTCATCCCACCTTCCCTTCCTAGTCTCTGAGGCAATCAAATGCAGATGAGGACAGGAGAGAGCAAATGCACAAGCCAAATGCTTACTAAACATTTACAAAAGTGAAAGCAGAGAACATTTAACATCACCAGCCCAAACTTTTTTGTCCGCTGGAAAAAAGCCTATCTACATAGGAATGGATCAAAGGGATGATACTGACTTTTAGTATGATCATCCCTAAAAATAACAATTGGCACAATCTTTCCCTATTCTTAACGGAAAATACTTATTTCTCAACTAGGTGAGATACCTATTCTTACAGGTATCTAAAACCCCAAATTAGGAGCCCTCTGTCACAAAAGCAGCAATGTGGAAGAGAAGGGAAAGCTTGGGCTCTGATATCCAGTCGCATGCCCTACCACAAAAGCCAAACGTGTGAGATGACATGCAGATGCAGATTTTCTTTAATTATCTTTCTACAAATTAGTACCTCTGTCTCTCAGAACTCCTCAACATAATCGCTTTCACTGGACTCTAATTTAAGGTGTGTGGCTGCTGTTCTGTATGACATTTCTTCCAGACATGAAAAAGGCTGTAGAAAGGAGTCATATCACACTGTGGCAAAAAAAAAGTCTTTCTTGTACTATTTCCCGGGACTAGTGGCATTATTAATAAGAATAATAATGGTAATCATCATACAGGGTATGTGTACCTTTATTTATTTCACTTGAATCGTCTACTACGGTTTTCTCAAGCCTGCCAATATAACATTCAAAGAGCCAGTTCAATTAGTGAAGTATTTTCTATTAAATTAGAAGCAATGTACTTCTCAAAGAAATCATCTATTATTTATAACTAAAAGGCAAAGAAATATCTAACCCGCAACGTCTTTACAAAATCTTACAGCTGAACTGTTAGGCTGTAAACAGAGCCATGTTAATGGGCTCATTCTATAACAAATTACTTAAGATAGCACAGCAACAGCAATGGTAGATGTTAAACTGTTTTAATAAAATCACAAATCCAAACTGTTCGTGAGAAAACATTAAACATGTAAGTGAAAATTCCCCTACTCGCAAGCATCACCAAAATGTCTGGTGTGGGATTAAAGTGTAGTTCATTGCCTCCCTCTCCCAAATTCTTACTGTAGCATGACAGCGGAGAAGGTCTGGTATTTATTGACCTCTGCTATAATATACCACATATATAAGAGGCAACAATCAATACCTGCCTCACAGTGCGGAGAGAGGAACTTCAGTCCTGTTTTATAGGAAGAAAAAAAAGTAGAAATCTATAAATCTTATCAGCACCAAAGACCCAATGCTAAAGGTTTTTGTCACTGATATTAGCCTAAGTTTAGGCCCATTCTAACATATCCTGCTCAATAAAAACCCAAGGTTAAGGGGGTTTATTGAAACTGTTAATTTTCACTAACAGGAAGAAACTGAGCCAGTTCCTTGGAGTCTGACCAAATAAGATGCCTGTAAGATAGTTCCTGGAAAAAGCCTGGGTGTAGCAGTACGTTGTGGGAAGGAAGACCTATCCCTAAAACTCTCATTTGTCTCTAAACACTTCATCCTTCAAACAGCAAATGTGAAAACTTAGAGAGGAAAGCCTGGAAGAGGCCTCCAGGCTTCATCTGGTTCATCCCTTAGCCTACTACTCCTGCACTGCTTCTGACAGATGGCTTCCCAATCTCTTACAGGCTTCTTATGACAAGTTCTTATGGGTTTTCAAGAAAGCTGCTTCCCAGCCTTGGCTATCCTTACTTTTTTTCCTTGAGTCCTCACTGAAGTCTCTCTTGCTATAACTTAAAATCATTACTTCTTGCTTTACCCATACAGCAAAAGCCAATTGGAAACCTAACCCCTCTCAAGAAGCTATTTTTTTTGTATTTGAAGACACAAATGAAACCCAAATTATTCTCTGGAGAGCATATATTCTTGACATCAGTATAGGCATTTTCTAGACAACATTTTCCCCGCTCTCCTTTAAACTCTATCTTGTCAGTCAACACCTTTTTCAAACACAGTGACCAATACTAACAACACACTGTTCATCTTGCAAGACCACATATAACAGACAAGATTTCTAGATCCCAGTACATTTGCATTTTTTTGCAACAGCAGGTAGCTTGTTGACTCATGCAATTTGCATCCACTATATCCTGTGGATCCTTTTGTGTAGATGAGCTTGTTCTTCCCCTTGTATTTATGCAGCTGATTATACATGCCTAAAAGTAGAATTTGAAGAATTGAATTGTATCTTACTTTTTCCCCTAGCTCATTTCAAATTCTAATTCTCTCCTCCAGGACATTTCCAGGTCTTCCCATCTCGATGTCATCCATAGATTTAATAAACATACTTTTCATTCCATTAGGCACATAACGAATCAAAACATTCAGCAAGTTGAAACTCAGGACAGGAACAAAACAACCTCCCAAACCAACGCAAAACACAATGTTCTAACTTGAAAGCAAACTATTCTCAGCACAATTTTTCAGTGTTTACACCTGCATTATAGTAGTTTTGTCCAGCATGTGAATCTGTAGCTTACTTTTAAATATCATGCAAGTCAACATCAGAAGCCTGAGTTCTGAAAGTTAAAACTTAGAATATCTATTGTTTTCTCTCTCCCCAGATTGTTTGTCACTTTATTAGAAAGATATTAGACTGATTTGATGCACTTTGTTCCCAACAACCCTCCATGATAACTGCATTGTATCTCATTAATTTCTAGGTAAATAGCTATTATAATAATTTTCTGTTCATTTGTTTGTTTGTTTTACCAGGAATTGAAATTACATTGGTTTCTAATTCACAAGCTCCTTCTTTACCCGTTTTGAAAAAGGAAATCTTATTTGTGCTTTTCCAGATTTCTAAAACCTCAACCGCTATTCATGAGATTTCAAAGGTAGCCTTTCACTTCTTGGAAATTGTTTCATCTTGCCTTTTAAGGAGCTTTGGATAAATGTTAGATATTTTCAAATTGGATGGATCTACGTCTTCTGAATTCTCTCTAACCTGTACTTTCTTTATGTCCGAGAAGTGCTTCTGGTTTATCATCCTTTTCTGTTAATTGTATTAATAACCTGAGCATGGTCTTTTTTTGGTGAGAACTAAAACAAGGAACTCCAGAATTTCAGATTCCATCACCTTTGATAGCTTTCCCTCTGTTTTGAGCGGTGGACAAATTTTTCCTTGATTGTTTTCTTACTCACAACATAAGGTAATTTCTTGTTATCCTTTACACCCTATGTAATATGCATCTTGATTTATTGATCTTGCCCTTTTGACTTTGTCCTTACAGGTAAATCTTATTGTTTTTATACTTAGTCTAGCAGCTTGATCTGTTTTCCATTTCTGCGCAGGTCCTTCTTTTGCTCAAGGTCATACGAGTACTCATGAGTTGGCCGCGCTTGTTTTTTTACTCTAAGTCTAGCCTCCCCCTACACTGGGCAGTTTTCACTTGTGGCCTGAGTAACTTCTTTAAAGGTCTGCTGTCTCTCCTGAGCAACATTTTCCTGAGACTTATTTTCTATGAAATCTTATCAGTTAGTTTTCTGAGGTGACAATGTTCTCCTTGCCTTACCTCTGTAAGTTGCTTCAGGTTGTTTATACAGGAGTGCATCATAAATCACCAAGAAATATTGACTTATGATTTTTTAAGACTTTTTTTATAATGTTTTGCCAGTGATAAATGTGGCTTTTTTTGTTTCGAATGTTACCAACGGACAAAAAATAAGTGCTTCCTGGTTTAAAAAAAAAAAGTAGTTTTTATGCTATATAAAAACTAAGTTCAATGTTTTCAACCATTGTATTACAGAAATGGTTATGAGCAGGGAAACAGTGGAATAAGGGATCATTTTGGTGGGCAGGAATAAGTACCCTCACCCTCTCTTTCTTTGCCCACCTTTCAAGACATCCTGCACTTTTAGAAGGTTAAGGAACGGATACTGAGAGGCATAAAAGCAGCTTTACCCATAGCAAGGAAAAGATATCACATGAACAGCCACAGCTAAAAATGGACTCATGCGATCAAATATATTCCCTTAGACAACTCAGGAATACAGTGAGCGCTCAGGTAGTCTGCAACAGTCCCTTTCACAGTGTCATCTTTACAGCTACCGGGCAGAGCAAGCAAACACTTCCAACCAACTCAGGCTTTTGGTACAGGCGCACAGAAATCCACCCCAGGAATTCTGCAGCATTTCAAGGTCAGTCTCCATGGCAAGGGCAAGAGATTTCTGCAGCAAACGTTCGTCAATCCTGCGGCTGTAATAACGCGCTGCCATCTGCAGCACCACACCCCCCGAATCCCCTGTCGGCTGCCGAGTTAGAGGAGCCAGGGCTTTTCGTAATTCCGAGGTCACACACGCACGCTGCCCAATTTATTTAACTCTTTCTCAGCACTTTGCTAATGAAACAGGGACAAAAAACCAAATGCGCACAGTTCAACAGGAAATGCAAAGAGAGCTGAGCAGCAGAGATGAGCTCTCGCTAGTCCAGACATTGCCAAGTGCCAGTGGGAAGGAGAGGGGAGCCCGGAGGATAGCAGGAGGGTAGCAGTGCCATATGCCTACTGCACAGAGCAAGCAGCTATAGATGTGGGAGAGGCTGCTGGGTCCCAGGGCCTGTTGAAGCCAACAGCTGACACCAGTTTGTGAGTCGCTACCCAGACAGTCCCATGCTGCCAGGTTCAGGCTCCAGTGGCATAATCGCAACTGAAAGAGAGAGAAGAAAACCAGTGCTACACCAACATTTGTTGGCTTCCCAATTTCTGGCATTTCTCTTAACAAAAAAAGGCATTTTGTTCTGATCAAATCTCCTCGCTTGCATTTCTAAGCCCTCAAGCTAGCACAGACTACCTCAGGTTTATTTCTAGTGTGATGTGCCATCCTGAAGCCTGGAGCTGGAAAGTTTGCCTGACTCTCTGCAGACCCAGCAGAGCTTGAGCAGCAGCATGTAGGTTTTGCATAACCTTAACTCCAGGCTCACAAAGGTGATAGCTATCCCGCAGCTTGTCACAAGCTGGTGGAGCGAGAATTAGAGGTGGGGATGGAGGTACAAGGCTAGCATTCAAAGCCATAGCCAAGCTCAACTTTCCTTAAAATTTGGGTGGGTGCAGAGAGAGATGTTGGTGAGGGGTGGGAATTTTGTCATGTGGACATTCATGAGACACAAAGAAACGGTTCACATCTGGCTTGAGTCAAAGGGCCCAAGATCTGCCCATTCTCAGGACATCATCCAAAGGCAGCAAGTCTGTCCAGCTGGCTGGGAGCAGTTCACTGCATCATTCACCGTTCACTGCAATTTCCAGTGCTTCCACGCTTGCATCGGTCCGGCAACACTCAGAACAAAACCTTTTGCAGGGCTGGTGAAACCTCCTAGCTGACATTACCAACGCAAGCACAGAAGTGCAAAAGGATAAGCGAGGGACAGTAGGAAGCCTTGTGGCTTCACAGTAAGCACTTCTGTCTTCATAGCATTGCTTTAGGCTTGGCTGGGGATTTAAATGTGGGTAGATATTTCAAGTTTCACTGCACAGCCAGTTCATTTCAGCTTGGCCACTAAATATGCGAAGTTTAACAGCATTATTCCGCTCTCCAGCCCAAGTAGCTTTGCCTTACTAACCACTTGGTTTGTCGCTGCTAGAGAGAAAAAAAAAAAGCATGGAAAAGTTTATTCTAATAAGAGCTCTGAAATATCACAAATCAAATGCCATTCAGGACAAAACTTTCATCAAATTCAGCTCTGATAAGCAACAAGACAAGACCCGGGCTAAATGGACGCATTTTCACATACCTCTAGATTTTCTTCAGTTACTGAATATTCTTTTCCTTTAAACTTGATGACAGCTCCTGAAATAGCATATACTGGTAGTAAATTCTCCTGAATTATCATACCAGCTATCGCAACTGATCAATTTAATTTTGACTGATATGTTAAAGTGATTATAGAGGGACTAGGCTCCCGAATGTAATTGAATTTCAATAGAATTGTGGCACTTAGTTCCTTTCAATATGTAGAATATTCCAGACCTTAAGACTAAATATTAAATCTGCTTAAAAAAAAAAAAAATGCTACAAAAAATTTCCAAACTACCCCCATCTCACTTCAGAAAGTCCTCTCAAATTTACATCATTTTTCACCACATAAAAAAGATGAAATTCAAAAAAGAAAATCCTAAGGAACCAGGGAAAGTTTTTATTGAATGTGATTCATAAAACGTTTGTTTAGTGGAATATATATAGGCCATCAATTTTCACATTTTTGATTAAAAATTCTGACTCACTAATGAAAAATTAACAGATACCTGATCTTAAATGAATTTAAAGGTAAGATTAAATATTTAATGAATTTCATAATATACCTTTCTAGGATAGTAGATGTTTCAGAGCTTTCCTTTTCTACCATGTGAGCTGATGCAGATTAACACGGTTTTTTTGGCACTTAAGAAAATTGAAAATAATTAATCTGTAATGGCATTGATGGAAAAAGTGTTCAAAATGTCAATAAAAGTGCTGCTTTAACAGTACTTCAAATATTCTACTTACGCAACTTGAGACACATTATCTGCTAGACTACACACTTTTCCATTAAGATCTATGAAAATCTGCAGGTGTTTAATTACCTGCTCTCCCATTGTTCCCTGGCTGCAGCAGGAGTAGTTTGAACACTACCATGTAAAAATTAATGTGCAATTTAACATAACGATTATGCAGATGAAATGAAAACTTTCCCTAGTTTCTATTTTGTATGTAAAAGTCTCACACAAATAAACTGTAAGTTGCTTTTCACCAGAAAGAGTTGTTTAAATATTTTCATTAATTTCAAAATATTTCTGACTTATAAAAAGAGTTAAGTATCACTATTGCAATAATCAACATAAGACCATAAAATATCTGGAAAAATACTATAAGAAAAATTACATCTCATGAGAACAGTTTAAATACATGCTCTTTTTCCCCAAAAGGAGACTGTTCAATAAAGTCGTATTTCAGGAGATCATGTGAGTTTTCACAGAATCAAAGCGTGGTTGAAGTTGGAAGGGACCTCTGGAGGGCATCTGGTCCAATTCCCCTGCTCAAGCAGGGCCTCCTAGAGCCAGTTGCCCAGCACCATGTCCAGATGGCTTTTTAATATCTCCAGGGAGGGAGACTTCACAACCACCCTGGGCAACCTGTGCCAGCGCTCAGTCACCCTTCCAGTATAGAAGTGTTTCCTGATGTTCAAAGTGAGCCTCCTGTGTTTCAGTTTGTGCCCATTGCCTCTGGTCCTGTCACTGGGCACCACTGAGAAAAGCCTGGCTCTGTCCTCTTTGCACCCTCCCTTCAGGTGAGATTCCCCCCAAGCCTTGTCTTCTCCAGGCTGAACAGTCTCAGCTCTCTCAGCCTTTCCTCATAGGAGAGATATTCCAGTCCCTTAATCATCCTTGTGGCCCTTCATTGAACTCTCTCCAGTATGTCCATGTCTCTCTTGTACTGAGGAGCCCAAAACTGGACCTAGCGCTCCAGGTGTGGCCTCACCAGTGCTGAGCAGAGGGGCAGGATCCCTCCACCTGCTGGCAATACTTCAACTAATGCAGCCCAGGAAACCATTTGCCTTCTTTGCAGCAAGGGTTGTGTTGCTGACTCATGTTCAACCTGGTGTCCATCAGGACCCCCAGGGCCTTTTCTGCAAAGCTGCTTTCCAGCTGGGTGGCCCCCAGCACGTACCGGTGCATGGGGTGGTTCTTCCCCACATGCAGGACTTTGTACTTCCCCTTGTTGAACTCCACGAGGCTCGTGTTGAGGTTCAGCCTGTAGAGGTGCCTCTGGATGGCAGCATGACCCTCTGACATATCAGCCAGTTTGGTCTCATCAGCAAACTTGCTGAGGGTGCACTCTGCCCCATCATCCAGATCATTAATGAAGATGTTAAACAGGACTGGACCCAGTACTGATCCCTGGGGTACACCGCTAGTCACCAGCATCCAATTAGACTTTGCACCGCTCATCGCCACCCTCTGGGCCCAGCCATTCAGACAGTTTTCAGTCCACCTCACTGTCTGCTCACCCAGCCCATACATCAACAGCTTCTCTATGAGGATCTTACAGGAGACAGCATCAAAGGCCTTACTGAAGTCCAGGTAGACAATATCCACTGCCCTCCCTTCATCTACCAGGCCAGTCTCTTCATCATAAAAGTTTATCAATTTGGTCAAGTTGGAAGTCAGCCATGCTGACTATTCCTGATGATTTTCTCATCCTTAATGTGCCTGGAAACAGTTTCCAGGATTAGCTGCTCCATCACCTTCCCAGGGATCAAAGTAAGGCTGTCCAGCCTGTAGTTCCCTGGGTCCTCCTTCTCGCCCTTCTTGAAGTCTTTCTAACTCTTTTCTGTTAGAGTTTCATCAATGTCAGAAGGACTCGGATGACATGGTTGGATGTTTTTGGCTAAGAACATTTAGTATCCTGGGCCTGAAAAAAATGCAAAGAAAGTCAAGAACTCTGGGATTTCTTCTGGCATTGGTTCAAGATCCAACCAGTTTTTTTGGCAGGCTTCTCATTTTTCTGTTTCATGCCTTGTCCTTTCAATGCAGACCAGCAAAAGGCAAGCAGTATTTAGCTGTCTTGTTCATGAACCCTGAATTAAATATCTTTACATGTATACACAAGGACCTGGAAGGGCATTCCGCTAGGTCTTCATTAACTCCATCCATTGCTTGGTGTTTGGTATCATGCTTCACCCAAGATCAACAGTCCAGGAACCACTTCTGGAAGCATGCATCTGCTTTCTTTCCTTACAGAGGAGACCTCTCCTCTATTTCTAAAGCCCTCTAGTGTGAAAAAGCAGGAAAGAAGACATCCCATCTTTTGTGGAACAGCTCAGTGGTTAAATATCCTGTTCACAGCTCAATGATGCTTAGTTGTATTCATTCCTCAGGTTTAGGTGTTAAATTCAGAGCGCCACCCTCCAGTCCAACAGGGGTTGAGGCACCCTCCACCCTTGCCATAGAAGCTATCCTACACTACAAAATAAGAATTAATTAGCAATGGGACTAGGGAAAGAGGGAGTGGGGATAACAACATGGAATAGTCTCCAGGACACACCCAGACCTCTCCAAGTGAAGGAGTTTTAAGTTTCACTCACTGTTCCCTTTTTAACATTTTATTCAGTCTTCTGAAGGAAAATTTTATCTAATCAAAGCACCCTAGGATTTTGCAGTCTCTCTTCTGAGATTAGCACAAACTATCTGCTTGCATCTCAAGGGAACTGGATGTGATCCCTGCCTAAAGTGACAGATCATTTCTGTCAGGCCCAGCTCCTTGATGCAATGGTGAAGGACCGTGCTATGTTGCACTTGCCGTGATGCAAAGCACTGGTCCCACGGCATCTTGCAACCCCAATCCCAAAGCTCATATTCTTCCTGAACCCTTCAAGACAGAGATTGTCACACCACTGCATCAGCATTACAGGCAGACAGATGAGTCCCTGGGCAATCTGTATCTTTTACAATCCTTTGTGAAAAGAGCTTGTTGCTTTCAAAGATATCCTGGAATATATTTTACATTATTGTTGCCTCCTTAGGTAAAAGGGCACAATTAGACCTTTCATTCTGCAGATGTCCCTTATGTGGAAATTACCTCCCAGCTCTCAAGATAGCTATGGCTGTCAGAGGCAGGTTGTTCCCAAACCTGTTGCAAAAATGTGAGATGGATGAGATCAACTGCTTTGTTAGCCTTGTAGGCTTTCTGATCGAGGTACTTCTTTCCCTGTGTAGAGAGCACAACATGTCCCATCAACGCCATTACAGTTAGTGTTGCTAACTTAAGTTTTATGGAAGTTATTTATAGCTTTCCACATTACCACTCTGGAACTGTAGAAGCCCTCTTTGTCTTGTTTCAAGGCAAATTTAGGTTTGTTCTGCCTGTGCTCCAGACTAACCAAATCAAGAACCTGGAAGCTGTATAGACCTGTCAGCAGGGGATTGCACCCAGACTAATAAGCTCTGTAACAACCTGCAAAAGACAACCCAGATGTTCCCCAGTTTAGGTTACAACCAGGTTGTTATTAAGCTCCTTCACCTGGATGTAGCACAACCTTTGCTGTTCGGGGCTGAATGTCACTCTCAGTCCTGAAGAGCGCAAGTGCCAGGCTTCGCCACAATATGTCTGACAAAATGCGTGAGGCAGTAGTAAAAATCTCACAGTGGGAATTTCCTCCCTCTTTATACCTGCTGCTATTCACCACCAACCCTGACCAGCTGAAAAGACATCATTTCATAGGAGGTTGCCAAATTTTGCTGATTTTGCTGAAGCAAATTGGCTTATGTAATTTTGATCTTTTCACAAAGCTAAAAATACAAAAAAGGGAGTGGAAGGAAGGTGATGAGGGAATCATGTTGAGAGCTTTAAATATATAGAATAGAACTAAGAGAGCAATACTTGTATTCAGTAGCTGGAAGAACCTTTCGGAGCATGAGAGAGAAAGAGAGACACAAAGATTTAAATTCAATTCTTTTCTTTTCCTATTATGCAGGACTGCAGCATCAACAACCAGCAATTGAGAGAAGAGATACATCATTAAACTTATTTATAGCATTAACTACTTTGCATTCATCCACACAAGTGAAACTGTAAAAAGAAGAAAAAAATTATAAAGGCAGTGTGTGGTTCTTTCATTAGCTTGTCTGTAATGTTGGATTGGTCCATAAATTAATGTGTAAAAGAGGACAGAAAAAAAAAAAGAATTCAAAGCTTTGCCATTGTAATTACAGCTCTTTAAATATCAAAAGACACAAAGAAAGATTCCTTTTGAAAAGAGTACCGATTCTCTTGGCAAGCCACTATTAAATACTTGCATAAATCTACAGTCTGTATCCTGCAAGTTGAGGTGACATTGCTATCATGGCTTACAGGTCTTTTCATACGACTATTGGTGCACTTCAGTATTATTTATATATTTTATCAGGACACCTTGATGAGATAAGACACCTTCCTTCTGTCAAGGGTGAAGGGCTAGAAAGTAACAAGTGAGAAAGCTAGCGAGAAAAAGGGCCTTGATCAAAGGTCAGCTAATTGACTTGGGCTGTTCCAGATAGCAGACTCCGAGAGTCTCTTTAGTACAACTCAGACATCCAGGTGCAGTTTCACCATGGATTTACCAGTAGCTCCTCCATAGCATCGCTCATGTGCAAGTACCATGTCACAGCAGCAGACATGCGGCTGCATCCCTCTGCCTTCCAGTTCACACAGTATTTGGCCCCAGAAAGCCACCAAAACTACCAGACAAAATACATTAGTAAAACATCCTCTAGTACGCAGAGCAGAGTGGATTACTAGGCATTGCAATTTCTAAATGAAATGCCACAGACGTCAGCTCTCACCCCCAGGCAACCTTTCTCCACAGTCTCCCAGCGAGTCTCTGCCTTTCGAAGAGCGCCACAGATAACAGATCTCATACGTGACACCTGTCAGGATAAAGCAATGCCTTTCGGTCCTATACATTTCACAGATTGCAAACTTACTCAAGTTCAGTCCCATACGAGAGCAAGTAGCTCAAGATATTTTCTAAAAAGGCCAAATGCCACACTATATGGGGTTTCATAGACAAAAATAATCATGCACTGCACCTGAAATAATTCAGAAACAGGCTTTTTTTTGAAGCTGAACAACTGCTTCCACAAGGTTGAGGTCATTACATGTGTGAGCAGCTGCAGCTTCTAAGGGTTTTTCAAGGGGCTGGCTGTTTCCTCAGGCTGCAGCCTCACAGCTCTCAGGCTGCCCAGCAGAAGTTGCCCTGTTGATGCTCAGTAGCCACAGATAGATCCTGCGTGGAGCTCAGCAGCATTAAGCCTTGGTAATAGCACAGCCTGTCTTCTGATTTGACACTTTCAAATAAAATCCAGGGCACAGCTCATCAAATACACAATGGAAGTAGAGAGTGCTTTGGTGAAACACAGCAATTTTTCCCCAGCTCCTAGAAACATAAGCCAATGCCCAGAAATGGGCACTTGCAGGACAATTTTTATGAAGTTGGGGAACCGGGGTGCCTGGCTGCTCTCCTCATCTTGGTCCTCAAACCAGAGCAGACCAGATGAGACACCATCCCTTCTCTCTTCCAGGTATTAATTTTTTTTTTCTTTTAAAAAGGTAATCCAGCTGCAGAGAGGGAAGTACAGTGTGACCCAGTTGGCCCCCCAATGGGAATGACCTGGACTACAGGAGGGAAGCAGGAAAGGACCACCTCAGCCTTCATTGCTGGGACATACCAGAAACTTAGACCCCAGAAGTAGCGTGGGGCACACCACAGAGAGCTTCTTCCCATAGGTCGTACTCAGGTATTGTGGGTGAAACAGCTAATTACTAAGTGCAATACATTTACAAAGCCAGCTACACAGTTTGGGCAGTATCTCTGTCAATGGTTCATATTTCATAGAATCATAGAATCATTGAGGTTGGAAAAGACCTCTAAGATCATTGAGTCCAACCGTCAACCCAACACCACCATGCCCACTAAACCATGTCCCTAAGCGCCTCATCTACACGTCTTTTAAATACCTCCAGGGATGGTGACTCAACCACTTCCCTGGGCAGCCTGTTCCAATGTTTCACCACTCTTTCAGTAAAGAAATTTTTCCTTACATCCAATCTAAACCTCCCCTGCCACAACTTGAGGCCATTTCCTCTCGTCCTATCACTTGTTACTTCGGAGAAAAGACCAACACCCACCTCACTACAACCTCCTTTCAGGTAGTTGTAGAGAGCGATGAGGTCTCCCCTCAGCCTCCTTTTCTCCAGGCTAAACAGTCCCAGTTCCCTCAGCCACTCCTCATAAGACTTGTTCTCCAGACCCCTCACCAGCCTCATTGCCCTTCTCTGGACACGCTCCAGCACCTCGACGTCCTTCTTGTAGTGAGGGGCCCAAAACTGAACACAGTATTCGAGGTGCGGCCTCACCAGTGCCGAGTACAGGGGCACGATCACTTCCCTACTCCTGCTGGCCACACTATTTCTGATACAGGCCAGGATGCCATTGGCCTTCTTGGCCGCCTGGGCACACTGCCGGCTCACGTTCAGCCGGCTGTCAACCAACACCCCCAGGTCCTTCTCTGCTGGGCAGCTTTCCAGCCACTCTTCCCCAAGCCTGTAGCGCTGCATGGGGTTGTTGTGGCCAAAGTGCAGGACCCGGCACTTGTCCTTGTTGAACCTCATACAGTTGGCCTGGGCCCATCGATCCAGCCTGTCCAGGTCCCTCTGCAGAGCCTTCCTACCCTCGAGCAGATCAACACTCCCGCCCAACTTGGTGTCGTCTGCAAACTTACTGAGGGTGCACTCAATCCCCTCATCCAGATCATCAATAAAGATATTAAACAAGACCGGCCCCAGTACTGAGCCCTGGGGAACACCGCTCGTGACCGGCCGCCAACTGGATTGAACTCCATTCACCACAACTCTCTGGGCCCGGCCGTCCAGCCAGTTTTTGACCCAGCGCAGAGTCCACCTGTCTAAGCCGTGAGCCGCCAGCTTCTCGAGGAGAATGCTGTGGGAGACAGTGTCAAAGGCCTTGCTGAAGTCCAGGTAGACCACATCCACAGCCCTTCCCTCATCCACTAGGCGGGTCACCTGGTCATAGAAGGAGATCAGGTTGGTCAAGCAGGACCTGCCTCTCATGAACCCGTGCTGGCTAGGCCGGATCCCCTGGTTGTCCCGCTCATGCCTTGTGAGCGACATTTGAAGCAACGTGGATTTAAGATTCAGTGGGAAGAAAAGCAGCTGCTATCACAGATGCCCTAACCGTCAAAAATATCCAGTACTTTTTCCACTAACTTGCCTGCTAGTGATGAAGAAAAAGTTCAAGAGCAGACCCTTGAGATACACTGTATTGCCTGCTTTTAAGATAGGCTTGACACCATTTAGTACAACCTATGCACGTTCTTCTTCGCAAGCTAACACGCCAATTAATTATGAAAGGCAACAGGTTTTGGCCTAAAGCCAAATTACAGTGGTGTCATTAGTCTCTGCTTTGTAACAAAATCAAGAGTCCTGCCTGGATTACATTCTCTGAACTCTTCAGTTCAATGATACTGTGCTGTAGGACTCCAAGTAGGTGCTGACACTTAGACACACATTGCAACAGTAAGCACAATGATAGCAATAATCATCCCATATTTGTAAAGGATTTTTCATCTTTAAATATTCAGAATCTCTGTAAAAATGTGACCTCAAACCAACAAGCCTCTCCTGTGCATCTACCCTCCTGAAGACGAAGGGACCTCACCTAGGCTAATACATAAAGTTTAGCCTGGAGGCAGCCTATCCACCAGCAGCACTCCTACCCCTAACCCTCCCAGCCTATTCCTGCTCTCAGCACTGCCCCCATCTCTGAATGTTCTTACCTCTGATTTTGTGCAGATTATCCCTAAAGACTGATTGCTTACAAATTTAATTTCAAGGAACAGTATTTTTGGAAAATAGGTGAAGGCTGTATACATGACAAATATTTTGTTTCAACAAAGATTCTAATTTAAATATAAAGTATGCTATTTACACTAAAAAGCAGATCTGTTGGGTGTACAATATACATTTGAAAACTATACACATGCAGGGAGAAAAAAAAAAAAATCAGTAAACTCTGAAGCAGAGACACGATTTCAAGCGAGATGGTGATCCCCTAAAGATTTTGCCCAATTAGGTTGCACCTCTACCACAACATTTTTAGGTCTCCCTCCTGAGATATCTTCACTTTCCACCCCATTTCATCACCCAGCACTGCTGTGCTACCCCCTGGAGTCATTCGCTGAATTGCTGAGCAGGCTGGTGAAGCTGCCATGAGCTTCTCAACCCATCGATGCACCATGCACAGCCCAGTGATACAAGTAAGCTGGCTGCAGCAAGCCAAGCAAATTGCTTTATTCATAAATTGTAAAGGCTCGGTCCGAATTTCATTCAGTATTATTACAAAGCATCATAGTTTAAGCTAGCAGGATCAATGGCTCATCTAATCTGATTTCTGTATAATGTGAAACAATGGGAATTCACCCTGTGACTTCTGTGTTGCTGCTTCTGATAAAATATTACACAAACATATCAAGGAAACCAATAGAAAACACCTGAGATGTCTATCTACGTTAAAGTTTTATTACTTCTGGGATCTCAAAAGGCTTAGGAAACACCACTGAACATTGTTTCATACATACTCGTGAAAGGGTAACATAATAAAACCAGGTCAAACAACACTGAATATTAAATTTAATGTAAAGTATGTAAAAAAAGAAATACAGGAAGTGATGGAGGAATTATTAAAAGAGAAGGAACAAATAACTGTACCTGTGTTTGTGGGGTTTTTGGTGAGGTTTTTTTGGGATAGTTTGTTGGGTTTTTAACTGGCACACAAAATCATTTTACATCCAAGGAAAGACGCAATTAATTTTCCTCATTTTTTTCTGACTAAATTTGGAGCAGCTGAGAGGTTGGTTATTTCTAACCGTCTTTAAAAATGGACTTATAATGTTGCCATCTGTTGGCATATGACAGATATAGCATCCCATGATTCCAGACAGAGTCACAAAGATGCAGAAAATTAAAGGGACAGATGCGAGAAATACATGCTCTCATTTGGTTCCAGTGTTCACATCTGTTCTCCTCAAACATTTTTCAATCATATAAATCTGTCCTCAGAAGCTAGTACCTTGAAATGTTATGGCATTTCTGGTAATCATAAAAAGCATACTCTACTAGAGTTTACTGCATTCCAAAACATTACTGGATTCATAAAAATCTGGTTTCCATCAACAGGACATAAAGTACATAGCAACATTATTTGTCTGCTTAACTTCCCTCTCCTTCACAAATCATGAGCAAAAGGGTAGGTGACTGATGCAACTGTAACAGAATTGCAAGCACACAATTTCAACAGGTATCCTTAGATATTGTATGTTTACACAACACCTTGAAAGGAAATCGGCATCTCTTGCTAATGGTCACTTTACACTGCCCTGTCCCTGCATTGATCACAGAGAGCGTTACCCCCATCCTGCTAGTGTAAGGGCATTTCTTGTCACTGAAATGGTTGCCTGCCAGTGCAAGCACATCTGTCTTCATTTGCAACGTCACTCATTTCTTTTTACAGTGCTTTTGACAGCCTGGCTGCTAATGCTTTCATCAACCGTAAAGATTTTTCCCTCTCCTTGCTTCCCTGTCCCAGCCCCTCTATTCACATAGCACCAGTCCCTCTCTGGCCCCGAAAGTCCCTTCACCACTTGGATGGTGTGAGACCTCACCGCTCCTCACGGGCAGGAGATTAAATAACCACAAAACCAGACAGACAGTTTGTTCCTGCTCCCTCTCCTACCTGTTACCCCTCTCTTCCTTTGGATCTGAACCTTGCATATCATTTTCAGCCAACAAGGATCAGGAAGCACATTCCCCCCCCCCCCTCATTATTCCATTAATTGGCATGGGGACTAAGGGTACCTGCATATTTGTGACACACACACATATGCTTCTATGGGCAAACTCGTACCTCCTTTTTTATTCATGGATAGGTTTTAATGGTGAATAGAGAAATTCTGCTCATGGTCTTATTTCACCTTGGATGCAGTGAACCCATTTTCACCTTAAGTACAACATACTTCCTTCTCTGTAATACGCTACATAAATTCTCTCTCAAAATGGCAGTACCATCAAAAATTAAAATGCATAGTACAAAGCAAACAATATTGAAGCTACATAAGCATGCTGATAATTCACGTGAACAGTTTTCAGTATTTACAGAAAGCATTGACTGATACAGTTCGCTGGCCCTGTGAGCACTATGTTAAATCATTAAAGTGTGAGCAGTCTTTATTTGTATTGCAATAATATTCTGTAGCCCCAGCCGAGAACCCTGGTGTGCTCAGTGCTGTACAAACAACCACCAAATCATGATCTGCATTTGAGCACGATTTTTTTTTCCTTTAAGGACTGATTTCATCTTTGACAACTCCTCATTTTTCTACATATTTTCAATTATTTTGAAGCATAAAATGACCTGCAGGCTACCAAGTGGAAGTCAGAATTCCTCCACACAGCTCCTGCATGAAACATTGAAATAAGTTGAAGAGCCTAAATATTGCATATTTCAGAAAGGCCAGTAGCCTATGTAAATTTCACAATACATGAGCAATTACATGCTTGGCTTTAGCTGATAAGAGATACTTGGCAACAGGACTGTTTGGTGCCTCTTGCTCCCCAGGAAAATGAGTGTGAAAATGTAATGAATGAAAAATGAAAATCTTTTCCCCAAAAAGATTCTGAATTTAAGACCAAAGCATTTTTTTGTAGCAGCTGGTACTTATCACTGCCTCTCTAAACATGACAGAAGCTTAAAAACAACAACAGAAGTAACCACAGCTTCTTAAGTTTCAGATGCCAGTAAGCAGTAGGACCAGTGATTCAATAGATCCCTTCTGTGGGTTGCCCTCAGCTTAAATCTTGTGGCCACACAGCAGGGCCATAATTTGTATTGCCATGACAATCAAACCCAGGGGATAAAGAAAAGACAGTAAAATTAAGGCTGTCATGTCTAATGTGGAGTCTCTCAGAAGTATTTTGTCTCATATTTAATTACACATAAAATTAATTTATATTTATATACTTGCTAAAATTCAGTCAGAAAGCAGGGTTAGGCTAGGATTTATTACAGAGAAATGCACACTTGCAGTATGTGGCATGAAAGTTTCAAGCACCTTTTCCTTGCAGATAGAGTCAAGGTACTTTTTTGGCATGTGAAGGAAGAACATATCACCTATGTCATCTTCTACAGAACGGAAGAAGAATACTAGTCATCTCAGCCACCTCCTACTTGACTTCCTTGATAACATCACTCACTGCTTCCCTTTCTATATAGCCAATCATTTTTCCAGTTCCTAAAACCTTCTGTCTGCAAACATTTTGACCACACTCATTCAGTCTTTACCTCACCAACCCTCTGCTGAACTTCTTGTCCCATCATTTAGTCATCTTCCCTACTTTCCCCTGATTTTTTCTTTTTTTTTTCTTGTGCCTCCTCCTGAACTCCTGGTGATAAATTCAAAAGTTGATCTACATTTAGCCATTTCTCAGCCTTTTTCAGTTTTTCATCCATGCTGATACTCTATGCAAGACCTCCCACTTGAGCCAATTACTTATACTACTGCCTGTCTCTCGAATTCCTTCTCAAACAAGGGGTTTTTTCAAACTAACTCCAGGACTTTGAAGAATAGCTACTCAACAGCACGCGTTGGTTTTCTTCACTCAAACTCCTAGCTGTGGCAGAGTTTAATGTCACCTAAGTTTAGCCAACTGACCAAAAAGCCTACACTGAAAGTCTAGATACAGTAGGCTAGAGCCTGATAGTTTTAAACTTCTTTGCACAACAAAAATGAAAGACCCTCTGGGAGTTGTTTCCATATTCTTAAGACCCGAGTCATGACTGGAGACAACCTGCCTCTTTCCCTCCATTGACTAGGAAGCAAGCTCCTGACACAGGTGTGGTGAAACTGAGCTGATGACTTCAAGAGCTTTTGAGAAATGCTTGGTGCACTTCAGAAATAAGGTGTTATGTAGAAGAGAGTCATCATGATATCAGACTTCAGCTGCACTAAAAAGAAGAGCAGAAGCAACAACTGAATTTATGAGGCACCCTATTCTGTCAGTCTATGTTAGTCAGTCTCACGTCTCGCCTACTGTGTCAGGGACGTAAGCAGAGAAACACTCGATTTTCTGAATCCTGAAAAGGCTCAAGCACAAATAAGGTACTAGGATGCCTGGCACTTGCAAAATTAAAACAATTCTGGACTTGCATTGAATGCAATTTTATCATTTTTAATTAACATCCAAAAATCAATAAACTTTTAGAGTGCAGGTATATTCAGGTTTAGAGAGCCGTTGAGTAGGGGGTTTCAGTGTGAGGCTGAAATACTTACTTTCTGGCATCTGTATGTTGACAGGCATGACTCATCAGCAGAGCACATTGTGGAAACGGGCACCCCTCTCCAGCCCTGACCTGAGTGGGAGGATGCTGTGGAGTCAGGACCACATCACAGGAGATGGAAGCAAGACCCATATCCGCTCATGTAAACAAGAGGTTAACAGCTCATTATATCCCCCTCCAATAAAGCCACTACTGGTAAATGCAGAGTGATGCATCCTTAGAAATTAAAAGTTACCAAAACAAGTCAATACAAATCAGAAAATGTCCACCTGGTCATTTCTAAAGTAAAAACGCTTGAAGATGCTCAATGCTCCTATGTCACTAGAGAAAGGCTGTATAAAAAGTACTTCTGTTTATTGTATTAGCATCCATTTTCATTAATACCCTAGATGGTATCATTTCACACACTAGAAAAAGTAATTGCCAAAAACGCGCTTTCAAAAACGTATCAATTGATCAGAAAGTGCTAATGAGATGAATCAACTTATGCAGACCAAGGGGAAATATGTTCATAATCCCCCCGCGGCTGGAAGAGACTGAGTACACAGCAGCCTGCAAACAGTTGCAGCAAAGCCCTTTTTTTTTTTTGATGGTTATGTTCAAACACTCCTACACCACTGCCATCTGCTGGCAGACAGAAAATACGAGTTCATTTAAAAAAAAAAAAATTAAAAAAATTAGTAGTGTTTAACCATGAAGTTGTAAGGCTGGAAAAGAAAGCGTGGCTGGAAGTAAGGCAATTGCAAGGTCCAGGGCTGCGGCAAGGCACCTGCCTTCACCACACCACTGGAGACACCCCAAGCTTGGAAAGCACATCGCCTTCCGCCAGCGGCATCAGCAGCACTGAGAAATATTACGGCTCCCTCTTTAAAAGTATTCTCCTTCTCACAAGAAAAATCGTCTTAAATGTTCTTTCATCAAAGACAACAACAAAGCTCCTATTGACTATTACAGGAGCTTTAAAAAGCACTGACCTGTTGGATAATACTTTTTTTTTTTAACTGTTAAGATACGTGATCAAAAGAAAAAACAAAAAGACAAAGTACAATGCAAAGTCAATACACCACAACATTTTCTTCCTCTCGCTACTCAGTTTAGGTTTTCCATGAAATGCAGAGGAGTCTCTGGTGACGGGCACAGCAATACATGGCAGAGACCTCAATAAGACTTTCCTGGTAGCTTTTTGAGTGCCAAAGTGCTACACAATTTACACAAAGCATTTAGAGTGCAAGTGCTTTATGATTTGGCCTGGCCAAAGGGTGGGTCAGCTGTTCAATACAGATTGGAACACCGACAGTGAGCTTTTCTATGCATTTCTTTGGGATTAACTGACAAGAAGGAAAAACTTTCCGTTCTGAAAACCTAGTTATCAGCCCCAAAACCAGAGCGTCCTTCACAGCTTTAGAACTGGTTAAAATTTTTCAATTTAAAAAAATGAGCTTTTTGATAGGATAGAAAAACAATTATTATTATTATCATTAGCAAACAATTTAAGGCCACCTCTGGGACCCTCTTTTGGGAAAGAACTTAGATTTTGTGATTTAATGAGTTTTCAGGATTTTTCAATAAAACAGGATTGTGCCTTAGGAAACAAACAACTCCGAAACTTTAACCTATACATTGACACATCTACATTATTTATATTTATATATTATATTTATATATTATTTATGACAGGATCTAGGAGACTTGGTCATGGACCAGGACTCCTTTTAGCAGTAAGACAATATAGAAACCTACGGGGGGGGGGGGGGGGAACCAAACAAAAAAACCACCCCTAAAAAAACCCCAAAGCATCCTTGCCTTACCGGGCAGGGTTTCTAAGGTAACAGAAGAAGAAATACAGTGAAGTCACAAATGGTGGATTCCATCTATCGGTTGGCCAGTGAATCATCCTGGTAGCAATGGCAAGAAGTTTCTCCGAGCTGCCTTGGGTTCACATCACAGAATGCAGCAAGCCGTCCTGATGTCTTGCCATGGACAGTAGACACTACTTAGGGATGATTACTTTAAACTAGGCAGCTGTGTAAAAGCCAGCTGAACCTCGGCTCATGGCAGGGGAAGTACAAGGAAGCCAGATGCTGCTGGTCAGCATCAGCCTTCCTGGTCACATCACTTAACAATCCTTTATAAAAGCACAGAGAAGATGAAGATTTTGAAGGAGGGTATGGAGATAAGTTGGTACTGTGAAAAAGAATGATGGTATTTATATGAAAAATTAAAAGGCAGATAGAAAGAAATTGGCATCTTAGGCTACTTCAGAGGAGAAAGTTGGCGTATTCACAGTGAAAGAAAGAAGGTGGGTAGGCTGGGAAGGAACCGTGAAATGAAGCTTGTGTGCGATGTGCTAAAGAAGTGATAAAGTCTAAGCAATGCCCTGAGGGGGGGGGGAATCTTTTCAGCTGTGTCCTGCACATTTGAATAGAATATCCCATGCCAGATAGATGTTATAATAACTGATACAGAAAATTAGAAAAATTTTACCTGTGTAATTGGATTGAAAAGACCTTCTCTCCTGGAAACGCCAGAAAAATCTTCAACAATTGGCTGTAACATGCAAGAGAGGCAAAGATGACACCAAAAATATACCTTCCTTTATAGGTCTGCATGAAGTAAGAAAGCAAGGTTGTCTTCCGAGATTAAAAAAAAGGATGTGGATGTATGAATATGTAACAGAAAGGAAAGTTTGTCTTCTTTTTATATATTATATGTATGTTTTATATATGTACATATAAAATAAAACATGTTTGTATTTATACAAATATAAAGGCTATAAATATAGACCCTTTGGGGATTTGAGTTAATGGTTGGACATTCATGAAGAGATATCACAAAGATGGAATGAGGGGTTTTTTTTTCTCAGGTGGGGAGGGGAAGGTAGTTTGACAACAGAGTAAGTTTGCAAGCGTAGAAATAATAGCAATCTCTGACAAATACAATTTAACTAACACACCATTCAGAAAGAGAGAGAGAAGAAACAGAGGAATACAAGCTAAAACCAGGCCGGATATCCAAATGACATGTAGTCAAAGTGAATCTTATCACCGCTAAAAACAGAACTAGGAAGAAATCATCAGGAGCTTGTGAGAGTCACTTATGAGGAATACAAGGGAAAGAAGCAGAATAGGAAACGGCCTCGCATACAACTGGAAAAGAAAAGCTAAAGTGATAGCAGGTAGGACTTCCAGTGATCTTAGAGAAGCCAAAGTGAGGATGGGAGGGAAAAACCCAAGAGCTGAGAGCAGATGAGTAAATCAACACTGATAGATTGACAGCCAGAGAACAAGCAAGAGAGATGTACCCGATGAGCAGTACTAGAGAAGACGGAAGCAGTGGAGACAGAAGGCACAGTTTGCTAAAGAGTAAGTTAGGTGAATGATTTTTTGAGGGGAGTTTGAAACAAGATCATAGATCAAACTAAAATGTAAGAGAAAGAAAGCATGCAGCTAATATAGAGTGAGTACTTGATACCGAAATTAAATCTGAAGTATTAATTCCCATTCAAGTAAAAGAAAAGCCTATCTATGGTTTAGTTTTTCGGCCTATGATCTAGGCAGTCTCAAGAGATCAAGCTTTCTCTTTGCCCAGGAGCCCAGCTTCCATGATCAAATATTAAAGCATGTGTGTTATGGAACATAACTAGATAAATGGAGCATCATAGAGAAGTAAACAAGCAATCTGGCATTGAGCAGAGATCTTGCAAATGAGGGAGGAGAAATATCAGGATTTTCTTTCAGTTTGGGTTTGGAGTCTACCCTGAATTTGAATTAAGTGTCAAGATGAAACGTGAGTGTAGTTAATTATTTAAAGATATGATGCTTTGGGGAAAAGCCTTGGTTTTTTGATAATTTATGACTAATTTTTAATCTTTAATTTTTTTATTACACTTTCTTTTGAATAATATTTTAAGCAGTGCGTCCTCTGAAGTTCCCATGAGCTCCAATTTGAGTTTGGTAAACAACATGCTTTGGAACTCAGAAATAATCTTCCATATTCCAAATATCATAAACTTGAAAATGTTGGAACACTTTTTTTTTCCTCCTTTGTGCAGTTTTTTTTTCTTCTTATAACCTTGAGGGACTGTTTTGGATGTAATGCAAAATACTGTATCTCACTTGTTCACTCATGCCCCTAAGCTCTATGACCAATAGTAAAACAAGTACAGAAGTACACCCTGTACTTTGAAAGTGTAATAAATGCCACAAATGCTTATCTAGATTAAGTATATTTTTTCCTGATTCCCTTATCAGTGTCAGCAAGTATGGATTTTTGGTTGATTATTTATTTCTAACACTGTTCATTTGGAGGGATTAGCTCACTCCCCAAACTGTGAAGCATTGCCATTCCCATTCAGAAAGTGGCTAATCTAAGGCCTAAAACAGTTAAGTAATAATGCGATGGCAAATCTAATGTAGAAACTGCATCTCATGACACTTCATCTTCTACTCTGTCCATTGGACTATATAACCTGACAACCAATGCGATGCAACTGACTGCAGCTCTTCCATCCCACTTTTTGAAAAGTAGTGCTTTACTATTCTAGTAAAAGGTCCCTGGATCAGGTATTTAGAAAGCAGCTATCCTGACTGCGTATCATCAGTATCCTTTTTCAACTAAGGAACATGAGATATGTATCGCAACAAGTATGACAGCAATAAGTAACATCAGATGCGTGATAAACTCTTCAATAGTAACTGGTTTAGACCTATTATTTGTACTTAATCAGAGAAAGAAAACAGATTTCTGAAGGCAAAAAGTCTGGTACTATACTTGGCCAATGAAAAATGTTCTAACTTAATGAGAACTTTATTTCTACTCATTGTTTTTATATCTATAAATGGTCATAAAATGATCCAGTTTCAAAAAACTCAGAATTCTCTGAAGATAGAATGAATCAAATTAAACGAAACTTGACTATAACCAAATATTTCAGTACTGAAACTAGTAGCAGCCTCTCGGAGAAGTAAACAGACCCAAACTTCATGCAACTGCATCTGCAATTGAGGTAGCATTCAGCCTTCTTTAATAACATTAAAGTTGAAGGATATTAAAGATCACATGGCCAAAGCCTCTGAGAAATCTAGTAGTAGGCATCAGCAACCTTAGATGCCACTGGCACAGGTGAGATCCCAGCCTTTCTGAGGAGCAACATAGATCTCCAGGCATCAGAGCAACATTCTATTTCGGACATGAAGATCTAGCTCGAAGAGCTAACAGCACATCCTAGCTCAATATCTACAACAGGGGACCATGGTTTATGGATCACAGACTACTTCCACGAGGGACCAGACCCCAGAGTGGACTGATACTTTCAGTGCTTAACACCAATCAATATTATTCTGAATATAGCTGCAAGTTGGTTTGTTCATTTCTTTATTTGGTTTTGCTTTTATTCTTAATGCTTTTCTAATAAGCAGCTAAGCTGTCAAGGTTTGTAGAGTGACTTCCAAACTGACGATCTGAATAGTGTACATCTGCCCACAGGAATAAAGGTGCCAACAAGACGAGTTGTTTATCTCTGGGCCCCAATGGCAGAATACAGCTACAAAGGCCAGACATTACATTTGCAAGAAGTGACAGAGTTTCAGCATCAACTTCATAATTTTAGCAGCCATAACTGAAAACTATCTAGACATGTGAACGGCAATAAGGAAGGACAATTACATATGGGAAGATGAAGGTCATTGTAGTGTATAATACTATGTTGTTGTGTATATTACTACATGATAGCTGGAACCTAACAAGGTCAACCTGTCACCAAAAAAAAAAAAAAAAATCTTACGAAAGTAATTACAATGGGCAGATATGCCAGAGTGCCCCAGCTTTCATTTGATGCTCTGTCTAGGAATTAAGAATGGCATGATTAGTGTGCAAGAAAGAGAGAATGATATCAACAAACCTACTGAAGTAAAAAGAAAGGTTAATTCTACTGTTGTATACTAGAAACTTGTCTATTAACCCAAATATTGTTTAAAAGTCATCAAAATTCCTCAACCTTCTTTTCTCCTCATTTATGATTTTTTTTTTTTAAACTTATATGCTTTAAATTAATTGCAAGTTTCTAGAACTTCAGGTTATTAGATTTTTGCATTTTCAGCTAAGGAGCTGTTTCAAATCAACTGTAAAAACCCATAGACAACAAATGATTGCCATAATTCTTCTAAGAGGAAGATGACAACATGGCCAACCACCCACCAGCAATTGACCAGTAACTTGAATGAATGAGTGGGAGCAAGAGTGAAAACAAACCATAAAGATGGTATGAAGGTTGTTTTAGTTGAAAGCACTCTCTCATGCCGTAAACATACCTTAAAGTAAGAAGATTAAAGAAAAAAGTTTTCTCTCCTTTCGCAAACCTCATTTTATTAACACTAGAAAATTTTCAAAATAAAAACATCAAGGAGATTAAGAATATCTGTAACTTGACTTGTAAAAGGTCTTTGAGACCTTCTGAAAAATAAAATACACTTCTTAAATGATACTCTAAGTTTAGGCATTATACATTTAAGTAAAACATCAATAATCTCAATTAAAGAATTAGCTAGTATAACAGGATTTGAAATATAATTACTATACAGAATGTAAATTTTAATTTTGATTCAAACAGGGTCTTAAACTGCAGTTAAAAAAAATATTATTTCTTTAACCTGAAAAAACCTAATGTCCCAAGACCTCTGCACACCCATTTGAATGAACAACAGTAGAAAATCTGTTAAGGCAGATAAATTGTTGCCATTAGATTTCAGAAGGAGCAGTCTTTAAAAGGACAGAAGCCTACTGCCCCTTCCTTGCTGCCCAATGCAAAATTCCATCAATTTACAGCTGTGGCAAAGTTATTGAATTAAAAAAAAAAAAAAAAAAAGAGAACACTCATTCTGCTCAGCTCTAAGTTTTGATAAGCCTAAATCTCAAGAGTTTAGATGTTAAGTCAATCTTTCAAAAAATTCAAAAGCAAGAACAAGTCCATGTTTTGATGCTCTGATTTCAGAGCAAATATCCAAATCCAGGCAAAACGTAAGATTTTGGGTTTATTTTGAAGTCAGTGCGAGTACTTGCAGTAACCTAAAACTCTGTGAATGCCCATAATCTTGACTTTAATTGACTGTGTTTTCTTTACAGAGCTCTGCATGTACAGATTTCTTCCTGGAAGCGTCATTTTGTTGTTTAGAACAGACTGATAGATTCATCAAAACTAGAAGAATTTTTATCATTTTGTTTCAAGAAAGCGATCATCATTTCTAGGTACAGAAATATTGCAGGACCATACCTAACAGCACACATCTCATTAATTGTATTGGAATCCTGTTGGGAAGTATGAATTTCTTCTTTTTCCCAGTGATTTGTTAACATAGAAGTCAGAGCTGGACTTCTCGATCATTTTGACTGCACATGACTAATACCCGCTTTAGAATGTCTTTATTTGAGAGTTTGTGAAGTTAATTGAGATGCACTCAATGCAACAGATACTACAACATGGAATATCACGTCTGGGCTTCTCAGCTGAGACATTCCAGACATCAGCATCGAACCAAGCACTCAGCTTCACCTCGTCACAATTTTCTAGAGAGAGGTCTTTTACGAGGAGACTTCCACTCCTACCAGTTCCACAGGACATCGACCTGTTGACCCACTTTTCTTGGGTCTGGGCAGCCACCAGCCCTACCAGATACAGGTGCTGTGCGGTTATATTGCTTATCATTTACAACTGGATGTATCATTTACAACCATTTTGGTCTCTTCCTCCATCACCTGCTATTAATGCTTCCTTTAACCCTTTGTTCACACTATGTCCAGAAATCCCTTGCTCTGCTTCTTCCAAATACAATACTACACAGCTGAGCGCAGACAACCCCATGATCTCATGACCACCCATTTAACAGTTGCTAAAAATCACTCTCAGGTGATCCAGAAAAGTCTTAGGTCCTCAGTATAACAGTAGCTGATGTTTGTCTTCATCCTCGATATTTTCCTATTCCTGAAAAACTTCCTAAAGGAAATTTTGAACTAAATCTATCCTCAAGGATTCAAGAAGCTGCTCTTTGAGCAGCAGTTTACTCCACGGTTAATGATATCCAAAGCTTACAGAGGATGCAGACCTCCTCTTTAAAATAAGTCTGGTTACCACCTCCTTGCAGACCTTTTACCTCAATTAGCAGCAACCAGACAAGTTAATCTCACCCCTGCTAGCGAGGAGGTTTGCTGTGGTTCAGGAACTGGCATAAGCAGCACCCTGACTGCCAATACGGGCCCTCTCCCAGATGCAAATGCAACACACCACAACACCATCGTCAGAGGCACAGGTTATCCTAAAAGCAATCCAGGTACAGGGACAGTCTAAGGAAGCTCAGACACCAGAAAACAGAAGAGGATTAAGACAACACAAATGCTATTTAAAAATTCTTCCCTTTTCGCACCGCCTCTGTGCTGCAGCTCTTGAAGGAGCACATACCACGTCTCATCTACTGCACAAGGGCTTTCCATGGATCTGGAAGTTGCAGACAGCAGATTCGGTTATACAATGCACTCCAAGGAGCTCGTATTATGTATAAACCCTTTGGCAGCTTAGTTTCCCATCTAACTTTCTATGTTTTAAAACTACTGCCAGAGCTGACATACAGGGGTTGACCACTGCACGGAAGTGATAGGGTCAGCAAATCTGTCCCTCCTTACAATACATTTAGCTCTACAGGTGGTATAGAAACAGAAATGCTAGCATGAAAACAACACTGAGCTGTCTGACTGCAATCAGGGCTTCTAGCATGTCCATGAAGTCTCACTTCCATATGCATTCAAACTGTGCACTCTCATTTTTGCGTGTGTATATAAGAGCCTAGGTTTTCTAAACTCAGAACATAGGCGTTGGTCCTGAGTGCATTTTTATCTTCAGTTAAATCTTTTTCCATCGATGCCTAATGATCTTCAGTTAAATCTTTTATTATTAAAGAAATATTTAGTGTTTTGCACTGAACTCTGGACTGATGTCAAAGATCTGGCAGATCTATACAGATTTCTGTGCACTGGAAGAATGACTACGAACCACCCTTTAAGGGACACTGAAGTTTCCACTCTTCATAACCAAACACCAAGAACCTTCAGTGCCCTTTGATAACAAGACAGCTCTGCATGCAGTCTGCCCACATAGACAAATGTGAGGAAAAAAAAAAGTTTGTCGAGGTCCATTCTAACATCTACGTAGCACATTCAGTAGCTCTGGAAGGTACACCAGAACAATTGTGAAGATGGGATGGCAAGAAAAGCATGAAATGAAAGTCTCCCCTCAAAGACAGGAGTAGTGTTCAAACATTGAATCAGCATTGTATCCTAGGTGTTTTCACAAAAAAAAAAACCCACAACAAAAAACCCACAACACCTGTTAACTGAAGAATACCTGCTTTTTGAGACTGATGTGCATTCAGGATGTAACTAACAGGGATCATCACGAAGAGTATACGTGATACTCTTACTGCTGCTATTCAAAACTAGAGAGCAGGTATTGCGTGGCAGCAGAGTCCTGACTCAAACAAAATGCAGTAAGCATGCTAAACACAGCTTCTAAGGCAAACATTATCATCTAGCTCTAGTTTACAGGAGCAAAGATGCCTGGAGTAAAAACTCAACTGGCACCAGCTGCTCTAGGCAGCTAACTTCATCTTCCCACCTCCACTTTCTCCTCCCACACCACAGTTTATGCCGCACCTTTCGATTCAGGGAGCACATGCCTCAATATGTTTGTGGAGATGGCACGTAGCACTATGAGCTGGCATTTTTTTGTTGTGGTTTCTAGCAGGTAATAATAAGAGTCAATAATAAGAATTTAAATGCCTTTTTCTTCTTACCTGTTTGCTGCAGTCGATCTGTTAGTAAGTTTTTTTGAAAACGTGGAAACACATTTTGTGCACACATAGCTTGCTTTCGGAAACTTCTGTTAGCATTCTCGCAAAGCCCACACAGCTCCAGGCACTGTGCAAACTTATGGGAATATGTAGACTGAAGTAAATACAAACAAAACAGTAGAAAGAAATATCGGTAGATATAAAAATGAGGCCAGTAATAACACAGGTTTATAGTACAGGTTTTAATAAACAATATTGCACATTTTAGTAGAGACTGAGTGCATGTGACAAACTAGCGTCATTGATTGCTCCACAAAGTTATGTTCTCAGAATTTATTTAGAAAGCTGCCCAGAATGCTAATATAATCAAATATCTAGTGCATCTCAATACTGCAAGTGACACTAGTGTAAAATGTATTGAACTAACATGGATTTTTTTTCCCCTCCAAATTCTCATCTGTCTGTTCAGTTAAATGTGAAGGGGAAAAGTGCTCTACAATGTGAAGTCCGGTGGTTTTGGGTTGGTGTTTTTGGTTTTTTTTTTTTTTCCTTAAAAGAGAAGCAAACAAACCAAATTTCAATGGCTCCCTCTGCTGTCATGTCTTAGAAGTTTCATTATATTTGTAATTTCTTTTTTTTTTTTCCTGCCCCAGTCAGTGAATATCTGGCATTTTCACACATCGTACAGTGTTCCAGCTCTGAAGAGTCAAAGACACCTATATCCAAAAGCAAATCCTCGAAGTGCAATTAAATACCTGCTTATCAAGGCTGGAACGGTAGCATCCCTTCATGTTTGCACGGCAGCTACGCATAGTATCAGGAAAAAATATTTATGAAGAGTTTATCGTCTTCATCATCAGCTTTGCAGTCAAGCTGGATTTAACTGCAGACAGAGATACGGATTTTGTCTCTAACAAAGCCAGATCACTTTGCATGAAGCAACTGTATCAAAGTAACAAAAATTTCAAAGCTATGGGAACAGTCCGAGAAACAGAACACGTTTCTCCTAAAACAAAAAATACTCCACAACCAATTAAACAAGCTGGAGAGCTATGCTGCCTCAGGCAAGCATTTTACCTCACTCTTTGCCAGCCCCAAGAGACAGATGATGGAAGTTACCTGGCACAGGTGAGTAGCAAAGCAGCAATACCAAGGTGTCTTGCCACGCAGCTGACAAGGACTTGCCTGCCTCTCAGCATCGTGGTAGGAAGCTTAGCGTCAAGCACTCCATCAGGGACCTAACTCCAAGCCACAGAAGTCAACAGGTCCCTCAAAACAACCAGAACTGGACCCCAAAATCTGCCATCCCACACTTAAAGAAAAGAATAAGGAACTCTGGAGGACGTCATTTATTCCCAGCAACGTACAAAAAGGGAGGGTAATAAAAAGCAACAGTTTTCCATAGCGCTCAGTCAAAACACAGAAGTGTAAGTTTAAGGGGAAAGTAAAATACTTGACTATTTCACTTTCTAGACAGCCTGTGAAAACCACCTCCCTCCCTCCCCAGGCACACAACGTGTGGAGGGAGGCAGCCGAGGAGGGACCCGCTCAGCGAGCCCAGCGCTTCCCCCGCAAGCGGTGCTCCTGCCACCTTGGCCGCCCGGCAGAGGCACAGGCTGCCGAGCGACACATTCCCCTAATGCTTCCCTAAAGTATATTTGGTGCCTGAGGCTAATGGAACGACTGCAGCGAATATTTCCATACTGGTCACAGAATTTGCCCCGATTGCTTCTGTCTTCCTTCCACTCCGAACCCGATACCTCCCAAACGGGGAACTATATTTACCCCTCGCGCACTGCAACATTTGATGGTCTCATGGTTCTAAATTAAGCAGCTTCTGTCATGCCCGGGACCAGCCGTAACCCTTCTCTGTCAGGTCTCCACATCAGACTTCTTGGTGCATTTGTGGTGCCCTGCCTAAACCATACTTAGATATACACACTTAAATAGCCAGTGGTCATCTCGCTCATCTGATGGTGAAAATGAGATCACTGGATGTTCCACACCGCACTTACCCCACTTTTCATTTGGTATGTATTTAAACTGGTGGAAGACAGTCTTTCTCTCTCCCCAAACTGCTAAGGTAGCACTAACAGCTACAGTCTAATTTTGCCTAAAGATTATACCCAGTTTATTTACCTAGATTGCAAGTACAAATGACTTCATCAGTTTATTACAGAGGTAGATACCATATACAGGCATCAGCAGGAAAAAATAACTTAGAATGTCCAAAAAGTTAAAGATTCCTCATAAGGCACCTCATAGTGCTATCAAACACGCAAATATAACAGTGGTCTACACATTTACTTACCCCCCAGATTAAATCTTTTGACACTCATGTTTGTAAGAAGTTGCATCTTTATTTCCTCCAGTTCAGTCCGACTGCTGCATGCTTTCTGGTTTACTGGTATTACTTTCCTGACTGGCAGGGCTGGAAGGAGCAATTTTCATACAAGAATTGCTGATATTAAAAAGCAAAAAAAACTTTTGGCCCATTTATACCTGCCCCTTCAACATACCTGATGCTGAAAAGCAAGGGGGTAGAAGAGGAACACAATTAGTTAATGCAAGCAGTTAGCAAGCCCATCCTCCGTGCTTTTTTAGACAGGAGAGAGAACACAGCCTCCCAGAGTTCCTCTTGCATCTATTCCAAACTCTGCCTACAGAGCTGGAATAATTATCCTGACTTGGGATCAACTGAGTGTCAGAAAGTCTGAAACAACAGTTCGTGAAACTTATCTTTACAGTATTTGCATGCTCAGTTAATTTATTCCCTAACTCCTGCTAGGTCAAGAAGCGCCCACATGACTGACATGAAACCAAGGCATGAAGGTTAAAGCATGTTTGCTGTTCAACAGAAAGTCTGAGGTACCAAAACCAGAAAGCCAACCGTATCCTGGGCTGCATCACAAGAAGCGTGGCCAGCAGGTCGAGGGAGGGGATTCTGCCCCTCTACTCTGCCCTAGTGAGACCCCACCTGGAGTACTGCGTCCAGCTCTGGAGCCCTCAGCATAAGACAGACACGGACCTGTTGGAGCAGGTCCAGAAAAGGGCCACGAAAATGATCAGGGGGGTGGAACACCTCTCTATGAGGAAAGGCTGAGAGGGTTGGGGTTGTTCAGCCTGGAGAAGAGGCGGCTTCGGGGAGACCTTATTGCAGTCTATCAGTACTTAAAGGGGGCTTATAAAAACGATGGGGGCAAACTTTTGAGCAGGGCCTGTTGCGACAGGACAAGGGGGAATGGCTTTAAACTAAAGGGGGGTAGATTTAGACTAGCTATAAGGAAGAAATTTTTCAGGCTGAGGGTGGTGAAACACTGGCACAGGTTTCCCAGAGAGGTGGTGGATGCCCCGTCCCTGGAAACATTCCAGGTCAGGTTGGACGGGGCTCTGAGCAACCTGATCTAGTTGAAGATGTCCTTGCTCACTGCAAGGTGATTGGACTAGACCACCTTTAGAGGTCCCTTCCAAACCAAACTACTCTACAATTCTATGAAAACAGAAAAAAAAGACAACCCTGTCCCCTCCTTTTCTATCATGCTGTTAATCAGTGAATTAAGCCAGAAAACTGTGGATACCAAATCCTTTCATTTCATCACACTGCAGATGCACCTGCTCTCCCACATAGGTATCGGATGAGACACTCATTTTATTTGCTCCCCCGGCAGAGGTACACTCTTGCACATTTGAGCCGGTCCTGCTCCAAACTCGCCAGACATGATCCAGCTGTGAATCAGAAGCCTGCAGCAGGCAAGGGGTGCTGCTGAGCTGGTCAGTCTGGTTGAGAGCAATCGCTCGTTGCTCTGCCCCAGAACTGTGTGGATACTGCTCTGTAGAAGTGGGCACACAGGCAGCAGAAGTGCATAACAAAGTTGACAACTAGATGAGCACTTGCACCGATAACAACCTAAGACCACAACGTATAAAAAGGACTTTTTCCATCCTAGCTCTCAC
This sequence comes from Aptenodytes patagonicus, assembly GCF_965638725.1. NCBI lineage: Eukaryota > Metazoa > Chordata > Aves > Sphenisciformes > Spheniscidae > Aptenodytes > Aptenodytes patagonicus. Next base: position 40,514,261 of record NC_134950.1, read on the forward strand.
TCCCTCGTAAGTAATAAATTAACTTGGGTAAAGACATCTTCATACCAGCATTAGAATAATCTGAGCTGTGTAAATTATGGTACACTTGAAATGCATAATCTGTTACAAAAGGGCTCTACCTCTGTAAAGAAGGCTGAATACTCAGGTTAAAACCTGTAGAATATAAGAGGTAATATCCAACAGCATCTCAACCCTGTTCTGGAAACAGAAGTTCCAGGAAGGAAAACCTGGATTCCTAAGCACCATTTCTTTATTTCAGAAAGTACTTCCTCCAGCAACTACACTTCAGCTAAAAGCAAAGGATCCAACTTTCACCTGGGAACAGGTTTTCCTCTGCTAATTCCTGCAGGCCCTGACACGAGCGTGAGGGAAGAAATCAATAGCAAAGTGTGAACCCAAGCCAGTAACTAACCCAACGTCAAGCACGTTTTGTCTTTGTACAGGGACAGAAGCACTTGATTCAGTGGGAGTGCAGCACCTGCCCCCATCTAACTCCTATATTTAGTTCTCCTGTAGGTTGCTTTAGTATGCTTCCTCTGGAATACCAAACACATTTAAAGATGGAAACTTCGACCAAATTCTCTCCAAAGGTAACTAATTGCTGGAGCTCAGAGGTGTTTTTCCAGGGGAAAACAGAGAGTGTGGAAAGTCTGTGGATAGTCCTTCTAGACACACCTAGTAACTGAAACTTGCCAACTGCATTTCTGTCATGCGCAGCATAGATTTCATTTTGCAAAGTAAATGCCATTTTGCCTGTAGAATAACATTCCATTTACCATCCTCATAATTTTTCGTGTTTGCCTAAAGGTTCTTTTTAACAGAGAAAATCCATGCTTAACTTAGCCCTTTTGAGAAAGTTCTCAATGGACTCTTTTGTTCTTGGCTGTCAAATGAGTCATGTTTCTACTGCAGATATATTAATAATTTTAAAAAAATGTTTTGCTATAGGATTTTCCTCCTTTTAAAGGTTTTCTGAATCTATTCAACTTGCATTGAGCTATTTATATAACTCACAAATCATAAAGCAACTGAACTAATTCATTGAAGTAAAAATCCAGAAAGGGTCCAGATTTAGAAAGTCGCAGCTAGCTGGAGGCTAGGAGAGCACGCCGGAGGCAGCTTATGCTTTCCTTGCTCTTACGCTGTTCTTGAAGTGTTTCACCACTGGTTGTGGTCAGAGGCAGGGTATCAGGTTAGCCAAATCTTTGGTCTAACTGGCATATCCATTCTTATATGATGCAATTTGTGGCAAGCTTTTGATTGTAAAATATCTACAAAAAGGGCTGGGTTGAAATTTCAAAATATTTTTGTAACAAACTTCTTGAACTTGTTAAAACTTAGGACTAAAGTATCGTTTCATACTTTCAGGATCTCAGTTCAGGCAATAAAATGAAATTGTTTCATTTACATATTTCATGTATTTATTTTTAGGATCTTTTCTGAGCACAATGTTATGAATACGAAGACACATGGAAGTGTTCAAAGTACTTTGATTTAGAAAGAATCAGGAAAAAAAAAATGAACTGAGTGCAATTTAATACATTTTTACATCCCACATGTTGGTTCATTTCTCTGTAGAGTTAGTGGGGTAGAAGACTCCTACAAATGTTTTTTGGGGTTTACATTGCAGTAAGATTTTAATTTGATCTGTATTGGGTATTAGCCTTGGTGACATTACTGACCACGGACTTTGGGCTTGACTTAAGTCTGTGAAGCTTTGTAATTAAAAAGGACATTGCCCCAGAACTTTTTGCAATACAGAGCGTCCCATACAGATTGCGAGAACTACAAAATTGGATCCAAATCAGCCAACAGTAAGCCTTCTATTATTAGTGATGTGAGCTAGATGACAGGGGAAGGCTAAACTGTCTTAAACGTCTCCTGCAAAACTTCATACTCAGAGGTGTAGTCTCCCTTAAGACTCAGCACTTCTGTTCTCGTCTTTGAAATGCTGCACAGAGCTCATCCTTCCTTAAATTTGCTAGCAGATTAGTGGGTAAATTACTTACCAACCTGGGTGTTTCCCTCTTGACTTCCCTCCTCAGGCAGAAGTGATCCAAGGTTCAACCTTGGATGCAACCTGGAAAGTTGCAACTACCAGAGAACCGCAGCCATCCTGGGAGCAGGCACCCTACTTTCAACTCTTTCCTCCTCCCCGCATGATGAAATATCTGTGCTACAGTTCTTTTCTCCCAATTCAATCTTAAGGCTGAACAATGCCAAGTTACTATCAACAAATTTATTTCAAGATCCCTTTGCATCCATTTCCACACCCTCTCTACCCATGATTCATCCTGTACCTCCCCCATTAAACCCTTCTCAGTCCCCAGTACTCCTCTACCTTCAGTGTCCTTGCCCTAGAGTTTCCATGTATCCCACCGCTACTGATCTCTATTAACCCTTTTCCCAGTCCACAAAAAAAAAAAAAAAAAAAAAAAATTAAAAATAGGGCAATATATTTGCTGCCAGCACATTCTTCCCTCAACTATCCCCATTTCCTCAGTCTGTCTTAATTACAAGCCTCCAAGTCCGGGGACATCCATTTGTGAAGAGTCTAGTGTCTCACCCTTTGCATGTCCTTCAACTCTCCTGTAGAAAATGTGATTTATTATAATAGGATTATTACATTATCAATTAAATATAGATGAGTTGATGCCTGCTGGTGGTTGACTAAGTATAAATGTAAGAGTTACTGCATTACATTTTGGCATTCTAGTTGAAGATCCGTTTCTCTAAAAATACGAACAGGAGAAATTTGCGGACACTGATGTTTGCAGAAATAAACGTTTTAAATATCATACTCAAGATTACCTTTTGACTGCCAAACGAATAACAATTTCTCTTTCTCCAGCAGTATTTTGATACCAGCATTTAAAAAAATCAGCTTATTTAAATAAATCTAAATAAATAAACCACACTGAATGACTTAAGAGTACAGCACAAAGAGTAGCTGTTCTGTTCTGTACACCTCATCACACTATTATCCCCGTGCTTCATTAAATCATTAATTCCCAATCTGTACCCATAGGGTATTTTTCTCCCTTGTTTCTCATGCATCGTTTGAAAGACAAATACTCTGCAGCAGGGATGGTCTCATTTGGGGTCTCTGGTAAGCCTCTGCCTCAGTGGCACCTTAACTTCTGAGGAGCACAATTATAAAAAACAGCAGCTCATTCGATCCGAGATCTGATAGAGGCGTAAGCTCTGCTTCAAGTCTCTTTTCACACGCTCATTTTGAAAAGTCAGCTGCATTATTTTCCAGGGTCACCCAGGTAGCAGCACCTCAGACTGACAGTTCCCTTTGCACATTCCTTCATGGGCTGGTAGATGGCCTCCAAGCTCCCAAACTTCAAAACTCATTTGTTCAAATACCTGCATTACACAAACCTTTTCCTGCACTGCTTGTAGATCTTCCTGGGGGATTTGAGGATGGAGGAGGAGGGAAGGACTGAGAAGTACCTTCCAACTTTAATAAAATAAAATAAAATTTGAAACTGAATTTCTCCCAAATGAAAAACAGCTTTTTATTCTTTGTAATCATTAGACCTGTAGGTCTAAGATCAGCAAACTCCTTCAATTATTAAAAAAAAAAAAACAAAACAACAAAAACAAAAAAAAAACCACAAAACCAATCCTACAACACAAACACAAACGCATAGCAAAACAGAGTACATCTGGACAGCGTTTCCTCAATTTCCTTTTACCTTAGGCTTTGCTGGTGTGTTTGCTCCCTGCAGGTGGAAATATCACACAATTCCATCTGTTTCTCATTTTCTTGAAAGATTTCCCATTATCCCTCCCACTTGTTCCAACCGAATAAACCACCAGCTCATTGTTCTTTTACATACCATAGGTATGATTAATTGAATTGCACGGAATGGGAGGAAAACATCAAAAGAAAAAGAAGTTAGAAAGTCAAAGTGTCCTTTCAAGTGAATTTTCTGTTGCAGAGAAAGCAGGTAGGCTCACTGAATGAGATTCAAGTTCCTCAACAGTCACAATCTTACTCTTACATCTAAAGAAAGACACTAAGTGAGAAACTCCACCATGGTGTGATGCTGCAGAAAAGCTGTGTTTAAACAGAGACTTTTTCAGTCTACCCAAAACGTCCTGAACACCGTTAAGACAGATTTGGCACAGAGAAAGCTAACTAGAACTTGCAAGAGACTTAAGCAGTGAAAGTGTTCAAAACACAGCTTGTGTGGGAAAATTTCAGGTTTTTTTTTTAATCTAATGTAGAGCTTACTTAATCGTATTTCATTATCTTGTGATTTAATCAGTATGAGGATAAAAAAAAAGATGCAACTTATCAGTATAGCCTGCTCCAAAGACTAACATTTACTCACAGAAATAAACTAGTAACTGAATAATTTCTTCAGATAAGCAACTTAAAATAAGCAAGACTAGAAAAATCAGCTGGGGAAGTCTAGTAAACAGCAACGATGACTTGGGGCAGGGGAACGGCCTATGCACTGAACGCAACTAACCTTCAAAGCCTTGGTAAATATATGGCTTATTTAAAGAAAATGTGAAATAGGGAACCTTATACTGGAGCACGAGTTAACTCTAAGACTGTAAACTGATGTAAGGCCAAGAGCAAAATTGTAATGTTAAGAGAGAAGTGGAAGAGATATAAGATAAATGGGAAAAAAACCCCAAAAACGCAAAACAAAAACAAAAAACCCCACCCACCCCCCAAAAAAACCCCAAGCAGACCAAATTAGGAGTTCAGCTGGACTATGTGAACATACTTAACTGTAATTCTTTGCTCAAAAGATTCTTCCAGCATCTGAAAAGCTACACTGAAGTGTGAGTGAAGAATCAACCTCACAACACCCTCTTAGCTGTTTTAACATCCTTTGTCTCGTACAGCTGTTAGTTCTCTTTGGTGTTCCAGCATTTCATCTGCTTCCCAGGACAAGTATTCCTGTCTCCACCTTTGACTTTCAGTTTTCCAAAAAAATCATCAGTACTCACTAGCAACCCAAAGAGCAGATACGATAGTTATTTATTAACATTTAAAATAAGCATAAATTTCAGGAACTAAAAATGTCTCTGAATCGTTCTGCATGTGGTATTCTTGAAATTAAAGATGATGATCAGTACAACTGAAAGACCAAGCATTATCATAAAGTATGAAGTTGAATGGAATACAGCTCAAGTTAATAGCAGTTAAGTTACATTAACTTGGAAGAAATTAAATACAGTTTTACATATTTTCTGATGAAGCACCACACTCACAAGACCCAGTGAAGCATCTCATGAGAACTAAGCTGCAAACCAGTTAAGCAGTTGAAAACAAATTGGCAGCCAACTGGGGGGGGGGGGGGGGGGGGGGGGGGCGGAAATTACGGTAAGAATTTAGTAGCAATGTTTTCCAGAGAACTAGCAGAAGAGGGGTAGATTTAACATCCAATGTATTCCAGTCACACAGCACAAACATCTGAATTTTAACCAATTTAACAATTCTGTATTCCTGGAAAAAGCGATCTCAGTCCTTTCACCCTGTAGTTTACATAGCTGCTAATCTGAACTGATGCAAATACTTGTAAGATTCTTGGATAATACTGAACAGCAGCTGTATATATTAATGCTTGCAAAATAAAATTTCAGCTTTTTTTTTTTTAACAGTAGATATACAATTACAGTAGATAATGAAAGATCCACAACCTTTTATCTTACCCTTTTGCTGAAATGTAATAGCTTGGCTCAAACTAAAGCTAAACTTCCATTTAGCTTGCTCAAATGCTTAGTTTGGAAATTTTTATCCCTGGACTAAGCATAAACCAAGGATTTCTTTTTTTAACATCTGAGGTTCTTTCAGATGTTTGCAGAACAGGAAAGAAAGGATGCATAAATTCAGAGTTCAAGATTAAAGTGTAATGCTTCACATATGAGGGCACAAATCAAGACAGCTTGTTCATCTGAAAGCCCACAAGCTCAACGTAAAATACAGTCATCAATCTAGAATATCTTGTTTCATTTTACATGAACCTCCACTTCATTCTCAAGATGCACGTAAACTTGTGCAGGCAGATGAAATGTTATAGTATCTCTGAGTGGATGAAATTCAAAACAACAACAAAAAAGTAAAGTTTCAAGTGTTACAAACTAATTTTGCAGGCAAAGGAAGTTAATTCAGTATTAAGATGACAAGTGCAAAAGCACACAGGATATGCAAACAGCTTATAAACTCCCACTGTTAACACATCAGTTATCACCACCACTAAAATGCAGAACACTTAGAGTGGACCCTTGTATTTAAATAACTGTATGCCCTTTAAAATTCCAATGAAATCATGTCCCTTTCCACCTTCTGAACAAAAATGCTGCAGAATTAACTTAAAAAAAACGGCATATACCACACAGGAGACTGAATTCATCCAGTTATTAAAGCAATATTTCTCTATTTACATTGTGGCAAAGAGGCTGAGACAGACTGAGACAAGCTAAACTCAGCCAGGAGATTTCCTCTGTCCAGAGGAGGAAATAAATGAAGTCAGGAACCTTTTTGTAGATTGTGAAAACAGCATCCAATGCCAGGCTTCCCTCAGGGGCATCCAAAGGAAGCAGCAGACAAAAGACATGACAGTAGAGTCTTCCCAGAAAGTGTAGGGAAGTGGGAAAGAATGCTTACTTAGATGGGAATAAGAAGTTCACTGCCTCTTGAATGTCTGACTATGAACAGATTTCTGCAGGAAGATACTTGAAGACCCACCCATTCGCACTCTGCTTGCAGTGTGGCAAAACAGTTTCTTGTGAAATACGCAGGGAAATTGATTGGAGGAGACATCCAACTGGTGTTTGACTTCTGTTTGTCGGATTTCCACTTGTGGGGAAGGACAAGGTCAGAAAAGAACAGGTAATACAAACATTATGCATCCCCTTATATTAATAAACGTCAAGTTTTATTATTAATATTTGGCTTAGAGATCCCTGAACACTGAAATTATCATTAACAAGAATGCTTCAGGATTATTATGTGAAGAGAAATACTGTCAAAAGCCTGGACTGAATACAAATTTAACTTTGTCAACTGAAAGGTCCATATTCATCATATTAAAATGCACTTTATTAAAATATATAAAGTAGAACAGACAGTATAGAACAGATGTTTTGAGGAAAACACGTCAGCTGTACACTAATATTGTAATTTTATATGAGGTCAAACTCGTTTACTTAAAATTCCTATGATCCATAGAGAAATTCTTTCCCCTCCCATGCTAAACTATGGCGGATGCATCAGGCTGAAAATAGAATAAATAAGGATGTGAACAGGTTACTTTCAGTGAAACTTTCAAACAGATTGAATAAGATCAAATGGTCAATCCTCATGCCCAAGAATTCTCATCTAAGTTACCATACTCTAATGCACACAAAACCAAACAAAATTCAAATCAGGTTTTGCTGCAGCTGAATGGAAAAGAACTACTCTCAATCTCTCTGAATTTATCAGTGAATTATATGGATCTTCACCTGGCAAAAGAATAAACAAGACACTGAAAAATTGGTGTGTATTTCCTTAACAAAGTGGTTGGAAAAATGAGTTCAAATGGCTTTGAAAAACAACAAAATCCATTCCTAAAGGATGGTTTGTATTTGAATGTCTAGAATTGTTCATTTAAAAAAATCAGTGCTGCAGAAAATTCAAAGACTGTCCACACTGGATTTTCACTGTGCTAGAATCAGCTGAAGTATTTAAATAACCTTCTGGTGAAAGAGCCACCAATAATTTTGAAAAATTTAGGTAACTGCTTTTTAGAGAATTCAAAACACTGTTGCTTCAACTCAGTTTCAGCTAGGAAAGATGCACTGATACCTGTACGACAAAATAGTTTGTTTAAAACTTCTTTTTTAAGGAATATATTTCAAGCGCGTAAATTCTCTTATGATATAGAAGTACTTCAAAATAGAACTTTGACTAAACAGTGACAAATATTTAAGATGCTTCCTCCTAAATATTAAGTTATTTGCACTTGACCAAGAGCTCAACATTGTCTTTTGTTTGGTGCCACAGATTTGTCTGGGACTAGAATCATTTTGGCAAGGGGCTTTTGCATCTACATTTTGCAGACAGTGCATTATGAAACTGCCAGAGTATCCAAAAAGAAAAAAACTGAGTGAGAGGATGTATAGAAGCAAATATTTGATAAATTAAGCCTAGAATAGCAAAAGACATGAAGCAGTGAAATTTGTCTAGTGTGAATATCGAGTTTTTCCCAATCCGAGTTCCTCAAAATAAAGTAGTGCCCATGTTTTCCTTAAACCAGCAACTTGAGCATTCAATGGACAGGAATTATTTCTTGTCAAAGTCAATTACCAAAAAACCTATGTTAAAGATGCTGATGTTACAAAGGCAAGAGACACTCAAAGGTTAGCAAAGCTCATACAACTTCAATTTGTCCCACTTGTGTTGGTAGGACAAGCCTTTTGGCAATAACTTTCCTATATGAATTCTCAGGTCTCTTCAAAGTGGAAAAAGGAGTCAAAATGGAAAATACTCGGCATTTCTTCCCTCCTCCTGGTATCACTAAGTGTGTCTGATAAATCGTATCTCACTGTACACTACCGAAATCTTACACTGAACACAGAACTGATTTTTTTTTCTTGGGGAGCCTTTCCCAGTTTTAAACATTCTGCTGCATCTCTGTTCACCAACCCATACGTGTGTAGTTATAGTGCAGCTAAGCCTATTCAACAGTGGGTACCTGCTTCTGAAAGGACAAATCTCCTTCCTTCCTTCCCCTCCCACCATCACCCTTCTAAACATCTAACCTCACAGAGAACTCCTCAGACCGTTAAACCAGCAGAAAGTGTCTTGAACTGGCTCAGTATGGATCACAGGAAAACAAATGCTGACACAAAGGAGGAGGCATCAGAGCAGAAAAGGAGTTCCACTGACTCCTCCATTAGCAAGTTAGCAAGCAGCCATTACAACAACTTCACTGTATTGAAAAATCAGACCAAAAAATGTATTTCTACATTTATTTGAGATATTAAGCACCATTCCTTTTCTTTCTGGAGGAAAAGAACTTGTGCATAAGGAAGCTGAAGGCTAGAAGTTTCACATGTCCATTAACTAGTACAGCACTCCATAGCTGATTTTACAATGTTATATACTATTTTTACAGTACTTTATATGCACATAAAATTCCTTTTAATTTCAGCTGCACATACTAAACTCTCAGCAGTTGGCAAATCGGTCGCAACATGACTAACACCATCAGCAATAAAACTCTTCTATTTGTAGATTTGCTAACAATCCTGGAACAGTGTAACTGTCACAGCTCTCTAAATGTGATCACCTCTTTCTCCCACAATCCTGTCTCATTTTCCAAGCTTTCAAAGTCTGCAACAGAGTGATGAATCCATTTTATACTAAACCTGATTCAATCCAAGAGCAATGCTCATTCTATTAGAATAAAAGAGGCAAGGGGTAAAGCAGGAAATACTAACAAAGCCTGCAAAAATATGAATATTGCAGTGGAAGCGAACTAAGGTTGCACATGCAATCAATTCCTGAATGCCTGACTAACGGTAGCTTTCTTTTAACTGGAAACTTCTGTGCATTTTCGTAAGATATTTTTGTAACAAAGAAGCAGAAACATGCTGATCCCTTGAAGGATCATCAGAAGGACTACATTCTTTGGACTTACAACATTGACCTTTGTCACTTCAACTGATCAATGACAGTTGGAATAATAGGCAGTAATCCATAAATCAGCCAACAGAGGGAAACAAATAGCTACAAAACCTGTTAGCAAGAAACAGAAATGCATAGAAGCAGCAATTTTTGGGCTCAAGCCAAATTTCATAGGGTTTGGGCTTGAAACCTTTATCTCCTAGTCTCCTCTTAGAATATGCACTTTACCTATCCCTCCCTTACCCCACTTGCTATTTGTTACACATCTACATTTAAGTGAGATTGCTTCTTTTCTCAAAAGATGGGAGTGGCTTCCCTTTTGAGCTTCCAGAAAACTGGCAGTAAAAATTAAGATTCATATCTGCTACTCCGCAGCCTCAAACAATATTTTAAATAATGAGTAAGAAGTAAGTGTGTACTGAACTTTTTGTGTTTGCAATGTTAGAAAAGTGCAAGGGGCTTAAGAAGAGAGAAAGTAAAATATAGCAAAATAGGCTGTATTCAAAACAAACCTTTGCCACTTAAGCTCCAGAACTTTGATTGCCAGAATCTGTAAATGTAGGACTCGAAACACAATATAAACATCTGTGTTGGACAGTAAGACATGAAATATGTTCAAATAATATGTGGTATTGCTATTTTAAGCTATAACGTATCTGACTTCTACATTGCCGTTCTAAAAAGAGAAAGCTATCCCTGGAGTTTGGTACAGGCTGTTCAGTATTTTGTACAGTCAATACACCCGCTTAAAATTTTTTTAATATTCTCTTTCAGCAGATAGAATATGTTGCTATATAAACTGAAACAAAAGATGTAATTTTTAGAAGTTAAAAACTAGTATAGAATTACCCAGTTTAATATGTATTCTAAAATTCTTGTTGCATGGTTCTAACAAAAATCATGTTAACATGGCCATGAATATGTCATCTCCGTGGATCAAAGTATTCTTCTCAAAATATTTTCAAATAGGGGAAAAGAACACCTGGATGTTGGGACAATGAAACAAAAAAATTTGAGAAACAGAGTATATGCTTGCTAAACAAGAATTATGTTTATTTAGCTAGTGAATCACCTAGAGGAGTAAATTTTCACTTTCATGATAGCAATCTGTCAGGCTTGCAAACACCCAGAAATAGGAATTAAAGATTATTTTAAATGTAGTTATAAAGGTCATAAAAAGTCTGATTTAGACTGAGGTACATTTACTCAAAACTGAGATTCATTGAGTGGTAGCAAACAAACAGTTCCTCAGACAAATGCACTTTTTTCAGTATACATGTTACAGAAAAAAAATAAAGAAATGTGCATTAACTGGTGGTGTCCACCAAGCTGCATATTAATATTCTCTTACACCAAACAGTCTGAAACAAGGGAAATGTCATCCTAATATAATTTTATGTTACGTTTCATTTGGCTAAACTGCAGCTTAAAGTTGCTTTGCCATATTAAAAGATTACTACAATAATTTTCACATGAACATTTAGACTTGAGTTTTACTCCAGGACTAAATATGGCATGATTTGCTTTTAATCTGTTGAATAGCTAAAAACGGACAATTAAAAAAACTACAACAAAGAAAAAATTAAGTTGAAGCAATGTGAATCTCACATCATTGAACCACTTCTAATGGTTAAATGTTAGTATTTAACAAATTCAAAGAGTTAATGAATCCTTGCATTCGTTCGGTCTCCTGTGCCTTAGCTAGGATGCATAAATACAAAAGACAGCAGATACTGGTAAAAGCTTCAGGACAGAAAGTGCTTGACGAAGGTACAGTTCTCAAGTGTGTTTGGTGAGAGAGTATAAGGGCAGATGCACTGATGAGAACCATTACAAGAAGAGTCAATTTTGTGTTAAAGTGTTCAAAGATGTCACCTTAAGCAGAAAAAAGCTTTAATAACGTCTTCTTAGACATATTAGGCATTTCCAGAGTCTACATCATTAGTGTTGTAATTCTAGCAGGACATCTCCATATAGTTATTGTTTGTTTCTATTTCTCTCCTGAAAAAAAAAAAAAAAACAAAAACAGAAAGGAAAATCATGTTAATACACACAGTTCAACATTATCTGCTTTCCTCTCATTAGAACAGTGGCATTGCTTGCAATTTCTCTAAATCAGGCAACATGTGTTTAAGGAAAAAGCTTCACTTTTTTTCAGGAACATGAAATATCTAGTTCAAGACAACTTCTTAAAAAGAAACACAGAAGTATACATCAAACTAAAAGGCAAATATGTTCCAAAAAACAGTTATCAAAAAGAAAAGGGTTTATAATGTTACTTTTAAATCACTTCCAATAAAATATATTGCACAAACTGAACTGAGTAGGGAGACCAAGGGACCTACAAACAAGGCAATAAACGAGGTACCCTAAATCCTTCTGCTTAACTTGTCAAAAAATGCTCTGCATGAATATTTAAATATTCTACTCTACTTTTTCAGGGATATAATGGATGGAAGGATCATATTTCCAAGTATCTTATTCAAAGCCCGCTGTGATAAAATGTTTCAATGTGCTTAAGATCAAAAGGTAAAGGAACAAGTTGGCCCAGTGCCTCCTCCTCCATACACACACATTGCTCAAATGGCAAGAAAAAGAATTTTTAAAACAAAACAAAAAAAAGCCATCCATACTTTTTTTAGAAATTACTTTTAATAACAAAATGCAAAACCAGTGAGGTAGGAATGGCAGGGAAAAAACCACCTGAATGCAAGCCGGAGTTGCAGTCAAGACCATATTCACTACAAAGCCCTCGCAGCATTGTGAGATATTGCATTTGGTGTAAAGGAACAAAGGGTGTAATGTCATCTGTGTAATACAAACAATGATAAACAACTTTGTACGGTTAAGGGCTAAAATACTAATTGCACTGTATCTCTACCAGGGACTAATGAATTCTTCCTCTGTATTACAAGTCTAACAGAGTAAATAACATTTTCAGTGTTTTATCATCATCCTCCATTTTCTCTACTTTGTTAAAGATAAACATACACTTAGGCATTATGACTACATCTAGGAAAAAAATAGATCAATAAACTATATCTCATTGCCTTCATTACGTATCTTCTAGACTGTAAAAAGACACTGTAGTTTGACTCTAAGAAACTAAGAATTTATCTTCCAATAGCATTTCCTTTCTTAATGTGTACAACTGAGCACGTTTATATAAAAGTTTTAAAATATCTTCATGGAAGAGAGGTAGGTTCCGTCCCCCATTTAAAAGAGAACAAAAAACTCATTTCCAGTATTTTTATTATTATTGCATTACACAGCATGTTATAAATGGAACATAAACATAGCAGGGAAAACCAAAATAAACCAGGAGGCATTTGAACAATGATTTCAAAACCACCCTATCTGACACCACGCTGAAACATTATTATGCTAGAAAATATTTAAGAAAAGTGCAAATTAGCGTATGAATCCAAATAAATTCTGCCAAAAAGACACTATAATGAAAGAAGAGGATAAGTAACATTTATACTGGTTATTAAGAGTCCAGCTGATGATCAGTCCTCTCCAAGACAGACCTCCAAGTTGCTTCAAGACGAACACCAAAAAAGTAAAGCTCACACAGAGTTCTTGGTCACAATAAGCAGCTCACGGTCCCAGCAGCTCTGTGTCTAAGACTGTACATTCTCTGGGGCAGAACTTCAGTACATTTAACGCAAGCGCGATACTTGCACTATTCTGCTAGAAATCACTTTTTCCTAGTTCAAAGAGACATGACTAATATTTGCATAGTAAGATACTGTTTTTAAAATGTGAGATTGATAGTATCAGTCATTAATACAAACTGATATGTTAACAGTGCATGTCTAGGCTGAAAACAGATGATAGCTGGCCTCATGCCTCACTATGCATGTAAGGCATTCAAAAATAGCCTGCTCATGCACATCTCAGATTATTCCTCCACTATTAGCAGCTGAACTTTCAACTGAAAGAACTGCACAAAGTGCTGAAAAACACTACTGCGGTACTAAGTAGTAGCCTATGAAACTGCAATGTTAAATACTGAAATATCAGTATTTTAACAATTTTAAATACTACCTACATACAAATAAAATCATCGGTTCCTGCCCATTTGCAAGTATTACATATGTAACCACTTAGTCAAGCTGTCTAGAAAGCCGTTCTCTGCGTTGCAAACTGCTGCACAGTGAACTGACCGACCTTGTGCTTTGTGTAGCCCCTGAACTCAAAATGCATTTAAGTTCATAAAAAGTCAAAGTAGAAAGGGAATGAAATCCTGACTACCTGCTTCCAATGGATGAAATACAGGAGGTGTTACAAATTTCAAGTCCATTTTGAATTCTACAGAGGCTTCAAAACAACACCAGCACACCTTTCCTGCAGTCTCAAAGTTACATATTACTACATTTATATTTAAATACTTAAAGCAGACATACAAACTTGACATTTTTCAATGCAAGCGAACAGTATGTTCTTCAGATATTGGCATCAGCAACATCTGGCACTCTGTACAGCAAAACGGACAGAGAGAAAACTTGATTTATTCAAAACACAGGTAGTGGTATTAGACTCAAAAGCAACTAAACCCCACCAGAGCTCTAAGTCAGATCACACTTGCTACCACTGCCCTTTCCCATCTCAAAAAGTATTCCTCTTCTGTTTTTTTGGGTTGCTTTTGTTTGATTGTTTGTTTTTGTATAAACAGTGATTATAGACAAACTAGCAGAAGACTTTATCCCCAGCAGGTTTCCACCATCAGAGCAGAGGAAGTTTCCAGCGTACTGACTGGATTCCACTCCCTTTCACCCAACATCTCTTATTTCTTACATTCAGATGAGCAAAACCTTTGCACATCTCTTGCAATGCTCTTGGATAAAAAGCTTCTCCTGTCAATTTAGGTTCCCTGCCAAAGGCCAGCTTTACTTCAGAACTCGCCAGGGTGAGGTTACCTGACTTTAGGGGGCGTTTATGAGCAGGATGTGGAAATTAAGTACCATTCGAATTAGAATAATGTGGGAATGCATCAGCTGGTTAAAGGTACTTGCCAGCTGCAGACCATGCAAATAACTTTCCACACAAACTGACAAAACCAAGTGAAGGTGAACCTAAAAATGCTTGGGCCTCGGAAACATGCATCCATCTAGTGCAAACAAAAATATGGGATTAACTTGGTCTGAACTGTGAGGCTGACTTACTTCCAAATTTCAGTTCTCTGAATTCAGGGCAATAATCAAACGATCCTGTGCTGAAAAGTAGCTGCAATGTATTTTATCCTCAGATTTAAGGAAATCTCTATGCTATCAAAATGTCAAAATTCAAAGCAACAAAAATGTTTCCTGGTCCGATTTGAAAGAAACTACTGAGACGCACACAACACTGACTTCTGGAATTTTTTGTCAAAAAGAAGGGAAATTAAAAAGCCTCATTTTTAGTAGCAAAAATGTAAATGGTAGCCTAACAACAACAAGAAGCTACTACAGTCCTCAGCTGTACTTCTTTTTCCAAGATCCTACAAACTGAAGCTCATAGGTGAGGGAAGGTAGACCTGAAAGGAGGACTTCTGCTTTTTACAGCAGTTGCAAGTACAAGCATTTCAAGGTGTCCACTTTGAAAGCTATCCAGAATTGCAAACTTGCACAAGCAAATTGCAGATAGTTCCCACACACACTCACCTCCAGCACAATCCTCTATACTTGCAAAAAAACCCTAGAATTTTGCCAAACTTTTGCATCTTACTGCGATGTTTAAAATGCTCATGCCTGAAGCTGTCTGCTTTGCCCCTCTCCCAAGAGGTAGTATTCTCACAGCAGCTTCAGAAGGGAATATGTAGCACATCTTAATTGCTTCACTGCAAACTGCGATTTAATCTTCAGCTTAAAAGCCCTGCTCATCTGCAATGTAAGCTAACATGTCAGACTGCATTCTGTGAAGTGAGGCACAGGCACACACCTCCTCTGCGTGGGCAGAAACACCTGGCAGAGGCAGAACAGACAGCTGTAGAGGTGGTGAGAAGAAGCCACAGCAAAGTTCATGAAATCTCATTTACTAATGGCATCAGCCATAATCTGCAGTTTATTGCACCCCGGTGTACCACTACAGCTATGACAGCATAAACATTGACCTTGGGGCTTGAGAACCGCAACGAAAAACAGATTACTGAGAAAACTGAAAAATGCTAGAAATAGTTTACTCCATTTATGACAAGGATCTCATTCACTGTTAACATAAACTACAATACTGAAACTTTATAATTGTGTAAAATAAAGGTCCTTTTTAACTTCTCACTCCTGAATTTCAAACTAGAGAGGGTAAATCTCCTGAAGACAGAGGTTACCTCAAAACCAGATAAAAATACTTAAATATATTTTTTCTGAGAAGCACTTCTGGGAATTCTGGGAAGATGGGAGGGAAGGATCTCTAGAAGCCTTACATGGACCTAGAAACTTCTCCTGTGAAGATGCCATCCCCTCCCTAAACACTCATTTTCTCCTATTCCTTATCCCAACATGAAAACTGCAAGGCACAAATTAAAAATCAAAGTCAACATCGTTAGTCAAACAAGGTTTTACAACTCCAGAGCAGTTCCTTCTCCCAGTAAGCCTTATGAATTAATACTCATCTGAGACCCTGCTGCTGCAAATCATTTGAACTCCAGACAGTAAATAAGGCTTTCAAGCACATAAATATTAAGAAAGTCTGAAAAGCTATGAGACCTAGACGTCTAATTTATTTATTCTTCCTATTAGTTTTGATGGCATTTTACTTATTTCAATCTCTGAAACACACTTAGCAACAGTAAAAACGTGAACAAGCTACAGTAAAAAGGTAAATAAATTTAAATTTTAGCAGACACATGCATTGTTAGTGGAACATGGACAGACTATATTATTTTATTACGGTAACGATAAAGGCAATAAGAACTTAATCCAGATCTGAAATTCCACAGCACACTAAATAACAGGGTACGAACATTCAGAAGGCAGAGCTGGGGAAAGAAACCTAACTACTTTAAAGATACCGTATGATAACAAACAACAAGGAAAGGTTCTGCAGAAACCAAGCCTGAACTCCATGAGCCAGAAAAGCCCTTCCAGTCTTGTTTTCCCAAGTGGATACTTTCAGTGATGGACCGGCCAATTCTAACTACAAGTAGCAAGTGCTTCCTTTCAGTGCTGTACATCGTTACACATTGAAATTTCAGATCTTAATTAGCTACAAGACAGCCATGTCAGCAAGTTCATTAAAAAAAAAAATTTTCAAGCTTCTAGATCCTCATTATTGTTTGTTAACAATGCTGACAGTGTAACATCAGCTTTCAAAGACTGACAACAGATAGCTTCTAACTACATCTATGGAAATTGCATTCAGTGATGATCACTGTCCCAGCAAAAGAAGCAGAAAGATGACTCTGACATCTTTGTTATTTTTTCTCAGACGCCCATGGGCAACAACAAGATCTTATTTAATTGCTCTGCTAAGGAATCTATAGTAGCCTTGGAAGGGAAATGACATCCACTGCAGGGCCTACAAAATACACTGGGGAAGAACTTAAACAATTTTTCTTTAAGCCTCACCACTCATGCTCTTTGCACATGTGTAACTCAAATTCCAGTCTGCCATGAGGAAACATGAACTTATTTTATCTTGGTTTCTCATTATATTCTATATGAAAGTGCAATGAACATGCAAGCTTATGTTTACTTTTTCACAACTGACTATAATCCCTATGTACAGAAGCAAAAAAGTAATTATAATTACTTATCAATATTAAGTACACTAACAGACCTCTGAAAAGGTGCTCACAAAGAACTGGGCTCAAATAGCTCATCATCTGATACAAATTCTTGTAATATATCATTTCAATTAGATGAATCTGAAGGTTAAAGCCAATCAATTTTGATACAAAACTTAAACAATCCTCGTTCAACTGAATCTACAGAAACAGTTTTACTAGACATGCAAGATCTGTATGGTTTTAAAGTGTCATTTTTTCCAGCAAAGCACCACCAGCAGTCTTCACTCGAGTTTCTTCTAACTAGCCCATCTGTGGCATGAATCAATGAAGCAAGGCTGAAGTACTGCATGAAGAGTCACACAGGTTGTGACTTCCTTGCAATATGCACACATATTTCTCCCCTGCAAACTGCAGGAAAAGCACCAGTGTTCTAGTCAATTTGTTCTCAATAGAGCAATGCAATCTGAGAAGATGTAGCAGAAAGCAAGAAGGCCGCCACATAAATTTTAACAGTTCTTCACATATAATCAAGGTTCTGATTTTGCTCTGGAATAAGAGATTTAGAATTACTCCTTTGCATTAAAACCCACAACCTAAAGACACAGCATTTAGGAAAGGTGAAGCTGTCACAGATCCAGCTCAGTTCAAGTTTGAAGTCTTGTCTTAGGCAGTGACTTTCATATTTAAGAACACTAAAGAATTAGATTCCAAAAACTACTGGTCTCTTAATCGTTAAGGTAAACCATTTGGTTGATATTCCCAGCTTTTCCAATAGGGGTCCCTATTTTACAGGAGAAATTGGTCTTCCAAGTCCCAGAGTCAGAGAATTTAAATCCAGTCCGTAAAAAGGACTCTGTAGGCTTGATTTTGCAGGCAGGCATTTCAAACCAAAAAGAAAAACACAACAAGATCCATACAAGTGTTGCTATGAACTAAGACCACATGTGAGTTTAACTACATTCCATCTCTCTTATTCAACAGTCCAATATTGCACTTTCCCTGTTGCAGCATCTTGTCCCTTACTAGAGAAATGCAGGTCACACCACTACTCAAACTCTTATGTAGTCACTCTGTGTGATACCGTATTTTAACATTGAGACCTCTCCATACTATCCTCAGACTGTAATAAATTCTAAGCACTACCTCTGAACAGAAACAATTTACTCTACCAAATGCACAGAAAACTGGCACATTTGAAATCCATGTGTTTATAACAAGAGAACTTGCAGGTCATTTTTAAGTGTCTCCAACAGACTAAAGAAGCAAAAGCAAATGAAGACATGGTAAATAATCACACCATCATGGGATGAAAATTCTGGATCAGCATGTCTAAAATTATTCTAGCTCCAAATAACCCTCTTCTCCCGAGACCAGGGGTACATAGTAATCCCACGATCAAAGGAATAAAAACGTATCTTCTGTTTCTACTTTCTGACCATACTGTTTTTTCTTAAAACAGACACGAGACCTGCAATATCATTTTCATTTATAGAGATGAAACTGTAGACAAACATCAAGCTCAAGGAAACTGCAAAATAATTGCCCTTGAAACATCATCAAAAGCATACAGGAAAGGCACAAGTTTCTCAGAAGATATGACATAACCTGCTTTATTTACTGTTTTGAACCTCTTTTAGATGTAAATACACAAACTTTAAAAAGTTGTCTGGTACATTTAACTACATTAAAAATGTTGGTCAACTACCTGTTTTCCTTGACTTGTACAAGGACTGTGGATGTATCTATATCTGACTTTGACATTATAACCTAGTAGTTGGTGGTTTTGGGGTAAGGCGACAAGGAGGTGTCCACAGTTCACTCTTAATGGATGTTTTCTCACTTCCCTCCTTAAGATATTTTTAAGAAGTATCAAATCAACCATAAAGTCAGCAATGTCTTGGAAAGGAGTTATACTGCTTAACACTGCAGCCTGATTATGACCCAATTATCAGAGAAACAAAAGTTACATTAGTATCAGAATGAGGGGGGGGGGGGGGGGGAATTAAATTACTCCTTTTGAGAGTCAGAAAGTTTTAGCTGTATCAGCATTCCTATTACAACATATGCAGTACAAGAGAAGAAAGCTAACATTTTACATGCCACTTAAAGGCTTCCTGAAAAGTAAAAATTCCAAATGCAAATTAGATATACACAAATATACTGAATCCCTCTACCTTCTCTCATGGATAAAAAATAATTATTTTTCTGAACTACCTCACTAAGAAAACCATCTAAAGCATTCTACAGTTACGAGGAACCATGATTTTTTTTTCCATTATATGCTACAAAAGTAGAATTCTGCACTAAAAAGCACCAAAAGAAGTCCTAGGACAAGAGGTAATTGCAGGTTAACAAGCCACCATCTGAGGGTTAGGAAGTTGTAATCTTCCAACGACTGCGTTTTTAATCAGAGCCACATTTCATTTTGATCCGTATATTTATTGAAGATCAGGTGCGTAACTACTAATGCAGATTAGGGTTTTTTTCTTTTCAATACCTTTTATTTTCCTAATGTAATTACATGCTCTTAAATGGAATATTTTAAGATTCCTGTTCCATTTTTTTAGATCTTATTGCTACTGCTTTCTGTTGAAAGACAATCAAACACATCTTTAAATAATCTGCACACAAATATGCACATTTACACCACAAAGTAGCAGTTCAAACTAAGGACTACTGCAATTTCAGATTATTTCAATATACTACTGACAGAACTCATGAAAAACATTGCTGATTTCTTTGCTCCTTTGGTGAAAGATCGTAGCACTTGTACGTTTAAAATAGGACACTGGAACCTGAGCCGTAAGAAAAGCGTGAATGATTACTGCACAAATTTGTTTCCAACCCCAATTGTAGACACCTTGCCCACACCGGGGTCACATCAAACAGTGGTGGACACGAGTTCTAATATTTATGCTTAAAGAGACTATTCACAGTCATTTGCAAGTAACCTTTATCAAATGGCAAAGTTACTGAAGTTTCATGTTAATCACAGACTATTCATTGCACTTTTATAAGTATACTGCCATATTTTAATAAAACATACTGCTAGGTCATATTGGAAATTAATTATTGATCCCCCTGAGTTGTTAAGATTAAACTTTTACAACCAATTATTTTAAAATAAGTTAGTTGGAATGATGAACAGTTATAAAGTAAATTAAATCCATAAATCATATGCTGTTTACTATGTTTAGATCACTGGCTGCATGAAAGTTTCTTACCACCTATGCAACGACACAACATTAACTGAACTTTAAGGAAAATGTAAATGACTACTGCTGCTTGATGCATTTAATATTTTATTAACATCAATAAGCACATTTTTCATGACAGAAACACTGGAAACAAAGCGATTGCCACAGCTGCCACAGAAAATAGGCATGAACTTAAATTTACACAGTTCTACTGGCAGTAGAAAGTGCACTAATTTAAATACAGCTCCACAAAAGCCTAGCTGGCACTAGGCAGTAAAGGATTACTCAATTAACCATAAACCAAAAAGTTACAATACTAATCGTTGCATTTCCAAACTATTCTTGAATCATAGAAGAGTTAACAATTGTATGTTTACAATTTAAAGACAGGTTGGTTGTACACTGTGTGATAAAAGAAGAAACCTAGACGTTTAAAAGCAACACTCAATCATAAGAGAATGATAAAGATGAACTCTCAGTAGCTGTCATTAGTTTAATTTGGACTTCCTATATTTTAAGTACATAGTCATTTGCTTAAGGCATATCTCAAATCCATCTACAAAGAGAAAACCTCACAACTAAAGGTTGTGAATGCAGCTCTAAAGTAATTTTTTATAATTTATCACAAAACCAATTGGTACGATGCCGTAGAAGAATCAATGCCTACTATGCAAGTATCTTGACAAGTATGTTTTCTCCCAATAGTATTGGGAAAGGTAACTGTTAACAGAGAAATGCAGACTTCAGTACTTGAGTCATACAGATACATATGTTTTCCTGACGATATTAAAGGAAACAGTAATGCTACTTTATTACACAAACATGCATAATCAGAGTCATCTAGTTAGAGACCTACTAAATGCTGGATTTCGTACTTTGAATTTGAAGTTTAGCACACATAGAAACACTGCCATAATCTATGTTCCCCCTCTCCGTTACATTTCGTGGCTTTGATCTACTACGGAGGGAACAAAACCACAAATAAAACACATTATCTTCCTGAGCTGCTAGGGCATGTCTGAATTATGACTCCTTTGATAAGTTTTTTCACAAAAGTAGATACTTTTGATGCAAACCAGTTATTTGTGAAGTGTCTTAAAACATCAAAAATTAAGAAAATACTGAAACATGAAGGCTACAGAGAAACATGATAGCCTTAGCCCTTCTGAAACATTACCAAAAAATCACAGTGAAGTTGTACTAAAGCCTGAAAAAGTCAGTTTTCCCCTTACATTGAATAGTAGTTAAGAATGCAGCCCATCCTCCCATCATCAGGATAGCATGGACGCGAATATGCCCTAAATCAGTATTGTTAATTTTCTTTTTAGAAAAAAAATTCAAAAGGCATTACAGGCCCAACTGGGATATTCATCTTGCCTCCAAACAATAAAAAAACTTCCAACGTGACAATTTATTGCAGAGCTGTGCAATAAAACTACAAAATTAATTTTGGATATGCACAACACTGGTCTACAGCAGATGCAATGTGTGTTGAAGGATTAGGAATGTACAAGAGGGGTGGAACCACTGCAGTACTAGAAACCTAAGAGAAGTAAGGAGGTTGTGAAGCAGGTGAAATTCTTATGCAGCCAGAATTGTGGCAGCTTCAAGCAGCGAACAAATTCAGGACTTCATATCCCACAAGGCCCCTAATTAGCATAACCCCTAGACTTTTGGGTTTTTATGGATGAATGGAGAGCACTACCACCAAACTGCACTGATACAAACTCCCATTTCTGAATACTTGCACATCATCTAACTGATACAATAGTTCCTGAAATGTTTCTAACCATGAGACAAATCATGTATTTACCGTTACTAGCAAGCCTGGAAGAAAATAAATATAGCAAAAGTAAATACTGTGGCCAATGGTGAACGTGTTATTAGTAGGAAGAGTACACACAAGACAAAGTAGACAAGTACTATAAAATAGCTTGAATTAAATGCCTGTTTCCCTTGTCTGCTTTTCTGAAATACGGACCTCCAAAACTAAAGTTTTCTCTACAGATTTGTCATAGGTATACTTTTCTTCGCAGAAATGAACTACACGTTACTTTTTTTAGGAAATGCTCTGTCAGAAATGCCCAAAAAACTATTCCGACACTGTACAAGTCACCACTCTATCACTTCTGTGTTTTACAGTTGTACAAAAGACAACTGAATCAAGGGGAAAACCTGGTTTTCACAGTAATCACGCTGTTAACATTTTGTTAAAGCAGAATCTGAATTGAATTGTTATGTTAAATAAAGTAAGCTTCTCCTGTAATTTCAGGTCCTTTTTGTGACATCCAGAAACCGTAAAAATCGTTTAGAAGACTTCAGTTACGGATAATACACTCAATTCAGTTTTTGTTTACTTTGAAGAGTAAAACATGTCAGAAGTCCGCTTATGCGGGCCTATGTTAGTACTGTGGTTAAACACGTACCTGTGTTAACAAAACAAGTTACAAGAACTTAAATCTTTTCATTAACAGCCAGTTATATCAAGTACAGACACCGTGGGTAAAAAGCACCACTTTCTGATTCAACTCACGCACAGAAATTCCAGTTGTGTGAAAAACAAGGTTTCCAAAACAGAAAAAACAGAAGAGCAACTATAATGACACTGATTTCTTACCCTACGCATGGCTTCCTCCTCCTCTTGACGCTTCTCATAATGTGCAAAGTCATCAAAGATTGAGGTGGTATGCTTGAAAGTAGCAATTATTTTAAGCACTTGCTTGGCTTTTTCTAGGGGTACCTCTTGAGTGTCCCTCGAATTGGTAACCGGTTTGTTGTCATTGTTTTCCAAGCGAATATGCCGCAGTTGGTTATTGGGAACGTCTTTGACAAAGATCCATTTGACATCAAACTTCCCCTTCCACTTATCCTGAGACCAGACACCAGCATATGCATTGTAGTCCACAACAGACTTCATCTCAGCCACTCCACAAAAGTGTCCACTGCCATTCACACTGAAGAGTAAATAGAGTGGGCCTTTTCCATTCAGGGAACGGTAAGCAGCATCCAAGCGCTTATTACCATGTTCAGTACTACACCAGATAGAGTACTTAATGGAGCGATGAATATCGTCCTCTGAATAACTTTTGATTATAAACACACGTCCATTCTTCAGATTCCAATCGAAGTCTTTGGGATTGTAGTTGTTTATGGCCTTTAGTTTCTCCAGCACTGGATGCACTTCCACACCAGAAGGTGAGGAGCTGACGGATACAACACCTAAACCAAAGTTCTCACTACCAGCTCCATTGTTCTGGCTGAAGCCCACACCCCTATTACGAGGAGCTACCCAGCGGTTTTGCAGCTGTTGCTGCTGCAACTGGTGAGGCTGAGCCTGCTGCTGAGGTCCTTGTTGCTGTTGTGGTTGCTGTGGCTGAGGCTGCTGTTGAGGCAGTTGGCTTTGCACCAGTGGTGGTGGTTGAATTAATGGCTGAGGCTGCTGGATTATAGTCTGAGGAGGCAGTACTGGTTGGGCTGGGGGTGCTTTTACCACTGACCCTTTGTCATCCCAAGTTCCAATATTCATGTTGTGTTTTATAGGTGGTGGTGGTACAGCAGGGCCCCCAATGCCCACATTACCTTTAGGCTTGAGTTTCGGCTGAGGTTTAGCAGGCTTCCTTGCAATGGCAGCCCATGAGGTTGGTTTAGGTGCTGAACTGCTAACTGGGGGCACGCTGTTTGCTGCAATGCTTGTCATACCTGTACTGCTCAGAGCTGAGCCTACAGTTTTTGTTACAGCAGCCGTCATATCTCCACCAATTTTCAGTCCAGTCATGCCTTGCTCAATGCTGCTAATCCCAGGCACCTTGCTCAGAGTATCACTGCCAAATCCAGCCTGTCCATCTGCTATGGCTCTCCCAAGAGAACTAGGTGGATAGCCATAGCTGCTGCTGTAAGCAGAGCTTTGCGTTGATTGTCCCTGAGATCCACTTGTCCCCCATGTAGAGAAGTCTGCATTCCCAGGAAAAAAATTAAATCCGTGCTGCCCAAGAAATGGAGGGGTATTTCCTAATGCCCCAGGTTGACTAAATACACCATCGGGTATGTAATGGTGTTCACCATTACTCATCTGTCCATAAGTTGTCAGGTATGGCATTGGAGGGTCGCCTGCAGTTGACCATGCTGCTTCGCCTAAAGAGTACGGAAATCCAATGGATGGAGCATAATAACTAGGCATATATGGGTCTGACATTGGTGGATAGCTGTTACTCTGCAAGAAAATAAAACAAAAATCAGCAATATAGACAATTATGCTCAGGGCAAAAAAACCCTGTAATACAGTCCAAAACATTTTTAAGGATTGTATGAATGCATTTGTAACTTCCACCATTCCTTCCAACATAAAAGATGAACAAGGTACCCGTTAGATATGGCCATTTTTTCCTCGAGACCTTTTCAAAGCACTGAAGAGCCCCATTTTTTGTAATATATTATCTTTATTTTCAGTTACTGAGCTAGGCTTAAAAATGCCTCTATGTCAACAGTATCAAGAAAATAACAAGCTACTTTAAAAAACAAGTCATAACAGCTGTAGTTTCATAAATACAGAAAGATAGCTGCAACTATGATTTAAAGTTTTGGTATTCTTAGTTTTTTGCCAAATTTCTCGCTTCTAATTGGAGACACCTGCCAGAATATTATAGTGAAAAGGATGCAAGGACGCCTGTTTGTTTCAGGAGGAACAACAATCAAACCGTAACATTTCCACACTATTGAGAATGGGCATTAAGTATAATGTGTGGTCTAGTAGAACAAAGTTTGCTAGCTAAATTCAAATTCCACTCCCAAGACTCCTGGGAAATCACAGCATTTACTACTTGAGAAGATAAAGCTCCAAGACATTTGAAGGACTACGCCCATACGACTTCCGATGCTGTTTTGGGCAAAAAACTGCACATTATCATCCTCTAGCTGATGCTTCCTTAATGTTGTATTATTTGAAAAAAATGGGAAGGCAACAAAAATTCTCAAAGCCTTTTAAAAATTTACACTTTTTCTCTCTCTCAAGACCGCTACAACTTACAAACTTAACTTAATGAATATTAACTTTTGACTACAGAGACAATTCACAGCTCTTAAAATAAGTCATTAACTTCCTGGCACAAGAGTTATACCAAGCTGTAGTAATATTAAGCTTCAATCTATCATGCCATCAACTGTGAGCTAGTTGCTATCAACTTCAAAAGAAATCACGTCCAAGCAGTTAGTATTTTCTCAGAGTCAAAGAAACTGTTGTTTTGAACTGCATCCAATATATGATGATTTCATTGTAAATTTAAGGTGTGGGGTTTTGTTTTGGGGTTTGTGTTTTGTTTTTTGGGTTTGTTTTTTTCCTCAAGCTTCTTGTAACTGCATCTTTCTGAAGTCAGAGCACAAGCACAAGAGGAGGAGACATCAGAGCATACTTTTTAACTGAATCTTTTTCAGAATTATTAAGAAGACTTTACCTGTTTAAGATACCGTATGATAAGACAAGATACAATATTCAGGCAAGTAAGTAATGCTAAGAAATATAATCCAAAAATTAATTAAGTCTGGAAGTCAGCTGAACTCCAAAATTAACTTCAAGATAGTAAACAATGTTTACTTACCTGATTTGTCTGACTACTTAGATATGGCTCAAAATCATCATCATTTACTGCATCCTTTTGATGAATCGAACCGTTTTGTACTGAAACTAAAAGTAAATCTGTATTAGGTATACTCTCTGGAAGATCTATTATGCACTTTTAATCTGGATAACACTTCTTAATCACCTGTACATTGAAATACTTCTACTTGTGCTTTGTTGAGGCTGAACAAATTATTGTTAAGCACCACTTTGTTAAATTTAGAGAAAATAGCACATTCTGTTGATGATCCCTATCAGATCTCAGGAGAGGTCTGGAAAGATGGCAACCAGAGCAGACTACTCCTGACTATTCTTTCCTGAGCTCCACAGACAGAGGAAAAACTATAGGCACACCTTATTTGCACAGGCAGTAAATCCAGCGTTTCCAGAAGTACCAGACCAAGTGCAAATGTGCAGACCAACCAGATCAGACATACTCAATAGGTCCAGGGAAAGTTGCAACATACAGCTTTCTCCTGCCAGGAGGAAAGTCACTTACCCCACCAAGGCAACCATGAAGGGCACGCACCACTATTCAACTACTTAATTCTGTATTTCCTACATAAATATTATACTGTACTGCATTAGTGGCATCTCTAAAGCTCAGAGGGTACAAAGCAAGACAGAAACAAGAGCTAAAGTCCCCAAGGGTGATTACAATCCTTTCCCAACATATATGCCACTATATGCTGGAATCTCTTCCTACCTGCTCTTCTTGGCCTCCTATTACCTTTGATTTCATCTAAGGCATTACACCTACCTGGGATTTTCCAGCTGCCCAAATTACTTGAAGTGTCTCTCCACCCGCCCCAAGGCTACTATTCAAACAAAGCCAAATTGCACAAATTTCTACTAAGTTCCACTGTTTCCCATGGTGCAAAGCAGAACATGCACTTAAACCAGCAATTTGCAATTATACAAACAACTTGAAGATGAAGACCTCTTCTCAAAAATAAATTACTGCTTTTCTGAATGCAATTTTTTTGTTATTTATCAAATAGGTTCAGTGAAGGGGGGGGGGGGGGAAGTTTGAGAGTGATCGGTAAGGTACACTGAGAAACCATGACAGCAGAAGTTACAACAAAACAGCAGATTTTCTGACAGCTGAAGACACTGAGTTAGGAGCCGACTCTGTGGTTTCCCTCTTTTAGCAAAAGCTTCTGAGAAGTATATACAACCACGTAACTAAACCATAAACTTTGCTGGAGTTAGTGTTTAAGAGTGGGGTTTTTTCCTGTTTCATTGGAGAGTTTTTTTGCCACCCAAAGTTCACATTGCAAACCAAGTGGTGCCTGGACCAAGTTACTTCAATTTTTTTCACATTTGACTTTAACACCTCTAAAACAAACTGCCTTCAGGGAATGAAACTAGCTGAAAAAAATTACAAAGGAATAGATATAATCACAAGGAGTAAACAAAATTCTGGAAAAATTTATTAACTTCAGACAGCAGTAAAAAGAGCTAAAAATTCATAATTCAACACAGAACAACAGAAGATTTTTTTCAAAGCAAGTATCTGGGAAGGAAGCAAGCAACTTGTGTTTTGAATATCTTCTTGGAGTTTTAAAAGTCAGAACACTTGA
This sequence comes from Aptenodytes patagonicus, assembly GCF_965638725.1. NCBI lineage: Eukaryota > Metazoa > Chordata > Aves > Sphenisciformes > Spheniscidae > Aptenodytes > Aptenodytes patagonicus. Next base: position 40,542,003 of record NC_134950.1, read on the forward strand.
CACTTCAGTTACTACAAACTGGCACAGGGCGTTTGTATACTAGCTACAGCCAAATACGACCAGCAATGGTGAGCACAATGGATTTTAAAACTTGATAGAACAATATTCCTAACTAAATACCAAATTTAAATTAACATTAGGTGTTGGGGCTTTTTTTCCATAAATAGTTTCAGTTAAGGTCATTAATCATCCTGAATTCACACACAATGGTAACATATTAATGAGCTGGAACACTATATTCCTCTTTATATTTGTCCCAGTCACACAGGGGATGAGCCTCAAAATCTTTTGTCCATGCCATGTCCATTGCTTAGACTTAACCAAATAGTATGGAGAGCACAATTCTCAAATACTGTTATAATGGAAGACAGACGGCAGCATAGAAGTTTCTTAAAAGCATGCAATCACAAATGAAGGAATAAACAGCTGCATGTCAAGACTCAAATCCTATCATAATTAATCTCCTCATACTGACAGCTAATCTTCATAAAACGTGCATCTGCTGTGTTTATTGTTTCAGAGGTATCTAAAGGTCACTTAAGACAGAATTATTTTTGGTCTGCCATTACAACTAACATAGAATATTCTTGTAAATGTATTTTCTTTCTTATTCATTCTGTATTGAGCTCTTAAGTCAGTGACACAAAATAGCTCTACACTGACATCCTTCCTAGTAAATATATACATTTCCCAGTGAAACAGCATCACTAAAAGTGTGTTTCTTTGGCTTTTCATTCTAACTTTACATAATGTGTTAATAATGAAGAATGTAGCCCCCACACACATTTAACAAGAGCAAACAGATTAAGATGCATGCCTCATTCCCAAAATCTCACATTAAGTGTTCCAACTAAACAGGGCAGTGATGAAGAATACTAATTGAAACTAATCTACAGTTACTAAAAATATCTGTATCAATCCAACCCTGAAAATACCGTATACTTCCGCAAACACTGTGAAAACATACAATGTAATTAGATATTGGGAAGAAACAGCTCATCAAATAAACGAACTCCAAGCTTATATTCTTTTAACTGCTACTATCCTTTGAATAACCACTTGCAAAATGCACAAGTGATGGCCAAAGGCATAAGAATAATTTTTTCATAAGGAGCCGTTACACCTTGATTAACGTGGAGAATAAATACTAAAAAAAACACATAACATTTCATTCTTGTTTTAAACCTTATGCTTACATTTAAACCTTCTACAAAACCAAAAATTATATACATATATATGTAAACACAAGTCAGCACTTTCTTATTCCAGGTGTGGTAATACTGGCACAACAAACAAAAGGGAAAAAAAGGAGTTTCAGGAATGCCAGTTTCTACCCCCACATACCCCTCTGTAAGACATAATTTGATTGATGTCAGTTCTGATGTTTTATGTCAACTGTACAGTAGTCGACAACTAGAATAAGAAAACTTTCAAGACAGGATAATTTACTCATTCAAGTCTTTGAAATACCAACATTAATATCCAACACAACAGATGGATAGTACTGCTCTACACACTAGAACTTCAATCCCACAAATTCTGGTCAAGGGAAACAGCACAGTACACCAATTTATAATCAACTAGAATAAAGTATCAAAAACATTTTACTAGACAATACAAATTAGCTACCTCCCAATATCATTTGCAGGTCTAATATTTTTTTGTTTCAATATGAAAAGTACTCTATTTCCATACATACACCTCTTATACTGCTCACTCATATTCTCTCATATGCCCTACCAGACATGTGGACAGTAACCTTTTTACCATCCTCTTTAACGTTATTACTCTTATGCACAGAACCAACTTCAGATTAGTCTGTTAACTCGGTAGCCCATCTTGCCTCAAACCTCCTTTAAGCTGGGACTTATCATGACACCTGAAAAAGACTACTGTCTGCTAACATGTGGTCAGTAAGGATTGCTGATACTGACTTCATTTATCCTCTTGAAGAAGTCTCTAACCCAAAGCCAACTACTCGTGCTGCACTGTGCAGCCATCTTCAATCTCCTAGCCCTTTAATTTAATGCTAAATTGTAACTTAGTTTTGTCACATAGACCAAGTAATTTAACAGAAAGGAGGAGATTACTGCTTTGTTTCACTATAGTTTTCATTTAGGTCATATTGTCACCAAGAGAATACATAGTAAGTATCCATTATTTAAAAGGATGCACTCCATAAAAATCCAAATTCAGAAATACAAAAATCTCTTCCTTACATAGCAAACTAAGAGATGTGTTTTGATTCAAACTTTCTGCAGCATTTACAAATTATAGCACACAAAAATATGCTAACATAAGTAAGTTAAAGTAAAGCTGATTCGTGCATTTTCACCATTAAACAAGCTGCAACATAACACCCAAATAGGAATGCTTAATACTTCCACTCCAAATCATATAATGGAGTATAGTTCAAAAACTGCTTGTATGATTCTCTAATAGATGCATCTCAATAACCTCACTAAAACTGAGATACGGTAATTCAAAGAATGTGAAGCCACGAACTACTTGCTAAAATGAATCTGACTTTTCTTCTCACTTAAGGGCAACATGGAAGGTATAAACACAACCTATTTCAAAGACACAAAGAAACAGTTAAAAGTTCTAGTTTGGGGAAAAAAAGGTAGAAGTATTAGAATATGAGAGAACAAGTATCCAAGAATGACCAAACTGAGAAGGTGTGAGGAGGTAAACACAAGTTCATTTTTCTCTAAATGCAGAGAAATTAAAAGGAACAGGCCAAATTCAGCAAGATTCAGGAACCATGTGCCACCTCATAAGTGATATATGTAATAAGAAGCAGATAATCTGCACATAGACAGAATAATAGAATAAGTACGCTGCGGATAACATTAAATTACAGTTCACAGAGAACAACTAGATTAGTTCAGATAATGAACAGCTGGGGGACAAAGAGTACATGAGCTCCAAAAAGAAAAAACAGTTTCTTATCTTCATGAAGAAATAATAAGCATATTAACACACGAAGGCAGCTGTGTGCATGCATAGCTCAGCTTGCTGAGCACCTAAGAATTAAATGGGCACAAGTATACTGATTAGGCAAAAAGAATTCCCAAACAGAATATTAGTCTTTATATCAAAGATAACAAATTCCAGACCAGAAATAAATTGTAAGACATAATCTGAGATGCTGTTTACGACAGACTTGCCAAGAATTTTAGAGAGAAGTATATTAAGTAGTTAGTTCCTTGTTTCTGTGGGAGAGAAGAAGCCCCACTGAGCATGGTATTTAAAAACTAAGATGTTGACAGAAACATGAAAAAAGTAGAAAAGCAGAAGGCCTACAAACACTGAGAGAATATTCTGTACTGATGCTAAAATGAAAAGCCCACCAAATTTCTGAGAATAAGGAAGGTGACTAGTCACGTGGACATTGTCTCACAAGCTAAGGAAGCTGTTCAAAAGATTCTTCCTGATTCTTCTAGTATACCATTTCTATTCACTGCACAGAAAGGCCCAAGGTGTACTTGTTAAAGAGATTATACAAACATATCAAAGTCAGCTAATAAGAAATAGCTATGTTATCGTCCGACTTCTGACATTAATCTTCATTTGCAAAACAAAACATTTTAAATTTATGTACGCTGTGCCACAGTACAAGTGCTGGGGAATAACATTTTGGCACACAATTTCCTGCCATCTTGCTCTGAAATAAAAGAGATCCTATACCTACATTCTCTTCCCAAAATTGTCTGAAGACACGTTAACTTCCATAAACAGCAATATTAGAGACTTATACAGAAATACAAGGAATCAACTTACCTTTATTTCCCTGTCCTTTAGGTCTCTGTATATAGGAAAGTGGAAAAAAAAGCAAAACAAGTTCAGTTAGAATCCTCTAATGTTTACTTCAGGGTAATTCCATTTATTTGCCAATTCTGCTCTTTTTAACTTAAATATCCTTTTAAAATATTATTAAAAGCATGCTGTTACAAAAATATGATCTTACATGAAATAATATCATATAAAATATTACAAAAACCCCAGCAAATTTTAAAATTGAAAGAATTTCACCAAAAAACATTGAAATAATCTAATCTTTTACAGCATGTGAAGCTTAAATGGTGTTGAAAACCTAAACAACAAATGAATTTTGATTGCTCCCCCCAAGAAATCTAAGCAATAAACAAAGCATAGAGTAAAAGAAGAAAGAAAGTTAGTAGCTTAAAATTACTGCCAGTACTAGAACTTTATTAGAACTTCATTATCAGATGTCATCTTTTAAGTTGACTGATGGGTACTTATCAGAGAATAACCTACAATGCCTTGCTTTTTAGATATGCAAAGGAATATACAGTGATATTGTAAGCTGAACTACAAGTGCATTCCTCGTCTAGGCAATTATATTGAGAAAATGATGCAGTCTGTATCAAGCTTTCACACAAGGAAATAATACCTTAAGGAGGATTTTTTTTTTTTTTTTAGGATTAGTCATTACAAAACACTGTTAATCTGTCATGCATTAAGAATCACTGTAACAGTACAAGTTACAGTATCCTGAATTCCTCTGTAGCAAAATAAAATAGCTTAGAAAAACAAATGCTAGCCCATGAAAATCTAATTCATCTTCTCACATATGTACAACTAAGCATAAGTGGGTCTCCAGGCTCCATCACACTCTAACAATTTTTAGTCCTGAAAAACTCAGTATTCAGAGGTTTGAAAGTTTAGGAGGCAACCACCTCCATCTTGCTTTTACGTGCATCTGCTTCAGAGTTATCTTAAGACTGTTTAACACTGCTCCATCTAAAGCTGCACTGGTTAGTCACCTCCCCCTCCCAAAACCAGAGAAAAATCTCTGTAACCTTAAAAGCCCCAACCACCTCATCTTCTGGGATGAATTTAATCCAGACACAAACGCATGCAGAGACCAACAAGAAACATGGAACTAAAAAAGTTGGGAAGAAGCAGCCTTCGTAGAAGACACAGCAATGAAAAGCTAAGAGATCACTGAGCTAGAAATAAGTGCATAAAAGGAAACTGGTGAGCATGCACAGAGACAAAAGAAACAAAACATTAAAGGCACGGAGAGAAAATGAAAGGGTGCAGGAGACTGCAAGGCCAAAACTTTTGGGGAGAGGCAGAGGCCCAGGGAGGAAGCAGACACCAAGACAGAATATCTTCCAGCCAGAAAGAAAAGCCAGCAGAGGCCTAGCAAAGACAAAAAATAACAAACTCTAAGCTCCGTGAAGAACCAAGTAAAAAAGTGCAGCACAGCGCATGGAGAGAAAGAGAGAAGAACAGCTGGAAGAAGCGGAGGCCGCGGAAAAGGAGCAGAAACCAGAGGCCCGAAGGGAGAAGAGGTGGGTGAGGAGAGAGAAAGGCACGAAGAGAAAGGATGCGGTAACGAGGAGCCAGAGAGAATCAGAGGTGCGCAGGGGAGAGGAGACGGAGCCGGGCGCTGCGAGGAGCCCGGCACCAAGGCGCTGCCGGAGCGGAGAGAGAAAACGGGAGCCCGGAGGGGCTTGGCCGGGGAGGGCTCGCTTGCAGAACGAGCACACACAAAGGGGACGGGCCGAGCAGGGGGGGGCGAGCCGGCTGGGCGGCGGGCCGGGAGGCGCGGGGCTGAGCGCCGGCGGGCCCTGCGGGCGGGGAGGCGGAGCGGCTCTGGCGCGGATCAGCGGTTATAAATAGGGGCTGCCGGGGCTGGGAAAAGGGCCCGCTACCCCGGGCGCCGCCGGCTCCGATTGATCGCCGCTCCCCATGGCGGCGGGGAGGGAAGGAGGGAGGGAGAAGGTCGCGAACCGCGCCGCCCCGGCGGCGAGGGACGGTGCAGGCGGCCGCCCGGCCACCGCCCCCCCCGCCGGGGCTAACGACGGGCCAGGGAAGAGGAAAGGGCAGGGAGCGGGTGGCCGCCCCCCCCCCCCCGCCCCGCGGCCGGTACCTGGTCGACGCTGGTGGCTGACATTCTTCACGGGGAGCCGCGATCCCCTCGCTCCGCTCCGCCTGGGCCTCGAGTGATTCCGCACGCCGGGGCCGCTCGCCCGCCCGCCCGCCCGCCGCGCCGCTCGCCTCCTCCGCCGCCTCCTCCCCGCCGCCGCCTGATTGTCGCCGCCGCCTGGGCTCGCTGCCGCCGCCGATCGGGTTCCCGCTGGAAGGAGCCGGCCGGCCGGACGCAGCGCCGCTTCCCCCCCTGCTCTGGGCTCCGCTTCCCCACAATGGCGGACGGGCTCCGGCTCCCACTTCCGCTCCGCGGCGCCCTGACCTTCCGCTCCCCCTCCGCCGGCGTCGCCACTGACCTTTCCCTTCCCGTCCCCGCCTCCATGTCACGTGGGGAGGGAAACAGCCCCGCGCGCGCCCGCCGCCAGCGACTCCGATGGCGCGGAGGCGGGGCCGGCGGCGAGTGCGCATGCGCGCGGTGGGGCGCAGGCGGAAGGCGTCGGTGCCTCTCTCCCCCTCCCCGTCAGCCACGGAATGCGCATGCTCCTAGGGGGACAGCTGAGGAATGCTGGGGGCGATAAATAACGTTGATTGCCTCCGCTCCACTGCGCATGCGCCGGGGGAGAGGCGGGGATGTGGCGTGCGCGTGCGGCAGGCGGTGGCAGCGTCGGGGCCGGTAGTGCTGTGAGGGGTTTCAGCCCCGCGGCCGTTACTGCCCGTTACTGCCCGTTACTGCCCGTTACTGCCCGTTACTGCCCGTTACTGCCCGTTACTGCCCGTTACTGCCCGTTACTGCCCGTTACTGCCCGTTACTGCCCGGCAGGCCTCCCGCCGTAGCCCCTGCCCGCTGTCTCCTCCTTGGGTCCTGCCGCGGGCAGGCGCGGCCCTGCTGCCTCCTCCGCGGCAGCTCCGCTCGCGGTTGTACGCGGTGGCCTAGGGGGAGTCGCCGTTGCCGCACGGCGCTGCGGTGTGCTGTCCGGGGCTGGAGCCCGGGCTGCGTGCAGCCTCCGGCCGGGTGTACTTGTGGATGGCGGGGTTACCTGCTTGTAGCGTTTATCGTGCAGCCCTCGTCCACTCTGCTCTGTCGCTGGCCTGCGTTTGGAAGTCTCTGCTTTGATACAGGTTTGGTGAGAGAGGAAACAAGTGATTTGTCAAATGCACGTTTGTGTACGTAGTTGCTTTCGCTTCCATCATTAATGAAGTACACAGGCCTTAATCAGTGTAAACACAAGTTCAGCAACTGTGTAGGGGGTTCCCGTAGCATGCAACCATCAATAAAAGCCAAGACGGCTCCAAAAATCCCAGGGGAGAATTAAGCGTTTATAAAATTGAATCTGAAAAGTCAGCATGGTAGTTAATATGCTGCTTAGGGTTTTGAGGAGAGAATGCCTTAAATCAAATACCACTTGTGTAAACGTACCTGTCAGGACAACGGGAAGGTACATCCCTCAAGACTTTCAGTCTGAGTCCCTTTTGAAACTTGGTGCACATGGTTTTTCTTCACAAAGTAAAGGGTGTCTTTTAGCAATTGCACAAAGTGATCCCCGGAAATAACTGGGTAAGTAACAGTTCTGGATGAAAGAGGTTATAGTGGATAATCATTTGTTACTATTGTCAAAAAGTGAACATTATACTGGAAGTTAACCAAAATCAGCACAGGTAAGACTTGCAGAGTACTCATTTACTCTGTTGTAGCACGGTCTGTAATTTTGACAACCACCCATCGAGAAACATAGGCTAGAGCCCGGAGGAAAGCAACAAGGATGATGAAAGGTCTGGAAAATAAGTTCTAAAAGAAAGATTGAAAGAAATGGCCTTGGTTGGACTAGAAGGAGAAGAATGAGGGCTGATACAAAGAAAGACATCAAATATTTTTATGCATAAAAGAAAGTTATAATTTCTGTCTGCATTCTTTCAAACAGGACAAAATATCATGGATTTAAACTGCAGCTGGCAAGGTTAAAGTTGATCTCTTATGACACCTGGATGAACTATTTGACCTTTAGTACATCCATTAACTTCAGATAGGACTCCTTTAAAACACTATGGAAGCAACTAAGATTGCACCCCCACCTCTGTAGTAACATAGTTACAAAGCAGGTGGGACTTAGATTCAGTCTTTCAAATCATATTTTTTTTCCTGTTTTCCTACTCCATAGGCAGCTATGGCATGAGGGGATTCTCCCTTCTTGGTGAAGTGGTTCTAGTTTACATACAAAAATAAAGACTGAGTAGGCAGAGGAAAAGTAAAAGTAAGTCAAACAGCACAGGCACTGAGGTGGAAAGAGTGCCCACATTAGATAGTCTCCTTACCAATAAGCTAGACATTCATTTCTACATTCTTCATTTGGTTTGTTGGGGGGGGGTTGTTTGTTTTCCTGGCATCTTCTATCCTTGTATCATTTAACCACAGTGAAATAATTTCAACCCCAGAATACTTTTTGGTGTGGTGATGAGAATACTGCCATGAGAAATGTGGGTTCTAATCTCCACCCACTGAGGAGAGAATTCAGATCTCAACATTTCTTAGATCACGGGAACTACTGGCCATGGGTAAGTCCCACAAAGTTAGATGTTGAATATGGCATTGAAAATTCCAGTTTTGATCTTAGAGACCTAAACTTGACATCAGGAACACTAGATAAGAATCTGCCACATAAGTCCGTTAGGGAATCTGGGCCAATGAAACAATGGGCTTTAAACCATCTGGTTCGTAGCACCTTGCCAGTTGTCAGAAGAGGTTTTAAACATTGCTCTTCTTGTAGAGGTACTGTATTGCCTTTCAGAAAGTGCTGGCCCCTAGTGACTTAATAGCATCTATTCAGTTGAATATGCAATGTAATAGTGGAATAATAAAAGCAGTAGGAATTTTGAATTCAGTTTATAATGGTTGCTGTGATTTGTGTGACAAAAACCCAATGTTCTGCGTGTATTTCCAGTTTTTTGTAATGTTGATATCTGTGTTGGGAAGTGATTCTACATTGTTCCTCCTTATCTATACCATTAGGAATGTGGTAGAGTGAAAATTATCCTTTAAGAGAGTGCAAGTTCAGCAGGATTCCAGTCTGCATTGCAAGCTTTACGAAGTCTTAGGCTCAAATGAACCTTTTTGATGGGGAATAATGCAAGCCTCTGAGGACTTGCTGGAATGCTCTGTGGCAATTAGTTCTGTAATATTATAGTTCAAGTTCCAGCCTTATGTGGCTCTAGAGACTTTGGAAATATATACGGTTCATTTTCCAAAATGCTTTTAGGCCTCTTTGTTTTCCCTCTAGTTTTCCATCGTCTAATAGTTAGGTTCAGGAATATCATTTGTGATCTGAACTGTGATAGTTTGATTCCACCACCCTTTGCCATCAGATTGAAGATTTGCATCATCCATGTGCATGACTTGCAGAGTTGGTGCAGATGGAGCCATGTCTAAGCCACTATGCCGGCAGTTCTCCAGATGGACTTAATTGGACAGGGAGTGCCAACCAACAGTAACATTCTCTTCAGGACTCCAATTCCTCATGGTTATTTGAAACGCATACCGAACAGATGTGTGCTCATGACCCTGAAAAGGTCTTGGGGCCCTTCTAGAAATGTAGCTCTAGACTACAACAGAGCTCAGGATGAGGACAATTCCCGTTGTTTAACCGTGAAATCAAAGTCTTATCAAAGTCTTCCCTGTTACATTCAACAAAACCTTTTGGATTTTGCCGTTACTGCTTTCAGAGTAGTGATTGTGCCAACTTAATGCCAAACTTAAAGGGCAAAAGGATGCCTGCATTTACCTTTTTGAGATACATTTTTCCCTTCAGCTTCACTGGACAAAACCAGAATACATGTATTTTAAAAATTAGGAAAACTTTATGGTAATAACTTCTTTGAAAATGATTGAGATTTAAGACCCAAGTTCGTAAGCACTCAGAAAATGTAGCGAGGATTCTTTTCTTAGCCAGTAAAATGTAAAAAACAGCAAATCCAAATAACCATTATTTTCTCATATGTCTCAGAGGCTGTCACTGGACTGTAAAACAGGTGCTTTGTCAAGTCTTGGCTACAGATAGAAAGTGGTCCCAAGACGCTTACAAACTAATACCAGACAACAGACAAACTGTAAATAGCATGATGCCAGTGTTTCTCAGTGTGGCCTAATAGCTCAAAAAGATCATGAAAATACTTGCTAAATAAGTAGAAAATACATGCTACTAATGTTCTTCTGTTTCTACTGCCTCAGAAAATACATTTAAAAAAATGTCTGTGGATTCTGATCTAGCATTGGTGAAAGACCTTCTCCAAGCAGTAAGCTGGACTAGGTGGCCTCCAGATATCCCCACCAACCAACATTTTTATGATTATCTGGGATCGAGAGAGTCTGTTTATGGTTCATGAGACAAAGTCAAAGCTGAGGTGTAGGTCACTGCTGAGGAATTTGCCTTGCAGTGTCCCAGTTATTAGCACACCTCCAGCTGCACCTTGGCATTACACCTGTGCTCCCTGGCTCTGGGGTCGAGGCTGGGCTGCCCAACTTCATCTGGCATGAAGGATCACCACGTTGGTGAAAGTCCTCATAACGCAGCTACAAATGAGTGAAAAACAGCTCAACTGCAGATAAATAAGTAATTTCCCTCTGTGTGTGTGTGAGACTCAATAGTTCCGAGCTATTAAAAATAGGACTATATAAAGACTTTATCATATATCGTTTAGTCAGTGGTAATTAAGTAACTACATGCTCTGCACCCCATGTGAGATTCAATCCTATGCTGAAGGTCGCAGGTTGCAGATTCCAGCAAGCATTCTTTTCCAAGGTTTTAATAGTTTTGAATAGTACCTTAGCATCTATGGAATGAGGAATTTCAAAATAGGCATTCTGGAAAATATACTGACCATAAAAGAGTGATAAAGTTGTACAATATGTTAAAGTTGTTGATGCACTTCTTGGGAACGAGGAAATACAGGCTTGCACTTATGAAAGAGTTTGGAGGAAAACATTGTAGGAAAGGACTGCAAAATTGTATGAAAGGACTGTAAATAATCTTAGAATAAAATTATAATTGATGGACAAGTAAATAGAATGTAATAGCTAATGGCTAACACTGTGACAGAGTTAAGCAGCTAAGTTAGTGTATGCTGTCTTTAAAAAAGAGATTCTGGTGTTTAAACAACGATGATTTCACCTCCTAGATACTTTGATTTTATTTCCTTTGTTATCCAGTGTGTTATTTTTGGTGGGCTCCATTATCTGGGAGCATGAGGTAAGACAGGAGCTTTCCAAACTTGCAAGCTCTTTTCCAGGTATGTACTAATGTAAAGTATTAGTATATTTGATAACAGTGTGTGCTAACTATTTGGCTTAAGGGAGCATGTAGTCACATATCACAGTAGGCTGGGTCCACAACAATGATTAGTTGCTGACAGATCTTCTCTCATTAGTTCTTCTTATGAAAGACAGTCTTAAAAAAAAAATCCCCTCTATTTCTTACATTCTCTCCCTGAAACCCTCTCTGTCCATCAGTCTATTTTTTTAATCTAAATTTCACTCATATTTTGTGTAAAATGAATGTCTTTTACTGCCTTTGCTCTTAATCACATAGAGCAATCTCCCTTTTGGTGTACAACGTTACTCATCGTAACTGCGTGTTTGAAGCTCGGCTATGCCATCATCCTGACTACAGCCTGGAGGGTAGGGTAACAACCAAATACTGTGCTGGAGAAGACGACCAGTGGCCATAGTTTATATAGCTGGGGTACCTCTGGCCTGCATCATAGTACTTTTAAGACCATACTTTTCCCGGTTCATTAGCAAACAATATAACACCTAGAAAAAACAACAATTTTCTAATTTAAAAAAAGCAGAAATTCCTGCATGTGGTTTTAAAACACACACACTCCTGCAAGTAGCAACCCTCTTTTCTTAAAGTGCACTGTAGACAGCAGCCCCTGGCCTGTTCCCACCCTGTTTTAAGTTATTTCACATGCCAGACCAGAAAAAGCATGGAACTATTGTACAGACAGCGCTCAGATACCGTACTGTTTGTCCAAATATTTTTAGGTGACCTGTGGTAGGAAAAGCTTCTCTAGTTCCACTTAGCCTGCGACGTTTGTACTCCAGCACAGCTGCATACGTGTTTCATTCCTGTTTCAAGATTTGGCTTTGATGAGCTGTAGGTAGATACACATAAAGCTAGCATTTTAGGTGCTAAGCCTCACGTGGTAACCTGCTTGCCTGAGAATATGCACTGAATGCTATTCTTTAATTTCAATTTAAGTTTATAATTTTCTTGATGTTTAAGAAACATTGTCATGAACTGGATTCCGTAATTATTTCAAAGACAAACTATGTGATTCCCACCTCTGGCGTTAGATTCAAGAATATCTTTGTAGTTAAAAAAAAGTTTACTATATCAAAGAGACATGATGTGCATTTGCTGAGACAGTCACCCGTTCCATAAATTTACTTGGGCACTTATTTTGGAAAAAAGGATTAAATAGGTTATGGAAAGGATACACGATTCTACCACCTTATTAATATTTTTCTGTTTAGCATGGTGGAAAATGCCTGTAAACCTTTCTGAAGTCATGTCTGCATGTGACTGCAGCATTTTGACTCCTGCACGCTTTGACTATTTCATTAGATAAATGAAATACTTTTACTTCCTGGCTCTTGTCATGTCACAGGAGTGTCCTATTTTTCTTTTTCCCCCTAAAACTTTTTTTTTTTCGGAAATGGGAGAAGATCATGTCTTTTTCACAGGATTCTGTGTTTTCCATTCTTGCTCAAGAAGTTCTGCAAGTTTGCTCTTTGGTGGAATGAGGGTTTTGGCTCTGTTCCCAGCATCCATTCCACATCCCATTCCATTAATCTGATTTCTAAACTTGGAAAATTTTTATCAGTTTTATAACCTTACAAAACTTTCTAAAATCCTACTGTCAGTGATGCTCCCATTTTTTTCCTAGATACTTTTTGCTATGTAGTTTGTTAGTGGTTAGATTCAAAAGTCGTATAGCATGATGTTGTAGGAGATGTTAGCTGCTAACCAGAAGAGGAACTGGAAGGATATAGAATCATAGAATAGAATAGTTTGGGTTGGAAGGGACCTCTAAAGGTCATCTAGTCCAAGCCCCCTGCAATAAGCAAGGACATCCTCAACTAGATCAGGTTGCTCAGAGCCCCCTCCAACCTGACCTTGAATGTTTCCAGGGACGGGGCATCCACCACCTCTCTGGGAAACCTGTGCCAGTGTTTCGCCACCCTCAGTGCAAAAAGTTTCTTCCTTCTATCTAGTCTAAATCTGTCCCCCTTTAGTTTAAAGCCATTCCCCCTTGTCCTGTCACAACAGGCCCTGCCAAAAAGTCTGCCCCCATCTTTCTTATAAGCCCCCTTGAAGTACTGATAGGCTGCAATAAGGTCTTCCCGAAGCCTTCTCTTCTCCAGGCTGAACAACCCCAACTGTCTCAGAGTGCTAGCTCCAAGCTAGCTTGCTCTGACAGATCCTGAGAAAGTTAAAGTAATCCCTCTCCCCAAATCCTGTACCTATGTCTAGACCCTGTTATCTATACAGGTATGTCTATGCAAGATGAGTCCTCTGTTGATGTTCTTAAGCCATTTATAGAATTATAGGATGTTGTCAAAATTCAATATTTATGTGTTTAATGTCTACAACACCTACCTACCTCTCCATTGTGCTCCATAAAATTTACTGAAATTTAAAACAGTATGGTATGCTTCCTATCAGAAGCAGTATTTTTCAGGCCATACTTTTATATTTTGGGTTATTTCTCCACACTTCTTTTTTCCCAAGAAAGTCGAACAAACCCCCACCAAGTAAAGGTGCAATAAAGCAATAAGTGAAGAATTGTGTTCCTGAAAGACATTTGCCTTAAAAATATCTACAATAATTATCTTTTTTTGCATCTGTATCATGTTCCTCTGCTATCTAAGATATATGCTAATTTTATATATATCACTTTATATCATCACATTATGCATGATTATGTAGGTTATATTATCATCTTTGTTTATCTAAAATATTTTAATGTTCAGAATCACCTTTTTAGAATCAAACTTTTACAATGAACTGTGGTAACTTTCTTTGTTCTTGGATGACATACTGCACATATCTTCTTAAAAGCATCTACCTTCTGGGATGCTGAAGTCTTGTTAATAAAAGCCTGATCTGGGTACAAGCCAGAGTTTCTGAGTCCTTAGAAACATGGTTCTGACTGACCAGAAAGGCTGACGTTTTTCTCTGTGTACTTTGAGTGCCATGGTCTCTCACTGAACAAAAAAAAACAGGAAAAGGATGTACATCCATTCTCCCTGAGCAATGCAAGAGGATAAATTCAACCCTAGTATCAGTGTCCAGTGTCAGTGGAATTCTGTCCATCGACACCAGGCTGAATCTGATCCTCAAAAACTGACCCTCAAAGCTGCAGAAGGCAGCTTTATGGTTTATATTACGTGTTAGTTCTGCGTTGCTAAACCATCATTACAATTTACCTTTGCAGGCACAAAATCCAGCCACCCGCCCTTTTGTCAGTATGATAATAAAAATAATTTATCACCAAAGGCTGATAGAATTTAGTTAATTTCTCTGTTGGACTATTTCTGTGACCACAGTATGTGGGAGAAAGAGACCTATGAATCAGAACATATGATAATTTGTATTTGCATCACTTTAAACTATTTAATACAAATCTGGAGAAGGAGCAAGTTTTGTTTTCTTTGGAATAAGTAAGCCCTACACCCACTTTGTCAGCACAGCCACTCAGCATCCCCAGAGTAAAGGTATTTATATAATTAGGCACAAAATAAATATATTTTATTTATATTTTAATATCCAAATATTTACAAAAGAATACCATGAACAAATAGGCACCAAAGTGTGATTCCCCCATTATTATTTGTAGGAAGAGTGCAACTTAAATTCTGTTTTAAAGCAGAGATATCTTGTAATGTACCACATACAGACCAAAACAACTTAGGTAATTTCAAAGTAAAGATAAAATTGTGATGATTAGTACATTGTACTTTGGTCATTTCCATTCAGTCAACTAAAAGTAACTACGTTTCCTCATTAATGACAAATGTCTGTTCTTTATCACTACTTGTAGCTCTGTATTCCTTACTGGAATTGATCTGTTTTCAGTCATGCCTTACTGTAAAATAGCAAGTTAAATCTAGACTATGAGTTTAGTGTAAAATGGGTGAAAAATACTTTCAATATGCGAAAGTTAGAACTAAGAGCTTTTTTTCCTAAATATAGATTAATTGAATAAATAAATATTAAATACAGCTGACTTAACTAATTATATGATGGAACCCATAACTCATTGGCTATTGTGAATCCATTTTTATTTTAACAGCCTCATCAAAAAGAGATATACAGCCCTTTCTACATCCTTGTATTTCATTCCAGACACAGAAGCTGTCCATTTTTTAAGGCTTTTCATTAACCTATGTAATCAAATGTCTGATCAGCTGCTGGATCAACACCATTGATTCTACTCCACTCAAAAGTGTCTCCAGGGCAGAGAGCTCAGGATTATTTTTTCTGAGCATTGGTTTCGGCTTTCAGTTCTTTCACTAATTTCTGTTTGCCACTGTTTTGATCTTTCAGCCATCAGTAACTGCACTTCATAAATGGTTATGCTAATTCTGGCATGACAGTACTTTCTCTGATTGTTGTCCTTTCACAGTATTCTTTGTATTTTATATTTTAGCTGCCCAATCACAGCCATCTCTATTCCCTAATCTTAATTGCAAGGTTTGCACTGGCTAGCCCCCTAATTGGACAAGGCACAAGTACCCAGGGGCTCAAGGTTTGGTCCCAGTCCTGAGTCAGGGCAAACTCAGTTTACCTTAGGCTGACGACCCATCACTTTAAAGATCTCAATATTTTAATATTTTCAATCAAATCTCAGTTTTTTGCAACAATAAGTCTTCAGTTTTGCTGAAAAACGCTCTTCATAGTAGTATTTAATGTATGGATTATATATGTTATGATGCAATGCTCAGATCAAATACAGAATTTAAAATAAGTAACCATCCCTCCATACTTAAATTAAATCAACAAAAACAATAAAAGTATTAATAAACTTATTGTATTGATTCATGTTATATTATTTTTATTTTAGGAAATTGCTCAGGCAGTAGGCCTATCAAGTGTCTCTAAGCATAATATACTACATTTTAAAAATTATATACTTACATAATTATATAGCCACATTTTACTGACCAATGAACAAGATCAGAAGTACCTTCTTTCTTTGGTTAGTTATTTTCCATTATTAAAATCATGACATCTCAGTCTTTCTCTCTCACTTGTTTTCATTTAAAAGTAGAAGTTAATTTTTCTTTACTTGGGGAATTCTGATCATTAAAGGACATATCTCTCTTAATGTTTTGGGCTTAGTGATTTGCAAAGAGAATGTCCTATGCTGAGGCTCAGTAAGAGCCAAATTTTGTACATGGAACAGCTCGACAGACTAGTATTTTTTCACCTTTATCAATTTAGCATTTTTCAGAGCTGTTGTGACTTGCTATTAACGAGCAATCAAATAGCAACATTTAAAGAGGGGAGACTGACAGCTGCCATTCCTACCTTCAAAAGCTAAAATATTTTGCTAATTGCCTTTTTTTTTTTTTTTTTTTGGTGTCTTTTAAATAGATCCACTAGGTGGTGCTTGAAATAAGCTACCCCGGTGTGACTCGCTCAGGGTTGCCAAGCCCATCTCAGAAATCTAGGGGCAACTGGAAATTATTGTGGCTGTGAAATGTTAAACTATAATTAATTAGTCAAAACTCCAACAGGAATATTCCTGGCAACAGGAATAAGATTGCTATCCAAGTGCTTGGGTTTTTTTCCTTTTCCAAAATCAAGTTTTCTGTTTCAGAAGTAAAACTAGGTGTTCACCATTATGGAGATGTACTGCTCTCCATTATAAATTTCAGTGTTTCTTCACTTCTGGTACTCTCAAAATAGATCATTTCCCATTAGTATTTTTCACATTTGAAGAAGTTGTTTATGGCCAGACTCAAAGTGATTTGGATAAGTAGTTCTTTAAATATATTAAATAAAGACGAAGCTTGGCATTACCCAAGTGCCTCATCAGTCCTGAAAGAAGTTTAACTTCCAATAAGAAAAGCAGGAAGGCTGTTGCGTTGTTACTGCGCATGGCCGAGGGAAGGGGCAGGAAGGCATGTATGGCCAGTTATGCAGGTATGAATTACGGACACTGTGCCAAATTCCTCGTGGAGACCAAGGCTTTTCTCAGGTTATTCTTTAGCCATTTGCTGTGCAATCATTCTTCCTAATGTAAACCAACTTCTTCAGAGCTTTGAAAAAAGCACAGCTGCTGCAGACTTCTCAGTCAGCTATGCACCAGTCAGTTGCCTGATAATTCCCCTGCCTTTCAATCTGACAGTACAAGCTTCTAGCATAATTATTTGTTCCTGACATTGCTTCTCTATCAAAGAGGGTGTTAATTCTGTCAAACACCTGTCCAGCGCCCCGGTGGGAGCTCCGGAGCCCCTCCAGCTGCCAGGAGAAGCTGTGTCACCTTCAGCCCTTGGGCCACTACAATGTCCTGTCCCTCTGCCTTGAAGGTGAAATTCTGGCAATCCAGGCTTCACTTGGCATGTGGTTTTGAGGGAAGTGCCCCTCAAAAGGCATTTCTCTGTTCTTTGCAGGCCCCAGAACAAACTCCTCTAACCCATAAGGTGAGCGAGGAATAGACGGAAGAGAGGGAGGAAACGCAAGGAGCGTGTTCCTATCCTTTTTGCTTGCCTATGGTGGCAGGCAGGTGGCCGAGGGCAGCTGCCTGGGCCATACCTGTGCAGTGCTGACACTCGCACAGCCCATGCAAGTCTTGCCCGAGAAGTAGGCCAGCAAAGGTGAGACCCATGAGAGGGCTCTGATTGCCAAGGCAGGTCTAGGAGGGCTTCAGTTTTGGGGTGAGGGAGCTGGAGAGCTGAAGTGGGGTAGCCCAGTGGGAAAGTGAAGGTAATACTGAGGGCTGGGAAGGAATCAGAGGTGCTGCACTAGCAGCGATTGAGGATTAGGAAATTGGCAGTAACCACAGTCGGAATAGTTAAAGAGACACAGGACAAATTTAGAGTAAGCCAGGCTTCTGTTATTCATAGAAAAAATGTTTAAAATTAATGTTGAGGCAGGGTATGAAGGAAAAGCATGTGTGAATTGCCAGTGGAAGAGACTCTAGATAGCCTATTATAAAAGTCTCTAAAGGATGCACATGTGAACCCAGAGAATTCAGACCTAGTTATTGGTAAATGCACTGCAGTCAAATGTAATGTGTCATTTAGGTGTAACGAAAAGTCTGCTTTGCTCATGGCCAAAGCACAAAGGCTCTTTTCACCACAAGGGTGGGAAGCAGAGTAAGATATATAAACTAGGGTGATGTACATGAGAAGCTAATCTTTCATCCTTAGTATGCCTACATCATATCAGGTATTTTTCATGTTTAAAACATAGTCTATGAAGAAACAGCCTAAGGATATTGATCTCAAAGAAAAAAAGAAGAATTCGGGTCACTGGAAAGATATAGAGAATAAATTACTCACAAACTCAGCATTTTGTGCAAAGATGATTTATAGGGCATGAAAAAATAGGCTTAATTATCTGCAATGCATATTGGAATAATGCTGATATCAGTAATCTGAAATATGCAGATTAGAAAATGTTAGTGCAACCCTCAATTAACAGGAAGTTGATAGTTCAAAGGCTTCCTCCTTTTCTTTTTTTTTGTTATTGTAGTTCTGAAATGGATACACAAGTTTTATATATATACTGTTTTCTTTCTTCAGTATCTGAGTATCTTCATTTTTCAATATGTATACTGCCAAAAACTGAAGTCTTTTTTTAAACCAGAAGTCACATTTGTGTTGATTGGGTTAGTTGATTTTATTGTTTAAGTAGTTTATGTATTTATTAAATGGGGGGGGGGGGGAACCTAATTCTTATTTTACTGCTTCTGTTTCATTTTCATGGCTAAATAGGAGACTGATAAAATATGTGGTCAGATTATGTCAGTGGCAGAATCACCAGAAAAACCACCGATCAGCAACATGAGTCTGCTGCTTAGGCAGGGCCAGAACTGTAGGTGGTCATCTCGGCAAAGAGCCGAGAAAGAAACCCTTGGCTCTGTGAGTCCTCAAAGAAGGAGGGAGCTACTCCCTGTGCCAGGCTCAGGATAGAGCATCTCCAAATCCAGATGCAGAAGGAACACACTCTGATCTCTGAGCTTTAACATCGCACTTATTGTTATCAGCTGTAATGTAATTTGAAGAGAGAGAATTCAGGTTCAAGAGCTGAAAAAGCACTGAATAGATCATACTCGCCTTGGTAGAACCTCAGCTAGGAACAGGAAAGAGTTAATTTCTATTTTATTGGCATAAGGTTTTGTAAATTTTCACTTGATTAAACAAGTGGTTTAGTTAGTCTGTCATAATTTCTTGTAAAAACAACTAAAAGCAATAACTAAGTTTCAGGATCAAAAGAAGAAAATACGGCTTTTTTAGTATATAATGCTAAGGTAGGACAAGTGATGTTTTCTTCAGTAAGTCTGTAAATTTTCCAGTGCAAGCTAACTAGAAAAATGTTTAGGTTGAGTAAGGAAATTTTTTCCCCTGACATGTTCTGAAATTACTGTTAGTTTTAAACTAGGCCAAATTCATTCTTGGTGTAACTCCACACAACTGAGCGATGTCAGTGTTTTAGAAACATTTTCTGGGGCAATTTGTAAGACAGAAAGTAGAAAGTTTAGAGAGAAGTCAGTCTGAGGACAGAACTGCAGAAGTATACCTTGATAGAAAGCCAGACCAACACAGCCGTTGTCAAGGGGAAGAAAAATGCTTTGCTTTGCAGGCTTTTTAAAAGCTAGTGAAATAGCAGGTAAAAACGTGCTAAAAGCATAGTTCCTGTAGTTTTTCAACAGGCTCTCTCACAGAATGAAGATAATTAAAGAGGATGAATAATCATAGGTTTTGCTATGAATTAAACATTGAGCATGTAAGGAAAACAAGCAAACAAAAAGCCAGAGTGAATGGCTGTTTCTCCAAATAGAAGGAGGTTAGTAACAGGCCATCCCAGGGATCTGCATTAAGGCCATATTATTTTTCTTTGGAAGCAAAACCTTTTACCCACTTAGTATAAAAATAGGCTAATATGAGATGGAAATAACTCTGTTAGAAATCAAAGATTAGATACCTTACCCATTTGCAACAAGACAGAATTGACTAACAACTATTCTGAAATAGAGTACGGTATGTGCTCTGTTTTGTGGTTATATTGGCTTCTCAGATACATATCAAATACCGTTTATTTCTGTGCAATTGGTCATACTCTTTTAGGATTGTCACACCCACTTCCCACCTCCAAAACATTTATCACTGGTAACTAAAATATTAGTATGTCTTCCTGGCTTCCTCTCATGGATGATTAGCCAACAGTCACCCCCTTGCAGCCCAACCCTTCTCTGCCTCCTCTTTGATGCTGTGGCAGATGTCACCTCTCTGCCTGTCATTTTGGCTATATCTGAACATCTGTCAGGCTCCTCTGTATCTTCATCCCTAGTTCATACCTCTTTTTTTAATAATTCCCTCTTCATAACATGTCCAGGATAGAAGTATTTTTGTCTACTCACAAAACTGAAGTTCTCATTCACGTTATGGTTGTCTCATTTATTAAGACCTTTTTCTGGTCTTGTCAAAATCAGTCTTTCCCTGCTCCCTACCCACGAGGCTGCTGTAAAGATTGCTTTTTGTGCACATCTGAAAGTGTTAGCTCTCTGTGTGCATCCTTATACTCCCATTTCTCTGTCACATCAAACCTAAGATGCTTATCCTCAAATCAAAACACTTTTTACAGTTGCTGTCTAACCTATGGCACCAGCTTTTCTTTAGCAGTGAGTTACGTGCAGGACCCCTTTTGCCCTCGCTGTTGGGAAAAGCACTGTTGGGAGTTTCCTCTTTCAGTCCCTCCTTGAAGCTCTTGTCTGGGACATTTCCAGGCTTCTCAAGATCTAGGTTGCAGACATGCAATAATTTAGGCCTATTGTTTTGACCAGTATGGTTTCACTGTTTTCTTATCCTCTGCCTAACTCTGTCTTTTTATGTCTTTTTTATACGTAGATGCAGGCTGCCTGAGGCCAGGGACCAACTTGTTCTGTGTCTGCACAGAACCTAAGAGAATAGGGTAATGCAGTAACATCAACCATAGTGGTAATACCATCAGTGCATACATAATATTACTCATCTTACATGTTTTTTAGGAATCACACACATCTTTTTGGGTTAACCACATCATGAAACTACCTTCTCAGTCCTTCTGCGCTCATGCCTTTAATTTAATTTCACTGATAGGATACCAAGAGTACAGGGATCTCGTTAGGTCGTGCAGAGAGGAAATGAGAAAGGAAAAAGCCCAGCTAGAACGCAATCTGGCCGCTGTTGTTAGAGACAACAAAAAATGTTTTTACCAATATATTAATGACAAAAAGAGAGCCAAGGAGAATCTCCATCCTTTATTGGATGCGGGGGGGAACATGGTCACCAAGAATGAGGAAAAGGCTGAGGTACTTAATGCTTTCTTTGCCTCAGTCTTTAATAGTCAGACCAGTTATCCTCAGGGTATTCAGCCCCCTGAGCTGGAAGACGGGGACGGTGAGCAGGATGAACCCCCCATAATCCAAGAGGAAGCAGTCAACGACCTGCTACGCCACCTGGACGCTCACAAGTCTGTGGGACTGGATGGGATCCACCCGAGAGTGCTGAGGGAGCTGGCGGAGGAGCTCGCCAAGCCGCTCTCCATCATTTATCAGCAGTCCTGGTTAACGGGGGAGGTCCCGGATGACTGGAGGCTTGCCAATGTGACGCCCATCTACAGGAAGGGCCGGAAGGAGGATCCAGGGAACTACAGGCCTGTCAGCCTGACCTCGGTGCCGGGGAAGATTATGGAGCGGTTCATCTTGAGGGCGCTCACAAGGCATGAGCGGGACAACCAGGGGATCAGGCCTAGCCAGCACGGGTTCGTGAAAGGCAGGTCCTGCTTGACCAACCTGATCTCCTTCTATGACCAGGTGACCCGCCTAGTGGATGAGGGAAAGGCTGTGGATGTGGTCTACCTGGACTTCAGCAAGGCCTTTGACACCGTCTCCCACAGCATTCTCCTAGAGAAGCTGGCGGCTCACGGCTTAGACAGGTGGACTCTGCGCTGGGTCAAAAACTGGCTGGACGGCCGGGCCCAGAGAGTTGTGGTGAATGGAGTTCCATCCAGTTGGCGGCCGGTCACGAGCGGTGTTCCCCAGGGCTCAGTATTGGGGCCGGCCTTGTTCAGTATCTTTATCAATGATCTGGATGAGGGGATTGAGTGCTCCCTCAGTCAGTTTGCAGACAACACCAAGTTGGGCGGGAGTGTTGATCTGCTGGAGGGTAGGAAGGCTCTGCAGAGGGACCTGGACAGGCTGTATGGATGGGCCCAGGCCAACTGTATGAGGTTCAACAAGGCCAAGTGCCGGGTCCTGCACTTCGGCCACAACAACCCCATGCAGCGCTACAGGCTTGGGGAAGAGTGGCTGGAAAGCTACCTGGCGGAAAAGGACCTGGGGGTGTTGGTTGACAGCCGGCTGAACATGAGCCGGCAGTGCGCCCAGGTGGCCAAGAAGGCCAATGGCATCCTGGCCTGTATCAGAAACAGTGTGGCCAGCAGGAGTAGGGAAGTGATCGTGCCCCTGTACTCGGCACTGGTGAGGCCGCACCTCAAATACTGTGTTCAGTTTTGGGCCCCTCACTACAAGAAAGACATTGAGGTGCTGGAGCGTGTCCAGAGAAGGGCAACGAGGCTGGTGAGGGGTCTGGAGAACAAGTGTTATGAGGAGCGGCTGAGGGAACTGGGACTGTTTAGCCTGGAGAAGAGGAGGCTGAGGGGAGATCTCATCGCTCTCTACAACTCCCTGAAAGGAGGTTGTAGCGAGGTGGGTGTCGGTCTCTTTTTCCAGGTAACAAGCGATAGGACGAGAGGAAATGGCCTCAAGTTGTGCCAGGGGAGGTTTAGACTGGACATGAGGAAAAATGTCTTTGCTGAAAGAGTGGTTAAACATTGGAAGAGGCTGTCCAGGGAAGTGGTTGAGTCCCCATCCCTGGAGGTATTTAAAAGACGTGTAGATGAGGCGCTTAGGGACATGGTTTAGTGGGCATGGTGGTGTTGGGTCGATGGTTGGACTCGATGATCTTAGAGGTCTTTTCCAACCTTAATGGTTCTATGATTCAAGTCCCCTGCCTGGATAGCTGAGGAGACATCACAGGGAAGGACTATTTCAGTGTCTAAGGATAGTTTTGTCCTCTGGCTACCTTCATGCACTAAAAGAAAGGAAAACATTGACAGAAGATAGAAATGGCTTTAGTATGCTTCCTTCAGTGGTGCCACTATAGAGACTCTGAATATGACTAGTATAGGCAGTATAGACAGCATCATCATTCTTTTTAGTTGAATTCAGTGAAGAAATGGTAAAGAAAATAAAGAATAAAAATGCCTAACTAATTTATTAACTCAGCTGAGTCAGTGAATACCCAGTGATTGCCAACCTGGATTAGAGTTTATGTGTCGTTCAAGAACTCAAATATTGTTTCACTTGGCAGGCAAGGGTCTAAGTAAACAGAATTTCCCTGAAGGTAGCAAGGAATGATGATGCAATGTGGTTATTTATTAGCTTTGGTTTTACTGTCAGGGAGATGGGCAAATAATGCCCTAATGCTTAGAATTTAAATGGGTCAAACTATTTGCACTGCTTAGTCTCTGCCCAACTTCTTTATAAGTTCCTAGAGATAAGCTTCTCAATAAACATCATAATTTTCAGAAGTCCTTTATCCTCCTTTGGTACTTTGTGCCAGTTTAAGCACTTTTGAAAATCAAGCTATTCATTTAGGTTTTGCAGTAAAACTAGTCAGAACCATTTCTTTGCAGAAGATACTCCTCATTTAAACTCAAAGCTTTCATAGAGATCTACCAATTTGGATTGAGTTTTTTCCTGAAATGTCCCATGTTGACTGTCTAGTCACTGCAAGTGCAATATCTAAATATACAACTGACATTTTAAATCCAAATCCAAATATTTTGATACAGTATGCTTTCATAGGTTTTGGTTTTTACAGTACAAAATGAAAGCAAATTTCGTATTCTTGAAATGCAGTAAATGGATGCTTGTCCTCTGGTCAGATTTATTTACATCCCTAGCTTAAATTGGCTATTTGAAAAACATATAAAAAAGCCCCTGTTCTCAGTTTAAAAAAAATAACAATTTAAAACTAATCAGTCTTCTTCTTAAAAAGCAACTTTACTGGGAAAAAATAAATACTGAGGGTGAGATGTTGGACCCACTGATGGAATCTGCTTTCCATTTGACTAAGAGAAATTAATTTTGATAGTGGTACATACCAGTCTTACTTTCACGATGCCCAGCAGACACAGGTATCACATCTATACTTATAGTCACTCTGCCTACTTTCCTCTGCAATCCTTCTTGCAAATAGTTATCAGCCAGAATTTGACGTGTCCCAGTGGCAGCAGCTGTACTGAAGAGCTGACTTTGGTGCCTACCCTGTAGAAGGTTCTCCAATCTAGACTGTCTCTGTGACATGCCACCAGCAGCAGATGCACTGTCATCTAGTCTTGGTTCACACTGGATAGTATTTCTCATCCCCCAGGTTTACCTCATCTTGATCCCAGGTGATCAGCCAGCAGGACGGGTACCATGTCGGGAGAAAGGAATGGAAATCTATCCACAGCTCTAACTTGACTTCTCACACTCGGGCTCTTTTGTAAATAAAATATTAATGCCCAGGCCTGTGAAGCCTTATGTCGGCAAGGCAGTGGACGACACTATTACATGCTCAATAAAAGTATATTATGAAAGTCAGTAGAGACAATCGACCTTCAGCTGGAAATAGAGAACCTGGTGTTAAATGAAATTAGGTTGTCAATGGCTCATCTTAAAGATTTTTTTGTGTTGAGACAGTACCAATTGGAGGCAGCATAGACCAGTTTTTAATCCAGCATGTGGAAGGATACTGGAAGATAGAGGAGTATCTATTTTTCTCACATACTCAAAGGAATATTTGTAAAGAGTATTTATAGAGAATTGAAACCAGTGCTCTACCTATCTGGAATCAACCAGTTTCTTTTCCAGTAAAGACACAGCATTTATTGATGCCTGATTTTTATCTAAGTACCTAAATCATGACAAGGTAAATTATTTTTATTCACTTGGAGTGAAAGGCAATAATGCAATATATTCCTCTCCACCTCACAAACCTGTTTAGCAGCAGGGACAAGGCCTGGGAAATTCTTGCTGCATTGATGCTTAGTACATAAAGAGATGTGAGGGCTTAAGTTACTGGTTTAGTCCAGGCATAATGTAAAGAATGCATAGATTCTACATAGCCATGTGTTATATTGGCCTGATTCTGGTCATAGCACTTATGTTTTGGCAGTCCAAAGCTTGTCGAGGTGAGAAGATGCCCATTGTTTCAAACAGAATGGTGGTTTGGTCACATCTAATTGGCTTCATGTATCCTAGAACTGCTTGTTAAAATATCTACTAACAGAATTGATTAACAGTATGATCTAAAAAATAAATAAAACTGGGTTTCACAAGAGAAAATACTTACAAACATATTTTTCAAAAAGGGAAAAGAAAACAAATTGCAAACTGCATTTTCTGCATTGTAAAAGGAATAGTTATGATTTTAGATACAGCATAATGTCTGTTTATTGTAAGAATTGATCTGTACAGGAATATTCTTGTATTAAACTGAAACAATATCAGTAGTAGCAGACCGTAGCTTAACACATATCTCAGTGTTTTCCAGAAAAAAAATCATCTCTCCCTTCCATATAACCTAGGAAGAATACTGTGTTGTGTGTCTCTTATTCTTTTACAGTATGATATACTGGATTCTCTCCTATTTAGAATCAGAATGACAGCTGTATAAATTCGTCAGGAGAGATGATTTATTTAAAGCCTAGGCAAAATAAAAACCTAAACCCTAATAAAATGCAAGGCCCAAAGAAAAGTTTGCATTTAGTTTGCTGAGGTATATAATATTATAATAGATAGAAAACTAAAAGAAGGACAGGAAAATGCATCAGATTATTTGGTATGGAAGTGAAAGGTAACCATGCATGCTTAGTTTTTATATTTCTGCATGCACAAATGTGTTCATGGTGCAGCTGGATAAATTTTTGCAGTATTCGCAGGTGCCCTTTTCAATGTTAAGTTTTTATTTACAGGCTTCAGCTTGCAAAGAGTTTTCCCAGTGTCTCAGAGAACCAATGCTATGTATTCTCATGTGAAAAGCACGCAGTAGGTCTGTCTCTGCTTTACTCAGAATCTTTAAACTTCACATATTTCTGAGGGAGGTGAATGTCTTCCAAGCTTCACAACCTCCATTGAACAAAGTTTACCTATTAATTCCCTGGAAATTGCTTTTAATAGTCTTTGCAGTGCCATCTTATTTGCCAAAAACATTTTTTTTTTTTTCTGTGACTGTTTACAAATAGATCAGATCAATGAAAATCACATCAATGAAAATCTCATCAATGCCATCCTTATCGCTACAGCACTGGTAATCAACAATATTCATTGATCACCAGAGAAAATGCAGACCTGTTGAGGATATAAAATTAACCATTAATTTTGCTGGGGTTATTGAACTGAATGGCACTGTGGTTAATTTCATTTCTAAGGTTTAAATTTCTACAGCAGTGGTTCTCAAGCTTTTCCACTCCTGAAGCCCCTCACTCTTCGTCTTCCAGTCCCCTTCTCATTTACCTGAGACCTAACTCAGACCCTTAGCCCATTTAGCAACGTGCCTGATACAGGGTGGGTTTGGGTGGACAAGCTGATGATAATAACATTCTGATTACGAACATTTCAAAGCTGCTGAACAGTACAGAGGCAATGTTTGTCTAATAGTTGACTTTTTCCCTGTTCCATTTTATTACAGTGTGAGCAGAATTGAACCCTCCTGTTTGAGAATTATATCAAAGTGCAGTATTTCATGACCAAATCAGTGAAGGACATCAGATGCCTTAGATAAGGTACCCATTAGGTATTTAAATCCCAATAACCAGGTCTTGTAGCTGCTTGTGTGAGCTGCCTCACCCAGCTGCAGGGGCTGTATTTAATGGATGTCCAGGATTTTTCAGTGTTTACAGTGCTAAATAGATCAATACATACCTCATGTATAAACCCCAGTTGGGTCAACAAACCAGTTCTAAAATAGTCTTTTTGTCAGGAGGCTGCTCTGGAAAAGGCGGGGGGGGGGGGGGGGGGAGGGGGAGAGCGGAAAAAAAGGAAACCCCAGAAACTTTTGAGGCAACACTTTTGTATTGTTTTCTCCTTCTTTATAAGGTCAGATTTAGAAATGGCAAAAATTTCAGAAGCTTCTATATGAAATATTTTTGCTCACAGTAAAAAAATTAATAGTAACTTTAAAATTGTGGTTTGACTTTGCACTTCAATTCTAAAAATGCTTTCTAGATATATTTTATTTACAATATTTGAAATTGTGGGTTTAGACAATTAGAATTCTTGCATATTATAGGTTTGTATAGTCTCTATGTTTATATAACTTCTTGAGGCTGCTTCTAATAGATAGAGATCATGCTCATTTTTCAAGCTTTTCCTCTAGAAATTACTTAATTGGAAGTAGAATAACTTAAGTTTGTTCAGAATCTGTATTATAACATTGGATCTCTAGTTATAAATCACTGCTGAGCTTCACTGGTTGTAATCTCCATCTGTGTTTACTGTCAACAGTACTGATGTTCTCTTATTGTTATTTTCTTCCTGATTTTTTCAGAGACAAAAACCTTTGTGAGAGGTACACTTCTGTCTTTAGATAAAATACAGTTTTAATTCAAAAGTAAACTTATTTAATACATACATCTCAGTAGTTTCTATGTATTAAATTATGCTTAGTACACTTATTTCTAAAGTAATATTTTGCCACCAATTGCTGCAAATAACTACTGCAGATGTTTTATTTTTCCCCAAATGTCCCCTTTTCAAAAGACAAAAATAACATTTTTCTGTGCCTTTGAGATTTCCATGCCTCACACAGGCTTCCAAAGCAACAGCAATATTTATTCAATGACAGGAGAACTGTTTGGCAGTCCCTCCTTCTGGTATCTTTGTGTATTACTTGTAAAATACGTAACAGTTCTTGGAGCAGGATCCTGAACCAAAGGTCCTACTCCTATATCCTATTTAGTACTCTGATTGCTATGCTACCTTGTCAGGTTCATCTTATTATGCCCTAAACCCCAAATAATCCTAATGAATTATGTGTACTATAGCTAAGGGTTGGAGTGTTCTCATAGTATTCTTTTACAGCATTTAAGGCATGTTTTTTGGAGACAAGGATTTGGAGGCAGGAGTAATCAAATCTGGAACTTTCACAGTCCTAGCAAATGTTCCAACCATCACGTTGGCATTAATATGAAACAACATGTCCCTTTCTCCAGTGACTATGTTTTAATGACAGAAGTTGATTTCCTGGTTGTTTTTTTTTTTCTTTTTGACATATTTTAGTGCAGAATTCCAGTGCAGGACTCCGAGATGGGCACATCTTGATAGCATAGTCAGCACCTAACTCCCTGGCTAGTAAAACTCCATTCAGAGTCATCTTCCCAGGCAAAAATTTGTTAAAGTCAGGGCACCGGACACTGCTTCTGTGCCAGGGCTTGTATTTATTACCCTGCGTATCCTGCTGCGTACCGTAAACAGGACTGAAAAGTTGACAGGATGAAGTAGTTGCAGAGTGCAATCAAGTTCAGTACAAGGCAGCAAAGAACCACACCTTGAAACAACATGCTTTGATTGAGTACTTGGCATTAAAGGAAAGGAAAGGGGAACTTGCTACAGCAAATCATAACCCAAGGACTGCTGCTGCTGCAGCTGTACTGCAGGCAGTAACCATATGCTGGAATGCACGCAGGAAAGTCAAGGCATGTGAATGCACAAATATTCACCCTATCGATTCGGCTTGTTGATTTTGCTCGCAGCTTTCTACTGGCTGTCAGCCCCAGCGACCTGAGTTAGCACCTTTTATCACTTGTATGCTTATACAGTGGAAATGTTGACAAGCTGCAAAAGCCGCAAAAAATTGCGAGCAGAGGTCCCAGGGAGGGGACCTCTGGTGACACTACAGCCCGCCAGGCCAAGCACACGGTCACAGACAGAAGTTGTGAAACACACAGATGCAGGGAGTAACAAGAAGTTTGCTCAAGAGCTGTTGTTTGCTGTTTTTTCTTTTTTTTTTGGCTCCTCACCACCAGTTTACAGAAGCTCTTCAGTGAAAACCAAGTTAAATTAGTTAGATAAATTTCAATGAAAAATGAGTGATAGGTGGAAAACTGTGAAAGGTGAAATTAAAGTCTGAAGTATTTAATTAAATATGCAGCCAATGGGTAAATCCTTCCCCATATGTATAGACACAGTTTTATTTGAAAGGAGGAAGAGACAAGGGTTAAGGAACCTACACAAGTCTTTCTCTCTTTAAACATATCTAGTGTGATGCATATCCTCCCAGCCACATGACAGGGCTGGGTCTAGCTAGCCCTTATTGCTTCCATAGCATGCCCAGACTTCGAGGGGATGCCCGTAAATCTGACAGTAAATAAACGATCAGTTCTGCAAATAGTTTGGTGCAGATGATTCATACTCTTGCTACAGCAAGACAGCAGGATCAAAGTCTTTCCCCTACATCACTCACTCAGTCCTTGAGTTACCCTGCCGGTTCCTGATCATGAATGTTTTTCATCACCTCTTCACACACCAGGGATTGCAGTGTCTTATAGAGCAGAATAAACTAGATATAATTTAACTAGAAGCTTGGGCTGTGCTTATACTACACTTCCCCCCCCCCCCCCTTATTTTTACACCAAGATGGTTTTGCAAATAATCTATGGTGCTGCAAAAGGAAAGACAAGTTCCTTGCCACTGTACCTACCATCAACTGTCTGCTGAGATTGCCGAATTATATTATATTATAGAGCAAGAATTTTAAAGGCTATTGCTAAGTTGCTGAGTCACCAACCAACCCTGCTAGGCAGTATATTATAAACTTTAAGGTCTAGTACAATAGGAAAAGGTTTGCCAAAGTTTTGAGCAATGCAGGGGTCCATATTGGGACTGGTACTGTTTAATATCTTCATCAGTGACATAGACAGCGGGATTGAGTGCACCCTCAGCAAGTTTGCAGATGACACCAAGCTCAGTGGTGCAGTCGACACGCCAGAGGGACGGGATGCCATCCAGAGGGACATGGACAAGCATGAGAAGTGGGCCAGTGTGAACCTATGAGGTTTAACAAGGCCAAGTGCAAGGTCCTGCACCTGGGTCGGGGCAACCCCCAGTATCAATACAGGCTGGGGGATGAAGGGGTTGAGAGCAGCCCAGCCAAGAAGGACTTGGGGGTACTGGTGGATGAAAAGCTGGACATGAGCCAGCAATGTGCGCTCGCAGCCCAGAAGGCCAACTGTACCCTGGGCTGCATCAAAAGAAGCGTGGCCAGCAGGTCGAGGGAGGTGATTCTGCCCCTCTACTCTGCTCTGGTGAGACCCCACCTGGAGTACTGTGTCCAGCTCTGGAGCCCTCAGCACAGGAAAGACACGGACCTGTTGGAGTGGGTCCAGAAGGGGGCCACGAAAATGATCAGGGGGATGGAACACCTCTCCTATGAAGAAAGGCTGAGAGAATTGGGGTTGTTCAGCCTAGAGAAGAGAAGGCTTTGGGAAGACCTTATTGCAGCCTATCAGTACTTCAAGGGGGCTTATAAGAAAGATGGGGGCAAACTTCTTGGCAGGGCCTGTTGCGACAGGACAAGGGGGAATGGCTTTAAACTAAAGGGGGGTAGATTTAGACTACATAGAAGGAAGAAATTTTTTACACTGCGGGTGGTGAAACACTGGCACAGGTTTCCCAGAGAGGTGGTGGATGCCCCATCCCTGGAAACATTCCAGGTCAGGTTGGACGGGGCTCTGAGCAACCTGATCTAGTTGAAGATGTCCCTGCTTATTGCAGGGGGGTTGGACTAGATGACCTTTAGAGGTCCCTTCCAACCTAAACTATTCTATGATTCTATCAGCACCAGTGAGCAGACAGACAAGAAGAAGGATGGATCATGGAGAAATTCAGACAAAAACCGGAAAGCATTTACTGCAACAACCAGACCTGTTACACCTTGGGGTTTAAGTTTCGTTGAAAGGCTGACATCTTCAGCACTACTGTGTCCCTTGGTGAGGCATTCCTACAGTATTGATTCAGAAAAGGATGACAACTATTATACACTTTTTTTTTTGCTGTACATAATGGTCAGCCTTCAGTACTGTAATGGGTTCTCAATTCAATTTTGCTTAGCTTGAAAGATTTGTTTCTTCCAGAGTAATATTCCAAAGTACTTTACGTGAACAGACTCCCATGACAAACTGGGGGTCCCACTGACTTGACTGTCTGCTCTGGGTTCACTGGAAACTTGCATTTGTGCAGGAGTTTGCTTGTACAAGACTGTTTTTTTTCACCTGTACATAATAAATACCAGAGTGATAAATAATATTTTTTCCATGTGACATGCAATTTCATGTCTCTTTAGTTAACAAATGGTAACGTAATTCTTCCCAAATGTCTACACACCCTGGAGTATGTGATAAGCTTGAAGAAGAAATACTTGAACTTAATTTTTTTTGTAGAGTAGGGTTATTTTGGTTTAGCTGTGGATGCTTCTTTGAGGAGAAAGGCAAGAGAAAAGAACAAGCCATCTGGCACCCTGTAAAACAGCTCTCCCAGTTATTGTCTTGATTTTCTGAGTCACACCTCTGCACTTACACTTTTGAAATATGTGAATTCTTAGTAAAAAATCAAAGATCTGAAAATCAAACATTGCATGATGGCTTTCTCTGCACAAGTTTAAGCAAGTTAACTAGAACTTAATTTATAGAGATGCTGACTACCTGCTATCCTCACTGACTGAAATTAAGCGTTCAGCATCTATGAAAGTTAAACTCTTAATCTTGATCCTATTGAAATTTGTGTGCTAATGCTAGCTTAATTGTGTGTGTGTGAAAGACAAGGTCCTTCTATTTATCCGGATCATTCACAGAAAGAACATACAACTACCACTGTAGGGTTGAAACTCAAAAACCTTTTATGATTTTTTTATAGTGTCCTGTAAAAAAAGAAGCACAGACTCATGCTTCTTAAGGAAAAGACTTCAGTGTCGAGCTTTCTTTTCCCATTTGCTTCAGAAGCTTTGCTATGGATGTACTACTGACTTTCACACCTCCTACTCCCTGACCTGTCTGAACATAGAGTCATAGAATCATTTAGTTTGGAAATGACTTTTAAGATCATCGAGTCCAACCATAATCCTAACACTGCCGAGTCCACCACTAAACCATGTCCCTAAGTGCCACATCTACACTTTAGCCAGGATGATTGTTAGGATTACCTTGCACTGAGTACTACAGAAATACGCAACAGATTTCTTTCAGTAGCTCCAGGATTTCACTCATAGGCAGTATATTATGAGGCTGGAATCCTTGTAACATGTGCCCCGTTCTCAGTTTACTTAACCAAAGGACTATTTTTAACTTACAGATATATTTAATGCCTTAGAAACATCCCGTAATATAATAGTATGAACTTTGTATTAATACATATTTTCTTATTATAGACAGTGTATCGGAAAAGTGATTTTTGAGTTGCAAGTAAGAACCCAATTTCTGTGTAAATGCTTTTCACATGTCTTTATAGAATCATAGAATCATAGAATCATTAAGGTTGGAAGAGACCTCTAAGATCATCGAGTCCAACCGTCAACCCAACACCACCATGCCCACTAAACCATGTCCCTAAGCGCCTCATCTACACGTCTTTTAAATACCTCCAGGGATGGTGACTCAACCACTTCCCTGGGCAGCCTCTTCCAATGTTTAACCACTCTTTCAGCAAAGACATTTTTCCCAATCTCCAATCGAAACCTCCTCTGGCACAACTTGAGGCCATTTCCTCTCGTCCTATCGCTTGTTAGTTGGGAGAAGAGACCGACACCCACCTCGCTACAACCTCCTTTCAGGGAGTTGTAGAGAGCAATGAGGTCTCCCCTCAGCCTCCTTTTCTCCAGGCTAAACAACCGCAGTTCCCTCAGCCGCTCCTCATAAGACTTGTTCTCCAGACCCTTCACCAGCCTCATTGCCCTTCTCTGGACACGCTCCAACACCTCAATGTCTTTCTTGTAGTGAGGGGCCCAAAACTGAACACAGTATTCGAGGTGCGGCCTCACCAGTGCCGAGTAGAGGGGCACGATCACTTCCCTACTCCTGCTGGCCACACTGTTTCTGATACAGGCCAGGATGCCATTGGCCTTCTTGGCCGCCTGGGCACACTGCCGGCTCATATTCAGCCGGCTGTCAACCAGCACCCCCAGGTCCTTTTCTGCTGGGCAGCTTTCCAGCCACTCTTGCCCAAGCCTGTAGCGCTGCATGGGGTTGTTCTGGCCGAAGTGCAGGACCCGGCACTTGGCCTTGTTGAACCTCATACAGTTGGCCTGGGCCCATCGATCCAGCCTGTCCAGGTCCCTCTGCAGAGCCTTCCTACCCTCGAGCAGATCAACACTCCCGCCCAACTTGGTGTCGTCTGCAAACTTACTGAGGGTGCACTTGATCCCCTCATCCAGATCATCGATAAAGATATTGAACAAGACCAGCCCCAAAACTGAGCCCTGGGGAACACCGCTCGTGACCGGCCGCCAACTGGATGTAACTCCATTCACCACAACTCTCTGGGCCCGGCCGTCCAGCCAGTTTTTGACCCAGCGCAGAGTCCACCTGTCTAAACCGTGAGCCACCAGCTTCTCTAGGAGAATGCTGTGGGAGACGGTGTCAAAGGCCTTGCTGAATTCCAGGTAGACCACATCCACAGCCTTTCCCTCATCCACTAGGTGGGTCACCTGGTCATAGAAGGAGATCAGGTTGGTCAAGCAGGACCTGCCTCTCATGGATCCGTGCTGGCTAGGCCTGATCCCCTGGTTGTCCCGCTCATGCCTTGCGAGCGCCCTCAGGATGAACCGCTCCATAATCTTCCCCGGCACCGAGGTCAGGCTGACAGGCCTGTAGTTCCCCGGATCCTCCTTCTGGCCCTTCTTGTAGATGGGTGTCACATTGGCAAGCCTCCAGTCATCCGGGACCTCCCCTGTTAACCAGGACTGCTGATAAATGATGGAGAGCGGCTTGGCGAGCTCCTCCGCCAGCTCTCTTTGACTGGAAAAATACCTTTTGAGTCACAGATAATGTCTACAAAATGTCTGGAAAAAAAATGAAGTCTGCCTGCAACATCAGTCTGTGACCCAAGACTTCATTTCTGAGCCAAGTGCTCACTTATGCTGCATACCGAAAGCCGTTCTGCCCATTTTGCAAATGAGCTCATGGGATCTTTGGTGCAACTGGCTAGTGGATGGGAGTTTGGAGGATGTACTAAAAGTCTTCATGTGTGAAGACAGGTAAACAAAAAACAGCTTAAGCAGATAGAGGTGAATTCTTTAAATTCCAGAAAGGGTTTGTTCCTGTCACCTTTTATATACATATACGTATATGTATCTAAAATGTACGTGTATGTGATTTTACAGTCAAAGATAGTTGCCTACGCAACCCTTGAACGCTTGCCACAGAAGACCTGTTAAAGTTATGATATAGGTTTTACACAGATGTAAAGCTTCTGCTGAAGGAGGGCAAATTCCAGCTACCTGGGAAAAGTCTGTTTGTCACAGGAATACACCAAAACGGAACATCTAAGAGATATTGCCACAATTTCAAGTCTTTGTTGTAGCAGTAATCATCATAGTCCAAGGACACAAACAAGGCAAAGTTTACAAACAGGCATATTTTATTTAGACAGAGCTTTCAGGCACTTGATCTCTTTTCCACATGTAATTAAACAAAACAAAAGCTTTACCTACAAGCCTCATCTTGCAATAGGTCTTAATTGCTCTGGTGAAGGGTCAAGTATTCGGTATGTTGGCTCCTCTGTGTGAAGCCCTGATAATATCACATCTTCACTGTCAGAGATAGGAGCTCTCATTCGTGTTACAAATTCAGTCTCACTCATGGAATTTTTAATAGAAACCTTAAATTTACAGATATTTTTGTAACTCAGTCTTGAGGGAAATCACTGAAACAGCTAGTAAAACTAACTTTGGTCAAATATGAAGCCAAAATTGCAATCTGAATTTTGTAGAAAAGCCAGCTAAA
This sequence comes from Aptenodytes patagonicus, assembly GCF_965638725.1. NCBI lineage: Eukaryota > Metazoa > Chordata > Aves > Sphenisciformes > Spheniscidae > Aptenodytes > Aptenodytes patagonicus. The sequence goes on from NC_134950.1 coordinate 40,577,213, forward strand.
AGCTATGAGTTGCTCAGCTGAAGGGTATAACAAGAGGTATCTGTATTTTCTCACCCTTTATGTTTTAGAGACAAAACCCTAAGTTGTAAGAACACTGAGATGGCAAAACTAAGTGCTCAGAAATTAGGAAGTGGTGGTTAAAAGCATTGTATGACCTTGCTGTGATATCTCTTCGTGTTTGTCCTGCCACCCGTAGTTGGGTTACACATTTGCATGCCATTTTTCCCATGGAGGCTCTGTCCAGCTCTGTACAGAAACAAAAGGTTTAGCACAACCCGCTGTTACTGCCCTCTCCACATTCTGTTCTCTTTGTTTCATGTTAGATTTCCAGCTTGCTTTTTCTTCTTGATCCAGGGCAGGTCCATACTTCCTCACACCTTCCTCCTCCCTGCCATTCTACATGTCCACCTCTATATACTCTTGACCACTACACCCACCTGTTTCCCAGTTTTTATCCTTCACTGCAACACTTTGCCTGTGCAAGCTTATCTTTCCTGTTCAGTTCCTTGAGTTCCTGCTTTAATTTCTTTTTTTTGGCATGATTATTCACACTCCTTCACTCTTTACCTGTATGCATTTAGTTAGATTTTTTTTACATTCATAAAACTGAAAGGGTGTGCTGGTTTTGGCTGGGATAGAGTTAATTTTCTTCATAGTGGCTAGTGTGGGGCTCTGTTTTGGATTTGTGCTGGAAACAGTGTTGGTAATACAGGGGTGTTTTCCTTATTGCTGAGCAGTGCTTACACAGAGCCAAGGCCTTTTCTGCTTCCCACACCACCCCACCAGCGAGGAGGCTGGGGGTGCGCAAGAAGTTGGGAGGGGACACAGCCGGGACAGCTGACCCCAACTGACCAAAGGGATATTCCACACCATATGATGTCATGTTCAGCAATAAAAGCTGGGGGAGGAAGAAAGAAGGGGGGGACATTTGGAATGATGGCGTTTGTCTTCCCAAGTAACGGTTACGCGTGATGGAGCCCTGCTTTCCTGGGGATGGCTGAACACCTGCCTGCCCATGGGAAGCAGTGAGTGAATTCCTTGTTTTGCTTTGCTTGTGTGCGTGGCTTTTGCTTTCCCTATTAAACTGTCTTTATTTCAACCCATGAGTTTTCTCACTTTTACTCTTCTGATTCTCTCCCCCATCCCACCAGGGGGGAGTGAGTGAGCGGCTGTGTGCTGGCTGGGGTTAAACCACGACAGGGGGATACCTGTAGACATTTCAGCAGCATGTAAGAGTCCAAAACATGGCTAGATATGACCAAAAGGCCAATCAAAAAGTAAGTAAGTATTAAGCGTACATGTAGAAAGCCAGAGAAAGGGAAGATAATCTGGAACAAAGTTTTGTAAACCTTTTAATAGGCCTAAGTATGCCTTATAAATTGCTTGTTAAATGAAGTAAGGCTTTTAGCCTAAGCAGGCCAGAGAGATGTCAAAGGAAACCTAATCAAAGGAAATGGTTATAATAAAAATACTAATAGCAGCAATGAACCATTCACCTTCGATAATTGAACTCACTGCTGGGCAGCAAAGTTGGACTAAAGTTGAATTCAATTTCACCATCCTTTCTCCAGCAGAGCGGATATATTTCTATTACTGCATATTCACGTTAATGATTAGGTGGTCCAAGGCAGTTTTCCACCGACACCACTCTCTCCTTTGCACAGCAGTTCCCAGCTGCAATGAGGTTGGAGCTTTTTGCCATTTAATATCTGAAGATGGATTATTTTCGCCTAAAAGGCGGGCCACCATCCATAGCCGTTTTCAGGGGTCCGGGATGACCCGCCTGCGGCGGACGGTGCGGGCACCTCCTGCCCCCGCCCGGGCACCAGCGCCGCGGGGCCGAGCCGCGGGGTCTCCCTGCGGCGGGGCCGCACCTCTGCCTCCGGGGAGGAGCAGGCACAGCTCCTTTTCGGAGCTGCAAGCGAAAAACAAGAGATGGGCTTAAAGCGTAAAATTCTAAAAACTGGTGAAGTCCACAGAAGTGAAAAAACAACCCCGAAAGATTAACCGTCGCAGCGGGGCCGGCTGGGAACCCGGCACACCTGCCTCCGCCCCTTTCCCCCTCCGGCCCGGGAGGGTGCTCAGGGGTTAAGCTCCGCCGGGGGCGGAGGCAGCCCGGCAGGGCTCCCTGGCGGCTCGGTTTCCAATGGGACCAGCGAGGCGGCGGGGCTGAGCGCGGCCGTCGCCTCAGAGCCGGCCGGCGGCGGCGGGATGTTGCAGGGGCCGCCGGGCGCGGGGCGCCTCAACGACCTGCCCGACAACTCGCCGCGGGTGCGCAGCGCCGTCGCCGAGCTGCGGCGGCGGGCGGAGGCAGAGCCCGGCCGGCGCTGGCCGCAGCCCCTCACCGATTCCTTCCTGCTGAGGTTCCTGCGCGCCCGAGACTTCCACCTGGACCTGGCCTGGAGGGTAAGGAGGGCCGGGGGGAGCGGGCGCCGCCGGTGGCCCCCTGCGGGGCTGGGGTGCTCCCGCCATCGCTGAGAGCGAGGAGAGGGCGACAGCCTCTCCCTCTGCGTGGAGAGCCCCCGCGGCGGCTGTCAGCCAGCCGGGCCCGGCCCGGGGGCGTCCCAACCGCCCGCTGGCGGGGTCCCGCAGGCTCCCCGCGGGGCCCCGCACCCCGCGGCCCCGCCGCCTCAGGGGGACCTCGCCTCAGGCCCAGGGGATGCCGAGGCGCGAGGGTGGCGGGTAGGTTGGGGGATCGAGAAGCAGGCGGGGGGTTATTGCTGGGGGCGGACGGAGCTGGAGGGCGCGCATGTTGGGTGGGTGAGCTGCGCTGCTTCGGCCGGCCAAGGCCAAGCAGGGAGTTTCAGGGTGTAACTAATTGCTTGCCACGCGTGTCTTCAGCGTGGCGCCGCATATACGTGTGGTATCGTGGCTAGCTTTGTGCTGTCTCGATGAGGTAATGTAAGGTTATGGTAAGTGTGGTACGGTCACATAATGTAGAGGTTACGGTAAGTGTGTTAAGGTCACGACTCCGATCCTGAAACAGTATCCTTTAAAGGACATCCTTATCATGCTTATCAGGCTCAGATTACTAGTTACTAGTAATGTTACTAGTTTCACCACAGATTTATAATTGCTCTAACATAAAGCTATGGGTAAAAACTTCTTTTCTTTTGGAGTTTAGCAATTTACAACACTCCGTTCCAGCTTTGGTAAGTTTTGTTACTTTCCTGGCTGTATGGCTCTTTGCCATACAGACAGTGTGTGCATATTTTTAATATCCAAAGGTACAAACTGTTATTAATTCTTTCTTTTTTTGCAGAAAGATTGACAACCACTAACCCTTCTGAACAGAAAGTATTTCCAAATCTTCCCAGGGCAAAAGCATTTCTTCACTTGTGCCAACTGGAAACTGTGTTTTACTGGAATTTGATGTTAATGACACAGCATTGCCCAACAGACCTCACCTTGTAGTTTCTGACTTCTCTGCAGTGTAGATTTTCCAAGTTTAGTTACCATAACAGAAGATTGTTTGCATATGGAGATATTGCAGGATCAGGGTAGCTAAACAAGAGTGTGAGAAATTAAATTAAGCCCTTAATCACAAATAGCTTTAAAAATTATATTGTGCGTTCTTTTCATTTGGCTCATAAGACTTGTGTCACAGCTTTAAACATTTCCTCCTCAGCAGAAGAACTAGCAAGTCAAGTCAGATTCCTTTGGATATTTATGGATCTTACTTTTGCTTGAAGTTCATGAGATTGTTTGTATCACACATGTGCACTAACAATTGTAGGACTGTGCCTTCTTTTTTCTTTTACAACAAAAGACATTTTGTTTTCCTATATTCCTTGGCTCCAAAAAGTGGGGCTTAATGAAGATGATATGCGCTTCTAAATAAGCACTCCTAATTGCATTGCAATTGGTTGTTATTGATAACCCTGTAGGCAGAATAGTGGCATTTCAGAATTTGGTCCATACGTTTCTGCACTTTCTTGTGATTAATTGTGAGATGTCTTGTAGGTAGAACTAATCTCCAAGAGTGCGGAATCTAAGCTAGGTTTAGTGATGGAGTCTACAAAGTAGCAAATTTCCGATACTCTTCTTGAGAATCATCCCTCTAGGGCTGGGGACCTGTTTTGGAAAAAATAAGTCTTTTTAGAATCTTTTCAGAATTTCTGAGTCTCCACAGGCTGCTAAGTTTCTAAATTTCTTCTTTGGACCCTTCTTTGAACTAAGAGATTCTGATGTTCAAAAACCACCTGTGTTTAATCTTTCCATCTAGAATTTCAGGTCTCCAAATGCTGTAGCTACTTGTACTTAATCTTCCACATACCATCTGACACTGATTTCTAGGTTACTTCTCTGACAGCATGGGAAGAAGCAAAGCACTTTTTTTTTTTAAGGAATGTGTTTTTTCTGCAGTTGGTGTATTAAAGCCCAAGAGAAATATTGTGCAAAAATCTGTGGTCGTCATAAGATGTATATTCAATCTAACCCAAATCTGACTTCATGCAGAGGTTATGTTTGTACTTCATCCTAGACAGAGCCCTCCTGCCATCAGTCCAGACAGTGGCTGCTCCCTCCCGTCTGGTTTGATGTTGCCTCTCAGTTTGGAGTTCAGGCTGATACAGTCCCTTTTTGCCCACTGGGCTCCTGCGTACTACTGCATAGTACTTGTAGAGCAGCTAAGGGATAATCAAAGTTTGTGGCTCTGGCAATGCTTATAACCAAAGGTCTTCAAGCTCTCGTCAAGCATCTTTCTTAGTGTGGGCTCATACTTAGCCTTAAATATGAATCAAGAGTCTGGCAACTGACCAGACTGTTTATTGATGCATCCCTGGTTAATATTTGACACAGATTTATCTGATTTCAGTTTATCAACATTTGGAAATGCTTCAGAAAAGAATAATCAGGTAGATTGTGGCAAGACATTCCATTTCTGAATCTTTTATGATGACTCATTCCAACAGCAATCTTTTATGTTTTTCCACTGGCAATTCCAGACTTGCTTTCAAGTACTGATCTATTGATCTATGTCATGCTAGAAGAAAATCCACCACTGAAACAGGTAGCTGGAACTGAAGATCTCAAAGAAGAGCTAGAACTGTCTGTATTTTTTAAAGCCAATCATTATTCAATTAAGCTCAGTAACAGACTGTTCTCAAGTTAGAAGAGAATTCCTTTTCTGCATTTTGAATCACAGGAAGGATTAAACTTGGCCCAATGCCTTATCTTAGAAAGTGGCTGGAGATGTGTGCATGAACCCGAACCACTTAAGTACAGGCTCCAGAAGAAGAGGTGAAGTTAAGCAGATAGCTTCGACAAAAAGATTTCAAATGCATGAATGTTATTGGTAAGAAAGCATTAAGTCAGTCTACATGAAATACTGGCAGACATTTGTCTCTAGGAATGAAGAGAAAGTCCTTTGGCACAGGCTAACAATAACTGTCAAACAACACAACAAACCTTCAATAGGCAAATAAGAATTTTTCTTGTCTTGTGAGACTTCTAGGCAATGCTTACCTACCAAAAATTAACACTCAGAAAGAACAGTGTTCATTACAGCATATTCTGTGCCTTTGTAATCCCTGTGGGAGATACAGGTAGGGATGAGATGTTAATGCTGCAAAAGATTTTAGTCTGGATATAAATTCGTACCTGAGCTGAGCATGTTGTTTGCTCATTAATTTGTACAGCTACACCTACTTACTATATATGCTGTAAACTGAGAAGCAGGGCCACAGGCCTCCATTAATTGTGCTAAAGCAGTGGGTTTATATACCCCTTTTTAAAAATACCAGCTATGTGTGTATGTTTGACTTCATTGTTGTGATCAAAACCACCATCACTTGGATTCAGTGGTGACAGGTGAAATCTGGAGAACGAGCATCTCCTTTCCTCCCTAAATCTTTTTGCCCAGTACATTTTATTATGTCCTTGCATTACATCCCACAACTCTTGTATAAGGCTAATTCTCAGTGACTTGGGGATACTGTCTTTTTGTACTTGAAATAGATTATACTCCGGGGAAAAGAATGAAAATCTTTAAATTCAGTAAAAATGCAACATTGAAACCCTATGGCAAGAGATGTTTTCATAACATACCACTTAGACTTTTGTAAGCATCATTTTTATGGCACTCAAAACTTTTAGGAGTTCTGGTCGATATGAAGGTATATAGCCAGACTTTGTCTTTGCCCTGCATTTGACTTATGGAGGAATCAAGACTTCCTGGTGTGTTGTACTGCAAATAAGTTGCTTAGAATAACTATGATGTACAAGAAGGGTTGTTTTCCATAGTGTCAAACATACTGCTGAGTCTCAGGCGTTATCTCTGAAGATCTCCACATCATTCAAATATAAATACCAGGTTTAAATCAGTTACTTGGCTGCTTTTCTTCCGTCTATACAGCGGGATTCCTCAAAAAGGATGGAAGAGCCCCTGTTAGGCTCTCTGGCCTGACTGTTGAGGAAACACAAATCAGTCAGCCAGTCTTCCCTTTGTGCTAAGCCAAATCTCTCAACTTATGCATGTGCCAGTCTTCTCCCAACTGGCAGAGAGGTAATGCATGTGGAATTGGGAAAGTTCTATGTCTCTATAAAAATATTTTAAATTCTTTGTCTGTGTATACCATATTTTTAAATTCTGTGTGTAGCTATATACACATATATATAAAAAAATATCTAAAATATATATGGACAAAGATGTGTGTTTATGTGTGTGTATATATATGTGTTTATGTTCTAAAGTTTGAGCTGTTGGTTTCTCCTCCAAAGATTGCCAAAACTTTTTTTTCCTAAACATCGTGTATGTTGGTACAACTGCTGACACAGTAGAGGCCTAATTCTGTCTAGCATCCTTGTTAATATGAATAAATAGTTATTAATCAAGAAAAAAAAATAATTTACATATACAAATACATTGGTTTCTGTAACAAGCACATTGTTTTCTAGTTCTTTTAATTCTAAGTAAAGTAGTAAGTTCACTTTGTTTTGTAGCACATGAATCTTGGATTAATCAGTAACTTTATCATCTCTGATGTTCAGAAATCTGGAACTATCCCCAACAGACCTCAGGAAAAAAACTCTTAATTAATGCTTAACTCCAGACATTGGAGTTTTTCATCCAGCTTTCCCCATTTATCAAGTTATCTTGCATCTATTTTCAGATGCTGAGCGGATGCTAAGTAGGTTATTCAGTTTGTAAACACAGATAATTATACATTGAGATGTTTTCCTTGTGTTATAAGTACATGAGCCATTTTTTATACTAGGTAATGAATGCTCCTGTTTTTCCTGGTATTGGGTTGCTTCATCTTCTATATCCAGACTGATTGTTATATATAATATTTATGTTTTTCCTTGCTGTCTTTACAAAAAAAACCCCAACATTTTTTAAATACTTCACATGAATTTCTATGTTTAAACAATGTTAAACTAGAAAATTTCAAAATAAAGTAAAACTGTAAGTACCCACTGCTAGTTTTTTAATTCCGTTAAATGTTTAAGGATTACTCATGTAAGTAGCTGTGTGTGACTTGAGTATGTCCAGCTGCTAAGAAAGGGATTGTTTACATAAGTAAAAATTTACAGAATATGTCCCAAAACTAGCTGTAGACGCTGTGAAAGATTATCTAATGCTAAACTTTACTTCAGCTGTAAATCATTTCAGGTAATTAGATTAGGTTTTCAAAATCTGAGAACTCTTCAGCACTTCATGGCTTTCTGGCCAAGGGAAGTATGTTTGGATCTTAGCCATGTTATGTGTCTAAAAGATGTACCATTTGCCCATGTCATGGAAGGTGTCAGAAGTATTCCAACCATATATTTACTCCTTAATGGACTCGCCAGTAGGTAAATTATGTCTTCCGTGAGGATCTTGAGTGTGTCACAAGCTGCGAACATCATTCCCTTTCCCCCAGGGTCCGGAACTTAAATCCTTCTTGTTTCCAACTTGGAAAATGTAAATTTTCATGAAAACAAGAAACTGACTGTACTGACAAGATAGGATTATTTAGGGTATTGAATGAATGTATCATTTTTATTCTCGTCTTGGTTTTGGCAGGCAGCTCTTCAAAGAGATGTTTAAAATATTTATGTAATTGTTAATTACATTCATTAAGTTGTGGTACAACAGATTTTGGAAGAAAAGGGAGAAATGACAAAGCTACAGATGTTTGCATATTTGTTTTGAGGGTGTTCTTGTATTTTGCTGCTGTTTAAGTGTCTGTATTGGAAAGACCAAGGCAAAGAACATAATATGTTGACAGTGCTGTCTGGTTGGCACAAAGTGGTTGGGATTGCTCAAACAGTGCCCTTTGTAGAGAGTCAAGCAGTAACGGAGTGAGATAATCAGAGTACCTCTTCAGGCCTATCTTTGCAATCATAGCGAATTTCTATTACACAAATTAACTTACTTTCCCTACTCCCTCCCCCCAACCTTTTTTGTTTGTTTGTTTTTAAGTTAGCCTAGACTAGAACAGATTTAATGCAGTCAAAAGGCTTCTAGTAAAATTCTCCTAATGGCTAAATATTTCTTTCCTCGGTGTATAGTTTAGGATGAGGCTTTTATCAACTTTCTCATTGCCAAATCAAATGGGATTCTAGAGTGGCAGGTGAACTTTTTCATTTTTGTCCCTATAAATACATATTTATAGATGCTATTTCCGTAATGGATATAGATAATTTCTGATCAGTGTATCATCTATTTGCAAGTAAATTCTGCTGACAAACAGTAATGCATTATAAATAGTTTCCTCATGACAATTCGTTTGAGAGACCTTCAAAATAATTCAAGACCTGCATCTGAGCAGAAAAGTCTTAAGCTGAAGAAAAAATATCTGTTTTATGTAAAACAATACAAGAAACTGGAAAATAGAGGGAAGGGTAAGAAATAAGACTAATTATCTAACATAAGCATGCTAAGAGGTACAGGATGGTGAGTCTCAGGTCTCCCTCTAAGAGTCTGTAGGTAAGCATCAGCATAGCTGATGCTGTGATGTTCCGAGGGTTGACTTCAGTATCCACTGAGGTTCTTTCTGACCATTCTTTCTATGAAAATGGTGAAGAAAATGATACTTGCATAGATACAAGAAATTTGTAATTTATTTAAGGTTATGTTTTATTAGTTGGAGCTGACAGTTCTTTTAACTCTAATGTTTCTGTTGTGAAACATGGAGTAATGGAGAAATGAATAAAAATTAAATTCTGTTAATACAAATTAACAGAAATAAAAGACTTGGTTGATGCTTTCATTGTGGTGAACACATTTTATTTGTGAAACTGCTGAGGCTCAGATTGCGTTTTGCTGTTTGATGAAATATAGTAACAATTTGAAAGGCTAGTCTGTGCATGCTAACTTTAAGATTTAAACCTACATTTCAGTTTGTTGTGAAACGAGGTACTGAAAAATTCTGATTCTTTTAGCTCCTTTGAAGGTCTCAGGTTAGAAGTCTAAATTATAGCTATTTAGGATATTTTAATACAAAATCTAAATTACTTGCCATAGCTATCCCTCTGCCCTCCAAACTCAGTGCTAGAGAACTTAGCATGGGTGATACAGCAGAGGCAGAAGTTAGTTAATGAACTGAGAGGACGCTTTTTAGAAGATAGTCTTGCATAGCTTCCCCCTTACCTATGCAAAATGGCTTAAATAATTTTTAGTTGCAGGGCATAGAAGTTCATTTTCTCCGCCACCACTTAATCAATATTAAAGGAGAAACAGTAATTAGACTTGGAAATTAGAACTACTGCATCACGAACTTAATTTTTCATAATCCGTCTCTAAGATGACCTTTCACAGTATCACCTGTAATTCCTCTACATGGATGTTACCTCAGAAAGGAACGCCTTTAATTGACTCTTCCTTAGAGTTAGGCCATCGCCTTTCAACACACAGCCCTTCCTGTGCCTTAGACATACTAGTTTCATAGTAGACATACTTCCAGCCTTAGGAACCAGGGTGATCATGTGCCCGATGATGGACAGGATCTCTATTTTAGCAAAACAGGTTCTCATTATTTCCACTCTGGGGGAGGGAAATTGTCTAATGGGTAATGGACCCACTACATTGTTATATTCTGCCATTTCAGAGGGGTAGGAGGGACTTGGAAAATGTGCTTTAGATATGCTGATGATCAAACCTGTTTCAAGTAGTAAACATGTTATTAATCACTGCATGTACAAAATGGGCCCATACTTTGCAGGGGTGGGGTGTGGGATGGGATGGTGAAGGGGGAATGTTCCTTTAAGATTTTGCACATCTAAGTTCAACAAACCCTGAATGAATCTGATGCAGTATCAAACGGAATAATCCTAAATGTAACCTGAATAAGAAAACTGGTTTTTAGATGTATTTTACGTAGAAACTACCAGCTTTTTCTCCATATTCCAATTTTCTTTTCTGACACAAAATGACAGCTGCAGTCCATTAACAAGTTGACAGGATTCTAAATTCATCATAACTTACTCACTTATTTGATCCAGCGTAGCAACCTTCTACTACTAGGAGGGATTTGATTAAAATACACAATGAACTGATAGCTAGTTTAATGAATTAAACCTCTGACTATGACCACATGTTGAAAACACATTTTTAACTGTGCTCTTCATGTAATGCCTGATGGCTATCTGTCATCCACATTTACTTTTTCCAGTTATTGAAGAATTACCAGAAGTGGAGAATTGAATGCCCAGAAATAAGTGCAGATTTACAACCATCTTCTGTTCTTGGTCTTTTGCATGCTGGCTATCATGGAGTCCTGAGATCAAGGGACCCACAGGGAAGCAGAGTTCTAATATACAGAATTGGTGAGTGACAAAATTGTGTGGACCTGTTTCACACCTGACTCTGGCACTGACATTTTTGTTTTGTTTTGTGGGGTTTTTTGTTTTGATTTCTTGTGGTTTTGGGGCTGGGGTTTTTTTTTAATTATCACAATTTGAGCAGCAAAATAAAAGAATTTTGTAGGTACAATACCAGGGGTTGATAAAATTAGATAATATCAGAATGTCTTAACTAGAAAGGTAACATATTTATGTTCCCTGTTAGAAATACCTTTACATTACTATAAAGGTGAGTTTATTGAGCTGTAACGGTTATATCATTTGACTTACATACTGGTATGGCTAAAGCTGTACAATCCTTTATGAAGAACTTATTTTCTTTTTAGCGGAATTCTTATCTGCATCAAAAAAGTCTTCAGGTTAAAACCCTAAAACTTGCAAGAATATGTGGTTATTTGGGTCTGAGTGTCCAAACAATTGTTTCCATGCAAATTTTCAAAGCCATGTGCTAAGACTGTGGTACTGGTGCATATGCAGCACAGAGGGGAGAGAGAGAACAGAAAAAAAGGTGTACACCTAGTCATGTACCAACATTCAGTTTAGACGCAGATGAGAAGATCACTGGGTTTTCACTGTTTAGATGTAGCCAAAGAGCCCTATCTAACAACACTCTAAAGATCCTTGGTTTGTTTCATACACTCCCAAAAGTCTTTTAAAAAAAGATGTAGTTAAATGATCATGTGTTACCATTTTTCTTTGTGCTTGTTTTGGACAGAGAAATTATTTTTGCCAACTTTTAAAGAATCGTTTTAATATCAGCTAGTCTAGTAGAAAATGTGTCTCTCTGCAAAGTTGTGTTCTGTGAAGCTTTCATCTAGGGTTAAGGCTCATCCCATGTAATTCTTTGCTCAGGCCTCAGAAAAACAAGTGGGATTCACTGAATCTTGACATAATTACTGCACTGAAGAAAAATTACATGAATTGATTGGATTGATGATCTGTAGTTTCTGCTAACACGACTGTTACTGAATTAAGCTGTTCCTGTCAAAACCTTGTACTGGAGGCTACGGCCATAGGTGGAACATACTACAGTAGGTGGCGTGTACAACTATCTACCATTAGGTGGTACCATCTGCAAAAAGAGTTCAAAAGATGAGTGACAGAGGAGGCACACAAAATAACTTCTGTAAAGGCAAATCTGTTTATTTCAGGACCTTTGATATTGCTGGTTACTTCTTGTTCCTTAGAAGCACATTAGAAGCAGTAACAAGCAAAAGTACAGGTGTATGTGGTATCCTCATGGTAATGCAGTACAATCTATTTACTCTTCAGGACAATGGGATCCCAAGTTATTTACGGCATACGATGTGTTTCGTGTAAGTCTTATCACATCTGAACTCATTGTAAAGGAGATTGAGACTCAGCGGAATGGAGTAAAGGCTATCTTTGATCTTCAAGGGTGGCGATTTGCTCATGCATTTCAAATCAGTCCAGCAGTGGCCAAGAAAATTGCTGCTGTGCTTACAGTAAGTATGCTTCTTCATTGCTATAACTCCCAATTTTTCATCTGTTTTAAGCTATAGTAAATTTTCATTCCTTAGACCTTCTTAGAGTCTATGCAGCTTGAAAGAACAAAATCTTAAATCCATTAAAAGTCAGATAGCTCAGGCATAGGTTGTGCTTGATTTGACTTAACGTATGTTCTTGTAAAGCAGTAAATGTCCTTTAACCTCTGATGTTTTATAAGAACTCCACCGACCTGTTACAACACAAGAATTTCATGAGTATAAGAGCAGATGAAGCCTAGTTTTGTAAGGATCTGTGTTCGTTACCCCATTTCATCTCCTCTCTTCCATTCTTTTGTGCATTAACTAACATTCAAAGCTTTTTTTCCCGGAGACTCAGAGAGGACAAGAAGTAGCATGTGCTAAGAGTAGTTAAAAGCAAGACAGTACTAACTTGTTACCAGTATGGATGATGCTGCATAACTATCCAGCTGTTACCAACAGAATGTACAATGTTTATGTTCTGCTTGATTTTTGCCCCCCAACATGAGCATTATTTTGTGCAACTCACTGCTACAGCACCTCCTATTTTTCACAAAACTTCTAGGGACTTTACTGTCTTTAAGATTTGTTCCTTTCTGTCAAATTCAGTTGAAATTTGCCAATGGATTTAAGAGGAAAAAAAGGGAACAAAAGAAAAAAAGAAGGGGACAGAGAATTGACAGGCAAACTACAGGGTAGTCCTATAATCCCATTTTCCTTCAGTAGTTAGGTTGAAAATCAGTAATAATAAAACTGTTAGCCTGTGATGTGGAAATGAGCCAGGGAGATAATCTCTTGCTCTGATTTGGTAAGGGTCATATCTGATGTTCAGTCAAAGCTTAATCATCAGAACTTCAGCTTTTCTTCTTTTTTGGTATCTACTGTAAAACTTCAGTGAAACCATCAGGTATTCCCAACCTTTCACATCTAGAATAAGAACTCTCGATTTTCCTATGATCCTGGGCCAGATCTCATGAGAACAGGACATGTGAGAGTGTTTCAGTTGATTTCTGAGGTAGTAAACAAGTTGCTAGTAATTTTTTAACCTTGAAATGGAGCAGAAAGGAGGTAGAACAGGATTTTCAATTACATCTAAAGGTTTCAATCCATTACCTCGAACCAGGAAATTCTTTGAATGTGATGTTTCCATCTTGACCTATTTCAGATTTGTTGCATGTTTTTCAAGCTTCTAAATGTTTGTTATAGCTATTGAAAAAAGGTAGAAAAAATTTGTGTTTCCAGTGTTCTTTTCTAAGAAGAGAAATAAGTTTAACTCCTTTTTTTTCAGCTTCCTTTCATCACTTTAACTGAGTTCATTTATTTCACCCAGAGATTGTCTTAGTGTTGTTCAATATGCTTATAAGTAAAAATTAAGGAACCTTAGTTTCAACCCTGTATTTTTCTTAAGAAATGTGTCTTGCAAATTACTATCCTGTATGAAGAAACAGAAGTTAATAGAAAGGAAATATGTACTAAGAAATGGAAAGTATAGTAACATTAGTAAGTGACATCATCTTGAAAAATCTGTTACCCCAGGCAAAACCAAATTGTTTTGTGAAAAACATGATAGTAGACTTTAAGTGTATGATAACAGATAATAACATGCAGTAAACCTATAATCTGATGGTTTTAAGGTCTTTATCATACATTAAAATCTAAAAGGAGTTGAACTTACGAAATGTGTGGGGTTTCGGGTTTTTTTATCCATAGAAGAGTGCATGAAATAATGTGAGAAGAGCTACTGTACTAGCGGGGAGAACTGATTGTGAGAAATACCATTTTTATAAGCAGAAAAGCTCTGGTTGAAGAGGTAGTATCAGCTGGGATATGAATGGAAGCTATACTTTCCCCATTGCATAATGCTGTCTTTAAGCACTGCCATATTTTCTTTTAACTTGCAAAGGTCTGGGACTTCTAAATGAATCTTGAATGCAAGTAGAAGTATTTCATATTATAAAGGCTGTATAGCACATATAATTTTTATTTTCATTATGACAGTAGTCTTGTTGTAAAGCTGAACTTCTGGCTTGGGCAAATTCCCAATAATTTCAAGGCTCTAAATTATATTTATAAGGTCTCTTAATTATATTTATAATTTATTTAACTTAAAGTTAGTACCCGCAATGGTTTATATTTATATACATTTACATATTATCCTTCAGGTTGTGAATTGCCAATGAAAGCACACGGCTAGATAGCTTTCTGGTAAGTTAGCAGCAGATTCTCTGCTGTGAAGAATTGTACCTCTGAGGAAAGGCTGAGCACAAGCTTTGTGTACATTACTTATGTGTCATTTGGTGAGGGTTTTCTTGTTTGTTTGTTGTTTGGTTTGGGTTTTTTTAATAGCCTCTCCTCATACTGGTGTTTTTTGTTTTTCTGTTTTTTTTCCTAATGGGAGATGATGTGATTTTCTAAGCATTGTTGGGGCAGTGTAAACTAAGAACACTCCAAAGTGCAGGTATTAGCAAGGTCAGGAGGAATACTCTAACCTATGGACTAGATAGTTTTCACAGATTTGTCCTTAACAATAGAATCTTTTCAATAATATTTTCTTTTTTCTTATGTTGTTTTTCATATATGTTGACAGGATTCCTTTCCACTAAAAGTTCGAGGTATCCACTTGATTAATGAGCCTTTATTCTTCCACCCAGTCTTCACTCTAATTAACCCTTTTCTCACTGAAAAAATAAAAGAACGGGTGAGTGCACACAAATATTTCTTTCTGTCACAAAACCCCTATATGACGATCTGTAGCACTTCCCTTAGGGTCTGGTACTCCTGAGCACTGAAGAGCATAAATCATTTTTGTGTGTTAGTGCCATACAGGCCTCCGGAATCTAATTGTAAAGCATTTGCAGTTATCAATAATGTGAGAGTTGCAAGTAGTTGCTGTTATCACCACTCAAAGATAAAAACCACCGTGACACAGAGAGGTTAAATGATTTGCTTGAGGTCACACAGCAATTCTTCTGCAGGACTAGGAAGAAATAGGTCCTGGATCTCCCAACACTCTGCCTATAAAAGACAGTGAGAAGTTGTCACTGAACGGTGATGTTATGCTCCAAGTTGTGCAGAATTAGTAGAAGACAACTTTTTATTTCTGAAAGACCTGCAGAGGCATTTATGCATCAAAACTAGGTCAGGCTTAAGTTCAGAATTTCTTTCCAAATAGCTTCTTAGTTGTTTTAAATTGTTTTGCAGTTTTAAATCTGAAAACGCTGTTTGTGTTTGGATGCAAAAGCATGCCAAGAATTCTCGAAGAATTCTGGTTTTTGTAGCATAGGAAGAATATTGGAGGTTTCAGCTGGCAGAAAAGGAGATACTGTGAAGTGTTAACAGCAGGACTAAGGTACAAAATAAGCAGCACTGACCATTGTTATTCCCCCTCTGAAGCGTCCTTGTCTCAGCACATGGATCTTGGGCATTTGCAGTAGCCACTGCACTCCAGGACAGTAGATCCAGATTTTTCTGGTCACTGTTAGCTGTTATATGCCAGTCCGCCTTTCCTAGCATGTGTGTTCTGTTATGGGAGAGAGGTAGGATTGTTTCTGCCAGCCTTGTGCAGTCAGTCCCTCACTCTGAAAAGATGATTAAAAAAGTGAGTATGTTCCAGCAGCCTGATGCCGTGGCCCTTCTTCTCTTACATTAATACCTGTGAAACAAGCCCCCGTCACCTGATCCAGCTCAGAATATCTCAGGCTAGAACTCAAAAAGCAGAAGAGAGAGCAGATGGACAGTAAAGGCCTAAAAGAAAATAAACCAGATATCCCAGTTCATGGAATGGAACAGAAGCAGATTGGCTTGTCTCCTGGCTTAGAGTTTCAGGTATGATCTGAAAAAAACCCTCTAAGGGCCGGTTCCCCATACCTTCATAAGAATCATTACTATTCACTCATTGTCTTACTTCCTGATGAGGAAGTGTTAGATAAAAGGCAGGCAACTACCTTTTGAGTGCGTATCTTGTAGTCTTTGTGTAATAATAGTTGCAGAAAATTCTTGTCAAGTGTTAGTAAGAGGCCTATAAAAGTTTCTGACTGGAAGTAATGAACAAGGCTTCAAAATAGCTACAATAAAGCAAGAGAAGAAGAACTCGAACTACAGTATTACAAGGGTTAAAGTGGAGGAGTAGTCCAGGATCTAATTTCAGTTGGAACTGAAACGTAAGGACTGAGATACAGATTCTTCTGAATATCCTTCTTGGCACCTGCCTGAACCTACATACATACTACATAATGTTGTTTTTAAATACATATGGCAGCACCAGCTAGTAATGGCCAGGAACCAACCACTGTTCTTTCATTGGAAATGACTGAAAAGCAAGTACATGATATCTATCGTGACAAGACCAAACCCCAGTCTTCCCATGGTTTAGCTCACTTTAGCTGTACGGATGTAGTGTGTGCTCTCATCAGTGTCGCTAAACCAGTCTGGAACAAGTGTGTAGTTAGTTTCGGCTCTTGTGCTTGCAGCTGCATAAAATGCAGTTCTCTGGTTGTAGTCCATGCTTCATCAAGCGGCAGATACTGAGCAGGACAGAGTTTGAGCACCCATGGGAAACTCACTTACATGGTAGTACTTTCTTCTTCATTTAAGGAGCTCATTATGAACGAGTACACTTGTTTAGTTGAACCAAGCTGGTGGTTTCAGCTCTTGCACTGAGTTTCTTTGCTGCCTGTTTTCCCTCTGTAGTCTAGCATTCATATGCAAGTAAATGCTTTTCATATTTTGTTTTAGGTGCATATGCATGGAAATAACTACATGCGGAGTCTGACCGAACACTTCCCGATCAGCATTCTCCCACAGGAATATGGGGGGGAGGAAGTCTCCATTGAAGAGCTGGCCAAGGAATGGACTGACTTTATAATGGCATCTGCAGATTATCTTCAGAGCATTTCTGTGGTTGCCCAGGAATAACCTTACTACAGTATAATATCAATTGTTGAACACTGGAAGTGGAAATAAGTTTAATATGAAATCTTCCATGTAAACTTGAAATTACTGTAAATGAAACCAGTATGTCTTCGCAGGGCACTGAGTAGTATATTGACTGCACTTTTATACTGACTGGAGTCTATCAGTATGTACGTCTGAAGAGATTAATCAATTCTACATGTTTGCAATACTGTTTGTAACTGATTAACTTCTATGCCAAAAAGCTGAATAGTGCACTGGATATCAGAGATCAATACTGTTCCTGTTAAGTCTTTGGAGACAGCTCATCCGTAATAATGCAGTCCAGAACCTTACGCTTAGCTCTTGTATCTTGGCTTGTCAAGATGATAGGATCCAAAAAAGAACAGAACGTGAATGGGGTAGACTAGTTTGTTGCGGAAGTATGACTACAGGGCTAATTTACAAGGAGTGAAAAGAGGCTGCTTTTTGGGTTGATTCTCAGGGAAAATGGCTGTTTTGTTAGTTTGTGTCAAATTGAAAATTAGTCAGCAATAGTAAGGCATTTGTGTTAATCTTTGTGCTGCTTGTGCAGCTTCCCTTTTTGTGCTAATTAACACAGTAATCGTCCAATTTTATAGAGGAAGATAGGGAAAACACTATGTACCTATTCTTCAAAGGACAGTATGAATGAGGAGGAGGAACTGGTAAGAGAGTCAAAACAACCTTGAAAATTCTGATTTTCTTTCTTCAAAGAAAGAAGCTATAAGTCACTCAGATTATGATCACCTTTAATTCCTACTGTAGAGCACTACAGAGGTCAACGGCTCAGCTGTTTGCAGTATCTATTTGGTTTGGAGGGTGAAGTAGGTTATCCTTTGTGGATCTGAACTTTAGAAGTATTTGTTGTGTGGTTTAAGGGTGCTTGTAGGTCACTTTGGACCTCAGCGTAGGAGATGCTGGGTATCTTCATTTTACTGTCAGAAAAGTAATCGGCAGCTCGCCAGTCTATATCTTTTGTTGGGCACTGGAAGAAATGATTTTCAATTTCCGTTGAGGCCTCTTCTTTATTTCTGTAGGGGTAATGAAAAAAAAATCTGTCTATACTTACTGAAAACAGATTTTTTTTTTTTAAGGGACATGATTCAGTTATGAACACTGCATGTGTAAAAGCTATCACTCACATTATGTAGCAGTATCATCCTGCAATTCCCCGTATTTAATAATCTAAACCATTATTTTACTTTTCACTCAGCTTTTTGTTAAAAGCTCTGTTAGTACACCAAATGCTAAAGTTCATTTATCCCATTTTTAACTCTGTTTTGTGATAAGCCACGGGGTCTTTGCGTAAGCATTGTACATTTAAGCATTCCCTATGAATCTTCGTATAAATTAATCCGTAACAAATACTTCGTTTCTCAGGTAGCTAGAAATGCTAAATTCAGTTACTTTGGAATCATTAGGACCTTGGGATGTTATATTAGTGTATGCTTAGGGGAGAGAAATGAGACTATGCTATTAAATCAGAAATGTCTTATTTTAGATTATCATTAATGCTGAGTTATTGCAAAAGCCATTGGAAGCTATTCTTTTATTAGCAGGAGGAACATCTATGAAAGGCCCATAGAGTACTTGTTGGTTGTGGTTTCTTCTGCTGTGGTAAGGTCAATGCCAGATTCAAAATTCTTTCAAAACTGACAAGGACTTTTTAATTTTTTTTTCTTCCAGTTCCCTCATTTTCTCAAGTGCATTTTTCATTCTCCTCTTTCAGGGTATCTTTGATATGGAGCCTAAATTTAAAGAAACATTTTTCAGATACATTTTCATCTATTCATATATTTCATATATCTTTCTTTTTCTCAGATTCAACTATTTTGTGATATAAAAGCTCCTTAAATAGAGGAGTTCAGTGAAGTGCTAATTCTTCTTTATAAGAAAATAAACTAAGTAGTCAGGCATCTGGCAATTCTTCAAGTGTGTAACTCAAGTTGCAAATCATTTACGAGCTGGAGAACGGAAGCTATTGTCTTAATTTGACGCTCCTTCAATTTTAATCCTTGAATGTAAACCGCATAAAGGAATGAACGGTGTTTCAGTGAACAGGAAAATTCAAACTTTTCCTATGAAACCACTCTCTAATCATTGCTGGTTTATGTAGCAGAGACTTCATTTGATTGCATATTTATATGCACATGGACAGAATTTAGCTGGTTTTTTGATCTTCGTTTGGACTACACCAGCTCTATGAATATAAAGTCCTAAATGTCTTCAAAAACATCCTGAATCTATTATTAAATGGTAACGTGTTTGCATAACACAACAGTTAGAACACCGAGTGCAGTTATTTTTTCATGAACTGTTAATTATTTTTCAATGTTTACATGTCGTATAGAAGGTAGGAACTCTATGTAAGGGACAATTGCAGTTGCTGCTAATAATGACAGAAGATAATTAGGACGTTTGCATAATGAATGGAAGAGGTGGTGGTACGATGGGTGGGGGTATGGCAGCCTTGAGCTGCAGAGTCAACAAAACAAAAAAGTAAAAATCGCTAAGTGCGTTATTCTTTAAGAATATCAGGAGTGCCTCTAAAAAAAGTCAGTTGCTGTTAAATGATGCAAATATAATTTACTACTGACTATAAGTACAATGTAATGCACAACGTTTTTTAATTTTTTACCTATTAACATCATTATATTAATAAAGCTTTTCTCGTTGAACCAGCCTCGCCTGTCACTTTTGGTGATACAAGCCTTACTTTTCCTGAGGATTGAGAAGGGGCCTCCGCAGGACCGAGGCCGCCTCCTCCCTCCGGGCACAGGCGGCAGGCGGCGGGCCCCCAGCGCGGCGGCCCCCAGCGCCCCGCCGCCGGAACTACATTTCCCAGCGTGCCCCGCGGCGCGGCGGCGGGCGGGGCGGGGCGAGGCGGGCGCGGTGCGGCGGCGGGCCGGGCGCTGAGCGGAGGGGTTGGTTCTGACAGGCAGCGGGCGACGTGGTCATGGGGCGCTTCGCGGGGCTTCCTCCTCTCCCGGCCGCCACCTTCCTCCTCCTCTTCCTGCTCCGTTGCGCCGCCGCAGCCTCCCTCGTGGTGCGCGGCCGCCTGGCGGAGGGCAACGAGAGACCCATCGTTGGTAAGGGGCTGGCTGGCGGGCGGGGGGGCAGCGGCGGCACGGTGGCAGCCGTGGGGAGGGGCCGGCGGTCCCTCAGCTCCCGGCGGCCGCTCCCCGGGGGTTACCGGCCGGCCCAGGGTAACAGGGCGGCCGAGGGCTGCCTCGCACCCTGCCTTCGCCGTCCCGGGGGAGGGAACGGCTCCCACAGCCGACATGAAACCCTGCCGGTTTCTGTGTGGAGTGGCAGGTCTCCTGAAGCGTAGGTGTGGTTAAAGCTTATAAATAGTGTTACGCTATACATACTTTGTTTAAAAATCTTAAAATAACAATAACTTACTTAAGAGAAGTTGTAGTGCTAAATAGTTAAAGCAGGGAAGCTGAGTCTTAGATAATATGTGTTTGTTTGGTACCTTGTGACAAGGCATCGTAATTGATGCCCCATTGTCTCAGTGTTTGTAATTCTTTCAGTCAATAGATGTAACCCTGTAACATGGCATACAGGAAATCGGAGTTTAATTTTTCTTTCGGTGCGTAGCATTGGCTGTTCGTATAGGGCTAACTTTCTTTCTTGGCCCCTTCAGGGATATTGTCACAGGAATGTCACTTTGAGAAGTTCCACAAATTTGGAAATTCTTACATTGCAGCTTCATATGTGAAGTTTTTGGAATCTGCCGGTGCCCGAGTTGTGCCAATAAGGTAGATTTTTATATCCTTACAAGTGGGTAATAATTGTTTAACGTAAGGGTATCATCTTAAAGGCACAGAAAGCAGTTGTGCTGCTTTTCTGAGTGTTTAGAGCTCCTCAAAGACTATTTGAAGATGCCACAATTTGCATGGAGTTTTAGAAATCAGAACAAAAGCAGACTGGAACATGTAATTTTTAATATTACTTCTTATGATAGTAACCTTTATTTGAAAAATACTTTTTTTTTTTTACCTGTAAAATCACCCTCCATAGTTCACATCTGTGGTTTTTGAATTTAGTTATATTCAGTCTAATGTGTAGCGCCCCACAAATGCACATAGGTATCTAGATACATATATACATACTATCTTTTGTCACATTCTGTGGTCCTAGAATTCAAGTAGTGGAGGAAGGCTATCGGTACTCCTTGAAGAAACCAAAGTCCAGTTCTGCTCAAACTATGGGTCACTAACTCCATGTGTTGTATTTTGGTTGTTGGGTAAAAAGTCGCAGAGTAAGTAACAGAACTGACAATACTTCATAGCCAACAGTTAATTATAAAATAGTAAATGCACTGAAATCAGATGTTAAAATGATAATGGTCAGAACTTAAGAACGATACTAATGCAGCTGCAGAAAATCACAATAGGATGTATCTACACAGTCCAATAAGAGCACCAGTTAAGTGCCTGAATTAGAAGCCAGTGTTCCTCACGTAGCTGGTAGAGCTTTCAGAATGTTTGCTTATCAGAAGCTTCATCGATGAATGGAGGCTTCTAGTTCTGGCAACTAAGTTAGATGCAGCAAAGCTGAATGCTTTCAATATACCCAGTGTATCAGTTCTACATGAGTGTAGCTGTCATACTGATTTGCTGGTGTTTTGCTGATGCTGAGGTCTTTCTCATCTTTCCACCTCTCAACGATATCTTTGCTGAAGAATGGGTGTGACCCACTGTTTGCAGCTCTGCCCTTCTTGGAGTGAACTGGAAACCGGAGTTGCCGGTCCGCAGGAAATAATAACCATGCCATTCAAGTAAATGTTAAATTTAACGAGTGTCTACAAAGGGGTCTCAGAGTACCTAATCCTGAACTGTACCTGACAGGGCCCTATTTTCAATCTTGTGGATTGAGCTGTTTCAAGTGAAATGTTTCATTTTATTTGGGTCTATTTTATTCTATTTAAAGCATGTTTTCTACATATTTCCTGTGTCTCATGTTTCTGTTCAATAACGATGATATTTTTGTGGTTAAATATGTATATTCCATATGTATTCTGTAACTATTTTCTTGGTGTTTTAGATTAAATCTTTCAGATGAAGAATATGATAAAATATTCCACTCTATTAATGGGTAAGTTTTGAGCACGGATTTTCTGTTGAAAGATGTGGTAGTTCTGGTTTTGATCTCTGCTGTATTCCCAAGAACACTATCTTTCTATTCTCTTGAGAGGTTGTGCTGAGCGCTCGCTGCAGACATGTGAATATGTTCTAAGACAGAGAGCGCACTGTTTCATCCGATGTCGGTCTGCTTCCTTTTCTTCCTTGAGGAGCACGTGTCAGATAATCTGTACCAGTGCCAAGGCTCATCTTGGCATTCTCCTGTGTTTGTCTTCAGGCAGACAGAAGTGGCATTATAGCGGTTAACAATTTTACAAGTGAAATAGCCCAGTTCCTCTTTGTTAGTTTTTTCCCTCTTCCTCGTTTGAGTGATCACCTTAATTTTGATATTTAATAGCACTTGCTGGGTGTTTCATCCCTGTTCCTACCCTTTCTTCCCTCTTCCAGTCCTCTCCGTATCTCCTGTATCATAAAAGTTTCTAATTTCCAGTCTCTTCTACCCTTTTCTCTATGGGTGCTTTCTCTCTTGCTACTTGAATGGCCCGTCTTGCCTGTCACGATTCTGTGGCTTACGTCTTTGTTAGACAAATGTTCTAACTTTTCAGTGACCTATGGCAGCTGTCCACCCATGTGTTCTTCCTACATTTTAAATGTGGGATAATGTGATCTAATTTAACAAATTTTAGCTGTGGACTAAGCAAAGTCAAAACCTTTTATGTTTGCCTTGTGCTAAAAGTACACTTTAGAAGAGTTAAATCAGCTGATGCTACACTTCACAGGCTTGATTGTATGTGAGCCCACAGCATGTGATTGGGCTACTCGTAGTCATGAGATGAGCAATCTTAAACCATGAATATTTTTGTTAAGCTTATGCATGTACTAGAATGTTAATCAACATGTGTAGAACTTGCAGATTTAGACCTGTGGCTGTCTGGGAAGAGCATTTTCCTCTTCTGCTCCACAGTATGCCCTGTACTCTAAGACGTGGGTCTTTACAGTCTTGCAGTATAAGCAAGTATAAGACAGTGACACTTTCTCCCCTGTGGCTCCTCATGTTGGAGACAAAATGAATAATTTCATCCCTTTCGCATGGCTGCCAGCCTCTCTTTGGTTGCCAGAAGGACTTTCACCAGTGGGGTCTCCCACTCTTTCTACCTCGCCACCTACCTCAATGCAGAAGAGGGTGTTAGGCAAGTAGATCCGGTTCCCTTATCCTTCTGTCTTTGCAGTGACTGGCAGTTGGGTTTGTGCTATGTAGGTGGGTAAGGATGGTCTATATTTCCTCTTGTTGCCCTCCACTGTCAGCTAATGGCTTCCACAGTATAGCTGTGTATAAATAACAAATAAGATCTCTGGAGGGAAGGACTTTCCATTCTGTGGAAACTTAGAATAAGAAAGAGGCACATTGATCTTTCATGTTGTAAGACCTTAGCTCCAGGTTCTTTGCAGTTGGAAATTATTTATTATTAAATGTCACCTTCTTAAAATCATGATATTTACTATAGTAGAGACAGAATTTTATGAATATAGCAACATACTCCTGAGATAGCCTTTGAAATTCACAGTGAACATTATAAGCTCTAACCAGTTAGAGATACTGGAATACAGGTAGTTACATCTCAATCTGCTTATGACAATGTCAAGCCATTATCACTGCTACTTAATGGGTTACTTCCTTTTGCATTAGCAGAAATGACAGTTGTTTTTCCTAATTAGTATTGGCCAGTTTTTGGTTTGAACAAAAGGAAAAGGTGAAGTGAATTTTCTACCACTTCCAGGTAAGGATTGCCTTATTTGTCTAACTAGATCTCTGTAGAAATCTATAACCTGGCCTGTTTTGAAAAATACCTTCAGCTGTATTCATTTTCTATATTGGCACTGGAGAGTAATCTGATTTATATTTTTGTGAACACCGCTCCACTTTTCCGCCAAATACTTGGTGGCTTTTGTATGACCCTGTGCATCATTCACCTTAAAATAAACCTAGTCACAAGGGTTTAAACACACACTCGCTCTGCAAATGCGTGGGATCATTTGAGATGTTAGTTATTTCCAGCTGTTTGTTAGTATCTCACTGATACAGGTTGCCATTTCCAGAGCACAGAAATGTAGAGGAAATCCTTCAGCCATTTTGGTAAAAAATCAGCAACTGATGGATGTGGCTTGAGTAAACCGAATTGAGGTTCTGCTGCAGCAGGTTAGGGAGCGCTGACACATTCAGTTCTGTCAGTTCTGCGGGTACTGTTCCAGTTACAGCCAGAAGAGACTTCCTTTATTTCATGTTACTGTCTCTGATGGTACTTGATTACTTTCCATGTCATCACGTGTAGACGTGAAATCCCTGCTAGACTATACTAGCACTGTGTCTCTTTCTTTTGTGGTGTTTGGGTTTGGGGAGCCACACAAAGAATTGCCATTGCTGATTATTTTTTGTGGTGGAAAAAGATTGTGCACTATTTCTTTGAAATTGTCTCTGAGATTGCTTTGTCGTCTTCATCTATATTAGATCCTGTGTGACCAAAAGTTATGGCCAAACGTACTTTTTTTTCCCTTTTAATGGGAACTTTTTGATCTGTGTTGTCTGCATAAAGAAGGTCACTCTGCCAGGGCCACAATTCTTCTTCACTGAAATTGAACAGGATGAATTAAGATTGGGGCCAGGTTTTTAAAGTGGTAGGGAGAGCCAGCTAAGAGTCAGGACAGGATTTGACAGTCATGGCACACAACCCTTTTGCGTACCAGCTGGAATTTGTAAGTTTTGTGTAGTTTCTGTTTATTCTTCTCTTCCTTACATTGCATGAGGCTCGGTCATTACTTTGTGATAATAACCATTCTTCAGTAGAAGAACACTAAGATTTAGGATATGATTTAGTTAAAGACTTAGACACCTAAACTTAGCTGTCTGCATGTGCACTAGCTGTCTAATCTAGTGCTAGTTGAGTGCTAGTCAGTACAGCCCGTGGAGCCTACAGGGTTGTTCAACCTACCGACCAGTTAGGTGTCGGCTCTAAAAAAACCTATTTGACCCTCCATTGACTTTTCTGACTAGATCCCTGCTGTCCGTAATGGAAGCTTAGATGCCTATCTGTAGATTTCTGAAATGTAGGTGTCTTTAACCTAGACCTGAATCCTCTCCTTAAAACCACTATCATACCTTTCTCTGTGTACGTTGTCCAGGTTTTAGTTTGATCACCGTTGCTAATCAGATTCTTGGATGTTGCCTTTCAGGGTACTTTTTCCAGGAGGTGGTGTGGATCTTAAGACTTCAGAATATTCCAGGGTTGCTAAGATATTTTACCACAAGGCATTAGAGGTAATTACTAAGGAACAGACTGTTCTTGTTATTGTCACTGTTCAGAGATCAAAATGACAGGGAGGCTCATATTTTCATAGTTTTCCATTGGCATCCAGTGTGTTAACTGTAAGCCTGATAATAAGTAGCTCATTGCTGGCTTCTGCATAAAAAATCATTTAATAGCTTAGGATTCAGACTTCTGACACCCTCTCCTGCTATATGTTGTGTCATGATCTTAAACTCCCAAGTTCTTAAGGTGAGAACAGTATCATTTATTCATTGTACCTGGGGTTTTATGGCTGTGTGGAACTTGCAATAAAGTAACAATAACGCCTTCCAAAAGCACAGAGTATCCATTGACGTTAAATGTTGAACAAAGATATACATAAATGTAATCATTTGTAGAAGTCTTATAACTAAAGTTTAGACTCGGAAGGAATTATAGAGAGACTCTCAAATAAACCAATTTACAGTAATATAACATGAAGGCCTCCCTTTGCATATATATATATACACACACTTATAGGTAAGTAGATTTAAATGTATCTTTGGAGGTGCGGATGAAGGATCTACATTAGCATGTTATACCATTTCACCTATTTCTTTGCATTGGTAACTGTAAATATAGCAGATTTTTAAAGTAAACACTAGCTTAATTTATAACACGAAAAAAGGTGGGTAGAACACTTGAAAGGTTATATTAATTAATTTTTTAATATTTATATGATCATTAGCTTTCTTAAGAAAAGATTGAATTTCTGGGAAAGCTGTTTCTTTCAAAGAACATCAGGAAGGCTCTGAATCCTTATTGAAGATTTAATTCTCTTAGAGCATAAGAGGTGGGTTTTTTTCAGACAGTAATCAACACATTTTGAAGTAAAATTTGCATTGTGAAAAGGCACGGAGATTCACTGAGCTTTATGTACAATCCTTATGATTTATTAGGGATCTTCTGTATTCAAATCGAATAAAATTGTAAATTTTCTTCCTTTTTTCCTCTTTACTGGTTTTATTTTATTTCCAGCTAAGGTGGATTAAAATTGTCACAGAAGTCATACTTTGGAAAACTTTGCCCGATTCTAGAGGCAGTTATGAGTAGTGCTTAAACTGTTACCATGGTAGAAGTGTTCATTGGCAGTGAGGAATTCCTCTTCTACCCTTGCTGCTGACTTACCAGTAGCAGGCAAGGAAAGCGCAGGCGGTGGCATTCACAGGACCAGTCAGCTGCTCCAATTCAGTAATTAAGTTTCCTACTCTTCAGTCCCCGTGGCACCAATGTTGTTATTCTTTTGTCCGTCTTTATTCGTGGTGATCATTAGTCTGTCGCCTTAAACCTGAATCTTACAAAGACTATCTCACTTTTATGTGAGACAATTAATCTCATTTGTCTCTTTGAAACTGTGTGAAGTGCAGCCTGTGTCTTGGTATTCAGTACTGGGGCAAGGGTTTCTTGTGGTTTGCGGTACTATTACGAAATTCCATTGACATTTCACAATGATTAACTGAATTGCATATGTCATAATTTTATGATCAGAGAGACAGGTTTATTAGATGGTATGTGTACTTCAGGTGAGTGAAAGGCAGAAAATAATTTTCAGTTCATCATAGGTAACCCTTACTAATAAGTTGGGGGGTTTCTCTGTGCTATTTGTGATGATTTTGTGTTTTGATTTTCATCTTTTGAGACTTAATTAGTGCTATAAAATATTGGTAGTTTTACTAAAGTACGGTAAGCTACAAAATCAAGAGTGTATTAGCAGGTACAGAATTGACTGAATTTTAAGTTTTTTTAACACATATGAGGGCTCCTTTTCTCTTCACTTTCAAATGTTCACAATGAGAAATGACTTGGTCTGACTCTGCTTTAATATGAATAGAGGATGAGAAATGCTAATCCCTATCCAAGACAATAGAATCTTACTAGCTAGGCAAAAACCTAAATGAGATACTGTTTTCCAGCTTTTAAGTTAGTTTTTAAAATGTGATGTCTTGGGTGTTGTTTAATATATGCTTAGCCTCCAGGCTAATGTTTGTTTAAAAAAAAAAAGGGGGGGGGGGGAGCACAAAATGTTTATGGTTCAGTTGTAATAGTTCTGAAACTGTTTTGCCTTTAGTGGTTTTATTCCTCACTTACATGAAAGACAGACGGTGGAGCTGCAAGTCCTGTGTCTAGCCATGCATGACGGGTGGTCATGAAGACTCTGCAGTACTATTAGCCGCCTTTCTGTAAATCTTCCATGTTTTCCTCTGAGAAGTAGTTATATGGGCTTTTATGACCATACTATCAGTAATGCAGTAGGGTAACATTTTTATTCTAAGCCTGTAATTTCAGCTTTCTCAAAAATGGCTTTTGAGCAGCAGCTCCTTGGGGGAGGATGTGTGATGTGGTATGCATAACTTAAAAGTGTTTAGAAACAAGTTAAGAAAGACTACTCAGATTTCACAAAAACAGGAGTTCTGAAACATCCCAGTCTTTAACATGCACTTGCTATCAGGAATAAACCATACAAAAATACAAATTTCCACTGTGTGTATGCGCTGTGCTCAGTTAAGTGACAGGAAGCTAGTTGTATTCTCTTTTTGCTTTCTTCTCTTGTTTTTGTGCTTACCTGCCAATTTTTATTCTTTTGAAAATGATTGTCACTTTTTTTATGTTGCTTAAACTCAAAATTTATCTTTCTGGAACACAGGTCCAAACCTGCTAGTTAAACAAGCATATAAGTATGTCACTTAAGACAATAGCCATGCTGGTAATAGGATTTATGTTTTCTTAATACAGATGGGTGGGCACAGGCGTACGGACATTGCAAAGGGCCCTTGCTATGTGATCATAACACGCTTCATATAAAAGTAGGAATTGTAATGAATAGGCTTTCCCTCAAAATGGTGACAGTTTGGTTTGTGTCCCTTCTTATGATTGCCTTTTTTATAGAAAGGTTGTCATTTTGTGGTTTCTGTTTAGGCTGCTCTCAACATTACTTACTCGTAGAACAGAACAGTCAAATGAATATCAACATTAGGCTCAGTTTACTGCTTCAATGGGCATCCCCTAGCCTTCATATTTTAGGAGAAAACCTAAAGGAGGCTGTATTTGTTTCAATTGTAATTGAACTGTTACAATTCCTCTGGTAGCAATTTGTACTACTGTAGTAGTTTTATTTCTCACCTACACAAGAGAAAGCAAAAAGAGTAGGATGCTCTCTTCAGTCTTTCTGTAAATCTTCAATACTTTTTCCTTATGTTGTTGCTTTTTATTTTGAAGGCTAACGATAAAGGAGATTATTTCCCAGTATGGGGAACATGTCTTGGACACGAAGAGCTTACGTATCTCACAAGTGGCAAAGTTTTACTTGTTAATACCAAGACAGATGGTTTTGCACTCCCTCTGAACTTTACCTCAGGTGAAAAATCCATTACATCTCATGTCTGAGTTTTGCTGAGAGGTGGTGTGTTTTGTTCTTGACAAATAGGCAGGGGTGAATGTTTGGGAGGTTTCTGATGATTATCTTCTTAAATTCTTTCTTATTAAGTTGCCATGACTGTTTTCATAAAGTCAGTGCAAGTCTATCACTTCTAAAGCAGAGATGTGAGCACAAGCCATTTGAAGCAATCAGCAGTCAGCAAAAAACACAGTTGTGGCTCTTCGAGTCATTTGATAATTTGGACCTACAAAAATAATGTGGGTTTAGGTCCCTTTTTGTTAACCAAGTTGAACAAAATTCACGGGTCCAAAGCCTATCAAAGTCAGACAGCGGGTGATTTTTAAATTTTTCAAACTGCATCTTTCCTAATGATGAATATTAGCATTGCTGTCCCATTTGTACAGTATTGAAATCAGAGAGATCCCTTAAGACAGAGCTGTGCCACTTAGTAACACTGGTAAAATGTGGCCTCTGTTTATGCTTTATCCTTTAATTTGTGAGTAATCCATCTGCGGACCATGTAGCATTCACAAATTCTGTCCTTTATGCTCACTGTGAATGGAAAGGTCACTGAAATGAGTGGCAAAGAATGATGCTTATTTTAGTGAGGTAGCAAAGTTGGGTCCTCTCTGTGTCAAGACTGGAGAACAGTAGTAACAGCATATTGGAAACCTGTTGTAGTTATTTCACTGATTTTCCTTGCAGTGTGTTCTAAAATCATAAAGTTATACTACAGAAAAAAGTTTAATGCAGTATTTTATTAAATTTGTCTCCTGTTCAGTATTAGTCCATCTGCTAGCAGCTTGGGTAATGGACAATATCCTTTTTTCATTTTTCTTTGTAATAGCTGCAAAAGACAGTAGATTATTCAAGAATTTCCCTGATGATGTTTTACATGCGTTTGCTACTGAGCCGTTGACATCAAACTTTCATATGTGGAGCCTCTCCATGGAGGTATTTGATTATTTTATTTCCTGAACACAAACGCATTTGCTCTGTTAAAACTAGAAATAAATGAGCAAATAACATATCTTTTTTTCCCCCTCCTTATCACAGAATTTCACAAAGAATGAAAAGCTTCGTAATTTCTATAAAGTTCTGACTACTAACACCGATAATGAAGTGGAGTTTATATCTACCATGGAAGGTAGGGAAATGAATTTCTTTTGTAAACTGTGACTGTAACAAACTAGTTCTTTAGAGGTGTTGTGGCATTGCTGTTAATTTGTACTGCAAGCTTGCTGTTAAAATAGCAGGGTGAGCATCAGCGCTGTTGGTGCTCTGGCTGTGAGGAACACGCTCTGTTTGCAGGGATATTTTGAGTACGTATCTGTGAGCCTAATTACTTACTTCTCTCACCTGCTGTTCCCCTTCCAGATACGCTGTTACATTTTAGTACTGGAATATTTGAGTGCAGTGATGCACTCATCCTGTAGTAGTTTAATCCCTCCGCAGTGCAACATGCCTCTGTTGCACCTTGCTTTCCGTCTGTCTGCTTATGCTTGCATTCCTGTGATGCTCTGTATCTGTTTGCTGTGTGGTGACATTGAATCGTATACAATTCAGGGTACTGAGGTAACAGCAATATCCCTCATTACTTTAGCAGCAATACTGGTAATTGCCCCCTCCCAAAAGCCTTTTGCATTACTTATCTTGTGTTGCGTATGTTTTGCACCAGGCTTGCTCAGCTCAAGAAACAAGTTAGCTCTTTTAGGGAATGGTTTATCTTGATCAGTGCACTACTAGCAGCTCTACAGTAAGGCCCAGCTGTCAGCCCATGGGATTCTTCTGTATGGCATACTGTCTGTCCTTCAGAAGAGAAGAATAGCAGTTTGATCAGAAAACCTGATTAGGCTAATGACAGACATCTCCCATGCCTGCAAGTGGTTTATCACAGAGCAGTCATCAGCTGCTGTGCTGCTATTCTCTGTAAGAGAGTTGAGGACTGACTTCCCCCTGCGTGTATCAGGCCTGGCACAGAGCAGATGGGAGCTGCCCCTGGATTGACTGGGCCTTCAAGGAGATTGTAAGACTTGGATCTGTCCCATGGAACTGCCAGGGATATCCTGTGTGGCTGTGAATATTGTACATTGAGTGATGCTGGCAGTAGATAGGAAGTTTTGAGGCTGATACACTTGTAACATTATTTTTTAGTGTATATATATATTAATTCTGAAATGAATAATCAAAAAAGTGATGTACAAAAATCTTTTTGCATGGAATGAGACCCTTCTTTTACAATATCCATTTCTTTTCCTTCAGTTCTACTGCGACTTTAACAGAGTTTCAACTTGCTGTTGAAACTTTTGTGAAACTGTTGATAAGTGAGCGTCGTGGTTTAACCTCAGTCAGTCAGCAACTGAGCACCACACAGCTGCTCGCTCACTTCCCCCCCCACCCCGACCCTGGTGGGATGGGGGAGAGAATTGGAAGAGTAGAAGTGAGAAAAACTCATGGGTTGAGATAAAAACAGTTCAATAATTGGAATAAAATAATAATAATAATAATAATGTAGTAGTAGTAGTAATAATAATACACAAAGCAAGTGATGCACAGTGCAATTGCTGACTACCCGCCGACTGATGCCCAGCCAGTCCCCCAGCAGCGGCCCCCCCGACCAGCTTTCCCCCAGTTTATGTACTGAGCATGATGTTACATGGTATGGAATGTCCCTTTGGCCAGTTTGGGTCAGCTGTCCTGGCTGTGCCCCCTCCCAGCTTCTTGTGCACCTCCAGCCTTCTCAGTCGGTAGAGCACGGGATGCTGAAAAGTCCTTGACTTAGTGCAAGCTCTGCTTAGCAACAACTAAAACATCGGTGTGTTATCAACATTGTTCTCATCCTAAATTCAAAACACAGCACTGTACCAGCTACTAGGAAGGAAATTAACTCTATCCCTGCCAAAACCAGGACGATGAGGTATTTTTGTAGCTTATCCTTTGAGTTTCTTTTGCAGTAAGACTAAGCACATAATTCTTAAGGCGTAGTCCTTGCTTACGTGCTTTGTGTTTGTTGCAGCATACAAATATCCAATTTATGGCGTTCAGTGGCATCCAGAGAAAAGTCCTTATGAGTGGAAGAATTCACCAGGCATTCCACATTCCCCATCAGCTGTAAGAGCAGCATATTATATAGCTGACTTCTTCGTTAATGAAGGTAAAAAGTTTGTTATCTATAAATGTCATTTTTTAGAGTGAAGCATTAGTGAAAATCTTTGAAGACGACAGACCTCTTTTTCAGCTGTCAAAGTTCAGTACCTCTTACTGCTTTCTGAGAAGATTACTCTGCAAGCTTTATAGGCTTATAAAAAAACAAGGGTTACTAGAAATAGAATGGCTTAGTCAAAGTCACATCAAAAGGCCAGGCATTCCACGAACTCTTTTCAGTAGACTGGCTCAAAAGCATTGTTTGTGCTGTGACTTTTTACCATTTCGAATGGTCACTGTAACATTTTAGCCTCCCTTGCACAAAGACAATGAAATGAAAAAAAAAAAATACTCCATTCATAATTCCAGAGGTTTCTTCAGTTCCAAACCGAGTTACAGTCATTCAATGTATTCTCAGTTTTGCTTGCAAAATATATGCACCAAGATTATAAATACTGCTTGGGCAGTATACGGATGTATCAAAGGGGTGCAATATGGTGCCCAACAGTTATATACTATAGACAGCACAAGAAGGTTTTGAATTTTACAGAGCTTCTGATTTGTTTATTTATACCCGAAGAAGCTGGAAGTAACTAATGTGTAAAATTTTGATAATTTATGACACTTCTGGTCTATTTGCTATAAATAAGGAGGATATAAATATAGGAGTATTTGAAGGGATCAAACTTACTTTATTCCTTTATTTATACTTATTAAACCATTCTGCTGAAATACCATTTTTGTATTTTAACTTGACTATTTATGAAATTGTCTTATGTGATCGATTTGGACTATGCAGAACATAATCAATAACCTAATTGAGTTTGATCTCTAGATTTGATGTCTAATCAAAAGAGTCACCTAATTGGAGAAAGCAGACAGTGCTTTAAAGAAATGCAACTTGTGCTGACCTGGTCAGTGAGAGTGTAGAAATAAAAGTTGTGCTTCGTACAAGTTCAGGGCTCTTTTTTGCATAATGTAGTCCTACTCCATCACGTAAAATTCCTTGTCAGTATCCATAAGATTCCTGTATTTTAAGAATTTTGATAGGGTACTTATGGGAGACTAAGACAAAAATAAAGGGGAAAATAGGAGAAAGTATAGTATGAGTCCGTTTTTTCTTTTGTAGTCTAATACTAGAATGCAGCATGTTTTCTAGTTTTGTTTGCTACATTCTCTAGTATCTGTCTGCACACTGTATTACAGGCAGAAGTAAGCTTGCTGAGGCCATTATCCAAGTAAATGTGGCAAAATAAGTGCCAACTCTGCTTGTAAGTCCTGTTGAGACACAGTGCATGTGAGTTCTTTTATATATGTATACACATATAATGAGCTTGTGCGTAGTACCACACAGGTGTGTCACGAGCTTTTGGATCTGTTTACCTTCAATTCTAGTAGAGCAAACTTGTGTCAGCCAGCTCTATGTGTCTACCCCCATCTCATATACCAAATTATGAGTTACTCTTCATTACCTCCCCAATCTATGTACAGCTGCTCCTACCGAGTACTTCATATCATAATGTTGCAATGAGTAATTGATGTTTTTAGCTAATGTAAGGCAGAATGCCTTCCTTAACTTTGAAAATAAACCACAGGGTGAAAAATGTAAGCTGTTTTCAGCTGGCAAAAATATACTCATCTGTGATCTCTTAATAACTAAACCATTCTACTGAAATATCATTTTCATATCCATCCGTTGTTAATTTTAACTTCTGTAGAGTTGCCAACATGATAAACCAGGCAAGGATTCAGTTTTTATTGTCCTCACAAGCACAGTTCATGCTAACACTGCAACTTTCAGTAGGCTGATACTCTCGTGCATTTCTTTCAGTATTACAAGTACTGGTATCTCTGGTAGATACTGCCAGTATCTCATGGATAAATATTTTTGTACAATCTTGGCTTTAAATTAATAATTAAATTTCTCCCTTCCCAGTAATAAAATATGCTGTAACCAGCTTTCTGAAGATGTATCTTCACAGCTCTTCACATACAAGTTACTGTAATTCCATTTGCTGTTATGCTACATAGAATAACTTACTTTGCCAAGAAAGATACTGTCAAGGAGGTGTGGTGGGTTGACCCTGGCTGGATGCCAGGTGCCCACCAAAGCTTCTCTATCACTCCCCCTCCTCAGCTGGACAGGGGAGGGAAAATATAATGAAAGGCTCATGGGTCAAGATAGGGGCAGGGAGAGATCACTCACCAATTACTGTCACGGGCAAAACAAGACTTGACTTGGGGAAATTAATTTAATTTATTGCCAATCAAATCAGAGTAGGATAATGAGAAATAAAAACTGAATCTTAAAACACCTTCCCCCCCACCCCTCCCTTCTTCCCGGGCTTAACTTTAATTCTGAATTCTCTACCTCCTCCCCCCCCAGCAGCACAGGGGAACGGGGGTTGTGGTCAGTTCATCACACGTTGTCTCTGCCGCTCCTTCCTCCTCGGGGGGAGGACTCCTCACACTCTTCCCCTGCTCCAGCATGAGGTCCCTCCCACAGGAGACAGTTCTCCATGAACTTCTCCAATGTGAGTCCTTCCACAGGCTGCAGTTCTTCACGAACTGCTCCAGTGTGAGTCCCTTCCATGGGGTGCAGTCCTTCAGGAACAGACTGCTCCAGCGTGGGTCCCCCGCAGGGTCACAAGTCCTGCCAGCAAACCTGCTCCAGTGTGGGCTCCTCTCTCCACGGGGCCACAGGTCCTGCCAGAAGCCTGCTCCAGCACGGGCTTCCCACGGGGTCACAGCCTCCTTCGGGCATCCACCTGCTCCGTGGATCCACCCTCACACCATGGGATCCTCCATGGGCTGCAGGTGGATATCTGCTCCATCATTAACCTCCATGGGCTGCAGGGGAACAGCCTGCCTCGCCATGGTCTTCACCACAGGCTGCAGGGGAATCTCTGCTCTGGAGCCTGAAGCACCTCCTCCCCCTCCTTCACTGACCTTGGTGTCTGCAGAGTTGTTTCTCTCACATATTCTCACTCCTCTCTTCTGACTGCTGCTGGTGTTGCGCAGGGGTTTTTTTGCCCCTTCTTAAATATGTTATCACAGAGGCACTGTGGCATTGGCTCTGTTGGACATAGAGGAAGCTTCTAGCAGCTTCTCACAGAAGCCACCCTTGTAGCCCCCCGCTACCAAAACCTTGCCACGCAAACCCAATACAGGAGGATAACAGTAAAGTGATCTGTACTTTTACAATGTTTTACAGCCCGGAAGAGCCTGCACCATTTCCCCAGTGAAGATGAGGAAAGAAAAGAATTGATTTATAATTATACTCCAATTTATACAGGAACATTTTCTTCATTTCAGCAAATCTATTTTTTTGATTGAGTATCATGTCAAAGGTGCAGTGTTGCTATTTATAAATGGAATTATTTGCCAGCATTGTGTAATTAAACTGATACAGTGCATTGCACGTGACAGAAAGCCAGAACAGTTCTCTTCCTTTACAATGATTTATCCTATGTTTCTTCTGCACTGTTGGACTGTTAATATAAAAATTTACATTCAATAACATAATAATTATCTTGGATCACACTTTAAGGCAAGCTACAGAAAAATGCATTTTTCTTCCAGGGAAGAGGTCTTGATTATGCTTATAAACTTGGAAGTAATCACTTTAGTACAAGGAAAAAAACTGTAGTCATGTATTTTAAAATATGAGAGTTATCTGTGTAAAATGTTGTGGACTATGATAGCACTAGAGGCTTAGATACATTGCTTAGTAAAATCCTATCCTTTTCAAATGATTTAACAAATGAGACTCTTGGGTTTGTCGTAACTATGTGTATGTAACCAAGTTCTTGACAGGGACTATTTTATCATTTGAAAATTTGACCAAAATAGTAAGGAGGTATGATAGCAAAGGGACATTTTGGCCTAAAAAGCATGTGATATATCCCGTTTGTGAAACTGTTTCTCTTGTACATTCAGCATTGTTTGGAGTGCTTATACCTTGTGAGGTCTACATAAATACGAGGATGCAGTGTAAACTAGGCAGTGCAAATGTCAGGTAAAATAAGTAAGTTTGGAGGGCATAGTTAAGTGCTGATTCCACTTTCTGTTCTTTTCAAGTTCAGTTTTATATATCCTCCAAGAATTTGTCTGAGAGTTACTGGAGTCAGCAGTCAGATACGAGATGCAGACGTCCCTTTCTTTGTATTTAAAAAAGTGTAAACCTAATTTTTTCTTTACGTAGTCTGACTTTTCCTGTAGCTACTGGATAGAACTCTCACTTTTAGTCAAGCGGTTGCCATTAACTTAATAAAGACAGTAGTTTCTTTCTGTCTTGTTGGATAGTCTAATGCAGCTAGAATCCAAACAGCAGATGAATGTATATGAGAAACCTATTAATGTTGACATAATGTGATAATAGCAGTTGCATTCAATACACTGTGATACCTTTTTTCTTTTTTTTTCTTTGCTTTGCTGCACACGTAGTGAAAATTTTGTTCAGTGGTTTTGTGTGGTGTCCAAAAAGGAGCTAAGATGAGACAATCAAATATAACTCTCCTCTATTGCACAGCTTCCAAACTCTGTTAACATCAATAGGGATTTGGAGCTTATGAAGAATTCAGGTTTATACCTCAGCTCTGTTTTGTAGTACCTTATACTCTCAAGTACCATATCTGAATAAAGCTGGTACGTTTCTCAGGTTTTTTGAGGAAAAGACTCTCTAACTTGTTCTTTATCATGAAACAACTGCGTAAGAGAATGTGAAATGCATTAGTTAAAAAAACCATAAGGAAACATTAACTGTGACTACCAGAAAGATACTACCAGGTAATTACAAGCTTAAACACGTGATATTGCAGATTATTTCTACATTTGTCAGATCAGCCAAATTCAGTAAATGGAACTCATTTTTAATATAGGTGTCTTTATTATATTAACTATATTAGCTGACTTCTGAGTAGAACCAAGTGTAAAAAGAGGATTACACTCTACAGTGGCATATAAACGTAGCAGCTAAGATACTTACATACCAAGTCCAGTCTTCTACTTCTTAATCAGGCTGAGTTCTTTGGAATAGCTCTAAGAATTTGCCTAAGTAAGGACGGCAGGATTTAGTCTTAAAACAGGGATCAATCTTGCAAGTGAAATGTCTGCTAACTGCAATGGTAGTAATTAGTTCCTAAGTGTCTAACTATGAGGAATATTGTGTGTAATGTGATGAGAAAGCAGAGTATTTATTATGAATTTGTATGTGTCTTTTCTTTATATCCTTTATCTTGTAAAGCCTTATTTGATGGTATCCATGATTTTTCTATGATACATGAAATAAACTTATTCAAGCAGATGTGTATTTTTGTTCTCTTTTAGATACCATGGATAAAGCTTTAACAGTCATTGTCGTCTTATTTCCATCTTTGACAGTCACAAATCAGGAGGCTACTGTAACCTGTGTCCACTTGGTATGGTCATGTCAGCAAGTCAGGGTCAGGATAAGTGAGATCCATGGGCCGGCACAGACACACCTACAGCACAGCTCAGGCAGGGGCCCGTGCGCAGGGCCTGAGCTTAAATGCACTTAAATGTGGCTGCTGAGCCAAGGGGCAGAAGCTTCCAACAAGGCTGTCCACAGCTCTTTCTCATGCAGCCTTTTCACAGCAGGCTCATCCCAGGTGCAGTGTCAGAGCTCGCTTGCGCACGGGCAGCCAAACCCCTACGAAGGTGGGAAGGGGCTGCAGAACCGGTGGGTGCTCTCAGGGCTCTAAGAGCTGTAAGCAAAGCAACTGCTGTCTGCAGTGTTCAATGAAATGAGAACTTCTGTCTGTTCCTTATAATACCTGACATCTTCCATCAAGTTCTCCTCCAGTCAGAAGCAAACTATAGGAACCCAGAACTGGCTAGCACTCACCCAATAGAGGGTTTAAAAATTTGATTTAAAGAAGTTTCAGTAGACCTCCTCTCTTCTCTAAGTGATTTACAATATGGTTTTTCATTGCTCAGACAGAACTTCTAACAGTTTTTAGGATTAATTCTGGAGAGAGAAGAAAAGGAGCCTGTGGCCATATTCTCAGCTTATTCAGAGGATGGCTTGTAAGCCTAATCATCTTACTGGCTGCTGTGTGGGAAAAACATCCATTGATCAGCAAGGTAACCCTGTGTGTCTTGCAGATTATATTAAATTGTCTTTCAGAAGGAAAAGTTTGAAATGGCTTTCTCTTTGTACCATTCTGCTTTTACCACTAGATGGCCTACAAGAACCAGTATTTTGTGCAATTTTGTAATCGGGTGTGGTGGTGTCTCAAAAGTTTAAAGTGACATGTTGAATAGGATATTTGCTGTACTGTGGTATTTACTTATGTACCAGGGTATTTGGGACGTGGGGGAAGAAGAAGGGAGGAGACAGAATAAGACTGGAATCTTATTGGCATAACTGGCCAGATTGGCAGGATTGCAGGAAAGAGTACCTGAGTATAGAATTAATTCAGCTGGGATTAAATCTTGATTCCGGTGAATATTTAAAACATTTGAGCATTAGCTGCAGGTGACTGGAACGACATCCCTATTTTCAGGTGGTTGTTCCTTCCCTATAGCTACAGAATCTGTGTTGGTTCCTTTTCCTATAAAAATGAAACTAGCTCATGCAAAGCAGGACAGCTTTGATGGGAAGAACTGAGAACCTGAGCTTAGAAAACCTTTGCCTGGGAGGTAGGAAAGACCAGTTTGAATTCCTTCAGGTAAGGAAGAAATTACAAGGAAGAAACATCCTGAGTAAGTGGTCTAAATACAGACTTAAAGAGTAGGAGCAAGAGCCTAACCCACAAGCTGCTTTGCGTGTGTGGGGAAAACCCAAAACAACCCACCCAAAACCCTACCACTTTGGGGCTGACCAGCTATGCAAAATTCTCTAGCAAGGTAGTGAATCCAAAGCAGAGATTAGTGTCCGAGCAGACCATGACCCTATTCCCACTTCAATGCTGACTGGCTTAAAATAAGCCAGTTAGGCTAGTTAGTTTAGTTTTAGGCTAGTTTTTTTTTTATTAGGCTAGTTTTCAACCTTTTTCACTTTTTCATCATCAGTGCCACCTTGTTCATTGCTATGGATGCACTCAGCAAAAAGATACTGAAAGCTAGACTGTACTGTATTTCTGGGCAGATTTCCATAGAAATTAGTGGCCTATTAGGGACGTGGTGGTTCTTTTCTTGGAACAGTGAGGGAAGTATGGGGACAGTTTGAACAACCAGGAAGAACAATAATGAATAGTTTGGCAGTTGTGTGTTATCGCTGCATTGCCCTTTTGAGGCAGGAGTCCTGAGGGGAGAGAAGTAGCTGTGTGTGTGGTCAGGCAGCTGAAGACTGCATGCCAATGCAACTCAAGTATGTTTCGGTTTGAGGTGGGAGGGTGGGTGTACACGAGAAGATTTCACAGTCACTTTTATCACAGTAATTAACTTCAGTTTTTATTTTATTTTATCTGTTGTTTTTTTTTTCTTCTGTGGAGTTCACTTGTATGTATCTGGTGGTGGTACTGTCAGAAAAGCTATGGGAGTTGGCTAGCGTTCAAGTCCCATTAAGGTCTCAATGCCTGCTCAAATTATTTTGGTTTGAGTACTTACATGGAAGACAGATTGACAGATACTGTGAGATGATTGATTACCTTCCCTTGTTAGCCTTGTGCCTTTCCCCAGGGCAGGCCTTTTTCCTAATCCAGTGCTTATTTATAGGGCAAATAGTGAGGAATATCCTGCCCAGGGCCACCTGTTGATCAGGATACTATTCCAGCCTTCATCACTTCTCATAATGTTTATATCTGTTCCATAATGTAAGCAGTATGTTTTAAGAGCCAACTTTCTCTGTGAGTTCTTGTATAACCAAAAAAAGTCCAGACCATCTAAAAATAACT
This sequence comes from Aptenodytes patagonicus, assembly GCF_965638725.1. Classification (NCBI taxonomy): domain Eukaryota; kingdom Metazoa; phylum Chordata; class Aves; order Sphenisciformes; family Spheniscidae; genus Aptenodytes; species Aptenodytes patagonicus. The sequence continues at coordinate 40,617,230 of NC_134950.1, forward strand.
GTCGATATTTATTTTAAAGAGCACTTGAACAAGGCATTTGCTCCAAACTTAAGGAAAAAACGTCAAATTCTCTTCTTTGTGATTCTCAGAAATGTGGTGAACATCCCTCAACCAAGCTTTCTGTAAATGAAAAGCAAAAAGCAAACAAAACAAAAGGCTGAAGGGAGTAAATTCTAGTAATTGTTGCTTCCAGTCATCAAAGCAATTGGGTTGAGTACTGTTAGCCTGGGACTATGTACCTCCCAAGCTTCCTTTGATGGTCTAGACTGGAAAGTATTTCACTGTGGTTTTCCAGTTACGCAAGTCTGAGAGCTGATTTTATATGTGTGTAGTTTCTTACTATTTTCCTGCAGAGTAGATCAGCAAAACCAGAAAGCCTAAAATAGCAATTTTCTAGCTAGGAGCCCATTAGGAAATTAGTTTCTCCCTGTGACCTTCTTGAGGCACCAATACAAACAGGTTGTAATCACCTTCTGAATTCAGCTTCAGAGCAGGAAGTCTAAACCTCACATACCTGTACTTCACTGGGATTTACTCAGCAGCTCTCACACTAGGCTAACTCCTAAGGGCCTGGTTTTTCAAAAGACAATGAGACATATTATTGTGACTAATTATTAGTAGTATTATTCTATTAATTACGAATTGTTAATACTATCATTACGTTTTATTAATAATAATGTTAGTGTTACAGAGGAGACACAAAGTACAGTGAATAGTTTACAGACAATTTCTGAGGTTTTTCCAAAGAGTCCCTGGCAGAATGGAAGTACTCCAAAGATTTTGGCCAGGCCCATTCTCACCCTGGATGGAGTTAGTCCTTGCAATCCTTCTAGGCTTCCAAATTAATCGCTAGCATTTATACTGATGTACCACTGATGGAGTTTGATGGAGGCCACTTGGAGCCTCTCAAAGCAGATCTAACCATGTCTTGTACTTCCAGAGGAAAAGAGAGAAACCTGAAGAACCTTATTACCTGCTTTGCCTTAATTTGAGGAATTTGTGCTGATTATTTCTCATTAATATTTGCAAGAAGCATTTCAGTCCACCCTTTCAACCAAGAGTACCAGTAAACCTTTTGTCTCTGGAGTTATACCTGCAACAGTTTTGTTTGTTCTTTATGCTACTAAACTGAAAACAACAACATTTTCCTCTTACTGGTTCACCCTTCATCCCTAGGCTCTTAAGCTTTACTTCAGGTTTCTCATCCCTCCCAAGAATGAGTTTGAACGCATCCCTGTAGTTTTCCCACTTTGGTTCTTGCTGCCCATGCTACTTTGCAGCTCCTCAGTGAGCTTAGTTACTGTACCATAACTTCCAGCTAGCAGTCACTACTTCTTCCAGCAACAGCTGCCATAGTCTTCCCAAATTATTCCCACTTAGAGAAGCCCGGTATCTCCCTGGCCGTGAAGCACCAGTGGCCATGCTAGCTGGAGCCCAGCCTGCTGCACCGCAGTGGGGGGAGATGCTGGAAAGGAAGCAGCAGAAGCAGCAGCCTGTGCCATCTGAAGCGGCAGCTCAAGCCGTCCTAGCCTGAGCTATGATTAGGCAGCCAGTACTTCAACATAAATGTCTTTCACGTCCTTTTATTCTTAACTATCAATGCTCTTGCCCTCTGTTAGTTGCATTTACAAAGCTTCCCTAAGAAAGTTTTCAGAATCAGTCAGTGGTTTCCTCTTTATTTTCCACACCCAGGGGGTCTGAGACACATGAAATGAATTAATCTGGACTAATTTCCAGCTGTTTTAACTGAAAGAGAAGTGAAACTTGTGCTGTGGCTTTTAGCTGCACCTTAGTGCAGCAAGTAGGGAAAAGTTACAGTAGAGATGAAAATGTATCTTCATACATAAATGTTATTTTAAGAGAAACTGAATCACATCGTATCAGCATGGGGAATACCAATCCAGACAATAACACCTGTTTGAACAGCAGGGCTTGCTGGGCATCTTTTGTTTCCCCAAATTCCTCACTTGAGCATTTTAATAGCGGAGTCCAGGCTATTTTATAAAGCCACCCTTTTGGCAACCGTTCCTGCAAAGGCTCAGCGTAGATGGTGACGGTCACACCAGGGCTTTGGTGCTAAATCCAGCGATGCTTCCTTCTGTGGCTTGGCTGTCTGTGGCGGTCAGGCCACAGAACTGTGTGGGGGAAGAATACAAGCCACGTGGCAGATGAGGTTTCACAAGTCAGGGTTTCACGAATCACACCTAATCTGTCATGTCTCACTCACAACTTAGGAGAGTTTCACTTTCCTAAAAGCAGAGCAAGCCTGAAGCTCATACTACACCACCACACCAGTGAGCGCAGATGCGTGCACAAAACGTGCTATGTATTTGTGCTGTTCACAAAGGACTTAAAGTGATATTCAGAAAGGTCATAAGGTGCCAAATAACATTCTGTCTTCCTTCATTCTTTACAAGAGATAAAATTAATACCTATATAGCATGATGAAATGATTTCTATTTAGAAATTAAATCTTGTTGTCCCAATAAATGGGACTTTTTTTTCTTTTCTGTTGCTTGGGACCTTGATAGGGTAGCAGCGCTTCCTCTCCTGCTCACCTTTTCAGTTTGCTGTCCATATCCCCATGATCTATAAAGAAGCGAAGAGCCAGGCTTGCAGACGTGATGTCAGCCCCATCCTCCGCTCCCTGGATATCTCGCCCAGGAGTGGCCGTGCTGCCTTACTGCTGCCCTGCGGCTGCGTGGTCCAAGAAGGATGGTGGTGACCATGATAAACCTCCCGTGCACTCACTGGAGTTGAAGGCTCATCCATGCAGTGGCATTGCTAACAAAGCTGGTGTATATTTTGAATTCCCAGACATTAGCCTATTTGGTGTTGTGGGTGACACGAAGCAGATCTCTCATGGGATCAGCTGTCCCCAGGTTGAGGAGTGGGATCATGTTTATACAGTGCCATTAAGGCTAGGGTTTACTGTGGAAGAAAAAAAATTCTGTAAAAAAAAAAAAAAAAAAAAAAGCTGTCTTTAGAACAGAGCTTGGTTGTCCTGCTCAGTGCTTAGGTACAAGACAGATGACCCCGTATGGTAAATGAAGGGGTAAACTGACATTTTTCTTATGGACTTTGCTGCAGCTTCTAAATCACTACCACACATCATTTTTATTCCTTTAGCACAGCTTATCTCCTGCTAAGCTTGCCATGAATTCATTGCATGTTTTTTAACTCGTGACTATAATATTGAAGAATGTAATCCAGACAGATGGATGATTAATTATATAAGAAGTAATTAAAAAGAAACATGATCTCATACTTTCATGAGTAGCAGGATTTTTGGTAGTTGTCTTCTTCTCTAAGTCCTGTAGAACTTACCGATAAATTATAATCTAGATACCAAGACTTCAAACCAGACAAGAAAAATTAAAGAGCTTCATTTATGCAATTTGAAATTAGATTGGAGCACTAAAAAATAGAGACAATTAAAATTTGGGATGTCTCATCTGCCTGATTAAACATCCAACAAGATGCGTGACTGACACTCCTCTCCAATCTTCATTTATTTGTTTAATATTAAAAAACTTCTCAGATGTATATAAGCCATCTGCTGTTCTCAGATTCACTGAGCCTTGCTGTATTATGCATCTGCAAAGCATATTCATTTGATGCCATTAACTATGAAAATTTGCTCATGAAAATTTCCAGTGGAAAAAGTGATGCTTTCTAGGCATTTCTGATTATGGCTGAATCTTCTTTCCTCTTTTGTCCGCAACCGCTCTATTTTGATCATTACAGCTAAGCTGCAGACTGCTTTGGTGTGACAAATAACACCAGCCGAGTGACAGCAGCCAGGCTGGGTCCTTCTCAACAAATCTGGGCCACTTAATGTCGTTATTTCCTCAGGGTGCTGCAGAAATCTCCACCTGGAGATGGGGCCCTTGCTCAGCTGGTGGACTATAGAGTAGCCTGGAGCCTAAATCGCGGTGTGGTGAACGTCATGGTCTAACAGTGCCAGGGTAAGCAACAGAGCGTGACAGTGTGTGGGGAGTTTCAGGTGGAGGAGGAAGCCGTGTTGGCTGACATGGACATCAGGCAGCCTAAGGAGGGACTCTCCTGGGCGAGCATCCCAGCTGGCCACCTTGATGCCCTGCTTCACACTCTCCATCACAAGCTGAACCATGCCTTAACGCTGCCCTTTTCCCTCCTGCAAGGGCAAGGAGAGCCCGCTGCCCTTCCTGGGCAGAAGCAGGCTTGCAAGGTGACGTGGGAGGAAGCCCAGTCTGGGTTGGCTTCATCCAGACCTGCCACACGGCTGGTGGTGGGCTGCCTCTCCTTTCTCTGCCTCTGTTTGCCTTCCTACCTACTGTGCCTTCTGTCTGCTGGAAGCTGTTATATGTTACAGTAACAAGCGTGCTGGGATTTGCTGGGACAGCTGCTGTAATACAGCAAACATATGGAAATGAGAAGGAATACATCAGTGCCATAAAAGAAACTAGCCCTTAGGTCCTGGATGCAAGCTGAAGCAAGACATGGCAGTTGCGGTTGGTTAACACTGAGTTACTTCAGGCGTTGGACTTCCCGGTTGACTCTTGTTTTTCTTGATTTGAACAAGTACCTGTGGCTTTCAGTCATCTGCCTGCCTGCCAGCTGCAGCGTCTGGAAGATGTAAATCTTTAGAGATGATTTCGTCTCGGTCTTATTGATCAGGACAGGGATGAAATGGCAGTGTTCAGCAGGTAGCTACCATTTGACCTTCAGTGCTGATAATCTGCTTCCACCAGCAAAATGCCAGGAGAAGGCCACACATGAGAGCAATAGTCCCTAACCCTCTGCTGCAGGGAGCCCGGTACCTAGCACCAATTCCGTGGGCCTCTTCAAGCCCCCTGAGGGAAAAAGTGGTGGTGGGGAGGTACCACTCTGATGAGTGAGGCACTATTTCACTGTACCAGGCCCCATCACACCATAGAAGTGTCTTTCTCTGAGGAAAGGTGGTAGCTGACCCTCTACCTGTGCACATGGCACTGCTTGGCTTTCCCGCCCTCCATCAGTCAACCCACTTAGCTGCATGGAGGGGAAGTCATTGGTGCCACACAGCAAAGATTTAATCTCTCTCAGGAAAAAGGTGAGATTGCAGTGTGCAACTTCTCATTTGTGAAGCATGCAACCAATTTTCAGGTCAATCCCTATATGATTTGGGCTTCTCTTTACCTACAGCTGCACCAGCACTTCCCGTTTGCATTGCAGGAGTAGCTAGGACTTGATGCAGAAATGTGGAGTGGAGTGAGCTAGACACATCTGAAGAGGTGGATGTGCAATTACAGAAGCTGATGGATGTGAAAGAACGGCTGTGGAGACTATCCAAGTGTCTTGCTAGGTCCAGGTATATTTTATGCGCTCCTATTTTCCTCATGCTTTTCCCTTTTGCCGTATGTGTTTGTATAACCTTCCCTCCTCCTCATTCCTTGCAGAGATGCAGCAGAAGAGCGCAGTGAAGTCAGCAAGGTGTGTATGTTATTGGTCACACAGCAGCCTCTCCACTTTGAATTCCAGTGGTTGGCTGCACAGTGCAGTACGTGCACTGCACACAGTATCACAGCCCCACCGCAAACTAAGAGAAGTCAGCATGAGGAAGTAAGCTCGGTGTATTTTATTTTTTTTTATTTTTTTTTATTTTATTTTATTTTATTTTATTTTATTTTATTTTATTTATTTTATGTGTCTCTGCTCCTAATGACCCGTTAGTCTCCTATGCAGCAGAGCATGAAAGCAAGAAGTGGATAAAACGACAAATCGTTATGGTCACACTTTATCCACTTAACGTACAGAATGCAGGTATTAAACCAAGGAGGACTGCAAATGCAGAGTGCTTGGCAAAGAAGCACTCCAGTTTATGATGGTCTCTTCCCAGACTGGACAGAGATTTAATCCAGTGCAAGCAGTGACTGGAACTCACCGACTATACTGAAGGGATAGGCTGCCTGTGGGCACTAACGCTCTTGCTGTGGCTACGATCATTGGTAATGATCTTTATTACTGTCACTGGTGCCAGATGCAAAAATAGAGAACTTCCTATAGCTGTCTGCAGGGTCACCCAAATAAATGCATGCTATATGGCATTAAACATGGCGGTCCAAGGTGCACGTGCCCTAGGGGCACGAGACTTGAGATTTACTGCACTAACAGTCTGTGTATTCATACTGAACAAATCAAGGGTGGTTTGTTTACAGCCAGATCAAAGCTAACGCTCACTACAAGCCAATCCCCCCAAAAGATTATGAGATTACTAGAAATCTGGGAAATATCCCGAGTCCTCAGATGATGATCCCGAATAATGAAAAACAGGTGTAATTTCTGGATGGGAGAAAGGACACATCCAGGAGCAGTGGCCATGCAGTAGCCCTACACAAAGGATCCCCACCATTTAAATTCTGTTGCACTATATCAGCCTTTGTATTATATTTTTATAGTACACCTTTTTATTGCAGTGTGGTTTTCGGCAATGTTTTTTTGTCTGCTTTAGCGAACCATTTAATAAACTCTTCTGGGTTTTGTTTGATTTTGCAAAAATAACAACAGCAAACCAACACAGCACTGAGTTTTGGTGAGGGCAACGGGATTTCATGTGGTGTTAACAGCAGCAGGTACACCGAGTACTATTGCCCAGTTACTTTTTGACTGAGCGCTGAAGTGGAAGCAAAGTCTCGGGACTGTGTCAGATTTCCTGACTATGTTTTTAAACTGCTTTAAGTGTTCAGTAGCACTTTTAACTACAATGAAGAATAATACATTTCTACTTGAGTCTCTTAACCTACTACATGGAGGGTTTTGTGGTTTGTGGGGTTTTTTTTTAAAACTTCTCTCACTTTTTGCCTGAGGGAAAAAGAGACATGGATAAAACCCAATCCTGTAAATGACAACATGTTATTTTTAGTACCTGAACTTAGCTATGCTTAATTAGTTTATCCAGCTGAAACTGAAAAAGAAAACCCCATGCCCTACAACAATATGCGTTCATGTATAGCTCCTAATAACTTAGGTCCTTTAGTTTGTCTGTAAAGAACACCCATTAAAGTTGTGTGTGAAGTGGTACAATCCTTTATATATAATCCTCATACTTAAAAAAGGACAAATACTTTCCTCTTTTTTATAAAAGTGGGAAACTTCACCGTCAAACTGCACACCCCCATGGCATGCCTTGGAAAAAGCCATCAGAAACCTAAATGTAATGCAAGAATCCCACCCTCTCTGTTGGTTTCCTGCATAGCTCTTTCTCTTCTCTTGTGTTTGCTCCTCGCGCAGCCCATGGAGTTAATCTCTCTGACTGGCATATTTTTCTAAATTATTTCTTCTCTCTGAATATGGAATATTCCCTTTCTTATGTTTTCTTCTTTGATGCAGGTTTCAAAATCCTCGTCTGTGCACTATTTTCCATGATTTGTGTCACATGCCATATCATTCCCTCCTTTTTGTCCTTACCTTGGTTTTCCTTAACAGAGGTAGAGCTTTTGTAACTCTTCAGTTACATGGCATGATTCAGAGGACGGTTTTAGCATTGCCTTCCCTATTCCTTTTCTTTGCAAATGTACCCATGCTCAGAGCTTTCTTCATGCCTCACCTCACACCTCATTTTATCCCCCCAATGTCTGTGTTCATAAAGTGAAGAAAATACAGTGCTCAAAAGAAGGCAAGGGAAACCTTACAGCCTGAGCTTTCCACCCACTCTGAGCTCAAGTGTAGCCAAAATTCAGTCCCCACCCCGTACAGAGATCTTCTCCCCATGTCCTGTCCATCCAGGCTGAAGTAAGAGGAGCCCTGGGGATGTTGTGAGCCTCCTGCCCCTGCCCTGGGATTTGGTGTTGAGGATGGTGTGCGCTCCAGGCACTGAAGCTTTGCAAAGTGGTGGTGGTACCGCAGCCATGCCCACCCCTACGTGTACATACGTGACATACAGTATATTCAACAAGTTGGGGAGAGCCATCACTGTGGTTATGTCAGTACAGAAAATAAAGTGAGCCCGGGTCTGTGCTCTAACTTTTTGCTCAAGGGGCCCAGTGCAGCTCATTCACATGCTGCTAAAACCCAAAGCAGGGCGTACCCACCCATACTGACTACTGGGGACAGTCCCCAGCCCGTGCTTTCTCCCAGTCTGGGCCAGCCTTGCTGGGACTTTGAGCTGGCCTTTCTCAAAACCATGCCAAGGGGTTAGTGACAATGCCACAGCAATGGTGGTCGAGGGTTGGTGCTTGAGGCCCCGTCCTACATCAGTGTACTAGGCGATACAGAGCCTGAGCAGCTGCTATGCCCTAATCTTTACCAACTGCAGCTGTGGGCAGACCCTGGGCCCCCCCTTGTCAGACTAGACTTGGGCGGATGGAGGGGAAGGGAGAAGGACTGTAGCACCAGCACAGGTTTGCTTTCTGAAGGAGGTACAGCCGTGGTCCTTTATCTTTGCGACTACCTGATAATTCCCATCTGGAGTCAATGGAATTGAATCTTAGAAGGTGACCTGGGAACTACTAGTATGGCTGCCACACAAACATCCTACTTCGTAGTCAGCGGCTCCACTAAATAAAATAAGTCAAATCTGAGTAAAATCCTGTTTCTGTGAGCAAGTGCTACATATCTATTACTATTCTCATTTCACAGAGGAGTGTGGTACCAAGAGGTTAAATATTACAGTCCAAGCCCCACGGTGGGACTCCATGTCACAGCCACAATACAATTTGGGCCATTAGGTTGAGGTCTCGCTAGCAGGCAGTGTTGCTTCTTCAGAGAAATCCCAGAGCGTGGTCTGTTTCCTCAATGTTTCTGTGGCAGATACAGCTAGCAGAATGCCTTGCAATTTCCTAGAACAAAAGGAAAAGGGCTGCGTTTTCTTCCCTGTTTTCCGTTAAGGCTTGGACCTCAGAGTAATAGCTGTGTTAAAGTAAAGTAAGTAGCCACAACTACTGAGGAAGCCGAGTCTTCATTCTTCTCCAGGAGGACAAAGACATAGCTACATACCATTAATTACTAATGTGTTGGCCCAAGCAGGTTTTCATCAGCCATTTTAAATATCGTTATAGAGGACGTGAGTGTTTTCAGAAGATAGCTTTTGGAGCGTATATTCCAGCCAGCTCCAGGAAGCCATCTATATGTAATTTGGAAGCAGAAATTCTATTTATTAAGGAGCCCCCACTTCCAACATACTGACTAATGTTATGCAAAATTATATGTCACACAGAGCAGACTGAGAGTCATAATAGTTACACTGGATGAACAGAATGAATCTCAAAAGGTAGGAAGCTGGTCTTGTAATGCATTATTCATGGCTGGCCAAATTAACCCTAGAAACTGGAAGTATGGGAAGAATGCACAATTTACAGCTTTTTTTACTCCCCAAAGACTCTGACTCCAATGTCACCTTTGCTCCACACATGATTTCCTTGTTTAAGCAATTTCCAGAAATAGGTTTCAGGGTGATTAGATATTTCTGCACTGTAGGTTTAAAAACTGGCATAGTTACCAATAAATGTATTTTGTTTTGCTGTAATAAACAATTGCTTCTGAACAGGAAATAACTAGTATTTTTTCTGATGAGACTGGCATTTTAATTTATTTGCATGGTAAGTCATCCTTTGGGAATATGAACTTTCTGGCAAGTCCGAGAAATGAGGACGATCCCTAAATGCATCAGCAATTTTGTACTGCAGATTACTGCTCCAAAAAGTGCATTCCCTGGATAAGGGGGAGAGAACCCATCTGTAGCCTTTCTAGACATATGTCCTGGTTTCGGCAGGGATAGAGTTAATTTCCTTCCTAGTAGCTGGTACAGTGCTGTGCTTTGGATTTAGGATGAGAATAGTGTTGATAACACACCGATGTTTTAGTTGTTGCTAAGTAGTGCTTACACAGAGTCAGGGACTTTTCAGCATCCCATGCTCTACCGACTGAGAAGGCTGGAGGTGCACAAGAAGCTGGGAGGGGGCGCAGCCAGGACAGCTGACCCAAACTGGCCAAAGGGACATTCCATACCATGTGACGTCATGCTTGGTATATAAACTGGGGGGAAGCTGGCTGGGGGGCTGCTGCTGGGGGACTGGCTGGGCATCGGTCGGCGGGTGGTGAGCAATTGCATTGTGCATCACTTGCTTTGTATATTCTTTTATTATTATTATTACTACTACTACTACTACTACTACTTTTATTTTATTTTATTTTATTTTATTTTATTTTATTTTATTTTATTTTATTTTATTTTATATTTTATTTTATTTTATTTCAATTATTAAACTGTTTTTATCTCAACCCACGAGTTTTCTCACTTTTACTCTTCCGATTCTCTCCCCCATCCCACCGGGAGGGCAGGGGGGAGTGAGCGAGCGGCTGTGTGGTGCTCAGTTACCAGCTGGGGTTAAACCAGACAACGTACAAAACAAAAGTATTTTATTCTGAAATATCTCTGAATTAGATTGCATCAAAAACAGGGCACAACCCTTTTTTTCAAACAGCTACATAATAAGAGAATCTGAATATTCAAAATGCAAATGGTGCCTGGCTTTCACATTCACTTTTACAAAGTTAACCTACAAGTCTCTTGCTGAGAGATAAACCAAGTAAAGTTACTCTATCCTCTGTCATGATGGAAAGACTGTAGTACCCTTTAGAAGAGGAGTCTTAAACTACGCGTAGTCATTTCTCATGTGTCCTGGATGGGATATCTGGTTTGTGAGTTAACTAGGTCATAGAAAAAGCCCCAAAAGACCTAACTTTTTGATACCTCATTTTCACTTCTCAAGATGGCATGTGTGTGCCTAAATAAATGTTTTGCTTTAAATATGTTTTTGTTTTATCTAATTTCTTCAGAAACTCAGGAGCTGACCATACTCTGAACTGTCTGAAGCTGAGTATGCTTCATTGAAAGATCAGGAAAGTAAAAACACAGGATTTGGCAGTACATTTGTTTTACATTCCTCTGGCCTAACTCTGGGTGGGACTGAGATGCCCAGATTAAGAGCTTGATTATCACAAACCCCATATTGGAGCAAGAGAGACACAGTTCCCTTCCTCCCACTCCTTTGATAATGTCAGGTGACTGGACTCCTAAATTTAGATATTTCATATTAAAATGCCTAAACTTAAGTGAGATTAATCTATTTCTACTCATACATGAGCCACCTGAGTCCAACCCGTTGGTTTTAAGAAACTTTTCCTCCAAAGTGACTTTAGCGTAGCTGAGACTCACCTGACTGGCTGTACGCTCCAGGTCTCATCGATTTTCCCAGCTTCCATTTCTATTTCATTGTATAATTTATTCTAATGTAAAAATGTAATCCAGTCTTTTCTAGTGTATCTTATGAACTCCTGACTCAAGTGAAAATCATATTCTCCTGAGGTTTTGGATAGGATACTGAAAGGAACAGGAAAACACACCTGATCAACATGTGGCTCAGGGGCTGGTGCCATCGGCGGAATTTTGGCTTTTTTGATCACGGGGAGGTTTACACGGCACCGGGCCTGCTGGCGACAGATGGAGTCCAGCTGTCTCACAGGGGGAAAAGGATCATTGCTCATGAATTGGCGGGGCACATCGAGAGGGCTTTAAACTAGGTTTGAAGGGGGAAGGGGGTAAAACCAGGCTCACTAGAGATGAGCCTAGGGGTGGCATGCCGATGCTGGGGGCGAAATCGATAGCCCAGCTCAAGTGCATCTACACCAATGCACGCAGCATGGGCGGCAAACAGGAGGAGCTGGAAGCCATTGTGCAGCGGGAGAGATACGACTTAGTCGCCATCACAGAAACATGGTGGGGTGACTCTCACGACTGGAGTGCTGCAATGGATGGCTATAGACTCTTCAGAAGGGACAGGCGAGGAAGGAGAGGCGGTGGGGTGGCCCTGTATGTTAGGGAGTGTTTCGATTGTCTAGAGCTCAACGATTGTGATGATGATACGGTCGAGTGTTTATGGGTAAGGATGAGGGGGAAGGCCAACGAGGCAGATATCCTGCTGGGAGTCTGTTATAGACCACCCAGCCAGGATGAAGGGGCGGATGAAGCGTTCTACAAGCGGCTGGCAGAAGTCTCTCAATCGCTAACCCTTGTTCTCATGGGGGACTTCAACTTCCTGGACGTCTGCTGGAAATACAACACGGCAGAGAGGAAGCAGTCTAGGAGGTTCCTGGAGTGTGTGGACAGACTTCCTGACACAGCTGGTAAGTGAGCCTACCAGGGGAGGTGCCTCGCTCGACCTGCTGTTTACTAACAGAGAAGGACTGGTGGGAGATGTGGTGGTCGGAGGCCGTCTTGGGCTTAGCAACCATGAAATGGTAGAATTCTCGACTCTTGGTGAAGTAAGGAGGGGGAGCAGCAAAACCGCAACCATGGACTTCCAAAGGGTGGACTTTGGCCTGTTCAGGACGCTGGTTGAGAGAGTCCCTTGGGAGACAGTCATGAAGGGCGAAGGGGTCCAGGAAGGCTGGACAATCTTCAAGAAGGAAGTCTTAAAGGCGCAGGAGCAGGCTGTCCCCGTACGCCGTAAGAAGAACGGGCGGGGAAGACGACCGGCCTGGCTGAACGGGGAGCTCTTGCTGGGACTCAGGAAAAAAAGGAGAGTTTACCGCTTGTGGAAGAAGGGGCAGGCGACTCAAGAAGAGTACAGGGATCTTGTTAGGTCATGCAGAGAGGAAATGAGAAAGGCAAAAGCCCAGCTAGAACGCAATCTGGCTGCTGTCATTAGAGACAACAAAAAATGTTTTTACCAATATATTAATGACAAGAAGAGAGCCAAGGAGAATCTCCATCCTTTATTGGATGCGGGGGGGAACATTGTCACCGAGGATGAGGAAAAGGCTGAGGTACTCAATGCCTTCTTTGCCTCAGTCTTTAACAGTCAGACCAGTTATCCTCAGGGTACTTGGCCCCCCGAGCTGGAAGACAGGTACGGCGAGCAGGATGAACCCCCCATAATCCAAGAGGAAGCAGTCAATGACCTGCTACGCCACCTGGACGCTCACAAGTCTATGGGGCCGGATGGGATCCACCTGAGAGTGCTGAGGGAGCTGGCGGAGGTGCTCGCCAAGCCGCTCTCCATCATTTATCAGCAGTCCTGGTTAACGGGGGAGGTCCCGGGCGACTGGAGGCTTGCCAATGTGACGCCCATCTACAAGAAGGGCCGGAAGGAGGATCCGGGGAACTACAGGACTGTCAGCCTGACCTCGGTGCCGGGGAAGATTATGGAGCGATTCATCTTGAGGGTGCTCGCAAGGCATGAGCGGGACAACCAGGGGATCCGGCCCAGCCAGCACAGGTTCGTGAAAGGCAGGTCCTGCTTGACCAACCTGATCTCCTTCTATGACCCGCCTAGTGGATGAGGGAAAGGCTGTGGATGTGGTCTACCTGGACTTCAGCAAGGCCTTTGACACCGTCTCCCACAGCATTCTCCTAGAGAAGCTGGCGGCTCACGGCTTAGACAGGTGGACTCTGCGCTGGGTCAAAAACTGGCTGCACAACCGGGCCCAGAGAGTTGTGGTGAATGGAGTGAAATCCAGTTGGTGGCCGGTCACGAGCGGTGTTCCCTAGGGCTCAGTTTTGGGGCCGGTCTTGTTCAATATCTTTATCGATGATCTGGATGAGGGGATCGAGTGCACCCTCAGTCAGTTTGCAGACAACACCAAGCTGGGCGGGAGTGTTGATCTGCTCGAGGGTAGGAAGGCTCTGCAGAGGGACCTGGACAGGCTGGATCGATGGGCCCAGGCCAACTGTATGAGGTTCAACAAGGCCAAGTGCCGGGTCCTGCACTTCGGCCACAACAACCCCATGCAGCGCTACAGGCTTGGGCAAGAGTGGCTGCAAAGCTGCCTGGCAGAAAAGGACCTGGGGGTGCTGGTTGACAGCCGGCTGAATACGAGCCAGCAGTGTGCCCAGGCGGCCAAGAAGGCCAATAGCATCCTGGCCTGTATCAGAACTAGTGTGGCCAGCAGGAGTAGGGAAGTGATCGTGCCCCTGTACTCGGCACTGGTGAGGCCGCACCTCGAATACTGTGTTCAGTTTTGGGCCCCTCACTACAAGAAGGACGTTGAGGTGCTGGAGCGTGTCCAGAGAAGGGCAATGAGGCTGGTGAAGGGTCTGGAGAACAAGTCTTATGAGGAGCGGCTGAGGGAACTGGGGCTGTTTAGCCTGGAGAAAAGGAGGCTGAGGGGAGACCTCATCGCTCTCTACAACTCCCTGAAAGGAGGTTGTAGCGAGGTGGGTGTCGGTCTCTTCTCCCAAGTAACTTACTGAAAGAGTGGTTAAACATTGGAAGAGGCTGCCCAGGGAAGTGGTGGAGTCACCATCCCTGGAAGTATTTAAAAGACGTGTAGATGAGGCGTTTAGGGACATGGTTTAGTGGGTGGTGGTGTTGGGTCGATAGTTGGGCTCGGTGATCTTAGAGGTCTTTTCCAACCTTAATGATTCTATGATTCTATGATTTTTTTTTTTACCTTAAGACTTTTACGTCACGGTAAAATCCAAGTCCGATAATTAGGTGTATATTATACACATCTGGGACTGAAATTCCATGTTATTTATCCAACTGTAAGTAAATAATATTTCTTGTTGCTGAAGTGAGAGGAGCAAAGAGATGATACTTCCCGGAGTGGATAACACTGTGTGCTTCCAGTTAATGGCAACCTACTGAAACAAGTTAAACATGGGAATGTAGCTGCACAGGGGAAGCTGTTTATGGGACAGTACCAGGTCAGATTTGGATTATATGTTATGTTAGCAATATATTTGCAGTAAAACAGCAAAGTCAACTGTTAAAAGTAGATCTGTTTTGCAGTGCTTTGTCCTTATATGTTATATATAATCCACAGATTTGATCTTAGCACTCTGCAATGACTGATCCCAGTGGGACTTGTGACATTTCAGCAATATATACCAATAAATGAGATGTGCTACTCTTTTTTCCTTTGCTGTATTTTTAAAACAGCACTCTTAAAAGTGTGGTATTTCTGCCACTAACCATGAGGTGGCATAACATGCACAGCAGAACAACAGTCAAACCTTCCTTTTAATATTCCTTTGTATATCATATTCCTCAGCATATTACATTTTAATGGTGAAAGACAGGGGGTAAAGCTCCTTGAGCTTTTAGAAACTCTACACTATTAGAAAAGCAATGACAAATATACATATTTGTGTGCATGTATGTTGTGGTGCTTTTCATTCTAACAAATAATAATAATGAGCATACTACTACATGATGATGTTAAAAATAAAATCACAATTCTTTTCCTTTTTTTTTTTTGTTTGCTTTCCACTATCTAGTTTTGCTTTTAGCGTTCTGCTTTTTGTAAGTCTGATTTATTCTTTTTCCCAAATCTCTCTTCCTTCACAAGGCTAGCTTCTACAGGCTTGATTTTCCTTTCAGATTATTGTAATGTGAAATAGATTTGATGGGTTAAGAATAGCCGCAAGTTTAATTTCTTACTAACTGGGCAGATTAATAGGAGTGTCTTTCAAATCAGATACATATTACACACCCATTAACTACATGTTTGAGTCTAATACTTCCCCAAACACACAGCTTACCTTAACAAGGTGGACTCTTAATTTGGATAAAAACATCTTTATCAGAGCTCATGAATTTAATATTTCATCATCAAAAGCACATCAGAAACGCATTTGTTGAGCACAGCTTTTTGTATTTGCTTGCTTGAGGAAAAAAGGCCAAAGGCTCTGTAATCCTAAATAAAATCCAATACAGACAAACTTCTTGCAGATTTGGAAAACCCCCTGGCAAGCCATAAATCAGCAATTGGACTATATGCCATGGGTCTTGCTTCCCTAGTAAACACAGTCTCTATTACAGCTGTCTCATTTTGATCACTGGAGCACCTTACGATAAAGGGATGCAAAAGGGAGGTTATTTTAAGCTGTCAGTGGAGGATACTTTACATAGGAAAAATCCCGATCCTCCCCTTCACAGCCCACAGAGAGAAGAGTGGAAAGATGGAAGAGGCGGGGCCAGGACAAAGGTGTTGTGTGAGCCTTTGTTGGGGGCAACGGGAGCGGGATGCTTGTCCAGGGGAGGCCAGCCGAGAGCCACAGGTGATGGCCAGACTGGCAGGACCCTGCCTGTACTGATGGGGACCCTGTCACCCTGTGCCCAACGAGAAGAGCAGCCACCATCCAGAGATCACCAGCAAAGGTGGCGGTGACAAGGCAGGTCCAAGGTGGAGCCGGGAAGTGACGTCGGTGAGCTGGGGTAAGAGAGGTCCCTGGCCAGGCACAGACATGGCCACAGCACAGCTCAGGTGAGGACCACAGCCCAAGGCCTGGGTTTAAACGCACTTAAATGCAGCTCCTGAGCAAATCAGGGGAGGTCCACGATGAGGTCTCTCAAGGCTGTTTCCTAGCAGGCTGCTGCAGGTCACAGAGCCCAGGGGTGGGAGCTGGTTGTGGCAGCCAGACCCTCGTGTTCCTCTTGGAGCTCTGGGCTCCTCTGGGTTTCCTCCAGAGCCGCCAACCAGTGCTGGCACCAGGACAGGTCCTGGGGGGGCTCCCATGGGCAGGCAGTGGTCTCCACAGACGTTGTTTTGGTCTCCAAACACTCTGAGGGACATTCCCTACTGCAGTCTAGATACAGCCCCTCATCTAACCTTCAGGGCAAACAGACTTATTTGAATTACAGGGCCTTTAGAAACCAGAACAAGAGTGTGAATATATATGTGTAAGAGTGGCATAGAAGGTTACTGGTTATCACACACCTGAGGATCTGGCTGCAACCTATAAGCCAGACAGCTTTATTTGCTAAGAAAAACAACATGTTACAGTGCGGATTATTAATATCAAACCAAGGTTATTTAAACAAGTTGTTGGCTTTCATTTGCCCCAGCACTTGGGACTCTCTACCTGCTTGCCACTCTGGTTCTGGCTACACAGATGAAGCAGGGTAAGTACACCCTAGTGACGTTTTATTGAATAGTATGGGCCAACATGGGGAGCTGATTTGTTTGCTCATTTGTAACACAGTTCTCCTTCCAAATATGTCACGTGCTAGGAAATGCTGTAACCCTTCCTTGTATATGATGGTCTACTGGTTGGGCAGGTACACAATGTTGTGGAAAAAGAGAAATTAGATTACTCTTGGAATCACATTCAGCCAACTTATAATTCAGCTTCAGCGAGTCTGCTTGGCACTGACTTACAGGAGTGTTTTGAAAGCATGGTTGCATATGGCTGGTGTGAAATAAATAGGAAACTGGGACAGAAAGCTTAAAGAAGTGATATTGGGTCCTAGGGGGATAAGCAAAACAAGGAGAATCTTTTTTGCCTTCCTGGTATTATTTATGCATGGCTGCTGTTTATCTTCAGAGTCTGTTGCTGGTTTTGAGAGGCAATAGACCATGCAAGGGCAGCTATTCCACAAAGCTGTCACGTCCAGGACTGTGTTGTGTGGCTGACCAGCAGGGATGCATGTGGAGGCAGGAATTAAATCCGGATGTTTAATTTGTTTAAAATCAAAGATAAACATTCAAACTACAACTTGTGTGAAGGAAATGGAAATTACAGCAAGAAACCATCATTTATCAGCAGTTGCCTATCAACTTGGTGAAAACAGCGCATCTTATATGTAATTGTCAAAGAGCAAGCAGTACAGGCTAGATTTGTGTCCTTAGCTGCTAAATAATTGTTTAGGGTCCTGGACAGCCTAGTGCCCCCTTACAGTGAAGCAGAGTGCTCCTGGCACTCCTGGGTGATCAAGGCTGCTCTGGTATGCTGTAAGCACATCGTCAGCATGCAATGCAGACATAGCTCCAAGGGGCAAACCCTGCAGCAGTAATCTTGATATGAAATATCTTCTTTATGTGCCCATTTTCACAGATCTGAATTCCCTGATTGTCCATAACACATATATTAGTTCGCTCATGAACCCTCTGCAAACTAATGAATCTTTCAGGCTGATCCCCAGTTCTGCTTGCAGGGATAGTCAGCTCCCTGGACAGAGAGGAGAGAGAGACCACTTCTTTGAGGCTGTATTGACGAGGGCACCCTCCACCCTATGCAGCCCTAACCCGTCAAGCCTCTGACATGACTTCAGCGTCCAACCCAGCCACCCTGCTGTAAACGCGCTGTTCTGGCAGGCAACGACACAGCCCCATCGCTATGTTGGGCACTATAGAACAGGTTTCTGTCAAAACGCTTACCGTGGTGGGTAAGAGCTGAATTTGTTTGCAAAAAACGTCCTGCGGATGTGGGAGCTGTACATGGAAGGAACATTTTCCCAACTTGAAAAGAAACTTCTTCAGTGTATAAAAAGAGCTCCCAGGTTGTAATTTGTTATAATTAAACTAGATGAGGCTGATACTGGAAGGAGGAAAGCCAATTAGTTTGGGACGTCAATTTTTGTTTGCCACTGTCAAAGTCTGTTAAAGGAGCTTGATGGATTGCTGGGTTGGCTTTTTCAACCAGCTAATCCCCACATGAAACATGGGCAGGAAGCCGGGTGCAGAGAAGCACATTGCAGCTGGCATTGAAAAAAGGCTGCACCTGCCAATGTGGCACTTGGAGGTGACAATGGTGTTGCAACACCTGAGCTGTGGACAACTGGATGGAGAGGTGAAACTCAAGATCCAAACGTGGAGCAGATCCCTGCACAGCAGCTGCAAACAAAGAAAGCCTACACTCAAAAGTGTTTGAAAGACACAAGCCACCAGCTGTTCGGGCTAAAATCTGCCATTTTGGGGCAGGACTACAGGCTTTTGAGTGGTCCAGTTATGTGTTCTCAGGCTTTAAACAAGAAAAGGTAGTCTTGTCACATGCTGACCAGCAACCATACCCCTAGCTTCAAACTCTAATATCCTTATTAATATATGGTAAATACCATCTTCTTAATACCATCTTCTGCACTACTGAAAGAAAGCAGGTATTAAATAAAACCAGGCATAACACCCAGGGTTTTAACTGGTAGAGTTCTATTGAAAATTATTTTTAGTAGCTCATGTCATATCCTAGCACTAATAAAAACCTTCAGCAAATCCAGGCTATGAACTGTTCTGTTTTAGAGAGTTCCTTCAAATCATAACTGAACTTCAAAAAATTTATTTGTTTCAAATTTTTTGTAAAAAATCTCTATGGATAGGAAAGAGCTGGGGACATCAACCCAACCAATAATTCCTCCAGCAACACCAGAAATTGTAATATATAATCACTCTATGTCACTGTACCAGGGAAAAATTCTGTTCATTTCTCGATATAGTTCCTGTTTCCAGGTCCTGAAGACATCAGCTGCTCATTTACAAAACTCGTGGTACCTGGCTCAGTCCTCAGTGAACATGTAGTGCCGTATTTCTGCAGTCACATCTCCAGTTTTGCTATCAGTTAAAGTACCGTTGCAAATCTGATTCTACGTAAAGCTTGAATTAAGCAGAAGCTTGGGGAAAGGAAAAAAAGTCTAAAAGTTTGAAGGACAGATCTTCAGCTGTTCTAAGTTGTTACAGTATGACTTATTAATGCCACCAGAACAGTTTATACCAACTGATAATCTGCTCTGAGGTTTTAAGATTGTCAGCAAGTTCTGTTTTGCAGTACAAACCTAGTCATTTCCTAAAATTGAATGTTACAGTTAAGCTTAAGAAAGCTATCCAAGTTTATTTAGAAAGCCAACACTTATTTCCTATGTAGATGGCTGATCTGGGACTCACCTAAAACCTTACTGAAAGTATGTGTTGCAAAAATAAAGGAAATACTGCTCAAGGCTTCCTACAAAAATGTTAGCCAATATGTTCTACTGCGTTGGAGGACACAGCAATTAACATTCAAATCCATTTATTATTCTCAAGATTTTTTTCCCCAACATGTACAGATTGATTGGTACTATTCTTTGTGTCTCAATTTAGAAAAGAACAACAGTTTCCCTCAGCATTGCAGCGTGCGTTTTGGCTTGTTCTAATGAAGACAAATTCCGCTCAATCAGGGTCGTTCTGTTCATTAAGTGAGACAGATAGCAGACTCGCTGTATTGGTAACGATTCCGAGATTTTAAGCGTATTTGGGAGATACTGGTTTGTGTTCCTCATCTAAAAAGTGATCGATATTTCAGATGGAAGAGAAATCAGGTTCTGTCTGTGCAGAACTTTTGTGGCATGTATACAGTTTTTTGTTAGCAAGCTGAAAACCTGAAGGACCCACAGAAAGGCAGGGTTTAGACACATTCAGACAAATTTGTAAAACATGGTCCAGCAGATGTGTCTGTCTTGGTAGAAAATTAAATAGACGCTTCCAAAGCTCTGCCAGAACAGAGTGTGAATCTGTGCAACCAGCGGGGATGTAGCGCTCCTTCCCTTTCCTCCCACCTGGTCATGAGGGCAACACTAGGTTCAATTGGAGGCCTTTAATCTGCCAGGCCATAATAATTAATGCCAGGAAATTAATGCTGAAATGTAAAGCCAAAATAGGAACTGTGTTGATCATAGGAATCATTGTGCTAGATGCTCAGATATCCCCGCCTCCAAAGTTCTGGAGCCATCACAAACACAGAAGGCTGCGGGCACTGGCTAGGTAGACATCATCATTGTTTAAGGCATCATGTAAAGAACAAAATAATCTTTCGTGCTAAGCAGAAGTAAAATATTACAGAAGTATATATAAATATTTTCACCTTATTAAAATATTACAGCTATAAAGCAGTTCACACTGTATCTTCTTCATGATGCCTCAGAAATGATATTATTCATATTAGTTTTGTGACAAACTACCTGTTTTTTAGTGCTAAGATGAGATCTTCAAGATGGGACAAACCTGGTACTTTGCAGTATTCCAGAATATAGGGGAAAAGAGTGTATAAGGGAACACACAAATACACAAGGACAGATGGCATTATCTTCATACAAAGCATCCCTCTTTTTGGCACAGTCTGACTTCACACACAAAGACATACCATTTGAGGTATATCCAGTCCTAGGAATACTAAGAGGGGGTTTTATTCAGTTGTCGTTTCTATTGACTTTGTCTTAACACGTACTTCATACTCGGTTTCAGGGAAGGTTAACCTATGTTCAGGTTGTGTTTTCTCCAAAGATGGTGAGGTCTTTGATTTAACTAGCTGGGAAACAGGTGGATGCACCACAAAAGCCTTGTCACCTAAAAATGACAGACTCTACCTCCATTGTATTTATTAGCATCCCCATTAGGTTCATATCGATAAACACCACAAATAGACTTTAGAAGGGAGAGAATCAAGACAAGCCTTCTTCTAGCTCTCATCTGCTCAGACTTGAAAATACGTGATTCAAGAGAAGACTGCAAATTTAGGATCTAAATGTTGTTGGACCAGAACTTACCAGCTGAAGACTGTTTAGGATATTTATGAAGGAACCTAGTGGACCTCTGTTCAGCTTCTGGTGGAGAGGTAGAGGTACACATATCAGAAGGAACATCCTTCCTGACAGTCCCACCAAAGAAACCGTAAAATGAGAAAACCCCAAACCAGAAACAGTCCCAAAACCCTGATGAAGTTTCCACTGAATGCTGAGGCACATAGGCTCTGTGGAGAGACGTTAACTCTCTGGGGCATACAACTGTGCACAGCACTTTATATAGTAATTAAAAAGAAAGAAACAAAGCATTCTGTTAAAAAGACTGCCAGTTCCCCAGAGAAAATAACTTTGTGTATCACTTTATGCTAGTGGAAACAGAATAGAAAACAAAATACCACAGTTACATACATGTTCTTTCTCTAGAAGTATTTACAAATAACTTTACAAATTTTTACACACATTTTCAGGTTTGTTTGTTTACTTTTAAATTAAGAGCAAAATTAGTCCCCAGAGGCTTCTAAGGCTTCAGTTGGTGCCTTGTACTGTACATTCATGCTTGGCTTCTTCCTGGGAGAAGGGAGGAAAAGAGTTCAAAAATGTGCAAAACACAGACATCTAGAGAGCCCTGGATGTAAGGGTTCCTAGAGACCGACAGCCATAGAGCAGTCGTCCTACTTCTCTTCAAATCAGAGACAGCTACTGGTGGTGGGCTCAGGGCAAAAGAGATTAGGGAGGGAGAAGGAGCCATATATTAGTTGCACTAATTAGATGAGTACATTAGTGCTGGAACATCTGGGTAAGAAGAGTCATAGATCAATTCCTACTGCATACAGCAGTTCAAACAATGCAAGGAGTGGACATCATGAATTCTAAACACAGCATTGAAATGATCTCTTGTACACTGTTAGAGTTTGACTCCTGCTGCATATTTTGGAGTCAGAATTACTGTTCACTGACACAATCTTGACCAGGCACAGTATGATTCTATCAGTCAAAAAATACTGACTTTTTTGAGAAAGACGCACCTTTCTCCTAGTTTTCACAGGTTGTTTTGTTTTCATGCCTTAACACTAAATGTTGTAAAAATATTGAAATTAAAAAAAGAAAAAATTTACAATTTACAAGTGTCCATATAAGTAAATTATTCAAAAATTCAAGATCATCTACAAGGGTCTACGAAATAACAATGCTGATAACGACACTGAGCCTGTGGGAAGAACAATCCACGTGCCGTGAGAAACGGATGGTGGGTTTCTTCCAGAATGATGAGTCACAAGGTTGGTCTTTTCTTCTAAAATCTGGTTCTTCAGCTACAGCAGCACAAGTCTTGAGTCCATGTTCATTACTTACTTCGACCTAAAAAGCAGAATATATGAATTACTTAAAAAGGAAGACCTATTCTGTTTATCTTCTCATTTGTGAGATGTAAATTCACACCAGCTGACAGGTTAGTAACTAATGAACAAGTGGATAAAACACCTCTGGTGACTAATTTCCTCAGCTGTAAGACCCACATATAAGGTCAAGAATGAATGGCTGGGTACAAAGGGGTAGCTTTGTCTCATGCATACCACAAAGGCAAAAAACATTTGGGGAAAAATACCACAGATAGTGAAACATGTCTGAAGCTCACATAATAATTGATCCTTTTCAGCATAATATATTTTAACAGTATAAGATATATGTTCACCAGGTGATAAAATTCTGACATGACCTGAGTACAAACATGCACATTTGAGCTGGACTCACACTATTTATAGTCCTCATCGCAATCACACTCCTGCTGAATCTATGTATTCTCCCATGACTTACTGTAAATCATGTTCACTTGTGTAATCTTGGAAAATCTATGATGGTCTTTCATAGAGATTTTACAGTGGGTAGAGCCTCAGGAGAAGATGCAAACAGGATGGGATCACACAGACCCGTCACAGAGCAGTGACCTCTCCACTGGCAGAGTTTCTCAGACACCGCGTTAGTCCCATGAGCAGAAGCTAGCAATGCCCTTAGAAATGCTGGGGACACTAGTAGCACTGGATCAGACCTACTCATCCAAACAGGAATGGGGCACATGTAAACTTTAACTTCTGCAAACCATTAATAATAATAATGATAATGATGATAAAAAAACATAATGCAAGCCAAAATGCAACTTTTTATTTTTTCCTTATAGAATCACAGAATCATAGGATCATTTAGGTTGGAAAAGACCTTTAAGATCATCGAGTCCAACCGCAAACCTAACACTGCCAAGTCCACTACTAAACCTACTAAACCATGTCCCTAAGCGCCACGTCTACATGTCTTTTAAATACCTCCAGGGATGTTCCATACTTCCCTGGGCAGCCTGTTCCAATGCTTGACAACCCTTTCGGTGAAGAAATATTTCCTAATATCCAATCTAAACCTCCCCTGGCGCAACTTGAGGCCGTTTTCTCTTGTCCTAATTTCTTCTAATCCCCATGCTTCTCTCTTTTCCATGTAGCAGTACATGAAGTAATTCTAATCACTACCGAGTGACCTGGCTTTTGATATTGCGCTTGAAACAGGTGAAAACACAACAGTCTTCTTTATAGTCCATGTGCTTTAGTCCCAAAGAGAACATGACAATTTTTTTCCACTCCCTCTGTTGTCTCCTGCCTTACACACATCTTAATTGAAACTGCACTGTTCAGGGCAAAGATCCTGCTTCTCCTTGTCCAGTAGCCTAGTGGGGTTATAGGCAGAATGAAGAGCACAGACAAACTATGATCATTCATATTTGCATTAAAAAATGTTCCCCGAGAGAATAAGTTCTAATTTAACCTCTTCTCAGGGGTGAAAAGGAAAACTAATCTTAGACTTGCTAATCATTAATAATTATGGCAGCACTAAGCAGACATTATACTGAATATGAGTACTAAGCAAAAACAGACTACATAGTTTGGATGAGGCCACAGAACCCTGTATTTTCAATGGGCTATGTTTAGTTAATTTATGAATGAAATAAGGGAAATAAAAGGGGTGAGAAAAAGGGAAATAAAGGCAAGCTTTCATCTATAAAAAGCATCACGTTAATTTTTGCCATGAGTAAAGTGGTAAGGATGGCAAAATATCTGTAACATTTATTAAGGCTTTGTATGTATTTAACAAGCATCATTCATGTTCAATTCTAAGAGAACAGAAATGGAGTTTTTCACAGCCTGGATACCAGAAGACACATGTCTTAGGGATACTATGGATTCTCAGACTATATATAACTGATACAGATAGCAATTAACTTATCAAAAGAAGTCAAGAAGGCTGATGTGCTGCAGAGAGATAAGCATCTCCAAGTTTCTGGCACAATCCACTGACTACTCAAATTGTTTCCAGCAATTTGGCTTTTAATTCAGTCTTTGATCACTGATAGTATTTTTCCTCCCTGCTTAGGTAAAGATCCTCTCTGTATCTTTCAGTGCATAAAAGCAAAACATCAATAAAGAAGAAAACACAAT
The DNA here is from genome assembly GCF_965638725.1 of Aptenodytes patagonicus. Lineage (NCBI taxonomy): Eukaryota > Metazoa > Chordata > Aves > Sphenisciformes > Spheniscidae > Aptenodytes > Aptenodytes patagonicus. The sequence goes on from NC_134950.1 coordinate 40,641,939, forward strand.
ATAATTTTTCTTCCAGTTTTACACTCCTAGCAGCCATAAAGAGGCCAAAGAGGGTCCTCCCAGCTGTACAAGAACACCCATACATGGGAAATGGGAAGATGCCATCTATTTTCCAGTATTGCAAGCTCACCGACAACCCCCAAATCCTTTGAGCTACTTAACCAAAACCTGTTATCAAAGAGCAAATGCTCAGATTCTGTGACTTTCCTACTGCAAAACAAATTAACAGATTTTGCAGGAACGTATATATGTCTTTTGTGAAAATGTGGGTTTTTTCTCTCCTTTAGTTATAGTTAAGTTTATTAAGAAAGTACTAAACATTTATTCACCTAATACTTTAAAATTAACCTCAATGCAGGTTTAGAGATTAAAATCTTTTATGGAGAGGTGTAGATATTGTAGCTGTGGCTTTCTTCCTCCTGGATACCAATTTCACTTTTTCAGTCTCTTGCAGCTTATTCAGAACGGTCAAAAACCCCTTTTGCTGTCATCTTTCCCACAGAAAATGCAGCAAAATTGGCATTTAATGAAACGCTACTGGAAATGCAGATTCCAATGTAGAGGGTGTACTTAATGCCATGTCAAACTGTTCATTGTTTCATTTTGTTGTCTTAATGTGATATTTCTTCCTGTTCTAACATACACCGTCATACTGAGATAGGGCTTTTCTCCTTTTCAAGCCTTCATAATCCTACAATATTTACTCACTAAATTCGACTGAAAGTTTGCTGTGTTTGTTTCTACAAACTGAAAGCTGAAGCATGAATAAAATATATTTAAAAACCATGCAAAAATTAATGAAGTCACAAGCAAAGTTCAGGTGTCAAGTGCCCACTCAAAACATTTGATTAGCAGTTGTCCACTTTAAAACTCCCAGCACATGCACACATGTGTACACCAGGAAAAACCTTCAAACCCATTTTAATTCTCTTAGCTGGTAAGTAAAATACAGTAAGTCATTAAATCAGTTTCAATCAATTAGCTGCATGTGGGTTTCATGTTACATTTAAGATGCATGAACGGCCCGAAGGTAAATTTAAAGACAGAAAGCATCAGGGCAACGATTTACAAGTATCTAAGAAGAATTTCCAAATGAACATCTTCTGTTTTACCACTAATACTTTGAAATATCATCTATTTGAAGTTATCTGAGCTTCTGCCAAAATATATGTACTAGTAATGCCTCCCCATATCTTAATTTATTCCAAATAAAATGAATAGATACGCATCCAAAATTATTCATTAGGTAGCAGAGTAGGAAGAGCCTATGAAAACATGTGGTTTTCATGGTTGGAGCACATAAGTGATGACAAAGAGATAATGAACTTCCAGTGAAACTCTACAGATAGATAGATTTTAAGCTGACTAGCAGTTTTTCAGCAAACCTTTTTCTTTCAGTAGCTAGACAAATGTAAAAGCTTCTGCTTTTCCGTAAATGGATTAATCTCATTAAGGTTTATGCAGCAGCAGCAGCCATAAACCAGCTCTTTTCTTGCTAAAAAGTCATCAGGGAAGCAATTCCATCCTTCACTGTGAGCCTCTCCTTGCGTTAAGCCAAGGCACGACATGGCAGACATGGTGATATCTACTAATCCCTGCTTTAGCAGATATGTCATCAATGACAAAGTGTCCTTACTTGCATGTTTTATGTGGATTAATTTTTAATTAAGTTCTAATTAAAATATAATTAAATTATTAGTAACCTGATGCCAAAATTATTTCAGGAGAAGGTTAGCTTTCAGTCCAGTTAGAAGGATTAATGTGGTCCATAGGACCAGAACCTTACCTACAGGCTTTACAGGCTTTAACTCAACATGTTCCTGGGGGGGCTGTCGGTAGGAGTATGTGTCAAGTCCGCCTATGAAATCAACTGAAAATACAACAGTTCCAGAAATGAACAAATGGAAATGAAAATATGTCAACTGAAAAAGAAATATGGACAAATTATGTTAAAAAAAATAGTAAGCGCATGCACAGGTTTGCATACAAGAAATAAACCAAGTAGGTAAAGGTGCTGTGGAAGCTGCTTACAGAAGGCTCTGTGCTCTGTCTTCCCTGGGGTCCATCTAGCCCTGTGCCTGGCAAGACAGGCTCGCCGTTGGCTGACCAGACATGCACACTCCTGCCAGCGGGCGTGCAAAAGGAGCATCCACGGATCTGCAGAGTACGTAAACAGAAGCCACTGTGGGCTAATGTAGCTGCTTCTCTTTAGGGCAATCTCAGCATGTATTTCATAATTCACTTTCAACTCCTTCTGAAGTGTTTAGAAATGTAGGCAGTGGAAACAGGTTAGCTCGTGAGCCTAATTTCACCTAAACTTTTATGACTCAGTGGACTCGCAGGAATGTAACTCACCGAAAAAACCCAAAGGTGTGTCCACTGAGTTAAGAATAAACAGGTGAGAACTGAATGTGAAAAAGCAGCAGCATCTTCTCCGGGTGAACTTGTGGGGACAGGAAGCCTTTTCAGAATCCTTCCACTTTCTCTCAAGATTTCTATGTAAGAAATAATGTGGGGATATCTGCTCTTGAGAAGTTCTTAGTTCCTTCTGTGGTCATAACGGTTTTAAAATAAGACATTTTAGCCTGAGTCTTGTATCTTGTTATTTTTGGTAAGATTTTAAGCAGCTTCAAGAAGCCACACGTCCAAGCTATCCTAGAAATCTTAAAAGCATGTTCATGGGGAAAGTTATTTTTCTGTTGATTTAGAAAGGCTTTTTTGCAGACCTGTGCAGAGCTGACAAATTCACAGCACGTTAGGATTCTTTGGTCACATGGAAAGTAACTGCCTTCATTTGTTTATATATAGGCATATATACAAAAGTCCTAAGCAGAATTTAGATCCTCATTGTGTTAATAGCCGTATGAGCACCTAATAAGAAACAGCCCCTTCCCAGGCAATGTATACACTAGGTAAACAAACAAAGAAGGAGTGTTCATCCAGGATAAGGGGATGGGGAAATAAGGCTTAGAGATTGAAGGGCTGATGAAATACCCACTGAAATCTGTGGAAATGCTCCTGCTGATTTTAGTTGCCTCTTCTCTTTCCAGTCCAGGAAAGGGGTAGCTTGCCTGAAAACTGAACTAGGTGTACTTCAATCATACAGCACCACCTTAGCCACAAGACTGTTTTCTTAAAGCTGTCTGAGCAGGACATAATGCTGAAGAGCTAGCCCAGCCCGAGTGCCAGCCCTAGCCTATCTATCTGCACCTCCTCTTTATAATGGATTTCTTTCATGTTGCAGTTCTCCTTCAGAATGCTGTCACTAAATAAAATAACATACATCAAAATTGCCTTAAGCACTAATGGGACCGAACCCTTACAAGGAGACATATTTGCAGATATATTTTTGTAAAAGTTGACTTTTAAAATATCTAGATGTCTAATGTAAGACATAGTTACTTATTCGGTTTTAGAATAAATCGTGTCCATAGTGATATAATTTTTTTTTTTGTGGTTATATACTTTAGTTTTCCCTGCTCTCTGAAGGGGTTTATTTTTTCTACTGAGGACATGTGATAGAAGGAGTTAGAAAGTATGTTTTTGAGATAATTCGCCACTTCAGAACCACACATCGTTCCTCTCAGCAATCACAAGCATCGTCGGCAACTCTAAGCAGGGAGAGAATTTCAAGTAACTAGTCCTTCTACCAACAAATCGTTTGAAGAAACGAAGTCAATATGTATTAATGATTGACAACATGGACATGTCTTTGTCTGACAAAGAAAATACATTTAATAGCACCATCCAACAAGTTTTGAGATGAGCTGCTCGAACCTGTTTAGCTGAGGCTTTCTCTTTTGCAATCCAAGATGTGTTATATATTATTAAAGTTGAAGTTCGACTTAAAATTCATGTGAAGCTAATTCTCAAGGTAAGAAGCTGCTCTATCACACAAGACAATGGAATGTGCCATTTTTCATTATGTGCTCTATTTTATGGCTGATAGCTCTTTAATAAGAAGATTTATCATCAGTTATTTGAATGATAAGCTACTTTTAGTTTTAAAAATTCAGTCTGATTTTACCTGATATTTTCACCACTTGTATCTAGTATACTTCCAGGACTAAGACCACAAATGGCCATTAAATATAGAAATTTGAACTTTCATTTTCATTTGATACAAAAACATTACTGTGTACGTTTCAGTTCAAACAGACATCTTAGACATCCAACTTTGATTAAATACTTTAAAACTTTACATTGACTGAACTTTTCAGATGCATACATCCCTCTGTTTAATTGGCCAAAAGTAAATAGCAGCAATATTTGTATAGGTTTCCCAAGGGGAAAACATTAGTTTAAGGATGATACTAAATAATTGATTTTGTTTATTTCTGGCCTAGTTAATGGATTATAGAAAATTTCTGCCATAGATTCATAGGACTACAATAATTAACTTCAGAAAGTTGCATATGCCTGGAAGAAAGTTCAACAAAAAAAAGAATTGTATACAGTTCTATAATTCTATGCATTAAATTTAAAAAAAAAAAACCAAAACACAACTTGTTAGCAGTAGGGATATTCAGTCACTAAACAAGGAACACCCCATGGAGTCCAGTCATTAACTACAGTCACGCAGGGAGAAACTTAAAATCCTAGGGAGAGGATTTTTTAGCACCCCACAGATAATAGCAGGTTACAGCAGAAGCTAGTTATTTTATCTGCAGCTGGCTGCAAAACATGATCCATATTCCCAGGGAACTGCTCTCTCCTTGTGTCACCTCAGTTTTGTGGTCATGCTGGATGCTTAATGACCAGTGTGAAATGTTCCTTTAGAGTTCACTACCTGCTGGGCTTGGAAGTGCAAATCTGTGCTGGCTGTCCACCGTGGGTAGTCCATTAAAATGATGTTCATTCACTCACGGGCCATATCAGAGGAACAGCTGTCATAATCTGCCTGAGTGAGAAAAGTGCAACACGCTACTGGCTGAAGAAAGTGTATCCACTGTCATCAGTAATTTTGAGGGTTATTCTTTTCTAGATGTATGAAATTTAGAATTGCCTTACTACTATTAATCCAGCGCATTCGCCCATATGCCAGTTAAAATTTGCTTTCCTTTGAAGTTAGTGCAGAAGAATCAGAGCTCAGAAAAAAAGTCCTTTCTCCTTTCCCACCCTCTCATCTGGAATTCAGCTTCTCTGGCAATGTCCCACCGACCTGCTGGCAGGCCCTGTGCAAACAGCTGCCAGGGCTTGTCAGCCCATTGGTATATTACTAATTTCTCCTTTCAAAGTTGGCAAATTCTATGCGTGTCTGGAGGTGCAAGGTATGAACAGAGCAGTGATATGCAGATAGCACAATTCTTAGTAAATCCTGCAGCCTCTTGGCCTGGAATACCTTAGATCCTATTGATGCTTGCCTCCCCTTTTTATAAATGAGGGTAAGCCCCCAAACTGATGGCTTGAACGGCTCGCACCTCCAGCTGTCCCTTTCCAAGAGAGGGGCAGGCTAGCAACTGCTTGAACACATGTTTTTATGTACAGAAGATTTTCTTAAACTATGGGGTTCCAAATACTATTTTGCATTCGATTATTTTCCTTGTGCTGCGATTTTTTGAATGGCAATATATTAATGCAATTGCATCATTAAGAAAAGGTATGTAACTGTGGAGAGTGTAACCAGGTCACATAAGTGACAGGTAGTAAGAAAAAGAGGCAAAGTCAACAAGAAGGAGGAAGCAAAAATGGAGGATTCATGATAAGTCAGTGCTAGATGCATAAAGTCCAAAATTTGGCCTTTCCAATGTTTGCACTTGTAGCTTATATAAACTTTCCAGATAAGCACTTTTTTTTCTAGGATCTCTATTTCTTCAGTTACCTTCCATTCTCAGGAGGCACACTGTTCTTACACCCTTCACTGAACCAGTCAGACAGACCCAGCTATCTGTCTGGAGCCAATACTATCCATTTTTCCCTCTTCATACTAAGTCTGAGCACCGAAGCCCCAAGTCGTGTAGCAGAAGAATCACACATTGCTTTGCAGGATCCCAGGAATAGCTTCTCATTTATGTAGAGGACTAAAGGCGGGGAAATGTGTGCAAGACAATTAAGAAAGGGAGAAGAAGAGACGTCAGCAATCATATGCGGCACTGTGATTGCTGCTCTGTCTCTATAAAGTACTAGCAGATGGTAATCAGGTTAAAACAGGATAAAGTAGTAGAACGTTACTAAGAGACAACCTTTTACATAAACTTTTATTACTGGAAGCTAGAAGGGGAATATTTCAGGGTTCCACAGTAATTATTAAGATTTTTAATTATTAATATTTTTTATTATAAGATCTTCTTATCCCAGATCCCTGAGTCATTCCAAATATGAAAATACCTTTCCAAAATGTTCTCTGTGCCATGTCTTTGAAAGCTTTACGGCCATACCATCCCATTACTGAAGTTAAATGACAGGCTGCCTGATTATGGGTTTTTTCTTCAAGTAAGTACTTCTTAATCGCTTTCAGGTCATCAAGGACTCTTGGCCACTACATGGTAAAAAACCCTAGAAGAGTACAGTCATCACACATAAGGTCTATAGGAAAAATACTTACCACAAGTTTATTGTCACTAATTTAGTATCAGAAAATAATATACTTTAAGCTGCAAATATGTAGGAATTCTTTCCTTTAGGCTTCAGCAAACATCCATTTTTCGTGACGTTGTGCTATCTGCAAACCCTTATGCAAAACTTAAGTTGATGAGGAATAGTTTTCCATTTTGGTTTAAAATGTTATTTCTTACTCTTGCTAAATACTTACCAGAGCCTAATCTTTTTGGCAAAGCAAAAAATTACGTTCACACAATACCAAGAGAGAAACAATGCCGTTGAGCTTTCACAACACATACCCAGTCAATCCACTAAAATGGCAGCTCAAGTAGTCAAGAGTAAAGACTGTTGTACAGAAGGCTGCTACAGCTTCAGTCACACCTCCAAACACATGATCTTCACAATAAATGTGCCCAAGTTGGCTTCAGAAGAGACAGAACTCTGAATCTGCTTTTTGAAGTTATGCTTTGATCTTTTTTGGTAGTCTGATTCAGGGCTATATGTTATGTATTAGTGTGCCTTTATATTTCTGCTGAGTTTGATGCCATCAACTACAGAGTTCTTTTAAAAATGTTTAGTGCAGATGCTAGGACTGACTGGAATTGATCTGCTCCACTTACAGTTCATTGCTAAGTTGCAAGTTAGGTGTTTTGTTCCTTCAAGTTGTTCTTTTTCCTATCAATTGAGTCCCACGGGTCTCTATTTCTGGCCTGTTGTTCTTTGTATCCATACCAATTTCTTTTTGCTTCAGTTATCTGTCAGTATGATCCAATTATTTATTTTTGAGACAAAATTTAAGTATCTGTAGCTGCCTGGTTATTATGTATCCAAGAATATCACAACTGCTCTTTCCAATCTTAACTACAAGTCACAGATGCTTTAGTATGTGAAATTAGTGTCCCCTTATATAATGCAGACCCTGTTCAACTCTATTGAATAATTAATGATAAACTTCCTAGAGCAAAGTATTTACAAGATCAAATACACGACGTAAAGCCATGCCTTTTGGAACACTTGTGGTGTTTGAGGAAAGGATTTCTATACATAGAAGAAAGTTCACGTCATCCATTCACAACAGAAGAATATTAACTTTATTTTAAAAAGCAAGTTATAGGACTGGAGGGACTCTTTTTATCATTGAGTGATTCTGGATTTTTGTTCCCACCTTCCCAGGGATGGAAGACTGTTCCTGAACTTTGCTGCTATCATCCTCTGTGACATGATATTTGCTTCATGTGTTTGTATCTTTACTTGTCTTACGAAGAGTGAACAGGAGTGAGCTGAGAATGTTCAGGAGAGCATGTCTGTGTGCATGGCACAGCGGATGACACAAGCCAGAGAGGCAAGGAGCTGCTAGCCTGCTCCTCAAAACTGAGGCTGCAGAGGGGAGCAGCAAACCAGGCAGGCCTTAGAGGCGACGGAGAGAAGGCACTACTTCGGACTTGGGAGGCCAAACAGTCTGCTGCAATTCAAGAAGCCAGAGACTTGGCTGAGACTCAGATGGGAAGCATGGTTCTCCAACTGCATGGACACAGACAACAAGGGAGGAAACGTTATAAACCTCTCATTTCTACTCTGTATGATGTAATAACTCTGAGTTTTCCATTTTGCCTTTTTTGAGTTTAGTGTTGTGGTTTTCTTTGGAGATTCTCTATAAAAGTACATGTGCACATTTGCTTCAAAGCTCTGGCTGACTAAAACTCTGTCACATTCAGCCCTTGCTGCAATTTTTCTTGTCTTTCCTTTATAGCCCTATTTTCAAATCTTTAGTTTAAAATCTGCTTGACATCTCTGCCCGTTAATGTCTTTTGCTGCCAGTCAGGAGAGTCTCCTTCTTCCCTGACCCTTCCTTCCTTTATTAGTAGCTGGCTTTGCTGGGGTCCAGGTACAGAACTGCCTTCTTTAACTTGACAGACTTGACATCTTGAACTTGACACACATGCTGAAACGTATACTTCCAGTAGCCTGAGATGTCAGGTATCAGCTTTTCCAGAAGAACACTGATCTGGTGATATTTTCCACTCTATGATATCAAGCACCTTAATACTGTGCAACGTTGTTTGCCATTTCACATGAGGCAATTCTCATTCCCACATCCTCCTTCTCATTTATTATCCTGCCTTTGCCCCCATGACCATCAGTGATATCCTGTGTAGAAATCCTGCTTCTCCACATGACATCTGCTCCTTAGTGTGGGGCATTGTATGCATTCCCTCCTCTGCAACTACACTGTGCTCACAGCTACACCGTGCTTAGCAGTGGTCTGCTTCAATCCTTGAGGAGGCAGACCCCAAGGCTTTCTACCACACATCTTCCTGGATTTCAGCCTCTTTAAACTCCAAACTACCTTTTTTCCTCTGCTAAGCAGACAATGCTGCCTCCAGCGCTGCTGGAGCCTTTCTCTCTACATCCCAGCAGAAAATCCCACATTCTCCCTCTTTGAGTAACCACAGTAACCAGTAGTCCTACTGTGCCTTCTCTGAATTCGAGTCTACAGATCAGAAACAGAAGTGGATAAACTCCTTCTGTGATCTCCAGATTCTCAATCTTCTCCTGTCAATCTTTTATCTCTGTGGATGAGCACAAACCAGCAAGCTCTAATCTTCTGTTCTTGCCTTTAGTTTTTCAAGACCGGAAAGCCAGTAAAATAACCCATCTGTTGATCAGTGTCATGCCAGCCTTCTCTAGCCCCTGTAAATGCACTACTTCTATGGTACCCCCAGTTTGCCCCAGAATATCTGATCATCCACTATTTCAAAGCCATTGTGGTTGTATCTGGTAAGCTTACTACTTAATCACATCCAAGTGCAGCAATGAGTACTCATTTATCTGTGAGTGCTTCTCTGCAAATTGGGAAACTTATTGCATCTCATACTGTTATTGCTTTTGTTCTGCTCTGTCTTCACCTTCAAGTCATCTTGCTGATCTCTTAATGGTTTTTTTTGACATTACCATCTCTATCACTAACTCAAATTAGCTCCTCAAAACCCCAAAATATAATATGACTACATCCTCAGCTTTGAAAATAGATCTAAGAACGTAGAGCATTACAAAATTGGAGCTTACAATGGCCAGTGGTCTTCTCATATACGATGGAGTGGAAAAAGAAATATCACGTGTGTCAGCAAACATGATGGCTAGGAAAATGGTTTTCTCATTGTTAGAAAGTTGGTATCATTTCATATTAAGAGAAAGATGAATGTGCAAAAGAGGAATAGAGTCTGTAACAGGATTAATACTCATTTTGAAGCCACCAGTGAATCATCTGCTAATGATAAAGAAAGATAATGCAATACTGACCTCATCAATAAAAAATCCTCTCCCTGAAGAAAGATGAAGTAAAAAATACACTTTTATGAAAACCTTGTAACTCTCGAATTTCAGTACTCCAAAATAATACATTGTCATGATTAAGGAGGAAAAGAAAATGAGTAGAAATCAATGCCAAGGAATAAGAGTCATCATATAAATGGTGAGAGTCACATTGCGTTACTTGATTTTGCTGCACCTAACCTGTAATATTGAGAAAAACACAGATGTACTGAGATTAAATTTCTGTTAACAAAACCAACTGTATATTTACAGATTCAAGGCAAAAGAATGTCAAATGAAGTTTAAAGTGAGTCCAGCTATGACCCAGATCACAGAGCACTGGTAAGAGAAAGACTTGTTATGATATAAAGCTAATAAAGCATATCAGCAACACAGACTAAATACAATAAATATAATGCAGACTTTTTGAAAAACAGGGTTTTTTAGGAAGAGGTAATATGTTTTATTTGACCAGCTGTCCCAGCTGGAAAACCATATCAGCTGTATCACCCGATTTAGTAAGATAACACCTCTTGCTATAAATCTTGCTTCTCTTATATCCTGAAATCATTAGGGCTATTGAAATAGTACAACTAGAAAATCTGAAAAGTACAACATATAGACAACAAGTCCAGGTTTACAAATAGGAGGAATTTGGAAAGGTTATTTTTATGAAGGGTTGAAGGTGTGATGACATCAGAGACACAGTAAAGAGAACTAAAGAATAGGTTACAGTAAAAATTCAACAGGATAAAAAAAGGGTTTAGCAAAAACCCCTTAAATTAGTTTTAATATTTGAATATATTCTCCTTTCTCTTGTTCTTTAACTGTGGTTATTCTAAGAAATCCTTGTGATACTTTATTTGCATGGGTCTTTCTCTTGCTTTGATTTTACCAATAATCAATATTGTTATCCCTTCCTTTTCCAAACAAAATTGACAACTTTTCTTGGTGGAACATGCTGGTTGCCTTTAGATTTATGGGATTTAGAGGTGACATTTTCAAAGATGGGCAAAACTATGGATAGTTAATTCTTATGTGAATTGTTTGATTTTGCCACATTTTGAGAAAGTATACATTACCAAATAAAATAATCGTCTAAAATTACCTGACTGTGACCTGGAATTTTGGCTTGGTTCAATGTACTTCACTGACTTGTGCTGGTTAGCCATCTCTTTTTGAATTTATACAGTAGCTGTTTTGCAAAGTAGTTGTTTGAGTAACCTCTAAGGCTGTAATGTATGATTATATACGCTGGGATCCATTACATACAATGGGACCCATATTGTACAATTCTTATCATGGATGCTCCCTCAAAAACAAGGAAAAAAAAAAAAAGATTTGGCTTTTTTAGTGCTGTATTTCAAAGCTCAGTATTGTTAGAAAGGAATTGTGAATAAACCTCAGCTTCAGGAAAATTCAATCAGCTGGTCTGTATGGATCTGTTTTCATTTTTGAGGTTATTGTCTGTAAGGAAAACGGGAGGACACTTCTTTCTTCTAAAATGAAACCTCACCATCACTCTCTCAGACCAGACACAGGCACAAGGTAAAAGGCATTGAGAACTCTGGTCACCTAAACTGCTAATTCATCCACAAGTCTGTTGAGTGTGTCAAACACGTTGAGATATGTATAATGGGAAGCGGTGGGAATATTTGCCTCAATTGTAACTGTTCATCTCACTGAATCCCCAGATTCCTTATGAGCATATAACCAAGATAATTTATGGCCCGGTGTAGAGCCTGATTAATCCTGTACCCTCCTTAGAATCATAGAATCATAGAATCATTGAGGTTGGAAAAGACCTCTAAGATCATCGAGTCCAACCATTGACCCAACACCACCACCCACTAAACCATGTCCCTAAGTGCCTCATCTACACGTCTTTTAAATACCTCCAGGGATGGGGACTCAACCACTTCCCTGGGCAGCCTCTTCCAATGTTTAACCACTCTTTCAGTAAAGACATTTTTCCTTACATCCAATCTAAACCTCCCCTGGTGCAACTTGAGGCCATTTCCTCTCGTCCTATCGCTAGTCACTTGGGAGAAGAGACCAACACCCACCTCGCTACAACCTCCTTTCAGGGAGTTGTAGAGAGTGATGAGGTCTCCCCTCAGCCTCCTTTTCTCCAGGCTAAACAACCCCAGTTCCCTCAGCTGCTCCTCATAAGACTTGTTCTCCAGACCCCTCACCAGCCTCGTTGCTCTTCTACTGAGCCTCCTTGACTCAGTACACCACCTCATCACACAGGTGCACCGCTTGCTCCAGGCTTACGCTTCCCACACCAAAGGCAGCAGTTATTACAAGACAGAGCTCTTAGGCGTGATGTGCTAACTGGGAAATTATCACTCAAGCAACAATAACAAGGAAATGGATATTACTTAAGCTGAGGCCCAGAAATCAGGATAACCCATCTGCATGAAAGTTAAGACTTGGGGGAGATGGCATTTACACAGAAAAGTGGGAGTCTGAAAGTTTCTTTCCAAGCTCCACAAATTAAAATAGACACAAAGCTGTTCCCATTTAGAAATGAAGTAAGAAGATTGGTACTGGAAGTGGAAAATGGATTTGTAAAGAGATTTCATTTTAATGGAGAAGCTGGGTCAAAGGTAGGGACAGGAACAGGCACCACTTAGGCCTGTGTGTGATGTCAAGTGGAAAGCTCAGGAGAGGGACGCTGGATGCTGGAGTAAGACTGATTTAACAATAGATGCAATTTAAGTGAAAAGGTTAAGGTGCTGGTAACTGGGGGTTGGGATAGCATCCATTTAAAAGCAGATTTAATTTAAACAGAAAGGCCAAGGAAGTGGAAGGTGGAGACTAAAACAAAATCAATATTAAATTAGCTAAGTAGAAGCTTGAATCAAATCAGCTATTTAAAATGTGTTTATCCAAACAGGTCAAAATTGGCCAATATATGCCCTAATACTGTTCTGACACATTTCTCTGTTCAGAAGAATATGTTAGCACTTTCTGCAAATAATACATCAAAAATATTTGCTTTCCATACAGATATTTCTAGATGCCTCACCTGTACTCCTGAAGTCCCATTCAAACCATTATATGCATGTGGGTATTTCTACAGTCAGAATCCCAAATCGTGGATGGAAGCAAGTGATTGTAGCTCTGTACCATTTGGTATCTGAAAGCTCACACAATTCATTGGTATAAAAGAGATCTTAAAAAAGTATTAGGTTCTACACTCCTAAACTCTCCCTCAACTTTGTACAAAAAAGAATGAGTGGATAACTCCGACTTGATCAAAATGACCAAGTATCATTTCGATGTATGAAGCAGAAGAGAGTATGCATCATCTCCTGAGCTATCTGTAGTGCCAGGCAGCTGGCTCTGGGTACTCGGGTTTTTCTCACCCACACAGGAACATTTCAAAGCCGTACCGTGTGTTCACCACTACTGCTCTCATCTACTAATATTCTGGGGAATATCTGATAATAATTCTTCATGCTAAACTGATTGAGGTGATTCTTTCCTACTAAATTTCAGGAAAAATTTTCTGTCTTGTGCCTATGGGACTAACTGTGGGAAGGCACTGGAGGTCTCTTATAATTTGAGTGATTTACCCTTTTTCTTAATGAAAAATAAATGACCTGCTGGCTTGCGTGGAAATGGCATCCTGACTATTATCTTCATATATATCGCCAGGCAAGTTAGTCCAAGTTTAAGTCATAATTAAACTTGGTACAGGAAGAGGAAATTAGAGGCAACCCTCCAGTAAGAAATTAATTCTTTACCAAAGATAGACTAAAATATTTTACTCAAGTGGTATAGAAACTCAAGGGGGATTTCTTCAAGTTGTTTGATTCACACCTTATAGCAAGCTATGCTCTATCAATGAAAAATTAGAATTAGTTTACACATGTCATTTAGACGATGCCATTTTCTCACGCTTTGTCTGCACCCTATCTGGATCAACCTTACATGTTGCATTACACATTAAATGTATGATACTTTCAGGCAGATAACTTCTGCTGCTGCTGGAAATATTCCACAGCCAAGAGTTCCCTTTTTGTATACTGTGCACTATCTATTATTTAAAGACAATCCCTCAGCTAGAGCAAGGTGTTCTACAGCAGTCCATGGAGATTACAACTGCAAATGAAGACTATTTTGTACATTTTGCTAGGGGAATGCAAAAGCAGAGGGTGGCATGGGTATATTTTTTTTTTGCGTTGTTTCCCTGTGATGGATTATTCATCTATAGTTTTTAAGCAGAAAAAAAGAAGGGGGAATCATTCCTCCGCTGCAATTTTTTTGCCACTGACTTAACTAGGATCAAGATTTCTTCTAGTATTTATATTGTTTAACTGCTTTTATTTTACACCACCTCAGAGGTTTTTACCCTTGGTTGTGTGCATTATACCTATGCACGTTTCCACAGGAACGAGAACAATTGCTTGTTCAGGCAATGTATGATAACTTAATGCAAAATAAAACAAAAAAATAGAAAAATTGAAATAGTATGTAGTCGTAATTTAAATCATATAACACCCCTGCTGCATTTCTTCCTTCATTAAATAATTCAGAATTCATTGTGTTAGTTTAGCGTAGGAGCAAACATGCATTTTCAGTTAATTCACACATTAAGGCTAATGATAAATAGGAGGATACCAATGGGACTGTAAGATCATACAATGTTGTTAGAGTAACAGGTTTATCCTTTATATTTCCAGTGTGGAAGAAAGTGGAGTCAGGTATAAGTAGGATACTAAATAAGTGAGTCTGCATCTCATCGACAAACTCCAGCTGGATAGACCTCTAAAGTCTACAGAAACTGGATCTTGACATTTGTCTCTATTAAATGTTTGGTGGGATTGGCCTGGGTCACAGCTGAACTGAGGGAGCCTCCTGGATACTCCTGGTGCTATTTCTGGTCACACTTCATCCTCTCCTTTGGTTCATGGTGGGCATCTGCAAGGCGACGAGAGCAGCTGCTAGGAGGGAACGAGTCACTCCCTGGCACCAGCTATCCTGAAATGTGGGCAGCACCTCAGTGCAAGGAGCAGCAGGAACCGCCTGTCATCAGCCAGATGTTTTATGGCATTGGCTGGGCTCCCTGGCTTTCCAGGGACCATGTTTGAGGACAGCTATGTTAGATTCTTCATCTCTGCAGGAGTCCACATTTGTTTATTTTCAGAAAACCGTTCAGTTGAATGAACACTTACAGAATACATTTTGGTTATGGATCCATTATAATTCCGTGCCTAGCGATATGTATAGTCTATGCCTGGCGAAAAGAACTGATTCTGTTGTTTTACCAAAACTGGTGTATCAAAATTCTGGGGTTTTGGGTTGCTTGTCCAGGTGAACAGAAAGCTGCAAATTTCTTCTCAAGCCTTCCAAAAACACTGATAGTTGCTGCCGTTATACAGAAATGCCAAAGCCAGGAGAATGCTGTCAACCTGGCAGCTATAGTGCTGTTTCAGTGCCAGGCGGTAAAACATTATAATTTTAAAAGTCTGTGAAGCATATTCATCCATTGGTCAGTAACAACATATTTTGTTTCAATATCTCAAGTCATTATGGCCTAAAGGTGAGAGTGGTGAGTACTAAAGCCCAGTGATGATCTGTGCTGCTGGCTGCTGTTTGGAAAGTTTCCTAAGTCCTCATTTTCAGTGAGGTAATTTAGGATAGTCATTGTCTGGGGATGTTTAATTCTTGTATTGCTCAACAGAAGTGTAGGGCAGTATCCTCCTTCTTCGTCATCCTTGATATTAACCATTTTATGATAAAAATTCTCTTTTCTAGAAGGTAAATGGACTCAACCACATGGGCAATTGCAATTGATGTAAAGGTATTAGTAGTGGGTTCCCAAAAACTCCTTCGTTAAGGAAACTTGTATATTTATATATAAAGGTAATTACACATACAAACATATATGGGTCTGTGGCTAATATTAGCTATTGCTAGTTCTTCATTCATTTGCAAAAAAAAGCATATTTATAAGAAATTTATCACTGCTGGACCAACTGTGTAACCACAAATATTAAATTAAATGTGAGGAAAAAATTCTTTCTCTTTTGTTTGATTACTGCCAACAGATGCTCAATGGTGTGTATAAATGTAATGCCATATGTCAGAAAAGGCAATGCAGTAGTTTTTCAGCGGTGGTAATAATGCATCTTGCTTTACTTAATATTTGTGTAATGATAGCATATGGAGGTTCCTATTGATACCACAGTATGGGGAAACTCTTCCTTTTTAAAAACAGATTCATCTTCCTTTCTGTTCTGAAAGTACAGCTGAGCTCTGAATACAACTAGCACAGGGGAGAGGCAAAAAAAAAATCATTTTTTGTTTATTAATTTTGTTCTTGTCATTTCATTTACGGTATAAAGCTTTCCTTCTTAGTGAATGGAAGCCCTTTCCTTTATTTTTGCTCATGCACAAAAGAGGTTTGGGCTTCCTTGCATTGACCTTTCGGTGTTTCGGTCTCAGTTTTATAATAAATGCTGAAATCGCAATTGTAGTTTTGTGGCAAATCTTTCCCTCTGATTTCACCTTTTTTTCTTTATGCAATTAGTACGCAACTCAGCTTCCACTCCACAAATTCACACACAGTACAGAACTATCACTTCTAACATGTGTCAATGTCATATTTATAAACTAGCATTTAGCAGCAATAATGCTATTAACTGTTTCTCAGAAAAGCCCAGAAACTATTTAGAAATTTAATAATGATTTTAGCAATGTATTTTGCCTAGTCTCCAGACTCCGCTTTATTAAAACCATTCAGTAACTCTGACAAGGTGGCAACAAGCCTCTGAGTTCATTTTTAGGAGAAAATGATTCACAAACAGGATAGTGACAGGGTTTTATGATTACAGATTTCACATATTCTGTTCCTTCAAAAGGGCTTATATAGATTGATAGATCTACAAAGAAAGAAATGAAAAAATGAAGGGAAGAGATATAAATAGACTTTTTCATTAGGATGAATGATGGAAGGTATTAACCCCACTACAGCAGTGTGCCTTTTACATGTCTTCTTTTTCATTCCTTTTGACCTGCTATCATCTTCCTTCTAAGTAAAAGTTAACTACAGTCTGAAATGTGGGTAAGGTGAGCAATAGCTGGAAATAAATGTTTCCTCAAGCATTATTACTGTTCAGAAAAGTGTCCATCAGCCGAAATGTCAGGCTCAAAATCCATTTAAGCGCTGCACAGAGGCTAAACAGACAGCTATTATTAATTTTTAAGTCTGCCTGATGGATTTCAGACCAAGAACTGGGGTTAACTTGAGGCACTGAATATTGCAGAGTATATTTAATTAGGGAGGCTTTGACTCTCAGATGGCTGAGGATTTATTCTGTGCAAACTACTGCAAAAATATGATAGAATAACTGCATCTACCTAAGGAAAGAATCTGCTGTATCATATTAAAATGCATAAAATTGCTCTTTTGTTGCAGTTTCTTGGACTTTTATCCTAATGTAATCACCATCTACTTTTAAACTGACTGTTTTGACGCACCACTGTACTTCTCTCTGAAATACATTTTTGTTCATTATGCTGCAAGTTAACAATGTGACTTTTTCCAGAATAAGTCCTGGTCTTCTCAGCTAATTACCAAACCATTTTCCCACTCTGCCTTACACAGATGTTTCTTCATTTAAAACATATCTGTGGGATTGCTATGAATGAGTTAACATTTGTCTTTAATGTATTTATCTATAAGCAGAGAGGACTCTAAAACACAAATGGGCATTAAGACACAAATTAGCAGAAAGTGAGATACTAAGGGGCTATTTAGTTGCTTATAATTGGATTCGGGATCTTAGAAGGGAATAAAAAAAGTAACAAATCAGAAATTATTTCCTTGCACTGGTTGTAAAATCTCCTAGATGTACCTATTCTGCTTCTTTGCTCCACTTCCACCACACCGCTCTCGCCCCTGCCCCAGGTCATCCTCCGCTAACTAAAAAAATCTATTCACACAAGAGTCTAGAAGATTATATGTAAAGGTGCACGTGAAAATGGGAAACTTGCCCGTTCCTAGCGGTGGACATTGAGCTAAGTTACACCATACTTTCCGAGAGGAGTGACATGATTTTCACTTGTAACAAAACACCAAATTGCCATTGGCAGCTCTGGAAGACAAGCAGAAATTAAATGTGGATCCCCGATTCCTTTGTGGAGAATGGGCACTAGGTTAGTTTTACATACTGGATCGCCTTAGCACTTGATGTGTTTTACTGGTTAATAAATATGTCAGCTGTTCTCCCTTCTCAGTGATTTAAATTTCCATTGGTATCATACAGCACAAAACTCTCAGAAGACAGTAGGGTGGGCTCACAGTCAGTGAGCCACAAAGTGGAGCGGGCCTTGGATGTCAAAGACAAACCTTGCCCCAACTCTTCTGAAGTAGACACGTTTTCTAAGGGAACAAGGCCCTTAACTTGACAATAACCCTCTTCTGAGGCCCTGAATATAAACCACATACACTCTTCAGCAGGTGACTGCATTTTCCATGAACATGTTGTATTCTTTGGTGGGAGTTTTGTCTGTCTTTCACACATGCATAAAACACGGATGTGTGAAGCACACTATAAAGGACTAAACAAAACCAACAATAATATAACATGCTTGTGTAAAAAGTGAAGAGTCTGTCTTCCCAGGTACAGATATATCTGTGTTTGCATGTGGGTGTGCATGTACACACACTATTACTGTTTTCCTTATCAGTCTGCCGGCCTTCCCAATCATTTAATGAAGCCTCCCTGTTCCAGGAATTTAGTTAGTAATTGTCTCACAAACGAGGTTTCCAGACATCTGTATGAAGCCCTAGCTACTGTCATGACTCACCACAGCCATACGGAAAGGAGTTGTCTCTGGATTTCACTGACCAAAGACTGTTGATAGATCCCAAATTATTCAGCTGCCTTGCTGCCGTGCTATCCTCTGCTGTTACGCTGTGTTACCGATTCCTGACTAACTGGCAATTCCTAGCTTTCCAAGGGAGCACTGTCTGGGCTTTTCCTCCTCCTCAAGACCTACACTTCATGTTGCTTCTCCAAGTGTCCATATTTCTCCTTTACAACACCAGTCTTCGTCCAGGCTCCTCGTGCCTTTTCACAGTACACTATGTGCACAACATGCTTATGACTCCTTCCCACTCAGTTTTATCTGAGAATCTCTTTGATATATTTTCTTCCTATTAGAATTCTAAATGAAAGTGTTAAAATAGATTTGACACTAATGTCTATTGCATTATGATGGAGAACCAAACGTTGTACAGTTTGTAGCAATGGAAAAGTATTTTGTTTATGGCCCTTCACACTGTTTTCAGTCAAAAAGTCTGCTTTTTCCATCACAGCCATGAATTACTTAAATTATGTTTTCAATAAGATTTTCCAGATATTATCAAATGCTTTCCTACAAACTGAATTATTTTTTTCTACTATATTCATTTCACCCACTAGTGCTATTCTGTGAAGAAACAAAACAACTATGTTAAGATTTATGAATAAAAGTTTATGAATAAATATTTGCTTGTGTATTGTTTATCCTATAGCCATAAAATGATATTGGCATTTGTTCCTTTTTTTTCCCCCTAGAGGTAGATATTTTACTGCTTAACTCCTCATATATGAGAGGAAGTAACTGACATGATCACGCGTTGTCCCTTTTTAAATAGACTTGTTCTTGTATTCGCTCCTCTTTGCTCACGCAATGTTATTCCATTCGCACTACTGCTTTTACCCATCGCTATGCTAGTCATGTGGGTATGGTGACCTTGTCAGGCAATTCTCACAATCTCTTTTCACACAGCATCCTACCAAAATGTTCGGCATATTCAGATTTTTCCAATGCCCCTTTAATGACTTTTGATAAATACCTTTTTAAAGGTGTGCACATTTTCAAACTTTTTGAACAATATGGGTATGTATGTAAGGGTTTTATTGATAAAGGCAGGTTAAGAACATGGGGGTCAGCATTTTAGATGCATGGTCTAGTTACTTGTAAGTGTTGAACAGGTCTATCCAATTATTGATCGGAGTGATACTGCACACTGTAAATGGCTTGATCTGTCATCTCCATTAACTTTACTGCTGATAAGACTGTCATTTGGAAAAACAGACTAAATAGCTTCAGGAGCTTTGATTCAAATTTAAATGTACATACAAAAAGACTTATGTAAATATATATATGCAACGTGGATCACATGATTTTCAGCAGTGTGACTGGCTCATGCAAGCGGTTCACAGACCTCTATGAAGAAGTTTAGTAAGTACAATCCTGACACCTAGATAAGGTGGTAGTACCTAAATAAGTATGTCTTTGAGCACAATTGGTTGTGTACATGAATGCCAGATTCTGCCATTTTTCAAACTTTGTTCTTTGCCTTGGTAGTTAATGCAAGTCTACGTCTCACCCCAGGTACTGTGGCTCCAGAGATGGAGAGGTGTGTATCAGTACTTACAGCTGTCCTCCTCCTCCATGAAAATACTGATCACGTAACAGGCATACACAAATCCAATCAGCTGTATGAAAGAAGAGGAAAAGCAATCATTAGAAGACATTGAACACTTACTAAGCTTTTAGTACAACGGTATATAAATACAGGTATCATAGCTAAATTTGAAAAAGATTTGCTTCAGTTTCCTGTATTTATATGTACATTTCAGTGCAAATGGTCACAAACAGCTAAATTAAAGAGACTGTCTCTCTTCTGCTCATGTTGCATTATATTTTAAAATATTTTCCCAGTCCCACTGACATCAGCATTGATGAATACTACTATTGAGTAATACTGGTGGAAAACACTTGGACCTTGATGTTCAGCTATTACTTACGTTCCTTTGTTCAGTACCTCTGTTCTCACATGATTTTGTCCACATGAATATGGGCCCCCTAAGCACCTAATTTACGTATTAAAAAGATAAAATATTTATTGACTGCTACAGAATTAAGTCATAGTAAAACTTGTATGGAATCCACAAGAGATGTCTTTTTGTGCTGCATGAAGTGTCCCAGTGAAGAACTGTTTGGCAAAAGTTTAATTTGATATGTGGTGTCATGATGTAGCTGAACAGTAAAGCTGGGTCATCATTCATCAGCGTCAGGAAAGACCTTATCAGAAGGGCCTATCAGTAAATCACATTAACTGCACAAGAAATAAGCACACTCATTTCCCCAAAGGACAACATCAGCAAAATCATGCCATTATTTTAACAGCAGCTCCCACAAAAACATCCTCCTCAACCCAGATCTGTGTCACTTGTGCCACCGAGAGGAAGGGAGTAAGATCTTTAGGATCAGGGAATAGAAACTCTGCTCATTTGCTTTCCATATAGACAAAATGTTTTCTGATGAGCACCACCAAAGGAGAAGAAAATCCCACTGGGCAAGGAAACCTATTAAACTGCACTGCCCAGACATGTCCATGCTTGAGAAAATATTGTTTGTGCAGCTGTACACAATTCGTGCTATCTGAAAGCCTTGAAAAGACTGTTCATGAGAGATTTCTAAAATAACCCAGAGATTAGTTTTAAGAAAACTCCTTTTTCTCTGGTCCATTCAAAAAAATCTAATTAAAATAGTTCTTCTAAGCGTGTCATGGATCAACCATCTGAGAAAGAGGTAATTTAATAGTATCTAGATAGGTATAAGCTCCTTCAGAGGCACAAAAATCATTCCAACCTGCTTTCTGGTTGGGCTGCACGAGGAGCTTTACAAGCAGCTCCAAGAGCCTCTCTGCAGACAAAAAGCTTGTCCACACAAGGGAATTCAGGGAAGTTAAGATGAATTAACTAAAGCTGTGAAATCAATGCACATAAGATAAAGTACATTAAATCCCTGTGTGGCCTTTCCCATTCAGAAATAAAGTGGCCTTAGTTCACTATAGCTTAATCCTCCTCCAAGGGATTAATCTTCCCCATGGAGAATTAAGCTACAGTACGCTAAAGCTGAGTTCCTTGTGAATGAAAGCTGTCACAGCACTGTGGCACAGTCCTGTTGGAGCTTCCTCTCCAGGGCATTCACCTCACTGGTGTTTCAGGAAAGTGAGTTTAATCCAACTTTCCTCTTGCTCTGAGCAGACTGCAGTGTTGGCAGCTTCCTTGGCTTTTTTTTGGGTCCAATTTACTGGGGTGGTATTTCCACAGCCTCTATCAGGTGGACACCACTTTGTTGCACTGATGCTCTGAGCCAGCTAAATGCAAACCAGCTCTGGAGGAGGTGCTCGCTGGAGATGGCTAGGACCAAGCCGTGCCTGAGCTACCAAGCCCCACTGTGCCCGGTGTCATGGTGCCTGCAGCTGGAGGGGACCTAGAGCCATGGCAGGACTGGCTGGCTCAGTGTGAGCCCACGTTTGCTTGCTGAAGACTGTGCGGGTGGGTAAGAGGAGTCCAGCCTCCCATTATTAATGAAAACGGGATCTTGTGGTTCTGCTGCCCTGCACCTCCAGGACCAGCACTGGCTTACAGACTCCTTGACAGATTAAGCACATTTTTTCCCTAAACTTCACAGTTTAGAGCACCTTTCAGGCATGACAACTGAAGCAATATGATATAAAGGCTTCCAAGGGATCAAAAAAACCAATCGTACTTGAGGTATATTGCTTGTGCCACCTGAATGTTACATATAGATTAAATAATAATTGCATTAGTACCACACAAATACCAGAAAACAGGTGGTTTTGCATGAGGGAATGTCACCTGTTTATTTACAATATTTCCTGTTCACCATTCATGTTGTGCAATTTGACTGTGTAAGTCACTTGGGTTTGTTTCTTTTCCCTAAACATGACGGAAATATTTTGAAGAGTAGAACTGTTGAGTGAATAATGAACATGATAAAAATCAATTGTAGTACAGCTTGTGGGTTAAATGTTTGTGAAGGAAGATCAAATATTTAGATTTATTTACCATTTTCCAACCGTGTATTTCCTTCTTTTTTCTTCTTATTAGTATTCTGTATTAAATTAATTTTACTTTTATAAATGCAATTCCTTCTTTATATGGACATGTGTACTCCATATCCATGCACATTATATAAAACATCTATCCGCGAGGGCTTCCAGCAAATTTCTCACACATGTCTAAGATTTTGGACAGGTGGCTAAAACATGGAAAGAGACTTCCACTCCAATGTGTAATAAACCACCTGACACAAAGAAGAAAGCAACAGAGAAAAATACTCTAAGAGGTTGTATTGGGTCTGGCTGAGATGGAGTTAATTTTCCCCATAGCAGCCCTATGCAGCGTCAAGGCTGCCTCTCCAACATTCCCCCCTCACCAGGAGGCTGGGGGTGGGCAAGATCTTGGGAGGGGACACAGCCAGGACAGCTGACCCAAACTGACCAAAGGGATATTCCATACCATATGATGTCTGCTCAGCAGTAAAAGCTAAGAGAAAGGAGTGGGGGGCATTTGTTTTTACAACGTTTGTCTTCCAGAGAACCGCTATGCATACAGAAGCCCTACTTCCCGGGAAGTGGCTGGACATCGCCTGCTGATGGGAAGTAGAGAATAAACCTATTCTTTTCCTTTGCTTCCGTGCGCGGCCTTTGCTTTTGCTTTATTAAACTGCCTTTATCTTGACTCAAGAGTTTTTTTCCATTTCAATTTCTTCCTCCCCTGTCCTGCTGAGGAGGGGAGTGACAGAGTGGCTTGGTGGGCACCTGGCATCCAGCCAAGGTCAACCCACTACAGAGGTCTTCCCTCCAAAAAAGTATGGGACTTGGCAAGCCTGCTTGTTTCAACAGTCCTAACAGCTTACATCTTGCTCTTTCAGTAGTTCTTCTCCTTAAAGTAAATCTTTTCCCACTCTCTTCAGTGTTTGAAACACACTTTGTCTAATCTATGACCTTCTTGCAAAATCAGCAGCCTCTCTCTGCTTCTCAGTATTTCTTTATATTTCTCAGCATTAGTAGATAAATATACCTCAGTCAGATAGAAATCACTACTACCTGTTGTGTTTATGGCATATACTCATTTAAAATATGCCATTTCCCCCCATCTGTTTAGTTATTAATACCAGGAGAAATTAAAAAAAATATTCACCCTCTCTCAACTTCATGGTCTTTTTTGGGGAAAAAGAAAGATCAGGTCTCTAATCATGCCGGGAGGAATCATAAATACCCCATATTCCAAGAATATCCTTCTGTAATTAAATGGCAGAATGCGCATTTCTGAAAGAATAAAGCAACAAAGAGGAAAAAGAGCCCTTTAACATCAATTGTGAAGTATTGCTGTTCAGAGGCAGACAGCAATGTTTGGCTTGTATCTAACATACTAGTAATTATAGTTGGGTAACTGATATCTACAGTACAATTAACATGAAGTGATAAAGTGGGAATATACCCTTCTACAGACGAGACCTGTTTCCAGATCCTTAAACAGAGTTACAGCCACCATAGTGTGAACATTTTTATAAATGAATTAATTAAAACCTCTTCTTTTGCTTCATTGATGGACACACTAATAAAATATTTATTCCAACAAATTACTTTTGCTATCTTGATTAACCCAGCTGCTGTTTAATTAATAATGTTATGCTCATATGAACCTATCTAGCCATCATGTTAATTGCCAATTTGCAGTGAGCTGACTGATGTGTACTGCCCGGTTTCTTGGTATTGGAAATGTTGGCTATTGGCCTGGCACCAAGTGATAAACTTAAATGTGTGTTCCCTGATAACTAAAGAAAATGTGATGCAAATGAGCTGGAAGATACTTAATTTGCTCATCTTGGATTTCAGCAGTCATTCAAAGGGACTAATGAAGTGGTCAGAACAGGATGTCCAAAGCATCAAAGGCCACTAGCACCTGAAAGTATAAATGGGAACCTCTGGCTTGATCCAGAGAGCAATTTAGATGCCAAGGTGGGCTTCTCTTGACAATGTTGAGCTTCAAGCCATGGAAACCTTCTGAAATCCCTGCACTGTTGTCATGGTTTAACCTCAACTGGCAACTAAGGACCACATAGCTGCTTGCTCACCCCCCGTCCCAGCAGGATGGGGGGAAGAGAGTTGGAAGGGTAAAAGTGAGAAAACTCGTGGGTTGAGATAAGAACAGTTTAATAATTGAAATATAATAATAATAATAATAATAATAATAATAATAGTAATGAAAAGGAAAATAACAAAGATAGGGAAATAAAACCCAAGAAAGATAAGTGATACAAATGAAAACAATTGCTCACCACCAACCAACCAATGCCCAGCCAATCCCCGAGCAGTGGCCCCCCCAGCCAACCTTCCCCCTAGTTTACTGCTGAGTGTGATGCCATATGGTGTGGAATATCCCTTTGATCAGTTGGGGTCAGCTGTCTTGGCTGTGTCTCCTCCCAACTTTTTGTGCACCCCCAGCCTACTCGCTGGTGGGGTGGTGTGAGGGCAGAAAAGACCTTGACTCTGTAAACACTGCTAAGCAGTAACGAAAACATCCCTGAATTATCGACACTGTTTCCAGCACAAATCCAAAACATAGCTCCATACTAGCTACTGTGAAGAAAATTAACTCTATCCCAGCCAAAACCAGCACAACTCTACAGGGATCTGCCTGTCTTGCCTGAACAACTCAGTCTAGTACACTGTCTCAGAAGACACTTGTCAGTGCTATTTTGCAGAAAATTAAGTGGGAAACTGTGGGAAGAGGCTGTTGTCCCCTCCTTTCATCCAGCTACACCATGGTTAGGGTACACATCCTGGTCTAGAGAAAATAAGCAATACATAAAATACTCACATATTTCCTGGAATCACAGAATCACAGAATGGTTTGGGTTGGAAGGGACCTTTAAAGATCATCTAGTCCAAATCCCCTGCTGTGGGCAGGGGCGTCTTCCACTACATCAGGTTGCTCAAAGCCCCATCCAACCAGACTTTGAACACTTCCAATGATGGGACATCCACAGCTTCTCTGGTCAAGCTGTTCCAGCACCTCACTACCCTCATCATAAAAAATTTCTTCCTTAAGTGCAATCTAAATCTCTTTCAGTTTAAAACCGTTGCCCCTTGTCCTGTCACTACAGACCATGGTAAAAAGCCTCTCTCCGTCTTTCTTATAAGCCCCCTTTATATATCGAACGGCCACAATAAGGTCTCCCTGGAGCTAAATAACTCCAACTCTCTCAGCCTTTCTTCATAGGAGAGGTGTTCCAACCCTCTGATCATTTTCGTGGCCCCCCTCTGCACCTGCTCAAACAGGTCCATGTATTTCTTGTGCTGGGGATCCCAAAACTGGATGCAGTGCTGCAGGTGGGGTCTCATGAGAGCAGAGTAGAGGGGGAGAATCACTTCCCTCAACCTGCTGGCCACACTTCTTGTGATGCAGCCCAGGTTACAGTTGGCTTTCAGGGCTGCAAGTGCACATTGCTGGCTCATGTCAGTTTTTCATCCACTAGTATCCCCAAGTCCTTCTCAGCAGGGCTGCTCTCTATCCGTTCATCCCCCAGTCTGTACTGATAATAAGAATTGCCCTGACCCAGGTGCAGGACCTTGTTGAACTTCATGAGGTTCGCACAGGCCCACTCCTCAAGCCTGTTAAGGTCCCTCTGGATGGCATCCCTTCCCTCTAGTATACCAACTGCATCACTCAGCTTGGCGTTGTCAGCAAACTTGCTGAGGGTGCACTCAGTCCCGCTATGTCATTAATGAAGATATGAAATAGCACTGGTCCCAGTACGGACCCCTGTGGGACACCACTTGTTACTGGTTTCCATTTGGACATGGAGCCATTGACTTTACCTCTTCGGACACAGACATCCAGTACTTTCGGAACCACCAGTATTTTCATACCAAAATCCTTATTTCTTCAATGACTAGCTGGTAAATGTTGCTCACATTCTCCAAATCATAGTGATGAGCAGGCTCAGGGTGTGGGAAACAATTGTCACCTAGGCTAAGTTGGCAGAGACTTCAGTGTGGAGTGCACAAAGGGATTTCTTATTAGTGGAACATGGGTACATTTATATGATGCTATTATCAAGGCTTTTGATGAATAATTTATTTTCTGCTGATAGCCTTAGGTAGAAATGAAGTAGTAGTCTCTGTTATTTTTCTCTTGTGCAGGCAGTGTAGTCTCTAGAGAACCTAAATGCCTCAGTCTAACTAGAATCTCTAGGCTTAAGCTATGGACATCTACATGAAATATAAATGCCTAGTTTAATAGAATTGAAATTAGATTATATAATTGTCCATCATTAAACAGTAAGAAACTATGAAAACTTGTAAGAAATTAAAAAACCCTAATAATCTGAGCAAATATATGCTGTGCCATATAATTGCTTTAATAAATGAATATTGCTAGAACATATCCTATTAAAAAGAAGAATCAAACTGAGTGTAAAATGTATATTTACTTGCAAATTAATGTATTTTAATAGTTACCAGTTAATGTGGTGTCCTGGTTTCGGCTGGGATAGAGTTAATTTCCTTCCTAGTAGCTGGTACAGTGCTGTGTTTTGGATTTAGGATGAGAATAATGTTGATAACACACTGATGTTTTAGTTGTTGCTAAGCAGAGCTTGCACTAAGTCAAGGACTTTTCAGCGTCCCATGCTCTACCGACTGAGAAGGCTGGGGGTGCACAAGGAGCTGGGAGGGGGCACAGGGGGGGACAGCTGACCCAAACTGGCCAAAGAAACATTCCATACCATGTGACGTCATGCTGAGTACATAAACTGGGGAAAGCTGGCCAGGGGGGGCCGCTGCTCGGGGACTGGCTGGGCATCAGTCGGCAGGTGGTGAGCAATTGCACTGTGCATCACTTGTTTTGGATATTTATTATTATTATTAATTATTATTATTATTTTATTTCAATTATTGAACTGTTTTTATCTCAACCCACGAGTTTTTTCACTTCTAGTCTTCCAATTCTCTCCCCCATCCCACCGGGGAGTGGGGGAGTGAGCGAGCGGCTGCGTGGTGCTCAGTTGCCGACTGAGGTTAAACCATGACATGTGGATTAACCTTTCCTTAGGAAAACAAGGACAAATGCAAAATAAAATTAGAAGTGATTATTTAAATCAAGGCTATTGTCTGCAGACTGAAATATTTTTTATTAAAACTGATGATTTAGATAATTTTTGTTTAAATATTTCTGCTTGGCTTTGCCATCATCAGCTGTGGCCTTTAAATCCACTCTCACAGTACGATTACTTTCCTCTCTACCTGCTTCACATATTGCAGTTCCACTGGTTCAAAGGAGATATGTGAGTGTATACCAGGTATTTAAGATTACATGAAGCAGTGCCCTAGGCTATCAGGCTAATCTTCAAGATCAGGTGTACAATAGGACACTTATCACTCTTAAGTGGTAACTCTGGCTACTGCCCAGAGTTTTGTAGAGATCTCATTACAACAACATAGGACCATCCAAATAAACTAAATAAACGTTCAGTAGTCCGGGCTCCCAGAGGATGTATGCCACATTATAGGTTAAACTAGATTTGGAAGATTCCTCCAGTGAAAAAGATAAGAGAACTGCACTGCACGTCCTTCCTTGTACACACCCAGTCCACCCGGATTGTCATCTCACCGAATATGACTTTTTCTTGACTTCTTTTTTGCTGATGGCAGCTGAAGAACGGTATTTTCCATCTATCTCTGCGGTACTTGAGATGTGTAACTTGGGAAACACAACTCCTGCTTTCTGCAAGATATTTCACTATTGCTCAATTTCCCACAATGAGTGGGAGTACGAAAGCAGAAGAAACATTTTAAATTGAATGTTTATGTATAAAAAGGGTATAGGATACAAAGCTTGACAAGATGTCTTTAAATTTAACTTATAAAATGGAAACTGGGTCGCAAGAGTGAATTTACTGTAGTAAGGTAAAAATGTATTAAATTACAAAACATACTATTACTATCTCTTGACTATTTTCAGGAGAGCTAACAAAATCTGAGGAAAGAGCAGAACATGGGTAGTTCATCTTCTTAGCAACCTACTTGCCACTAACATTTTTAACACTCTGCAAAGAGGAATGTGAAGTCCTTTTTTTCCTGTAAAGCATTAAAGTAAATCAGAATGGGAGATACATAAAAGAAATAGGATATTATCCCAGGATCTGTCTGTATACGTGAGTCAGCAAAATAGAAATATGACTAGGATTATCATGCACAAAGAAATTATAACTCCATGTATTTCAAGACAATGACAACAGACAGCCAAATATGCAATCTGGAGAAAAGGAAGCAGGATCAAGAGTAACAGTAGTATATAGCTGTAGTATAACAATAACCATTCACTATAACTGCATGATTATATACTATATACTATTGTATATAGTTATCCAATTATACAACTCTATATAATTATGCACTATAACTGCTTGATTATATATATTATATTAGTAATATATTGTAAAACTATATAATTACACACAATTTCAAAACGGAATGCAATTTTTGAATTACAGAAGAGACAGTCTCGAGGGTATGTTCTCATTTTCTAGAACTAAATGATGAAATGCACAACATTTTACAGTGGTAGCAGTACAAGTCCCAAACTTAAAGTACTTAGAAATCTAAAATCATAAAAGAAGACAAACAACTGGAAAAATGTCCAGAAAACAGTGCAGGATATGGTAGCAGCAACTTCTGAAGTACATGATGCTGTCTAACCATTATTTTTTTTTTCTTTCCTACATTTTCCTAAAATCTACTGGATTTGACTTGAATAAAATTCAGGCTTTAGGGGCATTGTCTACCAATTTCAGTAGCACAACCCAGAGCTGGCCTGGTCCTGCTGTGCCGTTTACAGCTGTAGTGAAGAGCTCCCAGAGGCTACAACTCTGATAGGCCTTAAAATGTGTTAACGACTCTAGAAGTGGGTGAGAGGAGCTTACGGGTACTTTTGCTTTATCAGGGAGAAACAAGGGAGCAGAGATACTAAAATAAATGTCTATTCTTAAAATACATAGAGGTTGCTGTTGGCTAATACTGCAGGAGATAATTCCTCCTGAATGCCATCTACCTAGCACTGGGAGAGGAGAGCAGCATGCTGGAAAAGACTATACCTGTTAGGTAGTGTGCTTTTTGAAGTCCTACCCTGCATCCGCTCTTCTCAAATCCTGGTCTTCACAGTGTCCCTTCATCTTTAAATTAAAAATTACATTTGACAACCTAATTTTCCCGGGCCAAGATCAGAACCATTGCTACCTGCACTTGGTCTGGGAATTTATTTCTCCGACAGCATAAACATATAACTACCCCTATTGCCCACTTGCCCAAAAGGACTTTAGCAGTTAAGAGGGAGGAATGCTGTGTTACGCTGCCAAGGTGTGTCCCAGCTTGGTTAGGCTTGAGAAAAACAAGTGAGAACATTGCGTGTTCTCTTTCCCTCTCTCCCTCTCACAAGTGTTTAGCTTAGTTACGGCTTATTCTCCCTGCTTTGTTTTTGTTGCAGGACCTTTAGAAAAAATATCATATGTTCTCAGAACAGAAAGTTGGAGGATTTGGAGCAAACTGTTTAATCCAGGCTCCTGTATAATTCTGCAGGTCACAGAATTTAATCTGGATACTCTGGTAACCCAATGATAACATTGTCAGAGCATCCCTCACAGACTAGGTTGGGGTACTCATGCTCCAGATGAGTTATGTCCACAGAAGGGATCTGGGAACATTTGTCCTTCACTCATACAAGAGAAAGAAATAAGCCCCAAGCATTAATCCTATTTATTTGGTTGTCTATCATGTGATAGACATCAAAGTTTTATATTTTGAATAAAATTAAATTCTCAATGTGTAAAAACACTGAACACAGTATTTAAACATATAGAATGTGTTTAAATAGAATACAGTGTTTTATCTTGCAACATATTAATTGCTTGTTAATGATCTAAATTAATACGGTGAAAGTCAATAGTGTAAAGTAGAGCCAACCTCAAACCTTGAAAGTTAAAGAATAAAATGACAGAAAGGGAAGGGGATGAGGGTGGTAAGACAGAAGAGGGAGAGAAGGGAGATCTACATCTGAAGAGACTCTAACAAAATCACCAGAAAAGAGCTGGATAAACAAGCGAGACTTTCTCTAGATCTAGTTTTCCTCCAGTGTGCAAAGAAAATAGAAGTTCTCCTAAGAATGGGGTCAAAGTTCTCATATTTAGGTTGATGACTAATTAGCTTGTCAGCTGAATAACAGGGAATGAGAAAACCCTTTACATCTAATTTTACAATAAGCAGACAGAAAGATGGGCTTCCTTTATTTCTGTAAACCTTTGGGTTATTTGTTTTTATATTTTCTAAATAACTACTTCTATTTGCTTTTACCTTAACTTGTTGGTGTTAAGGATAACGTCAGAGCTACTTGCAGATGACACGATATTTCACATCTTTTGATAAAGCAAAGAAATTCAGGTTTGATTGTGTCTTGTAACCCAAAGTGTTTCTTCAAGGTATCCATCAGGTAATGACTTCACCTCCACTAAGTTGCATGTACCACTTTGGAAGCTGGTAATGAAATCAGAAGTAAGAACGAAAGAAATGTCTGCCAGTGACTAGAGCCAATGTAAATCTCTTTGGCATCTGACAAGGTACTTGGGAAGGTTTCTGAGTCCTAGGGAAACCAATTATGCATGTAGGAGGTACCAAAGTAAACTCCTTTCAGAACAGCAGCATATTGCAAATCTTGGCCATTCCTTATGCTAATACTCCTTTTAAAATTCTGCCACTGCTTATACTGCAATTATGAAAGATGTCCTTTGTTGATAGAATGCCAAAAGATATTTTTTTCCCTCCTTATTAGATCAGAAGGCACATAATGAGACTATTATTTCCACTTACTTGTGGCAATAGGTACAGCGAATGCATTTTAATTCCAACAATGAATTGCAATCTGTAAGAATTACCTATTTTCTACTGAATAATTTCTTTCTCTTCATGCACCATGCAAATAACACATGCATGAAACTATTATATCACCATGAGGCAGTACTCATTTAAAGACAGACAAACTGTAGCATGGAAATAAAAATAACTAGTTTAAGATTTCAGTGGGGTGACAGTGAGTGCAAGAATAGAATTACTACAGCCTGATCCCCACTATTCTCTAACCTCTTTTATAGATACTTCTTAAATACCTAGGTAATAACAGCTAAGACTGAACACATTATTATTCTAGCTCCTGTTAATCCATAAACATGGCTTGAAAATTGTATGGAAAAAAATGCAAAGCTTTCACTAACAACAATTATGCCAGAACATACCTCAGGGAAAAATAGAACTACAAAAAACAACCTGCAGATAAAACCTAAGCCATCATATTAACTCATGTTAAGAAATGTTATATGATCTAATGAACTGCAAAGTAAGATTTAATCTCTACCCATACCAAGCTGCTCATATTAGTCCCCCTAGTGGAACCCTCAGAGAGGATTTTCAGGAGTGGTAGACACAGAAATGCACCACAGAAGTAAGCTCCAAAGCCTGAAAGACGTGCACCAGCTTAGACCCAGCATTAATTAAACCACAAGGAAAAAAAAGTCTTGAATAATAACCAAGAGCTGGTTAAAATTCACAAGAGTGTAGAAATTCATATAAGGCAGCATGGATGAGCCCAGATTGTCTGAAAACTTTTCTTATAATCTAGTCTGCAGGGGGAGCTGGAAAAGGAGCATACAGTATTTCTCTCTGTGGATCTCAATTCCAAATTATTTTTGGACATTGCATAGTTCAATTTTCTTTTTCTATTAATATTTTGTTCAATACAAACAAGAAAAATCACAAACAAATAATAGTTTTGATATTTTTTCTTGGATGTGTAAATATATACTGGAAATTCTTAAAATCTTATCTTCCCTAGAGGGCCACAGATGACAGCTGTCTATTCTTGGCAAAGAAAGTTTACCTGCATCTTTAAGAAGAAAAGACAAAACAGGCAAACATATGATGGATTTTGATTCTCAAAAATGAAAAATGAAAAAAATCACTTCTACGTCCACCAGAGACTTTGATATTGTTTTGCCTTTTTTGTGTGTTCATTGAAATACTGCAGTGTTGAACAATAGTATATCACAGATAGAATAGGTGAAGATAAGAAACTCCTTCCTTCCTGATCATAACTTGGTTCTTCCTAATCAATTTCCATCTAACAGGATATTTAGCAGATGATCTGCCACACGTGTGCGTTCACTTCTGTATGAATCTGCTGTACTCAAACCACAGAACAAATGCCTTGATTTTGAGCCACAGTTGAGCTGGTTTTGCTCTTTGGAAGAAACAATACTATAATCAGAAATGTGGCTGGATTTATGTGTTTGGCAGGTAACATAACAGCCTCTTCGCTCAGCTGTAATGTCTAAAAACGTGCAACACAAAGAACTCTACAATAGCAATGGAGGTCATTTTGACAAACCCTTGCATGATAGTTGGTTTTCTTTTATGGCTATCCTTCCCACTGTAGTTCTTCTTCTTGTGGATAATATTGTTTAATTCTTTCAAACTGCTACCTGAATGTGCAGATGGAGGTACATAAACACACACATACACACAAATCCTTCTAATGCTTTGTGGAGTGGCCTGCTGTGATATGTGAGAAACAAGACTACCATAAAAGCAGCAATGTTATCAGTTTGCTCAGGTATTCCCAGTTAAACTGTGTGCTAAAAGGCTTTTGTGCTGGATTCCCACCGGGCAGAAAAGCTATCAAGAATTGCAATGAAGCTTTGCTTTCTATCAGTGTCTAATGAATTTCAGAAGGGGGTCCTCCAGTCATATCTGACCTAGTGTGATCTCTTATACCTCCTCTCTCAGGCACAGTTTATTTTCTTGCAGCATATGGTCCCCGTATGTACATTGTGTCTTCGTGTCCTATTCATTCCAGCTTCTTACCAACAGCTTTCACTTGACAGTGCATCCCACTGCTCCCTTTACCTTCATCTGGGTCTGACTCTGCAGCCCGAAGCCCAGAGTGCACCCAAAATCAATATTTCTTTTCCAAGGAGCCTAAGCTCAGCCTGTAATCAGGCAGCGTGCAAACACACAAGCAACACTGAAGCCATTCTAGAAAGGACTTTGTCTCCCACTGTCAGTACAAAACCACCATAAGCATCCCTACATGGCTGGTGAGCAAGCCCCCATGTGCTGGGCATATAGGTGGCAGCAAATCTACTGCCCCAGAGTCAACTGTCAGGGTGTTTTAGCAAACGGGAGGCAGATTTGGCCCTAACTCCTACCTTGAGGCTACTGCTACAAAGAAATGCAAATGCAGCAAGAGAGTCTGCAGCTGGTAAAAGCAATTGCAAAAGGAGCCAAAGCAGAATTTGCTGCCCTGAGAACATGTCTTGGCCAGAGACAGGTATTAACTGGAAGCGTGTCTTTGGAGTCCTTGACTCTGGCTCACCTAGACTGAGCTTTTGGCTACAGCACATAGAGTTACTTTTCAGAAAACAAGCTCAGATTTAAAGAAATCTAGGACATAGGTGATGGTGCTTATTTGGGTCTTGTTCTGACATGAAGACAGACTCTGAATTACACAGCCTGAACGAGAGGAAGTCAGGCAGAGAAAATGCTAGCCCACTTCTCCTCCTCCTCCTTGCATCTAGAGCTGGGACAGATCTTTGCCGAGAAATCTCCCCCCTGTACATGGGGGACACCAGGACCTCAGAAGTATGTCCTTTAGTACTTGGAAGAAACCTTAATATACATGGGGGAGGCTGAAGGCATCACCAAAACAGGCAGCTTTGGACATCTGGAATACATTTCTAGAGTTCCTCTGCTTCCGTTGGACCTGGTTGTTTGCTTGAACCCTCTTCCTTTGTTTCCTTGCAGGTACAAATAAGTTTAAGCCTACTAAACCATGTGGTGCTCCCCTGACTAGATGAATAAATATCTGGGAGGTTAAACTTTATGGCAGTCTGTCGTGGTTTAACCTCACACCACACAGCTGCTCGCTCACTCTTCCCCCACTCCCGGTGGGATGGGGGAGAGAATCGGAAGAGTAAAAGTGAGAAAACTCGTGGGCTGAGACAAGAACAGTTTAATAATTGAAAGAAAATAAAGTAAAATAGTAATAATAATAATAATAATAATAATAATAATAATAATAATAATAAACAAAGCAAGCGATGCACAATGCAATTGCTCACCACCCACTGACCGATGCCCAGCCAGTCCCTGAGCAGCGGCCCCCCCAGCCAGCCTTCCCCCAGTTTATGTACTGAGCATGACGTCACATGGTATGGAATGTCCCTTTGGCCAGTTTGGGTCAGCTGTCCTGGCTGTGCCCCCTCCCAGCTTCTCGCTGGCAGGGCATGAGAAGCTGAAAAGTCCTTGACTAGTGTAAGCACTACTTAGCAACAACTAAAACATCAGTGTGTCATCAACATTATTCTCATCCTAAATCCAAAGCACAGCACTGTACCAGCTACTACGAAGAAAATTAACTCTATCCCAGCTGAAACCAGGACATACTCTTTCCCCTGCTGTTACAAATCCCTTATATTGTGAGCAGAAGTAGAGCTAGCTTATTTAAAGGAAACTCAGGTAGGTCTATTTTATAGACAACTCTCACAGTTCTTTAAATGTTAACTTTTACAAAAGCCAATTTTCATCAAAAAGAAAATAAAGGAGAGGCAGTCTGACTCCTGTAATAAGAAAATTGGCACAAACTGTAATTATTGAATACGAGGACAAGGGGACAAACATGACAGAATGGTGAAGAATGAAAGATGATGGAAGGGGAAAACCATGTCCCATGTTAAAGCCCTTTGTGATAAGTGATCCAATTGATATAGAGCACTTGCACCTCCAAAAATTTGTTGACCAGTTCCCTAAGCACAGCTTCTCAAGAATTATACGTTGTCGTGGAATAAAAATGATTCATCTCTTAATCTCATAGATTAGTAAAAGGCGAAAGGATAAGGATATATAAATGGTGTATGAGTAGATCAGTGTTCACAGTGAGGGAAGTCATCTGTAGTGCCCTGTACAGAATCATGCTCAGCCCTGTGCATTTCAAGTATTCATGAATGAGTGGGAAATAGGGTGAGGAACTCGATCAAGATTGGTGACAACACAAAATGAAAGTCAACTGCAAAACGTTCCAGATGGACCTGATGACATTGAGTGACTGGGTGCTAAAATTAGAGCTGAAATTCAATGTCAATAAATGCAAAGTAATGCACATAAGGAAAACCAACTGTAACTACACATATACAGTAATAGGCTCTAAATTTGTTTTTACCTCTTGGAAAACTTGTGAATAGTTCATTATAAACACCAGCTCAGTGCTCAGTGGCAGTCAGAAAGGAGAATCAAATAGCAGAAGAGCAATAGAAAAGAAAGTAGAATACATCATTATGCCACTGTACAAATCCCTTGTGTCCTGCATCCTCAGTGCTACACACAGTTCTTTCTCCTCATCTCAGAAAGGAAGTAGTTGAATCAGAACAAGTACAGAGAAAGGTGTCAAAGATAATCAAAGATATGGGTGGCTTTAGAATAAGGAGAGATTAAACAAATTCACCCTTGGAAAGGAGACACCTGACAATTATAAAAAAAAAAAAAAGAATGGCTGGAAAAGATGAATACAAAATAATTAATCCTACTTTTCATTATATAAGAACAATGGAAAATCAAACCAAATTATCAGATCACAGACTAAGGGGTTGCCTTTCATCACAAACTGAAGGAAGGACATTTTCCACACAAATCAGAATTAAACCGGGGAACTCAATGCCTAGAGCATGCTGGAGAGGTGGAACCTATACATGGGTCAAAAGCTGATTAGGCACATTCAGGGAAAAAATGTTCATCGAAGGCTATGAAAAACATTTCAGCTACAACAGATTTGTCTCAGGAAGTCCCAGACAATATTGCCAGGAGATATTAAGCACTCATGTTTGCTGCACTAAACATGTCAATTTATTATTATTTACATTTGCTAAGTTCAGCTGTAAATCACACAGCTGGAAAATTAGAAGTATGGAAGTCTAACTTACACAATGGGAAAGAGATTAAATGTATGTATTATAATTTCAACCCACTATTTGTTAAATTGAAACACATTAATTGAAGTTTGGTTGCATTCAGGTTTTGGAATTCATATGACATGAATTCAGTTAGGTATGCTACCTATTCCAGATGAAAGGGAAGACATAATGTTAGATACTTCCACATAAAATATTGAGAATAGATATGAGTCATGCTCAGCTATCATGCTAGATATCTAGGATTACTCTCAGCAGTTCATAATCCAAGATTTCCTTGTAAATGTATTCATTGTGAGAAATATGGGTTATGATTGGACCTGGGCCAAGAAAACTTTTATTGTTTAATTATGAGTAAATTAGCTATAACAAAATGTCGAAACACTTTACGGATTTGGTTCTGAAGTCTTTAAAAAGTCAAAAAGTCACACTAGTCAGCCAATCTTTGTTGGTACAAAATCATTAATACTTAAGAACTGAAACAACTGCATGGAAAAAAATGCCCTCTTAAATGAATGGAAGGATGTGTTACGTTAATCGTTACATGTCTAAAATACTATTTAGCTGACTGTGAGACTCATATTCACAACCTTATCCCAAAAACTGACATCAGTCTTCCAAGTACCAACCATACCTATGAGCCCTTTGTATTTTCAGATTTTTGCAAAATTAGTTTATCCATGGTCAACTTAGCAGATATGTTGAAATGAAAAGCTGTACACAGAAGCAGTTTTCCTTTGTGACCAAAGCCTAAAAGTCTGTCCTGTGTGAGAGGACTGAGCTGTATTCATAATCCAGAAAAAAGGTGACCTGAGGATTTAGTTAAGGAAGTTTGGTAAGTTTGCTAAAACCTGAAAGATCTCATATTCATCAGGTAAACTCCTACTGCCTGTTTAAACATGTTCACAACTGTGTGACTCAAGCTTCACTAGAACTCGTTCTTCCTTAATTTTTCTCTGTATTTTCTTAGGGATATGGCTCATTCTTCAGATGTGTAGATGGGAAAATGTGTGTGCTTGCAGAATGACACTTCCAAAAGTCCCCAGCATTAAACAACAAAGATTTTTAATCTCTACATTACATATACATTAAATATTTAAAAATAATTATTAAACAAAAACTTGCATTATGCTAAACTTGACCATTATTTTTTTTTAAGTTAGGGGAAAGATTCTATGTTACTACATGAAAAGAGAAACAGAGTAATAAACTGATAATACTTGGTAAGAACGAGGTTTAAGAGAGAAATGGTAAAATAGCTTCATTGTGACAGAGCCAAGGGACGTCTCTGTTTGTTCTGGGAAATACCCAATAGCCAAAGTGCAATAGTCAACGCGCCAATATGTATGTTGTACCTAAACTGTGACCTGTGGCTCCTTACATCTTTTGCGTGCTTAATGCTAAAATTGTATTGATCACTGATAGGGTCTTAAGCAGGAAGGAAAATGGACTCTAAAGAAATAACAAATAATTATTTCCAGTGCCATTCAATCTGATTATCTGGTAGCATATTAGCTGGATGATGAGAGAAACTGAACTCACTGGTTCATTGACTCAATCTTAATTGTAGTCTTGATTTGATTATATATTCTATCCTTTCCACTAGCTGAATTGAAGTAAATTATTTTAATAATGTTTTTGCTTAGGCTTCTATTTGTTTGCTAAATGTTCTAACAAAATCCATAAAAAGTTTATAGAATAAGTTGTCCTCTCAGATTGCAACATGGATCACGAACACAAGCACAGTTAAAGAAGATATTTACAAGGCACTTGACTCTGTGTCCAAAGTGACAGGGATATTTCAGAATGGATAAACAGCAAATTAAAGAAAATAGTATAATACAATTCCCCAAATTAATCTAAACAAAGAAATAATTTTCAGATAGTTCCTTTAAGACAAAAAAATAGCTTGTGCGTCTTTACTGGTGAAAAAATTAAGATACAGGTGTTCAATAACTTTATTTGAAAATGTTTAATGTATGAAAATGTAAGAAGAAACTTCTTATAATAGCTTTTGATAAATTATAAATTATTGTATAATGAAATGCTAAAATGTCAGTAATCTCTTTTATAATTGGAAATATTTCTGATTGTCAGGGAGCAGACAATTAATGTTCTACATGGAAAATGAACATACAATTTCAGCTTGTGAAATTCTTATATAACTTTTTAAAATTATTAAATTTAGTAATTTGGGGAACCCAGTGAAAACCTAATAATTGTTAACATTTTTTGTAAACTTCTAATATTCTTAGATAAATAATGTTATTTGTTTTAAGAAAACAGTCATTTTGTCTTCTATATGGTTTCTCTAAAAATTTGCATCACCGTAAAGAAAAAAAATTAAGTATTCCTTATATTCCTTTAGAGGTAAGAACTGATACTAAGAAAACTTTAAAATCTGTATGATCTTACTCACTTTCATGCAGAAAGTCCTGTGAAAGGGATTAGATTTCCTTTTTATGTTATAATGAATAAAACTGATAACGTTTATAAGAAATAACATTGAATGGGAAGACAGCTTGCACTACAGAAACCGTGAACTACTAGAGATAATGGTTCTAGGAGGAAAACAGTGGAACGAGGAGAGTAAACACCCAGGAACCAGATTGCAGTGACCCGAGATGGAAGGTAGCTTCTAGGAGCAAACAGGTCCATCAGAAAGAGAAGTTCAAGAAAGCCATCAGACTGACTGAAAGAGCACATGCTGAAAGAGTACGAACTTTTCAGAGCAGAAGCATAGAAAGTCATGGATTTGGCTCAATAATCGTCTCTTGGATGACCTGCATACAGATTACCAGAGACAAACATAAAATAAAGACAGAAGTGTATAGGACGAACTCAGAAAGGTTAAGACACAACATACAACTAAAAAGAGAATAAAGCATAATAAAAAATATTCAATGGCATATTACTAATAAAGAGCAAGCTCAAGCAATGAGCTGTCACAGTCCTCGGTGATGTGACCCTGAGGCTGTAGGTGCATGTGGTGGCAGTAATTATTTTCCAGCATGGGCAGGTCACCTATCAGCTGGGCAGCCCACTGCAGCTATGCAAACATCTCCTCCAGCTGACTGGAGGCATGGGTTTGAGCAGCTGGGGATAAGGTTTGGCTATGTTAAATGGCACTGCCTTCAAGGGAGTGAAGACAGAACCATGGCCTTGAGATGGCTGAAAAATCCAATGCCTTTTCTCTTTATTCCCTTCTTCAGTAGAAAGATTAACTGTGGTCAGTGAAGTAACGCCACTGACACTAATGAAGGACTCAGGTGAGAATAAGGAAGAATATGTTATTGATCATTTGCATAAATTAGAAATCTGAGGAAATTCAGATGTACTAGCCCTGGTAAATTCACCTCAAAGCATGTAGCAGTCTGGCTAAAGCAATCTCAAGCACGTTAGAACATACTTGTGAGAATTTGATTAAAACAGGAGAGGCTGAAGAACAGAAAGCCAAAGATTGTCCTGTCTCTTTACACAAAGACAGGAAAAGAGAAGGGAAGGAGGACCCACAGAATTATATCCCTAACTTCATTTACTATAAACTTATTGAAACAAGGAATCGAATTATTAGTGAGTAAATAAACATACTAGTAAGAAGACAAGGTGATAAGTAATAGCCAATATGAATTTATCAGAAATTGAATCATGTTAAATCAAGTCTGTTCCTTTTTAGGAGAGATAATGGGCTTTGTGGTTAGGGAAGGAGCAACAGGTTTCATATATCTTGATTTTAGTAAGCATTTTGACACTGCTTGACATTCTTATAAGCAAACTATGAAAATATTGCTTAGACCAAAGTACTGTCATGTAGATTGAACAACTGGCTTAAAAATTGCACTCAGAAATAGCTACCCATTGTTCTCTGTCAAATTAAGAGATGGTAGCCCATGAGGTTCCATAGAATTCCACCTGGGTCCAGTACTCTCCAGTAGTTTCGTTAGTCACTTGGTTATCTGAAGAGATTTTACACCTTTTACACTTCCAGATGGAAGCAAGCTGGCAGCAGTTGCAAGCTCCATGGAGGACAAGATTAGAATTAAAGTAATCTTGACAAACTGAAAAAGGGTCTGGAAAAAAAATAGGATGTGATTCAGTAAGGCCAAGTGCAAATTACTATACTTAAGTAGGAATAATGAAGCACTCAAAGTCAGAATAGGGTGAACAACAGATTACATAGCAGTTCCACAGAATAATGAATCACACCCTGACTATGACTTGATAATATCATAGTGTTGAGAAAAAAAACAGACAGCATACTGGGATATAAAACTGAATTTCAAGGTGGATCACGAGTGCTCTAGTACGCACTACCAATAAGACATGGGTTGACAGACTCTGTATATTTTGGAGATTTCAGCAAAGACAAGAACCAATTAGAAGAAGTCCAGATGAGAATTATAAGGATGATCAAACATCTAGAAAACATGACCCCTGTGGAAAGTTTATGATACTAAATTACACACTCCTGTAAAACTTCTGGATCTGGGAGACTGCATTTACGGTGTATTGTTAGCTCACATTGTTCATAGAAAGATTAAGTGCAAAGGGTTTCTTCAGAATGCTGCCATCTAAACCACTTACCAAACAATTTTATTCTAGAAATAATAAGTTACTGTGAGAGGATAAAAATCTTAACAGAGCTTTTCAAATTCAATTACAATATGAAACAACTACTAATATCAAAAGACTCGAGGGTTTTCTCATTAGTATTTTAAAGGAGCATGACAGATTATTTTGAGTGTGTCAGTAATGATTCATACTTCTTGAGTCCCCATTGTATGGGAAAATCTTAAGACAGTTGAACTGTCTTTTTTCAGGCCGATATATGAAAAACATCATTAAAGTTGTTATGAATCCAGACAGGGCATAACTTCGTCTGACAGCTATAATAAGAGCAGATGAGCTGCAAGGAAGAATCTGATCACTTCAGGTTTTGTGCTGGCTACTATGTGGGCAAGATTCAATTATTATGAAAGAAACATGACACACAGGAAATCTATCCAAAGCTGGAAAGAGAAACAAGGGGTGTGGGGGGTATTATTCTCTGATGGTGAAGAGATACTATTCAAGATGGGATACTACCTTCCCAATAGGCTAAACTTATCATCGCCATGAACTAGTAAACATCTTCAACATTAAACAAAACGTAAGTGACTGCTGGACCCTGGGCTGTACATGAGAATAACTCTGTAATTCTTTCTAGGAAGCACCTTTGAGACATTGCCAGCCAGATGTCCAGATGCCCACACCTATCCAGAAGGTGGGTAGATGCCTAAACGTATGCATCTAATATAATTTTAGGAATCATAGAGTACTCTGCCAAGCTTGCAGCTGCCACTCCAGGAGGTCGATACCTTGTAGGTGCCACTTTGCACCCACTTACCATATGCAGATATCTTAGGCATTTAAAATAGCCAGCTGAAAACTTGGTGGGATAGCATAATGTGCCTACAATGACGCACTAAATGAAATACTTTCATTTAGAATGAAATACTTTCATTTAGAAGGCACAAGATATATTCCAAACTGGGGAGAATAAAAAAGAAGGTATTCTAGAAAGTTTTTCTTCATTTTCTACACTTTACCACACCTATATCAACTGAAATGTGATTAGGTTTTGTACAGTTGTACTGTACAAAATGCTTGATGTTCTTCCCATCTACATAATACAGCTTGACACTATCAAGAGAAGTTGAATTAGATGTGTGTTGGGGGTGGTTGTACCCAGATTAAAGTCTTCTTCCCAGAGGAGGCAGAGGAGTGCAGGAACCTAGAACCGGTCCATAGGGTGCAAGAGAATTTTCTTCCAAAAGGTGTGATTTTGTGCTGTGGTCAAAAAGACAACAAGAAACACAAGTTTCAGATGAAAACTAAGTGGAATGGCTGAAATATATGTGTTGTACTAAAAATATTGTGCAAGCTATGGAGATCACCTTCCGAACTCTGGGAAAATAACACGTTCAGCCAAAGTCTGAAATGACAGTTTCCTCTGTCATGCATGTGCCTCCAGAGACATTTAACTAATTAAGAAGGTGGACAATCTTAATCTAGGCTAAGAATCAGGAATGATTTGATTACAAGATGGTATTGATAAGGAATAGGATAGTTATTATATTTTGTTTCTGCCTTCATTTTTTAAAAATGACAACAGAGTTCAGGCAGCATGTCTGGACCCTCAAAGGAGTGACATGAGACCATTTTTACATCTTTTCCTGCATCAACTTTCTCAGGATCATCTGCAAAAAATAGCAGGAGGGCAGAGTGAGGGTTGTCAGCTTTCCAAAGAAGGAGGTGAAGGCAGCTGAAAGGAAAGCAGAAGTGCCTGGCTGTGTGTATATCCCATAACTTTGTTTTCAAGAACAGTTTGAGTCTTAGGGCTTTGGGGAATTGGAGAAGAGGAGCTGTACATCAAAAGGCCAGTTAAGGATCAGGATTTGACTACTTGTCCTACTCTTGCATCAGTGCATACTTGGCTGCCTTTTTGAAAGCATACACAATATCAAAAGTCTGTGCTTTCCAAGCTTGGCTGAAGAGTATAAAAAAGGTAAAATCTTACCTTAGAATATGTTAAGATATAGTCCAACTGTGTTTTAGAGGGCAGAGAGAGATGTTGAATAGTAGCAATGAGAGCTACAGCAAGTGGGAAAGTGACAATTAAAATGTAGGTTGGATAGTTTCTTGCTAAAACATCCCTTTCTCAGCTGCATAATTCTGCCAAATACTACTGAATGGTGGTTCTTACTGTGAAAACTTTTATCAATAAGGTTTATATATATTTATTAAGATTTACCTGACTAAAATGTAGTGTTTAACATGACTAATATGCAATAGGCATTAACAGTTAGCTTATCTTATCTTGCTTCCTAAGGTTTTTTTATGTGCATGATGAAAATTGACAGAAAGGAGAGGTAAGGGGAAAGAAGAAGAGATACTAAAAGTGAACTAGAGGTTGTGTGGGAAAGAAGACTGGCTAAACCAGAGCAAAATCCTTCCTTATCTTTTCTCATTGCTTGCTTGCAGGAGGCCAGCTGATTCCACAAAGGGCTATGGAAATAGCTATGTATAATCTGCAGCTTAGCAAGGATTTCAGACTAACTGTGCTTTCTAATGCTATTGCTTTGCCTGTTTTCCCCTTCAAAGGAGGATCTACTGGGAAGTTAGTTGTTTATATTACATATAGATAGCACGTTTTGGATGTCATGGTTAGTGTCTCCAGCTGCAAAGCTCAAGGACACCCTCTGTCATGGTGGTTAGCTGTTTTCTGTCCTCAGCTCTCATGAAGCTAACTTGTAGTCAGAGCAGCAAGTCAAGATCAAGAAAAGAGGGAACTCGGGTTTTAGGATTTCTATATCTAAAGCATCCTGCAGTCAAAGCTCAGCTAAATTCAAAGAAAAACACTTATGGAAAGCAATTTCTCTACTTTAAAAAGGCATCTCACTCTAGCAGCAGATCAGGTCGACAACCCTTAAGAAAGGCACACCTGAAACTGCTGGGGTCCTTAGGGGAGGACAACTGATTTCAGCTGAATCCAACTGGACTGCCCTAGTGCTTGATTCATTAACAGAATGGGTGACCATAGAAACTATTTTGACGTGGTACAGGAAAAGCTTTTCTATTCCTAAAAAACTCTGCAGAGGGTTTACAAGGCCCTACAACAACCTGTTTGAACTGTTACTTTTACAGCATATTTTAAGCAAGCGCTCGATAAAAATATGGCACGCTATTGTATAGAGCGGCTATCTAATCCTGCTAAGATAAATTTGCAAAAGCTCTAAAAAAACCTGACTAGGTACTGCAGCTGAGGCAGCTGAGAGAGAATTCATTTCTTCAGTGAATAAAAGCTGATACTGAGATAGCATTTATTGGATTATAAACATGGTAGCATTCAAACATGTGTTTATTGAAACATTATTTTAATGCTCTCTAAGATCAAATGATTCCAGATGGTTAATCTGGAATCCC
Source organism: Aptenodytes patagonicus (assembly GCF_965638725.1). Lineage (NCBI taxonomy): Eukaryota > Metazoa > Chordata > Aves > Sphenisciformes > Spheniscidae > Aptenodytes > Aptenodytes patagonicus. The sequence goes on from NC_134950.1 coordinate 40,686,651, forward strand.
CACAGCTAGGCCTGTCAGATATACTGAAAGTTTAATCAGACTTTTAACACACCGATGGGCTTTGAACAGCCTGGATCCTCTGAAAAAAAAAGTCCTCAGGAACAATCATGAAGAGATTGATGAAGATATCTGAATAGTAGGCAGCAGCAGTTATGAACATCAAGAGAATGCTTGAGTGCACTGAATTCAGGCAGAAGGTAACAGCATGTTAAAGCAAAGAAACTGTAGCTAAGAATAATGCACTTCTAACATAGGAAGCTGTGCTTTTGATTTTCCCTACCTTGCTGAAGAAACTTGGCTGAGACTTCAAATCTTGAAAAGAAAGGCACATATATAAAGGATTAGCAAATATTTATTTTAACACTTTGTGGAAGACTTACCTGTAGAAAAAGATCACACTAATCATTATCTCTAACATTTCACTACTGACAGAATATGACAAAAGACTGTCCCAGTTTTGCTATGGATAGAAGCTATTCAACCTAGAATGAGTCCAGAGTAGATACTTTCCACTCCCTTCCTTTCACAGAAATGCAAAAATTGTGCTTACTTCTATAAGTACAAACGTTGCTAATTAGCCCTCATATGAGGTACATAGCTACATACCGATAACTTCATTTAATAGTTATGGAAGCATAGCTATTATATAAGCATAATAGTTATGGAAGCATAACTATTAAACTATTTTTTTCCCCTCAGTGTCACACAGAAGAATAAGGACCAAGACCTATCAGCTTACAGGTTTCCATCAGCGAACCACTGTTTTTAAAGGTACACAGTGTGTTAAAAGATATCAAGTCAAATAATGATAACTTTTAGACATATTTTACAGCTTTTGTGGTTGAGGTCCAAAGAGACATGAGGTCTTAAAATTACACAAAAAAAAAGTTAGATACTGGAGTTTAACTACATCCTGGTGGAATAAGAGAAGCTTAAATCCTGATCCCATGTCATGTGCTAATCAACACCCAAAATCTCGTGCTAACATAAGCTGGACAGGCAAAACCCCCAGGCGCAGATCAGGTCTCTAACCCATCCTTATCTCTGTTTCTTGCCTACAAAATACTTCTGATAGCACTTCACACTGAATTTTTCCAAGGCAAAGCAGTAGACAATCTAATCTCATGACCAATAAACACACTTCAAGTGGTATTTCTGAGAGGTACTGTGATATAGTGAATAAGAAGCTGATCTGACATGAAAGAAATTTGGCTGCTTCTTCCAGATCTGCTAAATCATCCCACTGAGTCCACTGTGCCCTCTATGTTTCACCTATTGCATCAGTAAAACCAAGTGAAAAGGTGCACCTCTTTCTTAGGGATGTGGCATCCCATCACCCGAGGCTTTGAAAGCATCTGTCTCTCCCAGCTACTCCCTAGAAATGCAGTTCTGCTGAGGCTTATGCTGTCCTGAAAAGCTAGTCTAAAATCCAATCGCACCCAAAGTCTTTTAACAGCATTTCTGTTGCTTTCCAGAGACGGATCTGAGGCTGCTCCACACCACCCACCTACCCCTGGCTCCCCAGAGGAAAATCCACGCAGTGCAGGGGTCTGAGCCACTGCAACACTGTACTCCTCCATAGGAAAAGTGGGGGTAAAAGGATGTGCCACACAGGTAATATTGGCCAGATTAACTGGATGATTGTATCAAAGACCCTAATAACAACATACGGGTGCTACAGCCCCACAGAACCTCTCCTTAGTCCACAGCTAATTGTTTCTGCTGTGGGTCTCCCAGGCCTTACATGGTGATTAATAACCTGTTCTCTCATTACTAGAGTTTACATCTTCCATGTCAGGTCATAGACTATTTCTCCCATAGGTAAAACTCATTCAGAGCAAAATGAGGGGTCCCGTGTCACGACAATTATTGTCTCAATTAGTGACATTATTAATATGCTCTAGCAAAAGAACAACCACACTTTACTGCGTTAACAGGTGGAAACGTTCAATTCTTAATTAACATTATAGGACAGAAAATTATTAGACTACATCTAGAAAGGTCAAATTGAAGGGCAAGAGAAGAGCAGAACTATACTGTAATAAATTCTGTAGCCAGGGTGCCCATTTCAAGCTGTGGAACCCTTTGCAAGGGACTGAAAAGCAAAAAGCCAAAGATCTCTTCACTTAGGGACAATTTCTGAAGGTGTATGCTATGTTATTCTAAGAAATCTATACTGCATTTGTAGAGCAAATTACTGCACAAATGCTAATGTGCAGATGTGCTGTTGACTGCATTTAGAAACTCCCAATCATAATTCAGAGTAACGCAAAAAGCCTCCCCAAGCTGCTTTTTCGTTGACTGCTTAGCCAGCCATGAAGCAGCAATTCTCCCGCCTTTCATGCCCTATGTCCTTCTATTATTTCCCTGGTTTCCACCCTCCTTACTCAATGAAAGATGATCTGAGGATGATTCACAATATAGTAGAGAAGAATGTAAAAATAACAGTTTTTACACAGCACTTGCAAATGGTTGAATGTTGCTGAAGCTTCAAAACTCAATACTAGGCACATCTAGGCTCTCCTTCAAAATTTCCAGGCTTCCAATGAACCTTCTCTTTTTTTTTTAGCCCAGTCACTTTGGTTTTTAACACTCTCTCTTCCTGTTCATTATATTTTTTTCTAAGGATTATCTCATACAGTGTTTACAGAATTAGCGATTGGCTTTTCAGAATACCACTAAATACTGTGTTTGTGTGGAGGAATTAGTCTCAGTCTTTAAAGACTGGAGCTATTTTCCCTTAATAAAGCCTGTTTTCATATTTTTCAGTCCTCACAGCTTCACCACAACAGAACTAAACAATATGGTATTTCACAGGCAAACTTAGCCATGGAAATCCAGAACAAAGTCTTCAAGCTTCATGTTTGGGTATACAGCAGGTCAAACAGCCTGAGGGGGTCTCAGGGCACTTTCCCAAATTATTTTGCATTGTTGTATTTCATAATTGATTTAGACTGGAAACTCATCTTCGTCCAGAGTTTTTGGCAGATGCCTTCAAATACTTAGACATGGAGGGCAAATTGAATAAATAGTTATTTACACATTTAAGAGGATTTATGTGTATTTCGTAGAGTCTAAAATCCTTGCAATAGACATTGCCTGTTCTGCTGAGAAGCTTCTGTAGTCGATATGGTGCCAAAACTTGCTTTCAGACTTTGTGTGGCCTCAGTGAAGTTGGCCGCGATAGGAGGACTGACAGCCAAGGAACATGCACAAAAGGGAAAGAAAGCACTTCGGGGTATGGGAATAACATAAGAAACTCTGTGAGATGGTAGAATCAGCTTGAAAGCAAGTAGAATACGGTATTCTGTAATGATTGCCACGCTCCCGGCAGCAGACAGATGTGCTGAGTGAAGAGCTTCTCTCCCTTTCATTATTATTATGGTTATTATTGCTGTTGTAAGGGAATGGTACCTGAAAATTCATCGGAGACCTATGTGCTATTTCCTTTTTGTTAGTTGCTGTTGTTACTTAATCTAAACTACAGTTATCACTTAAACTCTCAGCATTTTTGATTTTTAAATGGCATTGGAGAATGTATTTTGTATATGTGGTAGAATCTGTACACAAAAGAAAAAAAATTCCCTTCTTATTTAAACCAGTGGGAATTTTGTGATTCTTTGCACCGGGGGTAGGATTTCATCCACACTCTTGACCTCTCTCAGATTCCTGCTTCTCATTTTGCTAACAACGGTGACATCTAAAAATAATTTCCCATCTTAGGAACTAGCTTCCTCCCCTTTCCTTGCTAACTGCTTCTGTATCTCTTATCTGACAAAGGAGCTAGCGGGGTGACTTAAAGACTTTGGTTGTTTTCATTTATATGGAAAAAAAGCAAAACATTTTGCTTCTTAGCACCCAGAGTCTTTGGCAACAGAGGCTGAAGTTACTCAGGCACTTCCACCACCAGCGAGGTGGATTCCTCACCCTGAATCCCCCTTGGTGTCTCCTGTTTGCCTGTGGCACGATCTGCTGCTCTTCTCTCAGCTATGTTGCTGGCACTGTTTCTGCATGCAGGCTGTAAGACTGGTGGTAGAAACATCCAAGCTTTTGAAAAAGGTGAAGGAAAAAAAGCTTTAAAATAATAAACAGCAAAGAAAAAAATGTAAAGCATGCCAGCACAAGTATTTGCATCAGTGAAGAGAGAGGGAGCTGCCGCATGCTGGGTCAGAACATCGTCTTCCGAAATTGGCTTTCCTGCTCTCAAAGCAGGTGGGTGTCGCGGTGCCCGAAGGGGCTCCTCCCCTGTGGAAAGTCCTGGCCTCTGAAGGGTGAGGCTCCCACTCTGCACCATGCAAGCAGTGATTAGCCACGCAGAGCACTTTAACTTCTTGTATGTTATTATTCATGATCCTATCACGCTGTTTCTGCAAGGAAACATTCACTGAATTGAAGCTTCAGATGGGTTTCGATGCTTGAGTCTTTTTCTCATTTTTTTGTCAAATCCAAAACATATTTACTGATGGAATAGAACCATTTTCTCTCCCACTTCTTTTTATATTCATTATTACTCTGTTGACAAGTTAACCTACAGGTTATAGAAACCTAAGTACCTTTACTTTGAATCGATAACTTGCAGGAGAGACACAGAACCTCTGCAAGTCCTTATGTAAAGGGTACCTTATCTCTTTATCTCTCTTTAACTTAACAGAGCTTTCCTTTCAAATAAATGACCTATGATCTCAAATAGTCTTCAGCCTTCCGGTTCCCCCCCCCCCCCCTTTCTCTCTCTCTTTTTATTTATTAAAATATGGATCAAAATCACATTTTCCTCTGATGCTCTTTCATCATGTCTTTGAATGAGTGTGAAGTTTTCCCTGGAAATAAATGACTCTGTTCATTTCCCAACAGATATTCAGATAATGAAAATGCCTTCATAAGTCATCTTTATAGATTTGATTGAGAGTCTCTTTTCAAGTAGAAGGAAACAGTCACATTTATTCCAGAGTTCCCCAGCTCAGGCATTATTTGTCCTCCATCTTCTTCAACTCTCTAATTATATGTTTTATAATGTACTTATATCATGATACCTATTATGACTACTTTTAATCCAGTACATTTACGTTTAGACCTATGCTTTAGCATCTCAGGTGGTGTATGCTTAGAATGGATATTGTACCTCTCTGCAAGGTAGCAGACTTTGCTTCTAGTTTTATCTACCGGATAAAAGCAGTTTGAGGGTTTTTTGTCAATAAAAAAAAAGCAGGAGGCAGCTGCTTGGTTTCACTGCTCTTGTCTCTGCTAACATCCTCATTTGTTCTTATGAGATGAATCATTTTCTTCCTTCCAATCGGAATCAGTGGTCAAATGGAAAATGTGAATGACACATAACGAAGTAAATAAGGCAGGGTGCGAGGGGAAATTTGGTTGGTTAGAGCAGAGGTCTAGGATATAAGGACAATAATAGAGCTCTAAAAGTGCCATATGGTGACTAAAAGGCTCAATTTGTTTCACAAGCGCTGCATTACACTAGATAAAAGACCTTTTATATCAGCTTCTTTATGTCTCATCTTTGCAAATCGACCCTACTTTATTCCTTCACTCATTTACATATTTTTCTGTTGTTAACAGCAAATGTAAGAAAGCTCAAAATTGCCCAAGTTCCATAAAAAATCAGATTTATTCTTCACAAGGTTGCAAATGTATGAATAGTCTTAGAACTAGAAAATATACCTATTACACTTTTTCCCCAAACAAATATAATAAAATACACAATGTATGGATGGACATAGGAGTTATCTATAAAATCAGAACTCACTAACATATACCAGATGATTGTGTTAATCAGCTAGACCATGAAATAAGTCATTTGAATCTTTCATTTTTTGATTGATGTAATATCACTTTCATGTATACATACTAAAATATGTTATCTATATTTCAATTTTAGAGAAAATGAGGCAGACACGGTTTTAAGAAAGGAAATTAATATCTGCCTACAAAGAAAACAAATTATATTGGGGTGATAATTATATACACCTCTAATTTGGCCAAAACAACAAACTTTATATCTAAGCAATGCAATTGTATGGGTTTTCATTTCTGTACAAATAATAAAAAGATACATAAAGCCAACATTTGATATAGAGGACTTGGTTTTAATCTTGCTTAAACTAGCATAAATCAAAGGCTGCTCAGCTAACAGCAGTAGAAATACAGCAACATAAAATAAGTGTGAAATGAGAATTAAGCCCATACTCTCCTTTTGGCATAGCTTTTTTCTTCCGAGATGTAGTATTATGTGCTGTTCTCTCAGCACCGAAGACACTATCTTTGCCAAGGGCATAAAATGTATTGCCTGGCACACAATAAAAGAACTCATATTAATGCAGAATGACACTTTAGAGTAGGGATTGGTTTGCCATATACTCCTGAAAGACATAGTAAAGGATAATTGCTATTTTCATTAACTATCTCACTTACAGAGTTACTTGCAGTGGTTTAGAAAGCCGGCAACCTGGACCGATCCCAAAAAAACCCACAGATAGCTGTCTGTTTGATACCCTGATAGCCAGAGGCAATATTCAGTCACTTCTGATAGGCATGCAGTATCTTTTAATTGAATGCTAGCACTTCTTTATACAGCCAAGCAAAAATCTTGGAAGTATACAGAATAGAAATGAAAACTGGCCAGGAAAATGTTTTGAGATTGAAATACTCCACTGCAGTCAGTGGGACAAGATATTTATGGCTGTGAAAATGCCACATGAATCTGTACTTCTCACTTCAAATTCTTTCTTTTAAAAAGAAAAAGAAAAAGAAAAAGAAAAAGAAAAAGAAAAAGAAAAAGGTAACAGACTATTCTAGTTCACATTCCACTAAGGCTTCATTCAGTTTTATTCTCCATAATCCATATGAGAAATGCAGGTCAGTGACCATTAGCAGCAATGCATCTTAAGAACATTTAGAAATATGTGTCAGAAGCCTGAGTGCAATAAAAGACAGAGTAGAGCATAAAAGCACAGCGTATTCTATTTTTGAGTATCCGATGTTCACGGAGAAAAGGTGAGGAGTCACTGGATAGACATTTAGCAGTGAAAGCTGGCCAAAGAAAAATGGAAAGAGATGAAAGAGAAGGCAAGCAGACTGCCTCTTTGCTTCCCTTTAACCTCTCTCCTTGAGGTTCATTGTTTTAAAAAAATAAAACAAAACAAAACAACATCAGAAAAACCTGAATCTGGTGCTCCAGAAACATGCCCAGTGGAGAATCAAAGAGTGAGCTGTTATGGCCTGGGGAGTATGAGCTTCCCTACACCATAAATAAATGAGTGCATAAAGAGTCATAGCGCTATGTATTTTTCATGAGAGAAAAGATGGACACTAGAATTTAATGAGAGGCTGACATTTTATAACAAGGAGACCATTTTCTCCTCATAGTTACCTGAAAAAGGAGATAGTGACAGCAGTATACAAGAAAAATAGGACAAAGAGCATATATAAGGATTTTGTTGTAAAAATGCCATTTTTAATACTTAAATACACATTGATTTGGACTGTTCTGTATCCTCTCACACATCTGTTTTCTGGAAAGATCAAAATTTGGCCATTAGCCATTGTGCCTGAATATCATACAAAAAGATTCATTTCTGCCATATAGTTTCCAAAAAATGAAAACCTTGCACAATACCCATTCTCCTTTTGATAAATCCAGCCCGGTATTTTTAATCATTGATTTACAGGAAAAATGTTTGCCTGGGATTTAGTTAAGTCTTGCTGTTTACACTCTAATATGGTCGCTGCTGATGCGCACTCGGTTCGTATGAGTGAACTGCGCCACACAAAATTGGCCTTCCTGACTTTTAGTTCTTATTAATAATTAAATTATAGCTTGCTTTGAAATGAAACCCTTAACAATGGCGCAAGTAGGAACATACTGCAATTCATCCTTTTCGTTCTGGGGGACCTCCAGACAGCGATGTTCTGACCGAGTGTGCAGGAGCGTGAAAAGAGCTGTATTTTCAGCGCGCATTACTGAAGTGTTACGAGCCATCGCCACCTTACCCTGTAATTTCCTGTGATTACTTTGCAGATGTCTAACACATATAACACTGAGGCTGTAGTACCCTCTTAGGCTGGAAAGCTGATACAAAGTTTCCTGAAATGAGTAAGAGGCATGTTACATTTATTATTATGGTAAGCACAAAGTATGGGCTGCTAGACAGCCCATTGAGTATTTTCAAGCGTTCATTCAAACTGAACTTTAACCGTTCTCTCTTTTTTTAATCAGACAACTTAGAGTGTAATTATCTTGATACATGAAAGGAGGAGGGCTGAGCAGAAACAATTAATAATTGCAACACTTGTTTTGTCTGCTAGCAGTGGACTTCATCCTTCACTCCCTCACAGTGTCATTTAATTCTTGTTTAAACAGCTCCTGTCTTCTTACTTCTTCAGCTCTGACCATTGGACCATTCCTCATAGTCATGGCTTTCAATATGATAATGGCTTTGCAATTTTCAGGCACCTGTTCCAGATTTGTTTTCCTTCAAGTTTCCTTTATGAACGTCTTTCTTCTAGAGTTACTACCTGGCATGAACAGAATAATTTACCTAGAGTGGACTAAAAATAACACTCATAAACAACTAAGTTTAGAGGATTTTTCTGTCAGCTCCTAACCCTCCTAATGTGTGCATTTATGTGGTTCTCCATGCCCCTGCTTTTTCCTTTCGTTGTGCTAAAATACATTTATACTGATGGACCACATTTGAATTAAGTAAGAAAACCCTGCTTTAATTCTGAACATACCACTTTGTACATAGGAGAAAAATATATGCCCAATTAAACATCTGCATGATACCACACACACAGAAATACAGACTGATTTTTCAAAATCATGTCCTTTAAATATGTATGTAATAAAAATGGACCAGATTTTTCACAGCCACTATCAAGTAATGAGAGGAAGGGAAAGGGATTCAAAAGTACCTACTGAAAAAGACAAAATTATTTCCATTTTTCTGCATCCTCACTCTGTATTTATGTTATTTTAACTCATTTTGCAGCTGTCCCGTGCCTACCCCTGGAATCCATATCTTATTCCTTTAGCAAGAGTCTAGCTTGTCAATTTTTATCAGGGGCTTTTAGAAGATGCTAATAATTTACATCAGTGAATAAAGATTGCCATTACCATTGAGCCTGGTTAAACAAAATATTCCTGAATCTAACTGACCATTTCTAATGAGAATATTATAACTCTGTATTCAGTAGTTTTGCATTCAGTATGTCTTTTGATAGTCCTAAGGAACTCATTCATTGTGGGCTTTCCATTTAAAAATCCACAGGAAAAATGAAAGCATGTTAAAAAGTATAAAAAATAACAGCACTCATCATGAATCAGTTTCAGGACTACAAGCTGCTCTAATCTCCCTATACATACCGGTAAATTTAGTTGCCCAGATACAGTTTTAATCTTTGTGTTTCTAACCCTCATTTTGTTTTTTCCTCCCATGAGCATTTCACTGGTAACTAGAGCCACATAATTCAAGCTGATAAGTCTATGAAGATATCTGAGGATTATTTACATGAGCCAAGATTTCTAGGACTGAGCCTCCAGCTCCTCAGTCCCATCTCATACCTTCCATTGTTTTCAGAGTCGGTCTCATCAGACTTATTTCAATAAAGCCTGAGTTTGCGCGTGCCTAACAAGTATTCCAAGTGATGCCAAAAAAGCATCTTCTTCATTTCTTTCTCCGCAGTCCTGGATTACTTACCTCTTGAAGGAGCTCTGGGATACACTTTCTGTCTAAATGTCTAAAAGGCAGTTGCCAGAGTTCTGTATTGCTAAAGCAAGAGAAGATAAAACATTATTCTTCAGAGCCAAGAAACCTCCTTTCTCTGAAAATAGCCTTTAAATGCAAATGCGTTCCTGAACCCAGATTTCTCAGGGCAAAGAAGTAGAAGATAAAAGCAGTGGTGACTCTTCCCATGTACATTGTGGGGAACCAAGAAGCATATGGCTTGTTACTCAACTAAAATTCAAGACAAATAAAGAGAAGCTGTCAAGAGACACAGCATAGACACTGCTGGCTACAGTAAAATGAATATTGTATTTCCCCTCCTTAGTGGGAACTCTAAACATCACAGGCTACTGCTTCACACCACGGTTTAGCCCTATCCTTGTCAAGCAGACCTTGCATATCCTGCTGCTGCAATCCTACTACTTTTCTCTATAGTTTGGTGATATGATGAATCCTTCTGGCGAGTTTCAAAGACAGAGATAGGACACATGTTCTTTTATTTGTCCCATATTAGTCCCTTTATCTCTCATAAGGCCATCTATTTTATTTCCTCTAAAAAAGTGTTCTCTCCATGTTCTCTGCTCCACTCTCCATCATTCCTTGTGTCTCAGACCCTGCGATCGTGACATTGGCTGCTTCTTTGTGCCAGCTTCAGTGTCTCGGTGTTACCCATTCTGCTGCCTCCTTGCTCCTCCTCTTGGTATTCTCACGGTCTCTCCTCATCTCCATACGTTTTCATTTCATTACTCATCCCCATCAGCTTCTATAGTCTCTTGTATGCTGTCCACAGTCATGGCTCTCAAACACGTCTCTTCATCCATGGTGTGACTCCCTGCTCATGTTATTTTATGTCTCTCTCTCTCTCTCTCTCTCTCTGTTTTCAGGAATGTTGATACTTCCAAAAGCAAAACTGCTGCACCTCTTCTGCACAAGCTTCTTTCATATTCCTTTTTTTCAACTGCCATATTATTTGTTACTTTGATATAAAATATTAAAGTTGGTTTTGATTAGTTTCCCTTTCCTTCCTTTTATGTTCATATCAGTATTCTTGCACACAAACTAATCTTCTTACTTCTCCCCCTATAACTGTTCTAAATTCTTCTGTTCTCCTCCACTGTTATCTAAAACCATGATAAGGCTATGGTTTTATTTTTTTTCTTTGTGTTTTATCAGAACAACAAATCATCCTCCTTTTTAGCCTTCTTGGACTTTGCTTTCAAAAATGAACTTACAACAATTTATAGCAACAAAACTGCAAGGGCAAAGCATGTTCCGATAAGACTGAAATGAGTAATCTGTCACGGGATGGACAAGAGAAAGGAGCAAGGCCATGCTCATTAAAAATGCATGTTAATTCCTTAAGCAATGTTTCTCATAGCTTTTCTAACACAGCCTAAGCCTTTTACTGTTAGCTGGGACTTCTCAGAAAATAGATATTAACGAAGTCTTGCAGCAGTGATGAATAGAGACTGGAAGATCCTTGAGCTCTCTGTGAGTAGAAAACGTCTTTTAGTGGCAGAAAATTAGACCCTTATTCTCTCCGGTCCAGAGGGAGCTTTCAGTTATGCAGTTAAACAAATGGAATGTGCTCCTCTTCTCTTCATTTATTCTGTTGGCAGTATCTGTGCAGGCTTTATCCTTGTGAGACTTAGCATTATGCCGTTTAAGATTAATATAGCAAGGTTAGGAATTAAATTAATACGATTTCATTAATATTTTAACAGCATGTTACAACTGCCTATAAGTTTATTTATAGCTCTTTGTGCGTCACTATCATTAATATATATTGTCCAAATGAAGTACTTCGATTCAAAATATGTTTGATACTGTGAATTAAAATACATGCTACAAGGTGAATGCATGTAATAAACATATTATTAAAATAAACGTATATGTGCATTAGCTAATTATTTTATTCATATTTCCCAACTAGCAGCAGAATGAATCCATCTGTGTGACACAATTCCATAAATTAGTTGCACCGTAAGTAAATTACCTTGCTTCATCCTTCTAAACAGCCTTAGAAGGTTAAAAAAAAGAATATTTTTGCATGCTCAGAAATTCAATTACTTAAGCTCCAAACCCTAGACCTATTTATAAAAAAAAGTACTAATCTTAAGTGAACTCATAATTTTAGTTTTACCCTGTTGGTCCAAATACAGGCAGTAAGTTGGAGTAAGGCTCAGAGTGCTCCCCGGAGCAGCAACCACCCGGTCCAGTCAGTGCAGTAGTTAGCGTTTTATTCAGAAGAAAGGTCAGGTTAATTCACGTGGCTTTGCTGGTGGTGGAGAAAAACAGATACATAGCTTCCCAAATGTGCACATTATGCTGAAGGAGGAAAAGCTACGAACAGAGGAAATAGGATAGCGAGGAAGAAGGTGGCAATATGGGCAGGAACAGGAGCTTGAGATTCAAGTGGTGAAAAAAGCAGGTCAGCACATTCTGAAAATAATAATCTAAACCATAACTTTTCTGACGGAAGTACTTGGAAAGCGATAATGCTGGGAGACACCAAGGGGGGATACAGGGTAGTAAATTGGATGTGAATCTGTGCTGGGAAACGAAGGAAGCCAGTATGATTTTGAGCCGGATATGCATAAACAGTGCATGCTAGGACACCGATAGCCCCTTTCTACACAGCACCGATAAAGCCACATCTAGAATCTTCCACCTCGGTATGAGAAGATGCCAGCAAACAGAGAGAAATTTTGAGAAAAAGAAATAAATATATGCATGTGCGAAATGGAGTTTTCACATACGGAAAGATGAAAAGAATGAAAAAAAACCCACCCCAAGACTCTAGAAATGGGAATACAACATTGGACCCCTGAATTTACAGTTCTATACCTTTATGTGACCTAAAATGTACTTGTTTTTCATAACAGCAAGAAATTCTGCTTGACACCTTTAAAGTAAAGCTACCTAATAAGGAAAACCAAACATATTAACACAGATTTAAATTTGGCAGATTAATCCACTTTAGGTTCCTTTTCTTTAATTTTCATTTTCAGTTGTTGGCCATTATGCATTGTTTAGGTGAAGTGTTGAAATAAAAGAATATATATTTCAGGAGGTACAAAACTGAAGAGGGAAAAATAAGATTTTGCTCAAAAATATAACAATAGTGAGTAAATAGTATTTCTTTAGACTTTCTGCACTTCAGTGTCCTCTGAGCAAGCAGTCATGTTTTGCTCTTCTTACAGCTGTAGCAACCTTTCCTGGCTCTGGAGTGTTAATTTAGAGAGGTATATCAGAATATTTTATATATTCATATATTATATATGTAGGTAAATAAACTTTAAAGATTAAAAAAGATGAAAGAATCAGAAAATATTTGTGACATTGAGCTAGAAAAAGAATCAGATTTTTTCCCATAATTTAAACAATGGGAAATATTATAACCATCATTTAGAACTGGATTATACCTTTTGAAGCAGACTTCTCTGACCCTGTATGGATGTTGAACAGAAGAACTATTATTTTTGCATCTGTGATTTAAATGGCTTGTTAATTTTTACCGTCGCTTGTAAGAAAATGGAGCAATGACAGAAAGAGGGTGGGAGAGCAGAGCCAACCTAGGCTCTACGTCACCATTCAGGGCAAGATGCAGGGCGACAAATTGCTCGGATTCACCATTTTCCATCTGAAAATCAGTGAGGTCACGCAGAGAAATGAGGGTTGCCTAGTATTTCCTGATAGTTCCAGTTTCGTCTGATCACTCGTTCCCAAGGACAGTGAGCCAGCAAGTTCTCTCGTTTCCCCAAGCATCTTTCTTTGCTGAAGCTGAGAGATTTGTTGCAATTTATTGTCGTCCCCAGAACAAAATGTCAGGTGGTTGTAACCAGTGGTTTGACTGAAGACCAGTGCCTTGGGTTCATTAGGGCAACGCAGGAGGTACTTGTAGACAGTGCCCTAGTTCTTTATTGTTGTTTCTTTTTCATATTAAAGACAATGTCAACCAGGCAAAGTTGGCCGGTTAGAAATGCTAGCAAAAAAATGCCTGATTAAGATCTAGTGTATACAGAATTTAATTTTAATGGCAAGAAACTGTGTGCTCTGAAATGCAGGTATCATATATAAATATCTGTGTCTTGGATAAATATAAGAAAACATACTGCTCAATATCTTGAAGAAATAAGAGTGGATTAGTGACGAAAAGAGCAGGTATTTCATTTCATCCTAGACCTCTTCTGGAGATTTTGCTAGTGATAATGACTTTTGAGGCAAACCAATTAGCTGATTAGAGGCCTACCCTTAAAAAAGCCTGAAGCAAGGGCCACGTCAAAGGTTTTGCTAAATCCAATTCTGGTAGATTTTCAAGGCCATCACATTTTGAATTTGATACTTTTGATTGCTTTGATTCCAACAAAGATGTTCAACTGGGAAAAAGAAGTCTTGTGAGAAATACGTGAAATATCTTACAGAAAAAGATGTTTTATGGAAACGAGAGCAGTGTTTTTGAGAATGTGGAGGTGCATGAAGACACTGATCAACACTTAGGGGTGCCTTTCTCCCTATGTCTCAATGGTGTTTTAGTGGGACTCTTCACAAAATGTTCCCGCAGACAATTCCTTTGGCAGTACGTTTTAGGCAGTAACCCCTTAAATTTCTCCACAAGGCATTGCCAGGACTCACCTGCCAACCCACTGAGTTGCTCTTAGAGATTTCTGTAATGAGAAACCTTTGGTGCTTGCCTGTTTTCTCCCTTTACAACCTCATGCTTACAGTCCTTCAACTTCTGAAGGGAGTTGAACCGAGCAGGGAATGGTGGCCACCCTTTAGAAAGGATGGCTAGAATGGAAAGTGAGTGTAGTAATATACATGACAGCAAGTCAAAGGATGGGGAAGACCGGTAGGAGATGCCAAGCAGGCAGGCGAAGCCTTGTGCAAGCAGCGGGGTAGTGGGGAGGGTGCACAGCTGAACTGGGATGCGATTCAAGCCCGTTTTGAATGCACTGTCGAACATCTCCCAAGATTAAGGCCAGAGTCTGGGCCTCAGAATTTCCTTTGCTTTTTTTTTGTTAGATGAAATTAACGGTCTTTTTCTAAACTGACCAAAACAAAGAACAGTTTTACTCTTTAAGCACGTGTATCACAAGTTTCAGACATTTGCAAATTTAGCAGCAGGTGCTGCTTGTTGCTGCTATACAGTGTATCTTGATTTAATCTGAACAAAATAAGTCTTTTCAAATACATCTGGTGATTATTCAAACAGAATTATGCACACTAAAAAATTCTGCTAATTTATTTTAAATAGGGAAATGCATTTTCAGCATATATCTTTTTTTCCCAGAAAGCAATTTTCCAAATTGATCTTTGAAAAAGGTCTCATCCAAAATTATGCTAACAAAACTCCAATAACCTTTAAACTATTCCTCATTTAAATAACAGATATTAATCAATTAAAATGAGTAAAGACAACTTTGAAAATAAAATTATGCAAACATTTTTATAAATTTAAGATTTTTCAACATTTTACAGCCAACTCTACTTGCAAACTACAGGTCATAATCAGTTTAAAACTTGGCAGTTTAGCCAAAAAAGGGAGCAAGAGTTTGCCAACAAAACCAGATTATGCCCTCTAGCAAAACAAATAATTTAAGTGTCATTACTTGCTGTTGTAGCAAAGCACAATTTGAACTGATTTTAGGAAAATTATTTTCCCACTTTTAAATACCTTTCCACAACCCTAGAATTCCTAAGTAATTATATACATATATATATTTATAAGTATACATTTACAATATATATAATATGTTTTTATTTATTATTTTATAATTATAATAATATGTCATATATATTGTCCTTCTAAGAGCTCATATCTGTATAATTCAACCACAAAAACAAAGCACAGACAGAAGGAAATACTAGAATTATTGAGAACATATGTTCTCATTCATATTAACCGTTCAGGTTTTTTCTTTGAATATTTTGGGAGCTGACAGCAGTTGGCCAATGGAGCCAATTGGATTAAGCAGTGAAACAAAGACTGAGGAAGGGTGGCAGTTTATAATAGCTGCAAAAACATTCCTGCAAAAGTTTGCTTTTCCAAGGAGGGCGATATTAATGAACGTAATGTTCCAATGACATTAGTGTCTTATGAAAATCTTCATTTATTTACATTGCTTCTTCTTTCCTGAAGATATATATCAACTTGCAATTCACATGCAGATCGTATAGTCCTATAGGTATTTTGAACATAACAAAGCTAAGATACAGGTCAGCAAGGTGCAATATCCCTCTCATTTATTTCTGCTTGTAAAACCATTTTACAATGAGGTAATAAGGCAGAAAAAGCCATAAATGTAAGAAAAGTGCCTGCATGCATGTGACTCACACTTTCAGATAGCACCAATATAATGAGATCAGTTCAAACTGGGATCATTTCCCAGCCTTATTTCAACCTGCAGATCTTCCTCAGACACTGGTCCCACAGGTTCATTTGAAGCATGTGGGTGCTCAATTAGAGTTTTTTATGATGCCTATTAAATTATACAAGGTGGTCTATGCTCAAACCTGTGAAGCACTCATTAGTGCGGTGTTATAATGGTGAGCAAGCTTGATTGCAAAAGCAGAGGCTGAGTAGCTGGTTCGTGTTTTCTGAATGAAACCGATTTTAATTGCCTGCCACCTTCTACTCTGTGCTGTTGCAGTGCCTCATCCTAACAAACAGTATCAAAGGCTCTACCAGCAGTGCCCGCGCTTTCATCTTCCTTTCAGTAACAGCTTCGTCAAGAGGACTTAGGACATAGAACTGTGGTTAGCCGAGGAAAGGCAAGTGCTCCTTGGCTTAAAGAGCCCCTGTAGGAAGACAACTGCTCATCCAGACAATAAGATCAGCACAGCTTTGTGCTCGACTGATCAATGGTGCTGCATCTCTGACAGGATATTTGACTCTCATATCAGAAATAGCCAGCTTGACTTGATTTCCTTAACTTGCTCACAACTCTCCCTGTTGCTGCTTTGCAAGGCGGCCGGAGCCTGCTGCAAGTTTCCAGCAGCCTGGAAGCTGCTCTGAGCTTTTCATTTCACTCGATGTTTCTCTCAAGCACTTGTGTTCAAAGGGAACATCAATTGCTCCAAATCAGAGACTGATAGCTCGTATGAAGCAAACCTGCGAGTCTGATGCCTCTGACTCACATCCCACCTTTGTTCGCTATTAACCCTACTGTTACTTGGCTTTTCTTTTAATTTCTACCTGTCTTGCAACTACCTGTAACTCAGCAGTGAGCCAGAGAAGAGACTGATCCATGACTAATAGTGTGAGCACGGTGACACATCGTGTGACAAGTGTATGTCAACACCGAATAGAGAGGTCGTAGGACTAAACCAGTTAATAACACAGTAATGGCTGCACAACCCAGCGCTGGAGAAGTGATGACACCGCCAGCGCCTCGCCAAGGAAGAAAATGCCCCAAGAGACACCCGCGGGTGAGGCCGTGTCACCTCTCCGCACATTTGGTGATGTGTTCATCGTACAGTTACTTCACTGATTTTGATGAGCTCCCCTCCGCAGTCAGGTGCTGCTCAACCGGCAAAATGTGGCCTCACGGAGCAATCGCGTTGAGGTAGCAGGCAAACCGTGGCCAGCGTGCAGGAGGAACGTTCCTGCTTCTAAATGGCAGTGTAATTTCAGGCTACATTAGACTGGCGCATAACATACTTCACACAAATATTTACTAAGGGATGACTCAGGTAGTAGTACTGACATATCTCTTACTGGCTCGCAACTGTTTCTATTCCCATGCTGACCTCCTTAAGAGAGAATCTATACCTTCTGTATATTTCATTTACAGCAAAGGTAATTGAAAAATCATTTTGCCTCTGGCTGCTATGTAGAATGTGGGAAAATGACATTTTCTAGGATTGCTACACAATGCTCCCCTCATATTAAGGAGTCTCTGAATGGAGAAAGTGACTTTTAGCGATTCCCTCAGTAGCAAAATAATATACATGAGGCAAGAGAATATCTGTTATCAGATCAGCTTCCAGCCATGAAGAACGAATCATGTACCTGGAACCTTGTTTGTTCTTACCAGCTACAACCATTGGTCTGATTTCTGTTTCCCGAGTTTTGTACAACCTTTGTAGGTACCTGGGGAAGAGCCCTACAGATGCCAGCAGAGAGACACGATCAAAGTTTAGACTGGCAAGACAGAAGAAGGCCAGACTTAGGGAGGCTCTGTGGTCACACTGTGAAAGCAGAAGCAACCCGTGAAGAAAGAAGGTCATTTTATCTAAGATATAAATGAGGCTCACTGCTCAACTCTTTTTTATCATATAGTGGGTGAAATTTTTAAATGATGCATTTTGGGAATTTAGCGCAAGTATAAGGTAGGACGACACCAGTGGTTAAAGTCTACCTTAGGTACCGTGTTCTCTGCTGGGCACCACACTTCAGGAAATAGTGGAGAGAATCAAGAACACGATGACAATGATCATGGGCTTAGGAAGAGTGACCTAAAGTCACAACTGGAAGAATTAGCACAGCTAATCTGGAGAAGAAAAGACTATGGTAATCAGCAGGATGTATGATAATAGTTTTCAAATATGTTAAAAAAAATTCTTGAGAGAAATGTAATCAATTTTTTTCCTTGTTCACTGAATGAAAAACATGGGGGAAAATGCTCTTCATTTTTAGCAAAGAAAATTCAAGTTGGAAAAATTTCTAGTTATGAGAATTGTTAACGAGGAAGACTGGAAATGCCGGCATGGTCAGACTTTGCAGAACAGATTGTACAAACATTTATAAAAGATGGTAAAGACTACTTCATCTTGCCTCAGTGCAGAAAGTGAGATCTGATGATCTCTTGAAATACCATGGAACTTTTTTCAGATATTCAGTGATGTCTTAATAAGCAAAAATTACATTCACTAAGTAAGCATTGCAAGCAGAAGATTTTTTTTAGCAAACGTATGTAGTGCTGAGCCATATTAATAAGCATTTCAGACTAGAAAAAGGGTAAACTGAGAGCAGGTTTTTGTTTCCATGGCCATATGTCCAGGCCAGTTGTTTGCTTACCTGTTTTCCCCAGCAGCTATGTCTGCAGTAAATTAACTATGTAGACTACTTTCTCATAGGAAAAAGATACAAGAGGATAATAAGTCAATGTCCAATCATTGCTTTTTCTTAGATATTGCATAAATACATATTCCAAAGGCTTTCCAGAGTCCTGGTAGCTTGAGCAATGGTTTCACAGATATGTCTGTGAAATGCATAATGTGTGTTAGCAAGCTAAAAGCAAAGTGTGTGTGTGTGTGGTGTATGATAATGGGAGGAAAGAACTAGGGAATTCCTTACAGGCTGTAGGTTAGATAAGGCAGGTGCTAGTAATTGCCTATATGTCTCCATGAACTACCAATGGGTGGGTTGATATCAGTTGTGGAAAGGTTCAAAGCAAAGCAAGTAGTTCCTTGTGCATGTCTCAAAGTTGTTTCTTTGGAGATGTCTTTCAAAAAAGGCGCTGAAGAAAGGCAGAAAGGCAACACGAAAACTAGGCAAAGGTGGTTACTGCTATTTACTCCAGAGCTAGTGCAGAAGAGGAAGGCAGAAAGAAATGTTGGCAGCAGGAAGGAGAGTTGTATGGCAGTGCCTGGCAGTGTGGGCTCTGCACTGGTTGCAGAGACCATACAGGGCACTGGCAGTGTTCATTTTCATACCTGAAAACCAACAAGCAGTGGATAACTTCTCTTTTAACACTTCATGTCAGCTCAAAGTAGAGTCCTTAAATGCAACCACATGACAAACCCCTCCTTTGCTACTTTTTCTTTTCTGTCTATTGCCATAAATGCTCTTTTCTCCTTAAACATTATTCTTGTCAGCCCATGAAGTGCCCTCACCCTGGGCATGGAGAAAAGGAAAGACCAAAAAAATAAATCCTATGTAGGGGTTGAGAAGAAAAGCACTAAGCGCTGGCTGTGTTGCATGCTTAGGGAGGAGGGACATCTAGGTATTTGTATATTCTTTAATACCTGTCCCATTTTGAGCAGTGGGTAGTAGGAGGGTGAGAGAAAAGAGACTGAATGCTCAGGAGGACAGAAAGACAATTAGAATGGTGGTAATGCCATCGTGCTCACGAATCAACACTTTAAACCTTTCTTACAATCATATTAATACCACACTGTGCTGATTGGATATAGTCTCCTCTCATCTTTGGGCGTCCAACAAATGTGTAATAGCTCCTCACACAAGTTTTAGACAGTATGAAGTCTCCCAGAGGCCCTATCATTTTGCTAGCACTCCTCCAAGCTGCCACAAGCTCCTCTGCTTTACTACGTTGCTGCTTTCCATCCCAGCTTTTTTATTCTGCTTGCAGACCTGCTAGTCGATCCTACTAAGTGAGTGGTAATCACTCAGAGGGACCTGTACTTACCCTCTCTCCAGAGAGGACTGGTACCAGCAATCATAACGTGAGACTACCCAGAAATATCCGCACACCCAACAAGCTAGAGCAGCAAGGGGCGACATCCAGCTGCACAGCCACGTTTCATCAGGGAGGTGACACTGGGCTGGGGTGGTCTCAGAGCACCAGTGGCACACACAGGCAGGCTGGCAAGCCAGGTACTGTGGGACACGCGTGAGAAGGCATGGTCATTGCACGACACTTCTTCTGGGGGAGGAAGCATCTAGGCGTGCTAACAAGAAGTGCAAACCCGCAGTTTCCAAAGGAAGTGTGATAACACTCATGAAGATGACATACTGTACCCAGGCGCAGAAATGAATTATGAAAGAAAAAGATGTCAATGAAAATCAACCCTAGTTCATCCACAAGAAATCTGAAGTTCAGACACATCCTCATCCCCACAAGAAATATCCCTTTTTACTCCCTGAGAGAATCAAGGGTTCCAGCACTTGATCTTAATAGTCCTCTTTTCAATTACAGTCACGTTCGTATAACTAGAGAACAGGGCTTAAGACACATGGCTGAATGACCCATTTGCAGCTGATAGTTATTTACAATTAGTACAATCAAAAAACTGTGCAGGCAACTGACTGCCTAAAATTTATGTGTGGAAGATTTCCTGAATAACTTTCTGTAAGAAAATCACAAAAATCACAGCCTATTCACATAAGATTCATGAATTAATGTGGGCAAAATTTATTTGTAGTTATTTGTTGTTAGTAGTTGGCCCCTCTAAATATTCTCTCCAATTTAACAGAGCCAGGCTGTGGTTGCACAATCACAGATATTAACAGTGGGAAAGAACCAGACAATTCTCTTCTCTAGCTGAGTACTGTTGTCCTCTCTCTTTGTGATATGCTTCCTAAGAAAAAGCTGTGAGGAATTTCTACAGTGTCTATGCATTCCTTTGATGCTTTGAACTTGTCCGGTCTCAAAATCTTCAGCGCTGCTTTGAGCATGTCTGCTCAGAGGAAACTGTGTTAATGACAGTAGTTTTTTTACTGCTTACTGAGACTGATGCTTTCTCTGAAGGCTCCTTGCTCATTTAAATCTTTGCCTGGTAGTTAAAAAGCAGTAGTACACGCCTGTGTGACAGGCATCGGTGTTCTGTCTGCTTTGTCCCACATGTCTTGCTTTGGCTCGTTGTAAATCATAATTCACAGACAAGACGCTACTAAAACTTGAGTGAACAAATGTTCTGAGAAACTCAAAATGCCAATTAGTAAATGACAGTCAGATGCAACGTGTTCCTGCTTATTCAGGATTGTAACTTCTAAAGTAAATTGGTCTCAGTAGCTAAACCAGCCTTTTTGCCGCTAAATTATCCTGAAGAAGCTCTGGAAAGTCTCCGATTACCACTGACCGTGTCCTGTGCCTGTATGACAGTAGCCCAATGTCAGGCAAACAAACTGGTGAAAGCGGTGACCCGCTCTCTCTTAAACAGACTACTTATTTTCAGATACATATCACTGGATAAAGCCTAAGCACAGCTTTCAAGCAATTGCTCACCACAGAAAAGGAGAGAGGAAACAGTGGGAGGGAAAAACCACCTTACGGTATTGCGTGGCGTGGTGCACACTAGGAGTCTGGCCACTGCTGTATGGAGCACCCTTCTTTCAGAGTTGCCTTATTTTACTCATTGGCAGATGATGGTGTTTCTGTTTGCTAAGCACTGGCACTGTGCTCACCTGTGTGGACAAGTACAAACAGAATCACTCAGCCAACATATTTACATCAAAGTTTGATCTGGGACATGCTCAGCACCTTCTGAAAATCTTCAGCATTTTATTCAGGACCAAACAGATGAAAGAAAAGTTACCAAAGACACTACAACGGAAAAAAAGAATGATAAAGATAGTGTAATTTGCCCTAGATTTCACAGAACACGTTACCTGAGCAGCAGTTAGCAACTCTTCTGAGCCTTTGCATCCTTTTTTTCTTGAAAAAGAGTAAACAGCACTCCTAATTCGTCCTAATTAGCCCATATTAGTCCTAATATGAGAAGGTATGAGCCCAGTTTCAATTACTGTCTATGTAAATGCATAGAAGAATAAAGTTAAGAGAATTGGGGTATTTCAAAATTGGTACTTAATTAGTAATGCTCTTTCACTGGAGTTCAGACACACTAACTGTAGCTAACACTTAACCCAGAAATGTCAGGCTAGATTAGGCATGCACGATAGTTCAGGTACGGATATGGAAAGGTGCTTAACACTAACTGTGAAGGATGGAACAAAATGTGTACAAGAAATAGAGCATCTGTCCTTTCATATAGGATGTGAATGTACTGCTTAGAGTCAGCTTAGACGTCTTCTCTGAAGAGCATACCTAATGTTAGAAGGGGGTAATTTCCCCTCTTCTTTTATCACTTAGTCTTTTCATACATTTTTCACTTTTCTGCCTTCTCTATCGGTCCTTGTTTGCCTTGCCTCCTCACCTGTCATCAGCAAAAACATGAGCTCAAAAGGCAATGCCTTTCAGTCACTCCTGGAGGAGCTGCTCTAGGTGAAAGGTTTGCTGGGCCTTTGCAGCTCATCTATGGGGACAGTGCAAGGCAGCTCTGAGGGCTGGAGCCTGCTCTGCATTAACAGAATCATCAGAGAAGGAATATGACATATTTAAGAGAAGGTATTGAAACGACTCCATCAGATTTCTGTGTAGTCAGAGAGCAAAAATATTGAACATTAGAGGATTCCCTTTCATCTCTTCCTCCCCGCAGACTTCAAACTCCTGCTCTACAACAAGGATCTCCTTGTTTTTTTCTAATTGTCAGGGTGGAGCATTTTATCTCGGTCTCATTCTCAGAAAAGTTTTGATAGTTGAGCTAAGTTAGCTTCAGGCCTTAGTGTACTCGGGAAAATTTTAGGCAGAATGTTTCAAATTTGGTAGAATTATATGCTTGAAAATATTTTATAAAGCTAGGCAACCTTAACAACAATGATAACCAGGGCTGTGTCTACACTAGAAAGCAGTGCAGACCAACAGGCACAGAATTGTACAGTCAAACAGTTGGACCCAAGAACCTCATACCCACACTACACACATATCAGGTTCTTCTGTTTCGATTTGGCTTTAACTTTTGGGCTGGCTCTGGTCTGATCCCATCAGCTGAATGGCCGTTTGGGGCTCTCACGCCTGATGTGTCCTCCAGGAGCTCATCTTCCAGTTCAGTTTCATGCAGAGGGAATCCAGCTCATGTACTTGGAGATCTCTCCCTGATGCTGATGAACCACAGCACAGCAAGCTGAGAGATGTGCTGTAAAAGCCAACTCTCATCAGAAATGAAACACTAATATAAATGCACGCTATCAGTACTAAGGATAATATTGCAAGAACTGTAACAAGGTTATCCTTCAAATGTTATCCTGTTCCCATGGGTTTTGGACACCTTAATCTTCCATTTGCTTGCACAAGGGCTCACCTGGCATCTCTTGTGCTCAGAATTAGGGGTTCTGATTTCAACAGAACCTGATTTGGGGTTCAGCAAAAACCTGAGTTAATGACATTTGCCTATGTCCGCTCTTCAGAGTGGAACATATGTGACATGATTGATCAGCAGCAGAGAGAAATGTCAAAACAGGAACATAAATGACTTAGCCCTCAGTTTAGAACAACTGACAAATGAAAAAAAAAAAGTCCTAAAGTTGACAGGTAAGAGAAAAGTGGGAAGGGAGCAAATTTCTTGCTCTACAGAGGGTAGATTGCAGTCTATTTTATGACTAAAGGTGAATCATGGAAGAGGTAGATGAGGGAAGCATGGAAATTACTCTCAGCTGAAAGATATTAATATTAAATTTGAACTGAGCGTAGACTTCTTCATGTGACAGTATCAGAAACCAAATGAGTTACCCGTTTCAGGAATAGGGCAGCTTTGCAGACCATAAGGCTTACCGAGTTGGCATTCTTAAAGCCATTGTACCTGTAAAAATCCAACCAATAAAGTCTAATTTGATTCTCCTGGGTTTTTTTATTTGTCTCCATTCCTTTCCACTAGGATTACTGTTCAGTCTGAACTATTCATTTAAAAACTACTAATCCACAGAGCCCAGCTGATGCTGCCACAGGTCAAAGTGCAAAGCAGCTCCTACCTTACACCCTCTCCAACCCCAACATATGCTGCCTGTATTGGCTTTGAGAATTAGGTGGTCATAGACTAGTTCCTCCTGAATTACGCCCCAAAACATTGTCTGTGAGTAACTGTCTAGAGAATACACATATGTGATGCAGAGCCATGTTGTTAGATGTATTAAGCAGTAACCAAAACATTAGGTTTTACTTTGAACTAACATGGTGCACATTATAAAATCTCCACATGCTGGAAGAAAGAGTAAATCCCCTGTGGTTTACTCATAAATATTTATAGGATTATTCAGTCCACTGTGTAGTGAATAACCACTACAGCCCAGCTCCTGTGTTTATATAGTCTATCTGACAGCACACAATTACAAAACATATTTTTCCTTTTTAAATTTCTACTTGAGTTCCTTGAAGCACCTAGAATTTGAGCTTGGCCATATAGAACTGTAATTGTCCAGGGACTTGGCATCTTACAGATTAGAAGTGCATGTTTTCTTCAAGGACAAAACTATATACTGCGTCGTTTGTATTCACAAAAATGTATTCTGTAAGGACAAATCAATATATTATATACATACATCCTATATTTTTGCTCTGCTAGGGAATTCTATCACCAAGAAGAGCAAGTCCACAAAACCAGCTTAACTACAGATTCAAGAAAGGAATACTGCATTTGTTTTTTATTACTCTATTTTATGTTCAAAATGAACATGGCTCAGGTGTAGGATGTGAATTTCAATTTAACATATTCATGACTGGGGCAGTTGGCAAGGTCTGCTATTTCTGACAGGTGTAAACATTCAGGCTCAGCCCTAAACGTGTCTTGTCTTTTTGTATTTATTCTGACTGTTCCCCACTATTCAGTTTATTTGCTGTTGAAAGTTTTCTTTTATCAGAAAATCATAATCTGAGCCAGAGACTGAAATGCTGATTTCAGCGACAAATTAGAAAGTGAAAAATAAGAGATGAAAGGAGTGGGTAAGTAAGTCTGTACTGTGCAGATGCGCTTTCATTCTCAAGAGCCTCTGTTTCCTCAAATGAAAGGAATTCCGACAAAAAAAGGGTTTAATTCACCATGGAAATGTGCAAAACTTCTCAAGACAAAGTCTTTGCATATGCTAAAGGCACAGATGATGTTCCATGCAAAATGTAAAAGCATTACTTTTATCTTTCTTGTTTTGAATATGTTGGATCATAAGAATGGATGCACTCCAACTGCCACTTCAAAGCTGCACAGATAATCCCACATCCCACTTGCTTTGTTTGCGTTTTTAATTTTGCTCGAGTAAAAGCAGAATCAAAGCTTATACTTTATTCTCTGAAAAACTTCTGTACAACCTTCCTCAAAAGTCCAGCTTGTCTGCACCAGGGTAAGTTACAAACTTCCTAACTCATTTGAGGATATTTCTATTTACTGTGTGTGTTTGCCTTATTTTACATGATAAAGTGCTTCAATTTCTCACTGGACGGAAGTCATCAATCTCCACCATGCTCAAAAATTCTTCCTCTGTAGACAAGGGGCCCCTAATCTGTGGAGCAGGTGTTGGTGTTGAAGCAGGGGCAGCAAAAGGAATGTAATTGTTTCTGATACACGTGGCAGTCATTGTCACTCAGCCTGCAATGCAGGTGCCGACAAAAGCAAGGTCAGATTCCCAGTCACAGGACATCTTCGCCTGTTCTGGTCCCTAAGCCTGAAAAATGGGCCTGAGAGCAGGCAGTCTGTCCCCAGTTTCCTTATCACCCGATGGCAGGCTCCGTGGGCCAGTATGGTGCCTGGGGTGGCTTGCCCAAAGGAGGAGAGAAATGGCTGCAATTGTAAATTTCCTTCATTCATTGGTAAAATGTTCCCAGGTGACAGGGAGCAGAGAAGTCTGGTGCCTCTACATCTGCCAGCTCTCTCCATTCCCTCCTTGAACTCTTTGAATCTCTGTTCAGGCTCTAAAGGAGACCCCAAAAGATACAGTCCCCCCATTGACATCTACTGCTGAAAAACTCCCCCCCCCCAAAAAAAAAAAAGAGGTTGAGAATATTAATATGAAAGCAAAACAGTTGGTTTGGAAGGGTTTATAGATCAAGTGTTTTTCAATGTCATTTCTGTTCAAAGCATTTCAAACACAAAAATAAATGCAAGTTAGGAGAGCTTTAAGTGAATAAAGCCTTTTTCAAGATGACATTATTCCCTCAGATGGCTTGATATGCAGTAGCTGGTAGTTGGACATAAATATATCATGGTGATACTCCTTTGGTCTTTCATGAAATCAGGCATCCTATATAGCAAATGTGTGGATGCATTCACCTTCTCACCAGAGGGAATACACCTTCCACCCCCTCTGTAAAACCCTACAAAGAAATGAGTGTCTAGAAACATGCTATTTATTGTAATGAGTGCCCTAGGTTCAATAATGCTGCTAGGAAATATGTGAAAGTCCTGGAAACTGCAAGGTCTAGGCAATCTTCTCCTTATTCATTGTTTCCTATATAAGTACTTTATCAATGAGCACCTAGGGGCTTATTTTTCACTTGCATCAGCTTTACAACTGTATATTTCCATTTATTTCACCAGAATTATTTCTGGTGAAAATGGTGGTGTATTTTAGTGGTGTTAGTTTACAATATTTTAATAAAAATGAATGACTCCCCTATGAAAAAGAAAGATCCCTAATCAGCTATTTTCAAGCTGCACCTCTAGAGTCAAACTAATAGACCAAAGGAGAAAACACCAGTAGCTATAAAATATTCTTAGCCTGGAGGTATGAGAATCTGCCAATGTAGCATCATGAAAAAACAAGCTCCTGGGAGATTTCAATGTTATTTATGCTTTTTGTCTACAGACCTCCCATGGAGTCCCATCTCCATCGTCTGGGGACAAGATCCACAAATCAGTAAAGTAAGAAGAATTTCCGAAAGGCTTAAAACCGAAAGCAAACACCCGACTCTTTCAGCCACTCTATTATGAGAGTCAATTGGACACCCCCCCACGTTTGGTATAGGAGCTGAAGAGTGCATTTGTATGAAATAATAAACTGACATGGTACCAAGCAGTCATGTTCCTGTGAAATTGAGTATATTTCCTCAGGAATTCCTGACAGTGAAGTATGAATTCTCATTAATGTGGGGCTGTGTGTATCGCGTAACTGGCCAACGCAGCTTCCCTGCACCAGCGAAAACTGGACAGGCAGTGTGGAAAACAGGAGAACGGGGAAAAAAAAAGACCAAAATAGTACCAAACCCTGAACAATTTTTGTAACTGCGTCAGGCACAAACACCATGGAAATGTCCCATTCACAGTGGTGAATCATGGAAAACCTGAGCAATGAAATTCCACAGCGCTCTTGTTTCCATGAGCTACACAACAGGAGTACCTAAAATGGGCCAAGGCACAATCCCGGCCGCCCCAGGGTAAGTGGTGTGGCTGGCACGGCTCACACCTCGGCACCTATGTCCTCCCCATCTCTCCCCCTGTACGATCCAAACAGGGTGGGTTTGTCCGCCCTGGCTCCTGGGCACAGTCCCTGACCCGCGCTGTACCCAGCATAAGTGGCCAACATGGCCACCAAAACCATGATACTAACATTCACACACGATGGGTAATGGAGGATGATGCTCAAACTCGTTTTCTGGCCCTGTTGGGTTCATTGGTCTAGACAGGGCTATTGAAATTCTGCAATGCACACCGAGTGTGTTGGAAACGTGAGGATGTCCTGCCTATTAGTATGAGCAATACAGAAAGCAGAGCATTGGAGGGGAATGGTGAACTGCTCTTTTTATGCCTTTCATACCCCACTTTAGCTGACTGTGGAAAAATGAGCACATTAAAATATCCCGAAGTCTTTTGTGCTTTTTCCTTGGAGTCTAATTACTTGGATCATACTGTAGTTAGGTAAGATTGCTAGGGAAAGTTATATTATTACTATTATTACGTATATATCATATGATAATATTAAGATAATTACACATTATACTGTATCAATATGATTTTATATTAGTATTCTAGCTCGTATTAGAAAAATTTCCGTGGTTAGAAAAAGCAAACAAACTCTCTGGTACAACAGCCCTGATTAAGGTCCCATCTTTACATCATTTATGTAGGGTTTGCACAAGAAATTCAAAAAGTTAAGGCCAAAAAGAATCTTGTAATAGGAAAATTTCTCAAGACAGTCACTAAATTTGATAATATTTTTACATCTACTAAGCTTTCCAGTTGGAAGGGCCTGTCCCAGATTGTATATTGATAAATGATTGTATTGTATCACTTGTTAAAGCTTGGTGGCATGAGGCAGATATGATCCACGTTACCAGTGAACAACACGATGGCACAGATAACGAGATTTTCATTACTGAAGACTGAAATGTGTTTAAATGAGGCTATGGTTTGGGTCCACAAATGAATTAGACGTGGCTTCCAGCACTCTCTAAAAATAACAAATGGAGCACTGAGATTTTTCTTTTTCTTTTGTAGTTTGGTTTTGATCAAGAATCACTTTGATGGTTCATTTTCTGCTCACATGGACACTAAAGTCACTGCCTTCCAGAATATAGGGAAAGCTTCAAATGTCTGCTGAATTTGGCTCGTGCCCATGCCTATGTAGTTTATGCAGATAAATCTCTTACTTTCAGTTGTAGTAGATTTGGATAAAAGCAATAGAACAATTTAATCTATCATACTGTAAGAACTGTTGTTCATCTATCAATCAATATCAATCTATCATACTGTAAGAACTGTTGTTCTTACAAGCTTTCAAGTAAATACCATACTAAAGAAAAAAATTCTGTGCTAGTTTCAGAAAAAAAAAAAAAATTAAAACCACAAAAATGTGGAGAAAGCCAAAAACTTAAAACCTTCAAATATTATTTAAACTCTCCCCTTCCCACAAAAAAAAAGTGCAAATAGTACCAACAAACATTCATAAAGTTGTCCCCGGACAATTAATATTGATCCTGGGTTGCTAGTCTACATAAGAACTGTTGCTGTGTCTTGGGCTGATAGAAACAAGGTTAGGGGGCTGGTTTCAAAATCGTTCTTAGGTCTTGTGGATGTAAGGAACTGAGCATTAAACAGTGCCTGTAAATGTTGCCATCTGGATAGAAAAGGTATTTTTGAACTTAGGAAGGGGTAAGATGTTAATAAAATCTTTGCTCATTATTGTAATATTTAAGCGTGAACTGGGGTTTTGCGTCATATTAAAATTGGCTTATTTTTCACTGTATCTCTTTGTATATCTTTTTTAGTACTGAGTTAGCAATACAAACTGTCAAAACATTTGTAATGTAAGATATCAAGGAAGAATTTGAATTAAAAAAAGAAAAATCCTTTATATCTTTCCCTCAGGTTTGACGGGGAGAGAGTGATGAGGTGAGCCTTAATGCAGTGGGCCAAGCTGCCCTCATTGAACGCACGAACGCGTGGCACGCGATGTGCCCGTGGCAAGTCCCACGACAGTGCCAGCTCCCTGCCCCACTGTCTGTCTAGGCTAGAGAGGCCCTGTGGAGAGGCGGGCGAATGACTACGGGACATGACACATCCATAGTCCCAGATGTTGGTCTGCATTTTGGGTGGGAAAGGGATCTTTAGAGGGTGTTTAAGGGGGAGCTGAAGTAAATTACTTTAGTAAACCCGTGTGTTTTCTTTTTCTTTTTCCTTTTTTTGAAAGTTTAAGGAATAGCATTAAAGTTGCTTTCTAAAGCAAGGTAGGTGAAAAGGTCTGGGGTAGCTGTTATTGCTAATAAAATCTAAGCTAGATTCTTTTCAGACAAAACAAGATAAACACACGCAAAAGAAGGTAGAAAGGAAGAGCAGAGCCAGAAAATATAGCTCTTCTTTCTAGCACAGCCTCTTATGTGTGAGGTCAGTGGTGGGAAACCCCAGTACAGCATGGCTTCCCATAACTCACTCCCACTCCTGCTCAATTGTACCCATAACAAAACATTTAGAAAATTGATTTCAGCTGCTTAAAGCAATGACAGAGTCATGGCAGTGAAGGAACAGATGCCCTTCTTTATAGTTAAGCCAGATCTCACTGCACACATGGTAGAGAAAATAAGGAAATAAAGTGGAGAAGTAAAAGAAATGCAAAGCTTGCAGTCCAGTTGTGTTCTAGGCGCAGCTCCTCTGGGGGCTGGTTCAGGGACAGCACCTTCAGGTGGTGTTACTGGTGAAACCATGGTCCCAGGAAGACGAAAGGGAGTAGAAACAATAATGAAACACTTGGGTCTTTCCAGTTCACTCCCGCTTGCCTGATTAAAAAATTAGTACCCAGGGAGGGTGAACTTTGCAATCCCTGGCCGTTAGTGATGAGAGCTACCAGGAAGATCAAATTTGTAAGAAAAGCCTACAGGTGATGGAAAGGGTATTTCAAATACTCACTATGCAGGATTTCACTCTTGAAAACTTTTTCTGGAAATCAGTGTTTTACTTGAATAAACACTCAAGCTACCTGTTATAAGTGATCAGAATGTAGCTTTAGTTTTCTGTGTTGATCTTTATATTTTAACTATTTATTTGCATCTCTATACATGTACCTGTGTGAATATATCAGGTGCATTACAAGTTAATAAACAAGATAAAAATAAATTAAACTACTCACAAATAAAAATGGAAATGACCATGTTCTTTTAAGAGGCTGTTTAATTATCTACCATTTCTTACTGTCATTTACAATGATTATCAATTAATCTACATAGCAGGAATTTACATAGGAGGTAATGGAAAGTTAAGCTAGAAAGGTTCCACATCACTAGGAATGATTTCTTGAAAGATATTTACTTATATCACAGATGCAGACAGAGATCTAGCAGATGTCTTTCACAACACCTGATTTATTTGATTATCATTTTGATTCAGATTAACATCAGAATTAAGGAGCAACACCATTATTCAACATTTTTGTCCTTCCGTGTGGGCAATTGTTTCAACTGAAGCCTTCTACATAATATACAAGGGTGAGAAGAAATGAAATTTGCTTTTCAGGCTTCTACTTTAAGGTGATATTCTGTTCTCTCAGAATAGTTACCAGACTAAAACTTACAAGCTGAAAGTAATTCACATCAGTCTCCCTTTCAAGACCACTAGCAATCTTCCCTGTTCAAATAATAATCAAACCACAGCAAAGAAATGCCTCAAGCATCCATTTCACTCAATCTCTGTCTATTCTGAACCTTCAGAGAACACAAAAATCCTTATATATACTTCTAGCCACAACCTCAACCACTGCCCTTCTCACCTGTGCTTGTCGGTTTTCTTTCCATGACATGAGACTCATTTCTTTTGTTCTATAAAAGCGTATTAAAGTGCTTACTCCCTTAGGCAAGCCTGACAACCACTGGAAAACCAAATTCAAACTAAAAAAAAGGCAAATTCTTCAGGCAACTCTACGTAAATTACTACTGTGATATTGTAAAGCATCACTTCTTAGGTACTTATCAACATGCATCTTGACTGTACTCACATATAAACTTTTTATTAGTCTCTCTTGTTACATAGCAGTGTCACCCAAACTCTGCTCTCCGCTACCTGCGTGAATGAGTCTCGTCGGCTATAATCCCTCCTCTCACAAGCTTAATCTGTGAATGAAGAGTGTTGTGGCAACCATCTCCTCTGGCAGGTACTGAAGTAGCAGAAGAACCACTCTGGCATTACTACTGCAGCTCGGTGCCTTTCCCCACATGCCGTGTCAGAGGATTTTGCATGAACTGGGGTGTTTCCATGCCCAGCACCTTCCACAGGAGAGTCAATAGGAGCTAAGCAGATATGTGTAACGGGATGGAATGGCCCCGTAACGAGGCCGCCGTGCCCCGTTTCCAAACCTGTCACCTACGCGGGTGCCAGGGAAGGACACCCTGTGCTGGACCTCACACCTGCTGGTGGGAGTCTCTGCTCTGCTTTGCAGAAATATAAAGGAAACAGTTAAAAGAAGTTTTTCAACAGTTTCCGCAATACTAGATAGTGAACAAAGAACAGTCAAAACATATGCAGATATATTACAGCATTTGGGCCAGAAGCGTTAACCATAAAAGCTTATGAAGGCAGCATTTAGAGAACACATGCCTTTTAAAACTTACTCTGCATTGCAATCTTCCTAAATCAAAATATATTTTCCCAGAAAACCTTGACTGTCTTTCTGTGAATTGTTCTGAGAGGAGCACATATGCACATTGACTTTCTTCCTCGGTGAAAACCAAATCATTCCCTCAAAGCCTGAGGAGTATGAGCCATTTCACTGCTTGTTTAGTGAAATCCCTGCTCTGTCTTCTCATATTTCCCTAGGACAAAACAGAGAGTGTTGCAAATCATCGGGGACCGTAGTTGAGAGAAAAGAATAATTCTTTCTGCAGTCAGGTCACGTTCAGGCAACAAATTTTAACGGAAGAGGAATTCAGTACATGATGAAAAGAAAAATGTCCTGTCAGTGGAAACTCACATAGAGATGGGTTTCAATCAGTGAATATTTTCCTCCATATAAGAAAGGCTGGTTACATGGCTACCAACTACGATATGCAGAAGAAATCAACCCGATGAGTATGAGTGAGCACAGATCTATTGCTGTTAGGATGAGCGAGACTGTAGCATGAGGCTTGCCTCTGCTTTGCCGGCATCCTTTACACTAAAGGTGCAGGCACAGGCTAAGGAATCAGACCCTCTTAGTAAAATACCTTTTCATTATTTAAAAGCATGTCTGCATGTGAAAATCAATTAGAATTGCATTTGCTGGAAATAAAAAAAAAACAACAAAGTCAAGCCTATTCAGCCAGAGCTGTCAATCACCATGTGAACACAGCTTAGAGCCAGAGTTCATTTCCTTGGTTGGTTTATCAACTTTGCAACCGGAGCAGACCTGATGCAGCACACTGCTGGAGATGGAGCAGAGCTGTTTGTATTGAATTGCAGCTTGGCAGAAAGGTATGAATTTGATTCCTTCCGAGGAAACTTTCATGCACTGATTGCCACAGAGGTTGCTGAAAGCTTGGGAGTGTCCCGAGAGGCATGAAGACAAATATCCTTGGGAGTACTGTGCTCAGGCTTAAACAGGAATTTCCAGGATCTTTGGTGTCCCAGTAGCCCATCAAACAGTTCACGGGTTCAGACAACATAGTCATTAAAATATCCCTAAAGTACAAAGGAAATACTGCTTCATTTTTTCTAAATGAAAAATGTTGGATTTCCTCATTCTCTCAAAAAACGTTTAAATTGCTAATTTTTGTTCCAGTGCAGAACAGCACTTCCTTTTATAATTTCCAAATTCCTAGTGTAACACAAATTCAGCATTCTGCTCAGCTCTAAAGCTAGCATACAGGATTACAAGTTTGCCGAGGCACTTTAATATGTCTTTACCTCTTCCACTGCCTCTCCTGCTTATTTGCAGAGATGCTGCCTTGTACTGGAATCAGCGACCACCAATTTTACTGTGCACGGGGCCGCTGCAGTTCCCTGTTCAGTGTCAGTTCAGGTTAACTTGACAATACTGGAAATGGATCTCAGTGAAAGTATCTAACTGAGAATTACAGTAACTAAGTTGCAGACATATAGTCTATTTCACTGCTTCTGCCATGGGGGAGGTAATTTTGGGCAAAAGTTGAAGGGGGAAAAAATATATATTTTCCAAATATTCCATTTATCTCCAGTGTTTCTGCATCATTTTTATTGAAATATTAATGAACTCCAAAAAAATTAAAATAAGCAATTGACTTTTATTTTTACTCTAAATATTTTTGTGTTAATAAAAATATTTCATACTTGCACACAATTTCATTGAATTTTTTGTACAATATTGAAAAAATGCCATAGTAATTTTCATGTAAAATGGAAAATAAATCTATATCAAGTACTGCAAAATGTCTAGAGCAATTTAGTTCTCACATCAATTAGTTGATAAGGTGAAGGCACTACTGTATAGCTAGTGCTTAAATTGCTGTCCCCTATCCCCTTACCTTTAGCCAGCTCTGCTGCAGAAGTTGCCTAATTCTTTTTCACAAATCCGTATCATAACAGTTAATGAATAAATGACTATAATATCAGTGGTTTCAGTTCCTTTTAAATGAGCTGCCTGAAAAACCAGATGTCCCCGGAAAGGACAACTGAGATGGAAAAAACACAGATTTTTCTTGATTTTGTCTCATGTAGTTGCTTTATTGACTCAGACTGGTAATTAGACAAATAGACTCGTGTATTTTACTAGCTATGTACTACCATGAATAATGAGGTCTAACTAAATCTAATGAGAAAGGGCAAGGCCATTTCTAGAATGTAGGTGCAGATACAGTCTCTCACTAATTTTGTTTCTCTTGGTTGTATTTTTTTAAAACTGAAGGCTTGATATTGGCAAAGGTGAAATGGGCTGTATGCATCCCTGATCCAATACTATAAACACTGGAGGAATTGCACAAGGCACAGATTATGATAAAAATATGAGACCACTACTACAGAGCATTGGGAGTAACATCAAAAGCCATAGGTTTGCACAAGCTTCTGTAGCCTCTCTGCAGTCTGCTCCAGAGACCTACAACTCCTCTATAACGTTGCTCAGGCTGAAAAAGTTCTTCTGATTTTCAATGATCTGGTGATCACTCTAAACTTACTAATGAAACTGTGAGAAGCCAACAGCCCACCTTAACTGACTATTCACATGGCAAAGAGACAAGTGTTCCTGGCTATTATTGTTGTTTGATGAAGATGATAATGATGATGATGAAGAATAGGCATATCTTTCATACCCTCTTTTGGAGTAATGTTGAAGTTCAGCTCTGCAGACAATGCAAAGTTAATTTTCCATGCCGCTTGTGCAATTGTTTATTATGGAAAAGAAGACATTAACTGTTTCCTAAACAAAAAAGGTGAAAAAAAAGCAAGCAAAAATTCAAGAAAAGATGTAATACCTTCAGGACAACTGTATTTTACTCATGTACCATTCCTGTAGCCCTTAACACTGAATCACCTCATCTTTTCTATCACACGCTGATGTTGACTGGCTTTCTTAATCAACCACACGTCACTCGAGGAAATTGAAAGAGAGCAAGGAACCTGGCTGAGCACTGGTGTCAGCCCTGACAGGGATTTTCTCTGGAGAGCAACATATATGATGTGCTTCCTAGCATCCTTTTCTGTCCAATTATAAAAGTAACAGGGCCATAACTAATAGGAAAAAAGGGGCTGCTGCAATGCCCTGGAGGAACCACATTATATATTGATATCATTAGCCCTTTTGTTACCTTTAAATGAATATGAACCAAACTGCAGCTCTGGCTGCCTGAAGGGAGGGGCAAAAGTTGCTTTGCAACCTCTTTTGGAGCAGCTCCTGGGGCTTTTCAAATGGCATAGAGAAGGCAATCTTAACATCGGGGATAGAGGAATAGCCATCCAAATTAACCCAAAAAGGATTCAAACTTATGGCTCAGTAGTAAAAGCTTGGTCAATGATCTCAACTTCATTAAGCCACGCCAGCACTGCCCCTGATTTTAGTCTCTCTATAGCTCAGTAGTCACAATGTTTCCCTTGATTAATTATTTACATGAGACTCATAACCTCCATTTTAATGTCTGTTGTGCTAAATATGGTTTTTAATTAAATTCTATTTTTCTCTGATGAAAAAAAGCATTTAAGTCTACCAAATGTCATAATTCATTTTCATATTAAATAATCAACATTTGGCAGATTCTTTGAAGACAGCAGGGCAGAAATAATTCACAAAGTGAGGCAATTGCATGGGGTCAGTATGAGGCACTGACTGGTGACAGATATTCAGAAACGTAATCAGATCACATTGTTTATCATTTCCTTATGGAAGTGATGCTGTATGTTCTGGGGAGAAGAACACACATTTAGGACATCAGAGGATTGTGAGGAAAAAGTTATAAATCATAGTTATAAATCATAGTTAGATATACCCAGATATGAAGTTGTCCTCCTCCAACTACTATACAACAACGCAAGCTGCCTCTGCACTGTCACACTGCTTTATCCATACCAGATGCGTTCCTGTACCAGAGCGAACACATGCTCCAGACCAAGGCAACTGATACTGAATGAAGACCAACTTCTTTATCTTCAAACTCTTTCATGGTTTTGGCCCCAATGGTCTCTACAGCACCAGAGAAAGAGTTTCAGACTAAAACCATGGTCAGCAGCTCCACTACTTTTGATAGCATCTTCACTCCACCATTTATGCAAAAGGCAGACCTTTCCTGAGGGCCAGAATGAGGCCGAATATAAATGAAATGAATTCCCACAATAAGTAAAGAACATCTCAATCCTTGCAGATTTGTACCCCAAGTTCAAGGTGTTTTCAGCTTTGTTTTCTGTCTGCACATCAAGAGGGCACACATCCAAGAATGAAAGAACATTCAGAAACAGCACAGAAACTCAATCCTTATCCAGACAAAGTCTCAGCTCCACACCCCATTCTTCATCTGGGGAGAAGGTGGCAGAACAATGGACACAAGACAGATATAAGTTGCTTAATGCAGGGCTGGAGGTGCTCACACAATCACTCATTAGGATGGTAGAAGAGCTTAATAGGACAGAATGCCCCTGAATGGAAACCCAACATCATCTCTATAAATGTCATAAATGTTACTATAACCACTAGATGTCACGTGAAAACATACCTTTCTCTACCATGTCAAAAAGGTAGGGGATAAGTTTCTCTGGCAGAGTTTTAAAAGACAAAATGTTCTTCTACACCCCTCTAGGTAAACAGACCACCTAACTACTTCCTGTGAGCTCCTGCCTCGGTCCACTCGGAGGAACGAATTGCGGCTGGACGTTTGCCTGCTACGGCTGCATCAATAGGAGGGAATTCCCGCATGCCTGGGAGCGTTCCTGGCACTGGCACGCCATCACCCACACCGCTACACGGCCGTGAGGTTGGCCTGCTCCAGCCACCACTCTCCCCAAACAGTTCCCAGGCACAGTTTTGGTGAGAACAGTCCAGGGATTTTTCCTGCTGGATGGCTCGAACACACTAGCCTGTTTGGAGGCTGAGACCATCAGCAGAGATGTGAGCTGTTCTGAGCCAGCTGGCCTCAGTACCCAGTTCCCTTGGCAGGCTGAATTTATGTGTATAGATGTAGTCTGTCCATCCTGCAGGAGAATCGTTCAGATTCACAGTGACCACAGTACCCAACTCCCAGTTTGGCTGCCAGGAGTGCTTTTTCTTATACTTGTGATATTACAACTTCATTATATTCTGTAGAAAGTCATATATTTTTCTGGCTACGTTTTGTGCTTGGTAGTGTTACTGATAAGTAATTCCCCATTGATTAGTGCCTGACTTTACCTTAGGCAGGTATGTTCACTGCTTTTAACTCCACTATGGAAAATTCAATACTCTTAATCTCTCTGTATCACATTTTTGCCTGGCTTTACACTGTAGTGAAAACCAGGTGACTCTCCAGGAGTGTTTTTTCTGTGAGTGTTCCTCATCTGTAGGTTAAGCAGTTCCCCAGAGGTTATACTAATTGACACTTATAAGAGGCAACAGATGGACTCCTGCTAAGTAAACCAGTGCTATTCTTCAAAATATCCTGCATTCAGTCAGCATCAACATGCCAGACAGTTTTGCGTGTTTTTAGGTTTAGGTTTCTTTCTTTCTTTCTTTCTTTCTTCCTTTCTTCCTTTCTTCCTTTCTTCCTTCCTTCCTTTCTTTTTCTTCCTTCCTTCCTTCCTTCCTTCCTTCCTTCCTTCCTTCCTTCCTTCCTTCCTTCCTTCCTTCCTTCCTTCCTTCCTTCCTTCCTTCCTTCCTTTCTTTCTTTCTTTCTTTCTTTCTCCCCCCCCTCCTTCAGAATTCTAGATTTCAGGTATGGCTCTTCTATACAGGGAAGAGTAATGTAATGAGACCCAGACGGAAAGTTAACCTCACCTTGTGCAACTCAGTGTTGTGAGAAGGTAGTAGCTCCCGTCCCCAGAAGCAGGCTAATTGTGTCAGCTTGTCGCTCTGCCAAAATTAATCCATTTTGCTTTTTCAGCACTGATGAAGTTATACGGCTGCTAATTCCAGAGCTACCCTGGTGAACTCTAGCTTGGGGGGGTCTCTGCTTCACAGTGTAGCTGTGGACAAGCTTACTATGATATTAGGCTCAGGGTCTAATACAAAACTGTCTGCAATCACTTGGAGAACTTTTTAAATTTCAGGCTATTAAAACCGGTGTCTACCTGGCATTTAACATTCTCAGTGTGCATTATCTATTTTCAAATAACAAAAAAGACTGTATGGAGGACCTTTCTCAAAGTTGCTAAGCTGTCACCATTTTGACTGTAATATCCATTTGTTCTCCAAAAATTCAGGTTTCACTAAAGATGATCTGCCCTGCATTTTAAAATTAAAGGTGTTGTGTGGAAGGATTTATTCATCAAAATAATATGTACTGTGCCCTACACATCAAATAAATGTAGATTTTAAACACAAAATTTAAATATATTTCTTCTTTACTATTAATTGCATCCCATTCTCTCATATTTCTCTTGATTTTCCCCTGTTTTAAAGCAATGCTTAACACCTTCAACTCCCAATCATTTCAACCATCACCCAGAATCAGGATGAGATACAAAGTTACTGTTTCACCAATAAAAGATACTTTTTTTAAGAAACAACTGTAAAGCAAATACAAAAAGAGCCTTACTGTGTTAGAATTAAATAAATGACTGTCGAACCTATTCCCTGGAGCAGGGTCTAATGTAGTCACAGCTGCAGAATTCTGTGCATATAAATTTTTTTATATCAGTTAAAAAAAAAAAAGATTTCAATAAAAAGTCACCTTTCAAAAATGGAGAACTGCTGCTAGTGAGTTATATATCTCGACAGGTATCCAATATTTACCCCTGGAGGGATTTCTTCTTACAGAGGCTCTAACTCCCTAGCAAATGGAAGTGCTCACCTTGCCAGTCATTTGGACAAGGGTTAGCATGATAAAATGATCTGTTATGCCAATAAAGTTATTGTTACACTGTAAAATGGTTTGTTATGCTACTACTGCTACATAAAAATGTTATGAAAATTAAGTAGGTTCTAAGGTCCAAAAAGGAATAGGCTACTTTTAGGACTAGCCACTAGGAAAAGAAAAAAAGAAGGATCTTCTGATTTACAATTCTTCAGTACTGTAAAAAGACAACCTAAATGACCTTTTAATTAACAACTGCAATTGGTACCCCGATTAAAAAGCAGTTATGCATCCGACATGAATGGGAACTTCCTCAGGTCAACAGTACTCAGAAAATGGGAGGAAACTGCAACAAGTCTGATAATCTAGGTGGTGACTTCTGTCTGTGTGACAGTAAATTAAACAAGCCTAAATTACAATTCAGAATGGAAACTGAAGTACAGACTCGTGGTATGCTAATCATAACGCGTCACAGATGGGATAGCAGGATAATAGGACTGGAGGAAAACCTCTACTTTGCATATGGGATTTTAATTTTAACATTGTGTATATCAGTCAAAAGCAGTATCTGAAACTGGTAACTATTTAATTCACAGTCAAGCCTTATAAGTTCCTGGCACATTTTGAACTTGCAATGAATTGTATCCAGAATTTATTTTTGATTGTTCCAGGCAATCAGTCACTCCACAAGAAAGGGAAGGCCTGTTACATTTTATGCTTTATAGTTATTACATAATTTTTATACTTTTCCATGTTCATATTTCTTTTATTTTTTATATATTAAATGTTTTTATTCTATTATTCTAATAGCAACATTTGTGTTCCTGTCATTTGGTAAATTTTGACCAGAACTGTACTGCACTGATAAGTGCAGAAGAAAGTTCCCGATTTCAACAACCAGCTGTATTTCCACTGAACTCTAAATTTGTTTCTAATCACAAAAATTCTAGAAAAATTTCTAACACAATACATTTTTTCTTATAGAAGTGAGGAAGTATTGGAAATATTTATGGTTTTCTCCTTTTAAACCAACCACACTTCAGTTTCCCTTGTACAGGCTCACTGAAGCAGAGTGAACAACACTGCATTGCGAGGGGAATTTGCTGCAAATGAAGAGCTCATGGGAGAAGCAACCTGCTTTGAGTATCAGGCCCCCACAAGAGTAAGGAAGGTGTATTCAGTTAAGCTTTGCAGATGTAGCGTGCAAAATTCTTCTGCAAGGCCTGCTTTCACAGTAACGTTATAATGTATGTTGACATCATACACAGGGCTGGGCCTCAAGGAAGTGATTTTGTCTTCACTGGAAAAGATCCTGACTCAAAGTCTTTGCTGCCTGACTGAACAACAGTCAGGAGAAGGCTTGTGTAGGTGCTTGTGATGTCAGTGGTGCCTGAGAAGCCGGCAGGCCCGG
The DNA here is from genome assembly GCF_965638725.1 of Aptenodytes patagonicus. Lineage (NCBI taxonomy): Eukaryota > Metazoa > Chordata > Aves > Sphenisciformes > Spheniscidae > Aptenodytes > Aptenodytes patagonicus. The sequence continues at coordinate 40,727,147 of NC_134950.1, forward strand.
AGCAGGTACATGGGATGTGCAGGTGCTTGGGATGTCACTGGTGCCCGAGAAGCTGATAGGCCAGGAGCAGACATATGGCTTGTGTAGGTGCATGTGATGTCACTGGTGCACTAACCAAGCGCACTAATTCAGACCTGGATTGTCAAGCGGAAGTTCATTAATCACTGCTGTAAGATACAAGTTTATTAAATTTTTAATAAAAGCAGTGGTAAGGAAAAAGCACTCGACATCTTACAAAAGGCATTTAGTAATGCAGATAAATTATCTTGAACTTTTAGACTACTTCATTCTAGGCAGTTGGACGGGATGATAGATGTAATCACATATACTGATTTTTTTCTTTCAAAAGAGAAATGTCCTTATCTTGAAAAGATGTAAAAATTAAAATTTGAAAATAATTTTAAACTAATGAGTGAGATTTATCCTATAGATCCCTTTTACTTTGCTAGTAGCAGTATTTACCAGTCAGTTAGTAAAACAGCTTGAAGTACTGAATAGACCAGGAATATCCAGCCTTTCTGGTTGGATACCAGGAGTACCAGGCAGCTCACCTGACTAGCAGGTGTGGACTGCAGACTGCATCTCCTCTCCCACTGTCTGACAAGCACTGGTGGCCATGGTTAGGACCACAAGCCATGAGCGTTTATGTTCTTAGAACAGGTCTAGACATCAGACCTATGTGCACCCACTTGGGGTGGGCCAGTTGCTACGTACTATACACAGCTATGCAGAGCAAGAGCTACCAGTTCTAGCAGATGACATGCAGCTCATGCCAAACAACCTTTTAATCACAAGCAGAAGCAGCCATCAGATTGAGGAAAGACTGTGGCCAAGACTGGGCTGCTGCTCCCAGAGAAACTCATCCAGCCTCAGCGCTTCCCTGCACTGCAGACTTGTTATAACGACTTCTTGTACTTGCAGTTTTTGACTGGTATTGCAACTACAAAATGTGGATCACAGAGGTAGAGTGTTCTGATAATGCAGAGTCCCAGGAAAGAACAAATAATATGGTTAAATATAAATGAGCACTTTAATTCCTAGTACTTCTCTGACCTTTTTCAAGTGTTACATCCATATCTCACTTTGGGAAGAAACTTAGCCATGTAACATGTAAAATCTATTTACATTCAGGGCTGAATAAATACCGTCACTGATTGTGAACTTTGGAAAGGTTTAGGCAAACTAATTTGGACAAGTCTGCTCTTCTTTGCTGTACATGTCTCAGTGAGTGAGAGCCAAGGACTCAGGTTAATTTTCACCTGTCCCAGCAAAGGCCAGAACGGGGGCTACACCTGTACAGAGCCTTACGAGATATAAGGAAAGAGAAGAGCAGTGCACATTTTAATAACGTGAATATCATTCTCTAATTCAAAATACAATTAAAAATCTGTGCTGCTATGCATCAACTACTACATCCCCCTTTCAGGGCAGAGACACCCAACAGCAGCAGGCTGCATGTGAAAGGACTGCTGGGATCCGAGTACAAAAGGAAACGGGAACTTACGGAGAGGAGTATTTGGATAGCGCTGTGAATGACCTCTAGGTACTGGAAATCAATTATGCAGCCTGTCACAGAGACGTAGGAGTAATCGTCTAGGATGCCAGGGGCAGAAGGACGCACCACCCTTCGTATGCAGCCGGGCCCGTGTTCCCGCCACCAAGAGCGGTGCATTGAGATGTTAAAGGTCATGAGATCGGTTTCCTAGGAGACAGGGAGGGAAAAAGTGTGAAAACCTCTAACTTTGTGTTATTTAAGGTAAAGCAAGGGAAATAAAAGATGCTTTCAATTATTATAAGGAAAATGAGATAAGTAACTTGCCTTCCCGCTCACCCCAGTAATTTTAACTAAAAGTAGGCCATTAAAGGGGAGAGAGGAAATTGCAAACATTTATCGTTTATTTTGTAATTGTGCATAGAAGCTTCTGTCTGGCAGAAGAACCGTCGTACCAGGTACTGTACAAAACACAGTGCATATCTTACATGTCCACGGACTTAGAGCCTGAAAAGCAATTTCATTGTTACTTGATTAGAATGTCACTTAAGAATTAATTTTTTTAACAGGCAACAGAGACAGTTTTACCCCGTGGTACTAGAGACAATCTAAAACAAACTTCCACCATATTTATTTCAAGTAATAACTATAAATTATAACTATTATTTTAAGTAGGACCACAGCTGGGCAGACTGTTTCAGCTGCCAAAGATTCAGATGAAAGTTTGTCTCCAGCCAAGCACCCTGCTCTCTTCTCTCCCCTCTGCCCCCCATCCAGATTACCATCATCTCAGTTTAGCTAAGAAACCTGCTTCTGTGAACTAAATCTAGGTTTAAAATACACGCAATAACTTCTCTTCACTCAAATTATATTCAGCCTCAACCACAGCTTGTCCAATCAGGCCTTAAACCTACCATAACACGCACTGGCTGCATTGTAGCCCACACGGTACGTATAATGTCTGTGCATTTTAGTTACCGTTATCCCACTTCTACTTGGAGCAGTGAAAGTGGCAAACATACTAACGCACTGAAGATTTTCTAACAGCTTATCTATGAAGTAATCACTTCACTCAATGGCAGGGCTCATTGAGAGGGCTTTAAACTAGGTTCGAAGGGGGAAGGGGATAAAACCAGGCTCGCTAGAGATGAGCCGAGGGGTGGCGTGTCGATGCCAGGGGCGAAATCGATAGCCCAGCTCAAGTGCATATACACCAATGCACGCAGCATGGGCGGCAAGCAGGAGGAGCTGGAAGCCATTGTGCAGCGGGAGAGATATGACTTAGTCGCCATCACAGAAACATGGTGGGGTGACTCTCATGACTGGAATGCTGCAATGAATGGCTACAGACTCTTCAGAAGGGACAGGCGAGGAAGGAGAGGCGGTGGGGTGGCCCTGTATGTTAGGGAGTGTTTTGATTGTATAGAGCTCAACGATTGTGATGATGGTACAGTTGAGTGTCTATGGGTAAGGATGAGGGGGAAGGCCAACGAGGCAGATATCCTGCTGGGAGTCTGTTATAGACCACGCAACCAGGATGAAGGGGCGGATGAAGCGTTCTATAAGCGGCTGGCAGAAGTTTCTCAATCGCTAGCCCTTGTTCTCGTGGGGGACTTCAACTTCCCAGACATCTGCTGGAAATACAACACGTCAGAGAGGAAGCAGTCTAGGAGGTTCCTGGAGTGTGTGGACAGACTTCCTGACACAGCTGGTAAGTGAGCCTACCAGGGGAGGTGCCTCGCTCGACCTGCTGTTTACAAACAGAGAAGGACTGGTGGGAGACGTGGTGGTCGGAGGCCGTCTTGGGCTTAGCGACCATGAAATGATAGAATTCTCGCTTCTTGGTGAAGTAAGGAGGGGGGGCAGCAAAACCACAACCATGGACTTCCGGAGGGCGGACTTTGGCCTGTTCAGGACGCTGGTTGAGAGAGTCCCGTGGGAGACGGTCCTGAAGGGCAAAGCGGTCCAGGAAGGCTGGACGATCTTCAAGAAGGAAGTCTTAAAGGCGCAGGAGCAGGCTGTCCCTGTACGCCGTAAGAAGAATGGTCGGGGAAGACGACCGGCCTGGCTGAACGGGGAGCTCTTGCTGGGACTCAGGAAAAAAAGGAGAGTTTACCGCTTGTGGAAGAAGGGGCAGGCGACTCAAGAAGAGTACAGGGATCTCGTTAGGTCGTGCAGAGAGGAAATGAGAAAGGCAAAAGCCCAGCTAGAACGCAATCTGGCCGCTGTCGTTAGAGACAACAAAAAAAGTTTTTACAAATATATTAATGACAAGAAGAGAGCCAAGGAGAATCTCCATCCTTTATTGGATGCAAGGGGGAACATTGTCACTGAGGATGAGGAAAAGGCTGAGGTACTCAATGCCTTCTTTGCCTCAGTCTTTAACAGGCAGACCAGTTATCCTCAGGGTACTCGGCCCCCCGAGCTGGAAGACGGGGACGGCGAGCAGGACGAACCCCCCGTAATCCAGGAGGAAGCAGTCAATGACCTGCTATGCCACCTGGACACTCACAAGTCTATGGGGCCGGATGGGATCCACCCTAGAGTGCTGAGGGAGCTGGCGGAGGAGCTCGCCAAGCCGCTCTCCATCATTTATCAGCAGTCCTGGTTAACGGGGGAGGTCCCGGAAGACTGGAGGCTTGCCAATGTGACGCCCATCCATAAGAAGGGCCGGAAGGAGGATCCGGGGAACTACAGGCCTGTCAGCCTGACCTTGGTGCCGGGGAAGATTATGGAGCGGCTCATCTTGAGGGCGCTCACAAGGCATGAGCGGGACAACCAGGGGATCCGGCCTAGCCAGCATGGATTCATGAGAGGCAGGTCCTGCTTGACCAACCTGATCTCCTTCTATGACCAGGTGACCCGCCTAGTGGATGAGGGAAAGGCTGTGGATGTGGTCTACCTGGACTTCAGCAAGGCCTTTGACACCGTCTCCCACAGCATTCTCCTAGAGAAGCTGGCGGCTCACGGCTTAGACAGGTGGACTCTGCGCTGGGTCAAAAACTGGCTGGATGGCCGGGCCCAGAGAGTTGTGGTGAATGGAGTTCAATCCAGTTGGCGGCCGGTCACGAGCGGTGTTCCCCAGGGCTCAGTACTGGGGCCGGTCTTGTTTAATATCTTTATTGATGATCTGGATGAGGGGATTGAGTGCACCCTCAGTAAGTTTGCAGACGACACCAAGCTGGGTGGGAGCGTTGATCTGCTCGAGGGTAGGAAGGCTCTGCAGAGGGACCTGGACAGGCTGGATCGATGGGCCCAGGCCAACTGTATGAGGTTCAACAAGGCCAAGTGCCGGGTCCTGCACTTCGGCCACAACAACCCCATGCAGCGCTACAGGCTTGGGGAAGAGTGGCTGGAAAGCTGCCCGGCAGAGAAGGACCTGGGGGTGTTGGTCGACAGCCGGCTGAACATGAGCCAGCAGTGTGCCCAGGCAGCCAAGAAGGCCAATGGCATCCTGGCCTGTATCAGAAATAGTGTGGCCAGCAGGAGTAGGGAAGTGATCGTGCCCCTGTACTCGGCACTGGTGAGGCCGCACCTCGACTACTGTGTTCAGTTTTGGGCCCCTCACTACAAGAAGGACGTTGAGGTGCTGGAGCGTGTCCAGAGAAGGGCAACGAGGCTGGTGAGGGGTCTGGAGAACAAGTCTTATGAGGAGCAGCTGAGGGAACTGGGACTGTTTAGCCTGGAGAAAAGGAGGCTGAGGGGAGACCTCATCGCTCTCTACAACTCCCTGAAAGGAGGTTGTAGCGAGGTGGGTGTCGGTCGCTTCTCCCAACTAACAAGCGATAGGACGAGAGGAAATGGCCTCAAGTTGCGGCAGGGGAGGTTTAGATTGGATGTGAGGAAAAATGTCTTTACTGAAAGAGTGGTTAAACATTGGAAGAGGCTGCCCAGGGAAATGGTTGAGTCCCCATCCCTGGAGGTATTTAAAAGACGTGTAGATGAGGCGCTTAGGGACATGGTTTAGTGGGCATGGTGGTGTTGGGTTGACGGTTGGACTCGATGATCTTAGAGGTCTTTTCCAACCTCAATGATTCTATGATTCTATGATTCTATGATTTAGTGAGGGTGAAAGTAAACGGCCACAGACAGACTGACAGGACAGATTTTCAGATAAAGGGGCATTCAGTGCAGATTCCAGTTGCAGAAGGAGTCCTCTTGTTGTTTTCCTTTGTTAACCGCCTTTATTCCAGCCACACCTGAAAATTAATGGGTGAATTACATCCTGCCAGTCTCTGTTACTGCTAGTTAGCAGTAGAAATGCCTTTGTGATTTGCTGCTTTGTTCTCCGTAACTTCTTTCCCCTCAAAATGCAGACTTGCTGGAGCATTATTTACAGTTGATGAGGCATTTGTCTTTTGACTTTGCATGTCATTCCTTGATACTGGTTTAGAAAATTTTCAGCTGCGGTATGAAAATGAGTTGTGAAATCATAAGCTGACAGATAATTCAGTTTAATGAAAATATAATTATAAATATATAGTCATAGGAAACAGCCGAGGCTTTCTCTGTAGAACAATGCCAGAGATTGCACAGTGTTATCAAGTGCTTTTAATAATTGTCAACTGTAAGAAATGCCATTTGTCAAGCAGCACACACATATTCACTCTTATCTATTTCAGTAACTCTTTGTTGAGTATGAATACGGATTTGCCATGTGGGTTAGTGTGTATCAAATATTGCAAGGTAACGCTTTCTTATCACAACTGTGGGAATAAATTGTGACGTCCGTGGCATTGGTGCCACAGCTTTCTTCACTCTTGAGGGTTTTTTTTTCTCCTTTTTTTTTTTTTGTCTTTAAGTTTTGTTTATTACGCCCTGTTTCAGTGTTTGTGCTTGGCTAGGTCACAGCCAATGGCAAATTAAAATAGTAAATTTGCATACGGAAACAGCTTGATAAATGTTGCCGACACATTTAAAATGTAAGAATTTGGCATGTGGTCAGTACAAACACCTCTTATAAATAAAATCTTTCATTTCTGGAATACTGTTATGTTTGGTTCTTGGGGTGATTAAAAAAAAATTGCTTGACTTGATGGTCATGTTTAGAGATGCTTAACTAGATGGTCATGTCCATATTTCAAGGCTGCTGGTGATGCAGTGAGAGAAGGAAACAGCAATATTACAGTTAAAATTCTTTGACTAAAAACAAAACAGATGTCACCACAGCACTTGCTGCTTTTTTACCAAAAAAATATTATTCAGAAATTATGGATAAAGGCTGGGAGAAGAGCTTTTCATAATTACTTTTCACTATGTATATTACATCCTGAGCCCTCAAAGCAGGTAAAAGCGGATAATGATGGCCCAGCAAAGATTAGTTTTAGAAATGCAAACAAAACCACCTGGTGCAGTAGCTTGACCTCTAAAATATCACTTCACAAAATGGCAGCTGTAAGCTGTTTGAGCTGATAAATGTTAAGCTGACAATCAATAAAAGAAAGCCTGACAAAAATCAATTCTTTTTTTTTTAGCGGCTGAAGCACACTCCTCTCTAACTTCTTGGAGATTCTTAATCCATAAAGTCAGTCAAATATCCCAGGCATTAAAAAATTAACCTGTATCATTATTGCCATTTACAGAAGTTTAGAAAATTCAAAACTCTTTGCCTGGGTGTACAGGTTTTAAATATCAGTGAACTTCTGAGAGTGTTTCAGTATTTGTGAACTCAGTGCTTGGAAACCCTGTGTACGGTGGAAAAGCTGCTGCCCAAGTGGCTTATTCTTAGTTGTATGTTTAATGAAAGTTAAAAATTCTTTCAGAAAGTACAAGCAGGTACTTGAAGTTTTTCAATAGATCATGTACTGTTTTCGAATGTCATAAGCAATAATTAAGCAAATGCATATAAAATGCTTAGTCTTCAGCAGGTGTTGTAATGTAAACTGTTTATTTCTTATAGAAGAATGCTGCTGCTTCATAGCAAGTGACTCAGTTTCAGGCTCTGTACAAGAGACATCAAGTAGTCTCTTTGCAATTCATTTAACAACTGAAATTTCAATCGTGGATGAAAAATTGCTGTCTTCTGAGCTTCAAACTCATAACGTATATCTTGATCTTAATTCCATACATCAGCAGGTGAACTATACTTCCTCAGCTGTTAACCTCTCAGACAGATGCCATAAATGAAGAGTGGGCAGAACACAGATAATAGGACTTCCATGAAAATCATGTGGGACTTATGGAAGTGACACAGGGAAGGGTAATCCTATGTCCTGCTCCTCCCTTTTTCAGTCAGCACTGAAGCAATACTCCAGTCAGTGGTAAGAAGTTTGCTCCTGAGCATAGGATCAGCCCAATAATCACACTTCTACTGATACAGAGTCCCACTTAACTATCTATGGCTTTTTAAGCTTTTAAAGTATGTATAGGATTTGTGTTGGCTGTCAGCCCAAGGATTAATTTTGATCATTATTGGAAATCATTGCTATGGCAGGTACTTTCTTTTAGGTGAGATGTAATCCCTTTAAGTCTCAGTAATACTGTTTTCTAAGTGCTTGGAGATAATGTTTAATTTCATTATATCTGCTTAAATTCTACATTTGGTTTCAAGTGGACATTTTCTATTGGGCAGAGCTTTGAGCAACCTGATCTAGTGAAAGATGTCCCTGCCCATGGCAGGAAGGTTGGTCTAGATGATCTTTAAAGGTCCCTTCTGACCCAAACCATTCTGTGATTTTATGATTTGATTTTTAGGTGGTGAATCTACATAAAGTTTAACAAATAATAGCATAAGACAGCTTATTTTTAAAACTAAAGAGCAATAATAAGGATGACATTCCTTTCATTTATTTGTCCATACTTTATGTACAGTGCCTATAACAACAACACAAAAAATTAATGAGAAATTAAGACTAAAATCACCAGATGTGAAGAAAAAAAAAAGACACTAAAACTCCAGGAAAAAAAAAACAACACACAAGATTGCCTTGTATAACAAAAAAATACAATGCTGTGACATGATGATTATGCATTGCAGAAATATTTTTTTTCACTGTATGTTTCTGCTTTATGACGTGCTATTTTATATTTCTTTCATTCCTTGTTAGTGTCTGTGAGAAAGAGAGTGTCTAGTAAGACAGCGTGTTGAGTGGGATGGAGGAGAAGCGCTTTTTCCTCCACGAGACAGCAGTTAACACTTGAAATTTCACAGAAATGTGCAAGAGCACAAAGGCCTGGCAAAGCATAATGTTAGAGATCTTGACTTTATTGTTGCTTGTGTGGTACCTAGCCCTTCCTAACACTTTTTATGATATTGATACATACTATAATGCTTATTATAAATGAACATTAATTAGGCTGGGGCAATAAGCATTCCCATCCCATTTCCGAAGAGTAATAAGGATGCTCTAGTTCTGACTAGCTACCCAGTTTCTGTCTTTTACAGTGAGGAGAAAAAAATTTCAAATAAACACCTGGTCAATAGGTAATAAAAGATAATATGCATAATGCGAGGAAAAAAATAGTACATTTCCTTGTAATTCCCTACACCCAATTAAGCTTGTAGTTAAGATTCAGTGGTGTTGGCATGGACAAGGGACACACACATATTCCTTAGTATCTAATTTCAAGGAGACATTAATCCTCATTAGATACAAATGATGTGTTCCAGTGTTAATGAAACCTGCTCTAACTGTAGATGTACTTGAAGCATGAGCATCAGCTATTAGCCAAAGACCCCCACTGGCAGCATAACCTTAGTTTTCCACCCTGTTATTTCCTGAAACCACAGGTTCTCATCCCAGCTTGCTCTGCGTATGACCAGTTACGCTCCATCTCCTCTCAGTACTGTTGAACAAATTGGTTTTGAAGGCCTGGGCAGATAATACTGAAGAAGTCCACTGGCAAAATTACCTTGTGCCACTAGCTCCCACACTGTCTTGATTGGGATGATCATTTTTGAATAATGACTATTGACTTAATTTTTTTTCTGTTTGTTTTTAATTTGAACTCTTGCTTCAGTGTTACACAGATGGCTTTTACCTGCCCCATGAGCTAGAGATCGAAGGTAGCCCACTCAATAATTGTGACATTCCTGCTAATGCGATGGAACAATGAACCATGCTGCTTCCAGGCAAGCTCTCTAGGTAGAAGTGGCTGCTGAAAATGTAATACAGTCAATACCTCGTCCTCATCCTGAGCACTCTGATGAAGAGATTGCATGAAGAGAATTCTTAAATTGAAGCTTATGGGTTGACTCCGTTGGGACATAGAGACACTATGCTGGACCTCGTTCTCACCAGCAAGGAGGGGCTGGTGGGGAATGTGAAGCTCAAGGGCAGCCTGGGCTGCAGTGACGACGAAATGGTGGAGTTCAAGATCCTTAGGGCACCAAGGAGGGCACACAGAAAGCTCACTACCCTGGACTTCAGGAGAGCAGACTTTGGCCTCTTCAGGGATCTGCTTGGTAGAGTGCCATGGGACAAAGCCCTGGAGGGAAGAGGGGCCCAAGAAAGCTGGGTAATATTCAAGGATCACCTCCTCCAAGCTCAGGAGCGATACATCCCAACAAAGAGGAAGTCAGGCCTGCATGGATGAACAAGGAGCTCCTGGACAAACTCAAACACAAAAAGGAAGCCTACAGAGGGTGGACACAAGGACAGGTAGCCTGGGGGGAATGCAGAGAAATTGTCTGAGCAGCCAGGGATCAGGTTAGGAAAGCTAAAGCCCTGATAGAATTAAATCTGGCCAGGGACATCAAGGGCAACAAGAAAAGCTTCTATAGCTATGTCGGGGATAAAAAGAAGACAAGGGGAAATGTGTGCCTTCTCTGGAATGAAATGGGAGACCTGGTTACCCGGGACACGGAGAAGGCAGAGGTACTCAATGACTTTTTTGCCTCAGTCTTCACTGGCAAGTGCTGGAGCCTCACCGCCTAAGCCACAGAAGGCAAAGGCAGGGACGGGGAGAATGAGGAGCCGCCCACTGTGGGAGAACATCAGGTTTGAGACCATCTAAGGCACCTGAAGGTGCACAAGTCCATGGGACCTGATGAGATCCATCCGTGGGTCCTGAGGGAACTGGCATATGAAGTTGCTAAGCCACTATCCATTGTATTTGAGAAGTCGTGGCGGTCCGGAGAAGTTCCCATTGACTGGAAAAAGGGAAACGTAACCCCTGTTTTTAAAAAGGGAAAAAAGGAAGACCTGGGGAACTACAGGCCAGTCAGTGTCACCTCTGTGCCTGGGAAGATCATGGAACAGATCCTCCTGGAAGCTATGCTAAGGCACACGGAGGACAGGGAGGTGATTCGAGACAGCCAGCATGGCTTCACCAAGGGCAAGTCCTGCCTGACCAACCTAGTGGCCTTCTATGATGGAGTGACTACATCAGTGGACAAGGGAAGGGCTACAGATGTCATCTACCTAGACCTCTGTAAGGCCTTTGACTCGGTCCCCCACAACATCCTTCTCTCTAAACTGGAAAGGTATGGATTTGATGGGTGGACTGTCTGGTGGGTGAGGAATTGGTTAGACGGTCGCATCCAGAGGGTAGTGGTCAACAGCTCAATGTCCAGATGGAGATTGGTGATGAGTGGTGTCCCGCAGGGGTCCGTATTGGGACCGGTACTGTTTAATATCTTCATCAATGACATAGACAGCGGGATCGAGTGCACCCTCAGCAAGTTTGCAGATGACACCAAGCTCAGTGGTGTGGTTGACACGCCTGAGGGATGGGATGCCATCCAGAGGGACCAGGACAAGCTCGAGAAGTGGGGCCGTGTGAACCTCATGAGGTTTAACAAGGCCAAGTGCAAGGTCCTGCACCTGGGTCGGGGCAACCCCCAGTATCAGTACAGGCTGGGGGATGAAGGGGTTGAGAGCAGCCCTGCCAAGAAGGACTTGGGGGTACTGGTGGATGAAAAGCTGGACATGAGCCAGCAATGTGCGCTCGCAGCCCAGAAGGCCAATTGTACCCTGGGCTGCATCAAAAGAAGCATGGCCAGCAGGTCGAGGGAGGGGATTCTGCCCCTCTACTCTGCTCTGGTGAGACCCCACCTGGAGTACTGCGTCCAGCTCTGGAGCCCTCAGCACAGGAAAGACATGGACCTGTTGGAGCAGGTCCAGAAGAGGGCCACGAAAATGATCGGGGGGTGGAACACCTCTCCTATGAAGAAAGGCTGAGAGAGTTGGGGTTGTTCAGCCTAGAGAAGAGAAGGCTTCGGGGAGACCTTATTGCAGCCTATCAGTACTTCAAGGGGGCTAATAAAAAAGATGGGGGCAGACTTTTTAGCAGGGCCTGTTGCGACAGGACAAGGGAGAATGGCTTTAAACTAAAGGGGGGTAGATTCAGACTAGCTATAAGGAAGAAATGTTTTACGCTGAGGGTGGTGAAACACTGGCACAGGTTTCCCAGAGAGATGGTGGATGCCCCATCCCTGGAAACATTCCAGGTCAGGTTGGATGGAGCTCTGAGCAACCTGATCTAGTTGAGGATGTCCTTGCAGGGGGGTTGGACTAGATGACCTTTAGAGGTCCCTTCCAACCCAAACTTTTCTAGGATTCTATGATTCTATGACTATTCAGCTGTCTGAACTGGCCGATAGACAGGACCTAGGAAATTCATCTCTTTGTGGTAGCAAACCCAATGCACACTAGACCAGAGGCACCATGTGATACACATAAATTAATTACTACTAAAAGAAAAAATTTACAATATCAAGATCTTCAGACATAGACCATGAGGTAACCCCAGCATCATGGGCTGAGAGCGGTTAAGAGAGGTAAAAAGGCAAAGTCATTTTGGGGGGTAAGGTTAGAGGTTCATGGTTCTCATTCACTGAGATCAGAGGTTCACAGACTGAGCAAATTCTGTAACCGTGACATTGGACCATGACTACAGGAAAGGATTTCCATATCAAGCACAACTACTATTAGAAAGTTACACTTATTTAATCTGTTTTTTACTAGTCAATCCACACTACAACACTTGTTAACCATTTGACTGCATGCCACCCCCTACCCTCACCCACCCCCCAAAAAAAGATGTATGAGTTAGTACTGTCTTCTCCTTCTTTCACTTCTTTTACTCCTTGGGCTACAGAGACTGTTGACAGATTTTATTTTATTTTTTAAAAGTGAACAAAAGAACTTTTGGAAATTTATTTGAAAAACAGGCAGATGATCTACCTAAATGATAAAAATAGTTCCTCTGCATTGTTTAATTTGCCACATGCTCAGGGATCTGTTTCCTGCCTTGCAAAACAGGCCATTTTAAAATTCGATTTACTGAACTTACTAGCAAAGTGATATGTCTTTAGAAAGCCAGAAGGCAAGAAGTCAACAAGAGAAGCATACTGCTGTCTTTTTCATGCAGTGTTAGTATTAGTCACAAGAACAAGTCACAAGAAACAGCAAGGGGCTGTTTTCCGAAACTTGTTTCCTGTAAAGATGAACTCTGATCTCTGGCAATATTCAGATCCATGCTCAAATCTCTGCTCCATGGCTTATGCCTTTTCCTTGGTCTACCTCCCTTTTGTGGCAGTCTGTCTAAGAAACAGCCCAGAGGGGTAACACAGTATGGCAGAAATAAGCTCCAAGCCCAAAGGAAAAAATGGCATGAGACAGGTGATTGTATCAATATGAGCCTTACTCATCACTTGTTCAACATGAGCACAGAAGTTCAACGTGAGCTCAAAGAAGTCATGACTACCCAGAAAAGCTGTTGTGCTCCGATGGAGTCCTTGACATGTGATTAAGCCGAGCACCTAGTCTGAAAATTGCTCTCACCTATTCCCTCTGGTGATCCAGAGGTATGAGACAACACAGGTCTGGAGTGATGGCAAACTGTGAGCACCGCTTTCAGTTTTGAAGACTGGGAATAGGATAAGGGTTTGTGTGAAGTCAAGGGTGTGTGCAGGTTGGTGTGTCCCTCACTCAAGCCATATCTGATTTTGACTGAAACGAAGAATCAAGACAAGACCGAAATGTAACTGTAATAGTGAAGAACTGGAAACATCATTGGCAGGCCATATATAGCCACCAGCACAAATGCTGTAGGAAAACTTCTCAGGGCAGAGAGCCAGGAAGGGTAAAAGAAGGCTTAAAAAAGTCTTGGTATTAAAAAAAAAAAAAGTAAAAAATTTCCAATTACAGGCCATAAAAAAATTCTGTCCAAAACATTCATAAAACTATGAACATTTGAAAAAGGAGTTTATAATGTAAAGCAATTTTGAGTCTCAGCAAGAACATTTTAATCTATCATTTTTATTTTATTTTTTTGCTGTTGTTTTTAAACAACATTGCTGAGATCCCTATGGAGTTACGCATAGATTTGAAATATCACAAAATTTAAATTTGTCACCAACATACCTTCCCTCAAAGATAAACTGCCTCAAACAGCTGTAGAAAGCTCTTCCCACACTATTTTGCAATATTTTATTTATTGATACCCAAAGCTGAAGGGATCAGACTCACATGCCTGAGTACCTCACCACTGTATACAGCCTCTAACCGTTCGATGAACACATTGGTTAAGAAAGTATGTACCTATTGAGAAGACTCTTGCAATGTTGATGGGCACTGGTTTTCTACACATAAAATGCACAGGTCTGGCCTGGCTTGATCATGCTAAAACCATTCGTTCTTCTATAGTTCTCTGTCTTTTTTACCATGGACACCCTAATGTAACAAACCCTGCAAAACTGACCCTTTCTTGGGGTGGTAGTTGTAACGTTACTAGGAAATGTATGCAAATAGGAGACAGTTTGTGCCAAAAGCCCACATAATCCAGTATGAGGAACAGATGCAATGTAGCCCCTAGCCAAAACAGGATTCAACTTTGCTATTATCCAAATAACTGTATTTTGTGCACAGTGGTTGTGAACAAAGACAAAGCATGGGGATAAAGGCATGATTAAGAATACAATGTCGCAATAATAGTACAGTTAATTTTAATAATTTCCTTCACTTCTGGTGGTTTCTGTGCTCTGTCTCTCTGTTCCAACTATAAGAATACCATAACATCCCTTGCTATATAAGGAGATAAATGCTACGCTGGAGATAAATGCACGAGAGAGCGGGTCCTAAATTTAAGGATCTGTACCAGACTCCAATGACATTAATAAGCACCATAAAAAGACTTTTGAAAACTCACTTGAATGTTAAAATTTCTGACAAGAAAAATAACTCCCTCTTTTGAGACTAACCAGAATGTTCCTACCTGCATCCAGGAACACTTTTAAAGATTAATAGGGCAGTTTAAGCAACTGCTGTTTTGTTCTCTGCTTTGCTTGCTCAAAGCAATGCAATTGCTCATGATATTGCCAACTCTTGTGGTTTTATGGCAAGTCTGGTTATGTTCAGCATTTTTGTTAAAGCCTCCATTCCCAGGGACATGAGATTACAATAAGAAGTTTGGCTTGTTACAAGAAAGTGAGCTGAAGAGTAAAAGCTTCAAAAATCATGAGCCCTACCGCTAGGCATTTCCAGTCTGTGCTGTAACTGGCATTATTTGCTGCTTTTCTCAAAGCTGGGCTCCTGGAATCTAGATGGAAAGCATCTGCATCACCAGTTCAGATCACGGCTATCCAGGGCACCGTGTGCCATAGTCCCCCATCTCAGACGATCATGGATCCTTCAGGGTATAGGAAAGGACGAACTGTTTTTTAACTGTGATCAAAGGGAATGACTTAAGTGCACCCTAAAAGCTTAAAAGTCAGAGGTCATAAGCAATACTCAATTTTATTGATATATAAATCAAACCGCATGATTTCTTGGAACTTCTGTCCGGAGATCCTATTTTTTATTTTAGAGTGTGTGCAAAGGGCAACCAGAAAGCTGTGCTGATTCACTGCCTCTTGTGAGTGAACTCCTATACAGCTCATTGAATAAAACTGTCTGCCACTAACGGATTGCCAAGAAGTGAGCATCTGCACTGCTGAAGCCCTCCTGAAGACTCAGAATACAAAATGAGACACAAAACAATAAGCAGCAGAAGTGTATTGAACGGCTAGGGGTCTGTTTTCTTATTATTTTCATTTCAATGAAGCACAAGATGCTCCTAGAAACATATACTTCCTCATGACACTTTTGTTTTATATTTCTTGTCTGTGATATCAGGTCGTCATATTTTTGCCGGTCCCTCAAGTTTCGTGGTGCTGTTTGCCAGTGACCTTGGCTTTAGCAGAGCAAGCCTTTAATCGCAGGCCTTGCCTGCATTCTGCTAGAGCGACGACAGAAGAGAATTAATTCTCCAAAATGAATTTGATATGCATTTTAAAAAAGGCAAAGACGGTCGCTAAAGAAACTTTAAGTTCAGATGATGAAATTTGAAATCCTCCTTTTCCTAGCAAAGGAAGTGAAACACCGACGACTACGGAAAAGAGAATCTGCTGTAGCAGAGCTCAGTTAATATGATTTATTCAATTATTCATTTCAGATTGACTACAGGCATTAGTCCACATTTTAGGTTCCTTAAAACATTTTATGTATTTATGTAAATATATAAATATATGCACACTTTGTATTTTATTTATGTACACACAGTATGCATATATTTATATATTTACATAAATATATAAAATAAGTATACATATATTTATATTTACCTGTACAAATTAATGACTCAGCAGTGCTTTCCTGAGAACAACTGTCAACTGTGGTCAAAGGCAGCGGCATTAATCTCCTTCAGAAATGCATTGTACTCTGGCCTGAATCAGATTAATTTAATTTGCAGCCTAATCCACCTCCAAACCTCAACAACTCTCACAGACATTCACACAAAAGAGAGTTTTCATTTGTCATCTCCAGTAATTTTCAGATTTTCAGAAGACTATTTCAGGAACAAGGACCCCTTTTTCTGTGACATATGCTCTCTATAGCAGGTCTACACTCATCGTAATCAAACTTCTGAAGTTCTTTTGATGAGATTAATCAGAAGGATCTGATTGTGTCCAGTAACTTTTGGATAATTTCATGTTTGTCATGCCAGAGGAAATCAGTGAGGTGCTAAGTCTACTTAAATTTTTTCATTCTGAAGAAATTTCTCACAAAAGTTCCTTTAATCAACGTGGTTGAATATGTTCCCCAGAAATGTATTTTTAATTCAAGAGGGAACTATAAAAGGCTCTGTCAAGAACTTCAAGTCTAGGTGGATTACTTAATGGTCCTGTTAACAGATGTTATATAAATCTGGTCACTTTAAGAGATGAATAAAGCCACAGAGAAGCCTAATGATCCATTTACTCTTTAACATCACAGACTTGTCTGTAATCCTTCATTATGCAATTTTTAAGATATCCTGCTCTAATAAATAAGAACAAAATGAGACCACTGCAAAGATGGACCATATGCAAAGAGCATATTGATATTTGAAATGATAGTTTCATTTCACTGTCAAATTTGAAATAATATTAACAAAGGGAAGAACAATAATCAACTTTTAGACAGGCTGATAGAGTTGTGAATCACAGCAGGACACAACTGTGAAAGGACAAGTAATATTAATATCAGTTTACATACTTACTGAATGTACAAACAAAAATACTACGTAAAAAGCTTCCTCAAATATAATAGAAAAAGAATTTTCAGTTTGCCTGAGGAAAAAAAAAAATCAAAACATTGCCAATATGAGGCCTTTTTCTGCAAGCTGCTGAGTATCTACAAAATCCAATATACTTCGGAGATGATTAAACTTTAAAATAAATAATAATAATTACTACTATAACTAGCATTTTCACTTTGTAAGTCTTTCTATTTTTAAAAGCAGTGATATGAGGATGTCAGTGTGACTCCAGAAGGCAGCTGAAAGTCTGAGAAGTCTACAAAGCTACAGAGTTGGTTCGACAAGCATGCATGCACATGACTTAATCTCAACAAGCACTCCATTGACGTGAGGGATCTACATATATTTGCTGGATTAGGGCCAGCAAGAAAGTCAATATGAAAGATATGAGAGGAAAAGAATGAGAAAGATAAGAACATATGAGTAAATTCTTACTAGCCTAATGGTATACACCTTGGCGATCATACAGAATTCCTTTTCAGTATAGTATGTCCCATACAGAGTTGTGTAGCGCACTGATGCATAGAGGAAGGTTTCCCTGAACAAACACGTGGCATATTTTGCTGTAAACTGCAGTTAAGTCTGCGAAAAAAGTCCACAGGTAACTGTAGTGGATGCTAATGTTACTCTCAGGTGCAACTGCTGCTGTTTTAAGAATATGTTTTTAAAGGTGAATTTCCCTTTCAGCCTCTGGGAGAGGAAAAGGAGCATGAAGAGAGTAGATGTTGTTTACATTTAGCTTATTCCTCGCTTGTAGCCAGCTAATGTCTGTGTGCTAAATAGGAAAGATATAGACAAATTCAGCGCTAAGCATATCTGGGGGGGAGACCATAGATAGAATAAAGCAGGAAAATTTTGATATGTGGAGATATTAAGTAGGATGGGAGAAAGTTTCCTGCCTCTTATTGCTCCCCGGCCCCCACAGACTTCCCCACTGCTGCTCTTTCAGTAATTGCCTCTTCTCAGAGCCAGAGACTGAACAACAATTTTGCTGCTTAAAGCACTGCTGAGGGCTGGCTGGATGAGAGGGGACAGGCCAGCTTGAATTGCTTCACATGTCTTCACATCTATAGCATTGCAAGTCTTAACATCTACACGTTCATGGATTTGGTTTTAAATCTAAGTTGCATAGTAGTGATATGGCCCAGCAGCCATTGGTAGTACAGACCCTCAGGAACTTCAGACAGCTTTGAATTAGATCCCTTTCAACCTAACTCTGGGACAGGGAAGCCCACACCAGTCTAAAAGAGAAGGATCTGAGATGACAGGATAGCTATAGCTGGGTAGCTATAAAGGCACATTGACACACACACCTAGAAAATAGATACACCTTCACTGCCCTCCACTGAACTTTGCTTTCCTGCTTGGAATCAAAGTAGAATTTGCCAACTTGATATTTTCTTTTTTAAAAAATACAATTACTCATGCAAACACAAGGAGGGCATTAAGTCATTCATATACTGTAATCAGGTATGTCTTTGCACAGCATGCAGAATATTGTGGGGAGGGAGCACTTAGTTTTGCAAGTTAGAAAACAAGGTGAACATCTGCAGACATCTGAACTTGACAATCCTTTTAAAAAATGAAGTTGTTATTTCTGAATTTTTCTCTTGCCAACAGGAAGAGTGAATATTACATAGTAAAGACTTATGACCCGAACATGGAAAATTTAACTATCCTAATGGAAAAAAAAAAACAACCCAAACAAAAACCCCTGAATGTTCACATTCTGTTTCATTTTAAATGCATTGGGAAGGAAGCCATTTTTCAACTGAAAATGCACTTCCACAGTGAGAGTACTAAAAACCAGTAATAAAAAGACCGTATGTCTCAAGGTTTATCTCTGAACAAAGAATATGGCCTAGTTAGAAACTCAGGAAAAGAAGCATTTCTAAGGAGAGATCTGATCTAATTTCACAGCTTTAAATATCATCTAGAATATGTTACTGTATAATTCTGCTACTGCCCTGTTTCTTAAGGAAATACAGAAATATTACAATTATTTCACATGATTTTATAAAGTCATTATCTCAAATGGGTCCAAAATTTGAAACAAAAAATTAAATGTTTGCGATGTCACCTTTAAAATGCCCTTTCACATGATTTTACTGAACTCTCTAACCTGAAGTTAGTGGTCTAGTTACAGTTTCTTTTAAAAAACCTTACTGATAAAAGCTACCTGGTTTTCAAAAGATTCCAAAAACCTTACAATTAACTTGTTACACTTTATTAAATTCAGCTTCTACTTGGGAGAAAAAAAAATTAGAAGTTTTAATTATTTTTACCAGTACAGTTCAGAAAGCGCGAGTCTTGTAAAATCGTGCTAACTTTACTGCACTGTATTTTAGAGGTAAAATCTGTGGGCTGCAGTTCAGATCTGAGTCCACTGTTGCCATTCACTTTCCAGCAAATTCTCCCTGTTGGAGGTGTTGTGGGCTGCTGAGTGCTGGAAGCCATGAAACACGATATTTGTGGAAAAGAAATCCTAATCCTATAATCAACTGTACTGCTCCGCTTTCTTTTCAGAAACAGCACAGTGGATTGGATGCTCTGTTGGCGTAGCTTGAAATTTGACACTGGAACAGGTCGCCCAGAAGTTGTGGATGCCCCATCATTGGAAGTGTTCAAGGTCAGGTTGGACGGGGCTTTGAGCAACCTCATCTAGGGATAGATGTCCGTGCCCATGGCCTGGGGGTTGGACTAGATGATCTTTAAAGGTCTCTTCCAATGCAAACCATCCTGTGATTCTACACTTCTATGAAATAATTCCACTGATTGAGGTTCCAATAAACACAGTTTATGTAAGTGTATATGGCAGGGCTACCTCTCCTGTTTGATAGCAGAATGAGCAACCGCTGAAGTCACTGTGAGTCAGTAATATCTTCTAAGGCCACCATTAAATTCCTAAGTCAAAAGTGAGACTTCATTGTCATTCAAATTAACTGCTTTAAAAATGTAGATGACTATTCTTAATTCAACTTTAAAAAATATGTGATGAGAGATTGACGAAAGTAGGAAACAATGTCTAAATGTCATAAACAGATTATGGTGTTAACATGTTTACACATGTTAAGTAATTTTAAGTAGTGGCTGGCAGAAAGGAAACAATTGAACTGCAAGGCTCTGTCATGGAATGATACCTCCTTATATCCCAAAAAGAGCTTTATTGGAATGTACTTCCAGAATGGAGCACATTCAGGTGATATTATAAAATGAGAGGAATGAACTATCGGTACAAATGAGGGCAACTCCTAATGCTGGCATTATGATTCATGGAGGCATAACTCTCTTTTTCTTCCTATATTAGTACATTGCTGCTTTAAAATTCACTTTACTATGATCTGGGGAAAATATCTTTGTTCTTCAAAAATTCTGTTAGCCTTATTTGTCAGGCAAAGTCAATAAAGCTGTGATAGAATAAAAAAGTTATCGTGATTACCTTACCAAGGTTATACAAATGGACTTGTCAGCAAAAGGATGTTTCAATAGCTACGGTTAGCTTAATTGATTACTTCTGTGGAAGGTGCACTTTCTTAGAAGTGGGGAGACCACCTCCACTATATGATTTAGACTCAATTCAAGAACAATCCCTCCCACACCTTTTTTAATTTCAAGGTATGTATCTCAGAAAGGCCAAGAAAGAGTGAGAAAAGAAAAAAAAAAGAAGACACCCTTCTACAAAACACCTAATTCCTAAGAAAGCAAACAATTTGTTTTTCCTGAAACAAAAATCATAAAAACTTGATAAACTTTATACATGGATCATGTCTGTAGAATAAATTCTTTGGAGTCCTCTTACTAAAGAAAAATAGAGAAAATAGCTCTAAACAAAGGAGTTTTGTTCCTGCTCACATTAAATACTGGCACAGATGATTCTTTGGAAAACCTTTAATCTCTAAGAACTTTACTCATGTAGATTGTGCTAACTCATGAATGAAAAGCAAAAAAATAAATCCAGACAAAACAAAAAATCTCTATTAACACAGCATGAGTAAATCATACAGAAGTAAATCACACAGATTGCCACAGCCAAAGCCTTGTCACAAAGTGGTACTATTTCAGCTAAATTGATATAATTAAATTGGCATGACTTCCACCGCCATAGAAACAATTATAATGTTATAAAGGCATTTTAACAGTCTTTCTTATTGCGTACCGTATGGAGAATAAACCATAATGGTATAAGGAAGCTTTGTAATATAAAGCATAATAATGACCATGGTGGTGACTATACCATTTCAATAATTTAATTAAAACTAAAATTTCACCCCCAACTCTTGTGGTAGTATTGCTGTTTAGCCTAAGCCTTTATTTCCTGTAAACTGTAAAATGGTCTATCAAGGAGTAAATTACCCTGCAAATGTCTTATAAAGGCCCTAACAAAATTACAACTGGCCCACACCGCTGATGTGACTCAAAGCCCACTAAAGAATTTTTTTGCATTTCGTCCTTACAGACACTTTTAAGGAAATGAGAAAGCCTGTTCAATCTGTACCTAACAGTTTCACCAATATGCATGGATGAAGTACTGCTTTAGGTGGTAATCTACTAAATTCTGATAGTGCTGTACCAAGTTTCTGGAAAACCTAAACAAATGGCCGCAGCTCACGTACAGAGCAACTTGACATCAAACATACGTCGTGCAGACCGTCCAACGCGCTGCGTGTCTCAGGTCAACTGAGCATTTGCAGTACATTCCTAGTGAGAAATGTTGGACCTATCAGTCTTGAATGGCCAATGCTCACAGATGCATAATAAATCAAGTATGCTTTTTAGTCTGATCCTATCTGGTTTTAGTTTGGTTTCCTAAAGAAAGCAAGCTCATAGCACCTCAGTATGTACACGTGTCTGTCTCTAAATCCCCCGAGGCATTTTAACACATTTGCAAATGAGGAAAGGTCTCAAGTATATTAACTTTCCTTAAGATTTCATTAAAATAAGAAACCAGGAAGAGGAGAAGGACCCTAGGGAAAGTTTGCCTTTTTCTGATATCAGAGAAACCATAAGGGAAATCGATGTCAAAGCACGAATATAAAAAGCATCATTACTTCTACTGCTCATACAACTACTTATACTGCGCATTTATTAGGGTTTCAAAAATGCTATGATTGAATGTTCCCAAGCAATGAAATTACATTTTTGGGAGAATGGCCATCAGAAATTGTGAACTGTTTTCAAAGTATCAAAATATATTATGTATCCATTAAAAAGAAAAAGAAAGGGAAAAAAAAAGCTTGCCCCACTGGAACCGAGAGGCACAGACTGACCTTTGCCTGCCTGCTGCATTCAGGCAGGACAACAAGGGGTGCTGGACTTACAAGAAGATCCTGTAAGAGGAACCTAAGTTAGAATCATAGAATCATAGAATCATTGAGGTTGGAAAAGACCTCTAAGATCATCGAGTCCAACCGTCAACCCAACACCACCATGCCCACTAAACCATGTCCCTAAGCACCTCATCTACACGTCTTTTAAATACCTCCAGGGATGGGGACTCAACCACTTCCCTGGGCAGCCTCTTCCAATGTTTCACCACTCTTTCAGTAAAGAAATTTTTCCTTACATCCAATCTAAACCTCCCCTGCCGCAACTTGAGGCCATTTCCTCTCGTCCTATCACTTGTTACTTCGGAGAAAAGACCAACACCCACCTCGCTACAACCTCCTTTCAGGGAGTTGTAGAGAGCGATGAGGTCTCCCCTCAGCCTCCTTTTCTCCAGGCTAAACAGTCCCAGTTCCCTCAGCCGCTCCTCATAAGACTTGTTCTCCAGACCCTTCACCAGCCTCGTTGCCCTTCTCTGGACACGCTCCAGCACCTCAACGTCCTTCTTGTAGTGAGGGGCCCAAAACTGAACACAGTAGTCGAGGTGCGGCCTCACCAGTGCCGAGTACAGGGGCACGATCACTTCCCTACTCCTGCTGGCCACACTATTTCTGATACAGGCCAGGATGCCATTGGCCTTCTTGGCCGCCTGGGCACACTGCTGGCTCATGTTCAGTCAGCTGTCGACCAACACCCCCAGGTCCTTCTCTGCTGGGCAGCTTTCCAGCTGCTCTTCCCCAAGCCTGTAGCGCTGCATGGGGTTGTTGTGGCCAAAGTGCAGGACCCGGCACTTGTCCTTGTTGAACTTCATACAGTTGGCCTGGGCCCATCGATCCAGCCTGTCCAGGTCCCTCTGCAGAGCCTTCCTACCCTCCAGCAGATCAACACTCCCGCCCAACTTGGTGTCATCTGCAAACTTACTGAAGGTGCACTCAATCCCCTCATCCAGATCATCAATAAAGATATTAAACAAGACCGGCCCCAAAACTGAGCCCTGGGGAACACCGCTCGTGACCGGCCGCCAACTGGATGTAACTCCATTCACTACAACTCTCTGGGCCCGGACGTCCAGCCAGTTTTTGACCCAGCGCAGAGTCCACCTGTCTAAGCCGTGAGCCGCCAGCTTCTCGAGGAGAATGCTGTGGGAGACGGTGTCAAAGGCCTTGCTGAAGTCCAGGTAGACCACATCCACAGCCTTTCCCTCATCCACTAGGCGGGTCACCTGGTCATAGAAGGAGATCAGGTTGGTCAAGCAGGACCTGCCTCTCATGAACCCGTGCTGGCTAGGCCGGATCCCCTGGTTGTCCCGCTCATGCCTTGTGAGCGCCCTCAAGATGAACCGCTCCATAATCTTCCCCGGCACCGAGGTCAGGCTGACAGGCCTGTAGTTCCCCGGATCCTCCTTCCGGCCCTTCTTGTGGATGGGCGTCACATTGGCAAGCCTCCAGTCATCCGGGACCTCCCCCGTTAACCAGGACTGCTGATAAATGATGGAGAGCGGCTTGGCGAGCACCTCTGCCAGCTCCCTCAGCACTCAAGTTGAAACAAAACAGACAGTTTGCGTGAGGCAAGAGGTTTAAAATCCTAGAAACTGCTATTGGTTGATCAAAGACCATGAGAGGAAGTCCACCCCGCTGGCCAGCCTGAGTTGTTGCAATAAGAACAAGCAGCAAAAGAGCACGTTGTCATTGAGTTTCATGGGCAGAGATGGATGTTTGAAGACTGGGCTGAGGAAGCCTCCCAAAAAGAGTGAGAGAAGGTGTCTGGAGAAGAAACAAGGGAGCTTCTCAAGAAAATGGGTCTCAGCTCTTTTGTACGTGTTCCCAACCAAAGGTGACTGGTAGTTCTTATTTCCCTTTTTGATACCTAAAGACATGTGGGGAAAGCAAGAAAAGTCCAACCTAGGGATTGGGAGGAAACATGGTTAAAAACAGAGGAAAGACTGTAAATAAACCACCAGATACAAACTGGTGATCTAAGGAAGAGAGAATGAGAAACTAGGAAACTCACTCTAAAACCTGTATACAATGGTTACTATCCTAAAGAGTATATGACTTAAATTTAAGATGAGAAAGTAAAAAAATTTCATAGTAGGAGAAAAAAAAGAAGTTGCAGGCTGGGGATGTATAAGACAAAGTCTTAAAAAAGTCTGAAAAATACTCCACCAGATTTCTGGTCTGTCATGACCAGGTGGAACGGATGAGTGAGAAAAGAGAGAAAGCATGCAAGAAAATGAAAGTGCTTAGGACTGATCTTGTTGAGCTCTACATAACGGCGAACACCTTCCCCTCCCCAGTATGATGCAGGGAAGTCATCAGAAGACAGTTCCCGGTTTAACTTTTATAAGTATTTTGTAATACTCACTTTCAGGATCATTTCTTCCAATTCCTCACCATTACTTCTACTTAAAGCCATATGTATTATCCTAAAGAAACCATCTGGGTCTTTTGTGTCATATATTTTTAGATTTATGTCTTGTTCTAGCTGTTACTTCAGCAGATATGAAACATTTATTTTTTAATGCTCTATTTTCATAACATAGTCCATTTTGCGTACTGTGATCTGTACAGAAAACAACTGCAAAAATTACATGAATCACATCTAGTGAAATGCTGGTCTACTGAAACAAACCTATGTTTCTCTGTTGATTCCACTGCAGCTAAAGTTTCACTCCACCTGCATTGCTTTTGCTTTTGTCTCTGTTTAAATTTCCACATCCTATGTTGAAACTTGTCTTCCAGACCCTACTCATCCCCAACTCAGCCACCATGCTCTATTGTTATTCCTATCACAGTTATCTTTGATCCTTTAAATTTTGCCAAAGACTAGAATGCTTTTTCTGTGCATTTTTAATGCCTGAAGAGGTAAACAAGAATAAAGGAAAACAACTATTATCTACTGCAACTCACAGTATTTTAAAAATGTTCTTCTGTAAACAAATCAGAGAATTTATTTTCTACCATGGTACAATATGCAAACAAAATATATAGTCATGGGAATTACTGCTCCGGAACGTGACATGAGGCTGCGGCAGTATGGAACAGTACCTCCTTTTATAATATATGCATACTCATCTGCAACACTTGGCTCTTTTTAAAAGTTATGAATAGTTACAAGACCTTCCATATTACATAAACAACAAAGGAAGAGAAAACATAATTCAAAACTAATGCTATGCTACAGGGGGGAAAAAAAGCTTGTCTCTCTGGAATACTTCCTTCCCTTCCCCCCTAGCTTAGATTCTCTGCTAGAGAAAATGGGCAATGAAATGCATTGATGCACATGCACTGAAGCAAATGCAGATAAGAATGTTTAGCTTGCTAAAGAATTTGGCCTTGGGAATATGGTAGTCAGGGAAGAACAGAAATTAGGCATTGGATTTTAGCTTGGAAAAGCCAATAGTAAGAGAATAAGAAATACCAACAGTTACAAATACTGACAGCATCACTTGGGTAATTAGTTTCTCCAGCAGCAACATTCTAGGCATTAATGCCATTGCCATTTATAGCCATAGAGTAATTATTAAAAGTCTTAAAATCTCCTGTGAATGAGGTTTACTGTTGCACATTAGATTCACAGTCAAATAACTACTGCCATCATATTTTACAGCATTGTCTATTGTCGTGAATAATTCCAGGTGTCTGACTGGAAAGATACAGAGTGATGCTAATATTATTTTGTTAATATTTAATCCCTGTCATGTTCAGAGACATCTGTTTTCCTGGTTTTTTTTGCTTTCAGGATATTAGGGTGGATTTAGAGAAGTATTTTCACTAATTTTTACAGGTAAAAGTAGTTGATATTATAAAATTGTAAATATCACAAATATTTCTCCTATTTCAGTATTTGATTTTGTAAACTGTATAAAATACCAAAGCTGCAATCATGCTTCATTCAGAATGTTGATTAGTTAGTCCAAGGTCATTGCAGCCCTGCTTAGTATGAATTGCTTAGGTTCAGTTTTTACGTGCATGCTGACTGTCTAAGAAAGCGGAAAAGTAGCTCCAAATCAACCTTACACTTTTGCCAAATCTTGGTGTCAGGCTAATTCAGAGCAATCTTTTTGTAACTCCCTATTCCACCAGCTAAAATAATCCTTCTTAATGGAATCTCCTATACGTAATGCACTTCTCAAGTATTTTTTTAAAAACTCTTGGTGTTGCAAACAGGTGAGGTAGGTTTATGACACGAGTCCCTAACCTTGAAGGAAATCCTCAACCACTTATTTAAAGCAGGATTATTTGGACTTTCTTTAAAGATCTTTCCAAAGAAGTACAATGAATAGTGGCATCTGTCCCACCGTCTGTCTGTTCGTCCCTCCAGTTCTTCAGAAATATCTGAAAGTATATTCAGATATGAATGACTGACATCATCTGTACCGACAGGATCATCAGTAGGACTTTATCACAAACGAAATGCTGGAGGCAATGTCATCATTAACATCTTCCTCCTCAGTTTAGGCATGCTTTTTTTCCTGAAGCAGAAGGTAATGTAAAATAGATTAGCAGTACCACCCAGGCAGGGAGATATCATCAGTACCAGCAGCAATCACGTAATTACTCCCACTGCATCATTTCTCAGATGTCACAGGAAAAGCCTAAACTTTCAGTTTTCCAGAATGTGGCTAGTTTGCCCATGGTCAAATGGTGCAATAACAGTGAAAGAGCTCTTTGACTCTCTGAAAATGGCTACAGATTGCTAAGGAAGGGTTTAAGTGTACTGGAAAAGACAGTGTTTGCCACAGTGCTCCTCTGTGAGTTGTTTATGCTCTCAGTCCATCATCCAGTGTAGTCTTCAGTGTTGCTAGTGACAGTCCAAGAAAGAAAAGAAGGTAAACACAGCAGCTAATGTTGAGAACCTCGTTTTTTAATGACTTCTCTGGAAAATTTCCCAGATTCCACATCTGCCCTGGCACAACAGCCTGCACTTCAGAAAGCAAGTCTCACTGGAGGTGCAGTGAGAGCAGCTACATTTACTCACAGCAGGTAGGCTGCTTTCCCTCTTTTCATTTCAAATACTGTGCCTGCTATTTATCCTTTCAACAAGTCCAGCTAGTTTTTAAGAACATGAACAATATACTTTATAAAAGCCACAGGTAGGTCACCTTCCAGTTCCCAATATGCCAGTTGCAACACCAAGAGCAGAAAAGGTGGAGAAACCAATCTATATGGCAGATAGATCTTCAACACAGTTAAGATGCTTTCTTTTGTTGTCTCATTGTGATATTTTTAGCTTGTCTCCTGTGTTTCTGTCCTTAGTTGCAATATGGAAGTGCTAGGGATGGTCATGACACAAAAGGTACAGTCCCAGGCATTAATGCTTTGGAGAGTTTTTCTATAGTACAAATATCAGATTCAATTTCCCATATGTAATCTTTTCTCTCCGATAGAATTTAATTTTTTACTATCACCATTCCTATTGCTCAGGATCTATAGCCATGTAATGTTAAAAAAAAATGCTAAAAGAAATCATTGCATGACTTCATGAAAGTCATTGTGTTTATCCACAGTGTTGCCAGTCAGTGAAGAGGACATCATAGGGTATATGAAGGAGTCTCCTCATTTCTGATAAAACAAAAAGATGGCAAATATTCTAGTGTTTTTTTCCAAGACGTCCAACAGTAAAATGATGCATGCTATACAGACTAATTGGCTATTATTTTGCCATATTCTTAAATTAAACTACATGGTTTTGAAAACACTGCAAAACTCAGCCAGAGTTTCCAACACTCTTGCAGTCCATTCTTCCCTCTAAAAACAACTCTCTGTCTTCTCCTTGTGAGGAGAGGAGAGAAAGAAAATCCTAGTAAGAAAGAAAAAAATGACAAAAGAGAAACTTGCAATTTTTTTTTACAACCTGGAGTAGATTTAAGAAAGAAAGTGCCTGTTTATTTCATAAGGAATTTTTGTGTTTTGCAGAGGACTATTTATTTTTGTGTAAGGAACGGTAAGTGAGCAACCATAACACACAATGTGTGAGCGTCCTCTCTTTTCTTTGTATGGCTAAAGGGGGCACTATCCCCAGAGGACAGCCCTTCCAGTCCTTTCTCCTCCTTTGACCCTCACCAAAATAATCCTTTGCATGAAGGCCCCAGTTCAAAACCTTGAAAGATTTTCTAAAAAACCCCCCTGTAATGGGCCCTGTAAGCCCCCATTTTCATTTCATGGCTTTTTCATTCATCCTATGAAGAAAATAAATTCTGTATCGGCAATGAAATTTCATTTGTTCTGCAGTCCCGTTAAGGCACCTGTGTACATGTTCCCCAAGGACCAGGGTACGTCTCGAGACAATCATGGGCTCAGGTGTGCTGAAAAGGTTATTCAAGAGAGCCCAAGGGCAATCACAGTCTCTTCATTCATGTACCTTTTGTCCCTAGCAAGGCGCCAGCATGCACAACCCAGTATTGGACATATTTTTTAATAAGCTTGAGATCTTTCTCGTATGCTGGTTCTGTGCTCTCTCTGGCTCATAAGTCAGCTGTTACACCATGTTTTTCATAGCTTTCACTATAATTTCCTTAAAATCTCACAGAAGACACTTGAATATCTATGTGACCATAAATGCAAATAAACCCCATTCTTGACAGGCAAAAGAGAAAAAGCAAAACCAAAGACAAAAACCAAGGAAAAGAAAAGCTACCATTAGTTCAAAGGCTAAGAAAGGAAAAAAATCAACATCCTTTAACTCAGCGGAAGGAAAACTAACTGCTGATGATACAGACTGAGGGACTAAAAGATTGTTATTTGTTAACTGCTGAAGATTAGATTATGATAGTGGACCCGAGGAAAAGAGTTACTGTTTGTTAAATCTGTTTCGCTTACTTCAGAGGACTGCACAGATAATGAAACAGAGTGGAGCAGAAAGAGATATTCGAGTCAGTGACCTGGGAATGACATGTGCCCTGTTCCTAATATGACTTGTCACAAAAATTATCAGCTGGTATAATAAACTCAGCCTTCTCCAATTAGAAGGTCTCCCCAGGGTACCAAATTTAGTGACAACAGGCAAATAATATCTAGCATTACTTTTTAAGAGTCCCACCATGACTGAAACTTTGACTTTCCAATTACTATATATCAAACAAATGGCCATTTTAAAAGATCCGAATTAATATTTAAATAGAAGGACGAACTGATACAGGCTTCCATTATTTTCCCTTGATAATAATCTTTTTCTTTAAATAAAGAAAATAGAGAAAGATTTTTATGGAGGATAACTATTTCTGAGTCAATTAATAGCAAGCAGACTGACAAAGAAAGAATCCTAGGCATCTTAGAGGCAAGAGAGATAAAAAAGAGAATTTTGTCTCTCTTTATCAGTTAATTAGTTAAAACTTACATTTAATTTTACCAATTCTTACTACTCATTAGATGGAGGTAATTTGTAGAGCCATGCAGTCCATTCACCATTTATCTAAAGTATTTCAATGGCACACACTAGGTCTTCTTTTACAGGGTATCAAAAGGAAACTAATGATTAGACCCTCAGGAGAAGAGATCAACCTCACCTATCTTCAGTAGGTCTAAAGTGTCTAAAAGTTAAATACCTCATTTCACCCAATTGTCTATCCCCCCTGGAAAGAGAGGTGTACCTCTAAGGGCAGTTGTTCCTACAAATGGCTATTTAAAAATAGTGTGAGAGGCCGCTGGAGGATGTCTCTCCCTCTGAGAGAGGGAGGATGTCTCTCCCTCTTCCATCCTTCCGCTGAGGATGGAAGGAGCCCATATAATCAACCTAGACTAGTTTGAGATGATTAATCCTCCAAAGTGTTTTGAAATGTAAATCAAGACTTTAAATCCAGCAGACAGGATCTGCACTAGATGCATTTACTTAATAAATGGCATTTTTTTTTCATCATTTAGAGGTACTGACGAGGCTAAATCCATTTATATGTATAAGTTACTTTCAAATCCTGGAAGATGGTGTATAATAAGGTGAATACTTCATATTTCTAAATAGCACACTGAAAAGTTAAAATATAGTAATTTAAGAAGCAGGCAACAGCGTGGTTTTCTTTAAATATAATAATCATACTAATAAATTATAATAGTAATTATTAATAATAAGATTTCAAACAGTTCATTCCAGATTGACACTTCTATCTTTTTAGTTTAGTGGTGAAAACCTAATCCAATTTCCAGCTATAAATAACGCTGTTCTGAGGTGTTCGGATTTTGAAAGGTGTTGACAAATAGGGGATAAAGTAGAAGATAAATAAAATTATTAAGGAACTGAAAAGGCTGTTCTAAGGGCCCAGTAGAGTAGCTGGACAGGCTTAAGTGTTTTGGGTACCAGGTACTCCAAAGCAGGACAATGTGTTCAAGTGCATAAACTGGATTTGGACACTTTACATGAGCGTAATGGGGTCTTAAGAGGAAAGCCAATGGATGTTTGGGAGCACAGGAAAGGGTAGCTCGCTGGGCAGCCCCACGAGGCTGCAAGCCCTCCAGCCACATTGCTCTGAACAGTAACTACTGAAGACGGTGTTAATTTGTTCCCAGGAGAGTAAAATGCTGAAAAAACCATGGAAATGTCATGTTCTTCGAGCTTCCTCTTTAAGAGAAGCTTTATAATCTGCCTTCACACAGAAGGGGCATGTAAGGCTAACAGGTCATAAAATATGTGGTATTGTGGCATTGCCGTCCTTCTGTGTGGATGGTCCAAAAATCTCCACTTTACAGTTTAGAGCTGGTCCAACACTAAAACTCCAGTTGTTTTCAGACTGCTCCTCTTCTGTCTAACCTGACCTCTGTTGCCTTCCGTATAGACTTTACTTCTTCTGGTGTATCAGACATTTTATAACCCGCAATCTTTGCTCTCCCCAGAAAGACTTTCCAGAAGGGCTGACTACTTTCTTCATAACTTATATACATTTATATTTGCACCACATTTAGGAAAAAAAATCATTTTTTGTGTACTCACAATTTATCAGTATCTATGAAATAACCATTTCATAATTATTTGATTCCTTCCAAACTACAAAACGTGAAAGTGATTCACGCTCCTAAAGTAGACAGGAGCACAAAAATCAGTGTACTTCTACAATGACTTGGCATTTTGTAGTGAATAACTTACGCTGTATTTATCAAACTGAAAAGATCCTTTCCTCAGGGGTGCATAATCCTTTCTGCTCCTTGCATTATAATGAACTAGATTTATCCCTAACCTACTCTTCTGTATAAAATTTTGCAGACCTACTGCATGTAGGTTTTAAACCAAGTCTGCAAAGATACTGCTTTCCCATTTTCTCCAGAAAAGCAGCCTTAATGCTTTAAGGAAGTCACTTCCTACATTTCCTTCTTGTTCTGCTTCCAGGCACAGAAATCACACTATTAATCTCCGTAAGAGTGAAAAAAAGGGAAATCTCCACCAGTCAATTATTTTGTGAGTGTGTTTATTTTAGTAGCTGCAGTTATTCTTGCAAGTAGACTGGCTGAATTCTGCACTTAGTGCCAGTTACAGGATTGTGTTAAATATGAAAGTCCAAACCCAGATAATACTCTACGTCTAAGAGTCAGCAATTTTCTCAGTGAACAGAGGGCAGTGGATAATGCTAAGGAATGTCAATGACAGTTCACTTCAAGTCCAAAGAGAAATTTGACTTCAAAATATTTGCCACAGAAGATGAACACGTGATAGAAAAAATCTCAAATATTTCTTTAAAAATAGCATGAAAATAATTTATGCAATAATTCACTACATTTCTTCACTAACTTTTCATCACTTATAGATAAAAATTTCTAAAGTCAAACCTGCAGAATGAGTAAGGAAAATAATATTAATTTTTCTAATGAGATGTAATTCTTTTCATCCGATGAAAGCAAATTGGGTTAGCAAAGTTAAGTTGTCCAATAGTCAAACATCAGCTCTAGTGTATTTAGAAATAGTCAGAAATATCTGTGAAACCAAATGAAACAAAATTCACTGTTTCTCTGAACAGCAGCCAGCCTTGTCTGCATAGGGAAAGATATAGACATGAATCTGGCAGAATGGCTGCTCTCTTGTGGTATGAAGTCATGTTTTCCTAAGACAAAAAGGCTACCACCAATATTCGTCCTCATAGAAATGGTTGCCAAGGGAGAGTAAATGTTGAGAAATTAATTATACTAAGATAACTGAATTATTCTTTCAAAGATACAAGTTTCAAGAACAGTTCAGAAAAAAAGTTCTCATGCATACTTGAAGTGAAAGATATGATGTAGGGTTATGTTTAGTCTATTGAATCCAGCTCATGGGTATGAAATTGAAATGCAATAGCTATGAAATTGCTGAGATTAAGTGACATATGGACAGAGCAAAAGTGTATTTGATTTCTCTACCACATTGGAGTCCAGGCTCAGGACAAAAGCAGAAATAAATGTGGTGGCTTCCTCCTAGGATTTATTTCAAAAGATCCAAATTCTAACAATTTTTCCAAATTAATTTTTCAAAATTAAAAAAAAAAAAAAAAAGAATTTGCGGTTCATAATAGTAGACGTATCATACACTCCAGTCTGATATGTACTGTATCCTCTAATTTCCTGGCTTTTCCCGGCAGCAGTGTCTGTGTTCACCGTGTTGTGCTTGATAAAGAGGCATGAATCAACTTAGCACCCCTATGAAAACTAAATCCTTCAATAAGTTCA
The DNA here is from genome assembly GCF_965638725.1 of Aptenodytes patagonicus. Lineage (NCBI taxonomy): Eukaryota > Metazoa > Chordata > Aves > Sphenisciformes > Spheniscidae > Aptenodytes > Aptenodytes patagonicus. Next base: position 40,760,087 of record NC_134950.1, read on the forward strand.
TGGACAAAATAGGAAAATAATACATGGTGCTCTTATATATTACCTGTTTCTTGACTGACTGTAGTGAAGCAAAAAAACCCCAGGAATTCCTCCCTGAGGAAGATGGACTGGAGCTTTTCTGTGATTATACTCAGGGTGAGAATTTGACCTTCTAGCTACATTTTTAAAAAATTCTGGAAAACTTGCCCTCTGTTGCCTGGCATCACATTTAACTTTGTACAAAATCCATAGACAGCACTGTCTCTTGCCTTGTGGATGCAAACAGAAGGATGATTGTTGGCTAACTGAAAAATAAAATAACTGGTTTTAACAAATAACTTTTGTTGTACCAGCAGGAATTTTCAAATAAAGGAAAAGCAACTCTGACATCAAACACCAACTGATATGGCCTTTATCTCCATATAAATAAGGGTATGTCTCCTTTTGGATGACAAAGGACTGCATGCGTACACTACCTGTAAAGCTCTACCAGCAGACTTATGTTCTCAGATCCATAACTACAAAATGATGGAGAATCTCATCTTCAAGTAATCAGGTATACTTTGAAGTTACCAGCAGCATCTTTGTATAATCAACACTGGCAAAGATGACACCTATGTAAATTAACTTTCTAAAGGGCTATTGCAATAAGTAACCGCTGAACTAAATTTCAGAGAAATTATGGCTTTAATTTAAAGCACTTTGGGGAATTTTCCTTATCCGTTTTATTTTTCAATGCATGTATAAACATGAAAAAATCTTTAATAATTCTATGAGAAATGCTTTATACATCCTGAGCAATTAACTATTTCTGCAGAACATTTGTCAGCCATGTTTGAAATAATCCAGTTGTTTAGTGACTAATTATCATGCAACCCTGCAGTTTTTAGATCTCATAAAAATGGTGACTTTTAGAATACAGAAAAAAAAAGGGATAGTTATGTACTATTAAGGATACTGTGTCATCAGTTTTTACAGTATAATTAGGAAGATGTTACCTTATTGTATAGAAAAATAAGACCTGACAGGCAGTGAGGCTGCATAATTAGGACCCCACCTCAGTGGTGATGTCAGATGTAAGGCCAAAAAGCGGATCATTTCCTCTCCCAGAAAGACCAAGTAGGGAGTCCACTCCCACAGTGCTGTTACTGATATGAAATAGGATTTATGCACAATGAGGGAAACCAGATTCAGGTGTTATTGCCAGGGCTACGACTTTTAATACCATTGCGAGCACCTAAGAACATTGTCAGGGAGAAATACGCCAAGTGCTTCACAGACAGAACCATACATGGGCAGGGAACGCAAAGCTCTTTTTGAGCATCTCAAGCTAGTTCTTAGTTTCTAGGAACCCAAATCTTAATCATGATTATTTTCATGACTAACTAACTCCTCGTTACTAGGAGTTATTCTGAAACACTGAAAACATTCTGAAACATTGAAAAGTTTGGCTGACAGCTGAAGAAGGCATGGTTTTAAGTCATTCAAATCCCCTCTCGGCATCTCTGATGCTCTATCCAAACTAAAAAAGGAGCCATAACCAATGCTCTAAAAAAAAAAATCTTCCAAACTAACTTTCTGAATTACAAAGAGATGCTACAAGTTCCCCCCAAAAAATATTCAGTGAAAATCCCTCTTAGTGAGTGAATTTACTTTAGCAATTTTAGTTACAGAAACTCCTACCACAGCTGTGATGATAATGCACACCTTCCAGATGAGAAAGATCAGAAGGGAGAATGACCTTAGCTGTTTTATCCTGCACCCCACCTTCAACAGAACCCAGAAAGTACTTTTGGAGGGGTCACAAGAGCTATCAAGATTGGTTTTCTATGACCACGGGCAACTACGCAATAGATTTTTAGTTCAGAAAGGTCCACATGATTATCTCTCCACCTATTCCCATATCTATCCATAAAACCCTCCCCAGAGTTTTGTAGAAAATGTAAGACCTGCAGTACAAAAGACCAAAACCTGCAAAAATATAACTTAGTTACTCTGAGTTCATCATGGAGCTGACGTGATTGAATGTATAGATCTACTTCAAGAAATTGCCTTGTATCCAGATCCCTTCATCTTGTGCTCTCATGAAGGATTTCTCAAATCAAAATTAGGAGTTCTACAATGCCATGTAATGCTCTGTTCCTCTACAACAGGGTTTTTTTTTCTGTGTGGGGTTGTTTGGGGTTTTTTTTAACTGTGTTATCAGAGCATCTGTTATGGTGTAATAGCTGACACAGCCAACATTTTTTCCAATGCAGTTTGTTCATTTTTCTTTTCTTATAATTCTTTGGGGAAAACTGTTTAACTCTGGGTTTGTACCACCAAAGGAAGGATCAAAGCTATGTCCCTGCCATGCCTCCCATCTCGGAAACAGAGCTGAGGTCTCAGCCCCAGTGTGTAGAACTCCATTTGGGGATGAAGAATTATAAGGCCAAAAGCAATCTATTTTATTTTATTGTATATATTACAATCTTCCAGCTGGGCTCTTGGCAGGCTGACAGAGTAAACCTCAGCTGGGAAAGATTTGGGGCATCTGAGCCTTATCACATTTACGTATATTTATACTTGCCAAATGTCATGGCCACATACTCATCCCGATGCCTTTCACCCCTCCTGAAACACCACCCTTTGCTTGCTGCAACAGAGGAGGAGATTATTTTCACTTCCCTCTTGTAGCCACTCAGGTTTGCTAATGAAGTAGCCCAGATCTGAAATTGTTTCTTTACCTCACTCAGACAACTGTGGATTTCGGCACTGTTTTCTATTGGGAACAGCATGAAGCCATTCTAGCTCCCTTTCCTAGGAACTGAGTCAACTAATTTGGGAATATTACAAAGGCTTATCTCCCTGGCCTTCCTGCAAATCCTACGGTCTTCTCTGTGTGCACTATAAAAGATGGAATAACAGACAGATATCACTAACGTTTGACACTGAGTATGCAAAAACATATTTTTAATAGCTCCAATTGGGAAAGCTAAAGCTATTTTTAAAGTACAGCTAAGTGGGAAAGGGAGGAGGAAGGGGAAAAATTAATGGTGAAGAGGAAGAACAGCAACGTCTACTTCTATTCTCCTCACTTGTGTCCTGGCTTTGCATAGTAACAGAATCAAATTAGAACTGGAGAGAATTAAATGAGGAAAAATACTGGGGCAGAAGAAGATGGATCAAGCTAGTGGAAGACTTATGGGATAGGACAGAAAGAGGGCTAGAGCTGAAGGAAAGGGCGCTAGCAAATATGAGAAGGTAGCAGTAGCAGAGAAGAACACAAAAAAGCCAAAGAAAAAGAAAAAGATAAAAGGGATACAAAGACAGAGAAAGGTGAGCAGAGGAGAGAGAACACTATGGATAAAAATAGATCTAGGAAAGCAGGCCCAATTATAAAAAAAGCTCCCTTACTTCCCATGATCACACTGATGAAAAACGTCCCCCTTGAAGCTACACTGACCTTCACAACCATGTGTCCTGCCAAACACAGAATCACTTTTCTGTGTTCTCCGATACCTGCTCACCTCTTCACAAAATTACATTACTGAGATGGGCCATTAGCAAAACGGTACTTAAAATTCATTTGTGAGCACATTAATTTCTTTCTCCTCTGTTCTGTCTCTTCATTACCTCACTGTGCTGCAGACTCTTTTATGGTCTTCTGTGCAAATCTTTATTTGCCCATGTTCAAAAAATTTTTAAATATTGGACACTTCTTCGTAGTTTTGGAAACAAGATAGAAGTGCAATTGTTAGCCAGATTGATCCAAATTTAAGCTTTTAATGCTCCCTTCTTTGACTGTGACATTGTAAAATTGTATTTAATTTTCTTTTTTCCAGATCTTCAACAGCTGAGAAGCATGTAATAAAATGTAAAACCCTCACAAAGTACCTTTCTTGCCAAGCATATGTAACGTAATGTCTCTGTAATATTTCAAGTGTTCACTGATGAACTGGAAGAGAGAGTTTGTTATCAGCAGTAAAGTTCAGGTAAGATGCTGAACTAGAAGATGTTTCAAATAGCAGCATAGGAAATGGATTTATGTGCAGCTGGAGAGCTGGGAGTAGCTTAGAAGGATACTATATAAGGGAGACAGGGTGAGAAGGTAACAAAAGGTCCTAAGAGGGAGATTGGGACTGTTAGTCTTGATAGACATCGAAGGAAGCAGGAAAAGACAGAGATGTTAGGGGAATACAAATCAGGTAGAGGATAAGGTTCCTGCATGGTGGAGTGGGACTGACAAGTGAGGAGGAGAGGACAAAAAGAAGGAGGGAGAAGAGACAGGCTGGGGAGGACAGAGCAGAAAGTGGCAAACACTTCACCTCCCCAGAGCTCTGTGCTTCCTGAAGCACAGTCACCTCTTTGCGAGTGAGTCCAAAAACTCCCATTGCCCTGTTAAACCCACGGGCAAAATCTCTTTTCCCACTTCAGTTCTGGTCCACCAAGATGTCAAACCAGTTTTTGTAGCTGCTGTTCTACTAGTTACAGTGGCAGAGGTCTATGCCATGGATCAGAAAGCTCAAATCTAAATAAGGGTCCATATGTCGATATTATTAAACACACATAGCTGTGCTAAAGAAGCATAACAAAGCCCTTCAATCAAAAATGAAATTTCTACTTTGTTTTGGTGAAAAATTGGTAACGCAAAATTTCCTCTTGTCCAAGTAGAAAAAACAACAACTAAATTTCAAAAAATAGAATAGCATTCTAAATATTATGTATTTAGAAACCTGAAAACAACCTGGATTAGCTTTAATAATTTCTTTCCCTTTCTTAGTTCATGTAAAACAGTGTCATATAAGAGTGACACAAAACCTGAAACAGTAAAATGAAAGTGAGACTTCCTGACCTAATCAAAATGGAAAGTTTTGAGAAAAATCTTACTAAGATGTCAATTGAAATCCATACACTCCTGAAATGTCATTCTGTGGCTGGAACATTTTCTGCTAGAGAATCTTTTTTTCAGAAATTCCTGTCCAGCTGCTAGTCAGCTGCAGAGCTGAGATGCAATGCCAGGCTGCTCCTTGTGTGTCCAGACCCAGATCAAGGAGGAACTGGGGCAACGGTGGCAGTTCCCACAGAGAAGCCCTTTGCAGTTCCAGAGCAGGCTGCATGCAGCAGAGACCATTTAATTTTGTTGGATTTTTTTGCTGTACATGACTAGTGCAGAAAGTGCAATTTCATGCTGACAAAGTCAGAGGAGGATTTACCGTTTGGGAGTAACCAAAGAGACTGCAGTCTCCTCCCAGTCCTGATGTCGTGGCAATGAAATGACCACTCTGCTCCCCCAGTCTCTCTTGTAGCTGCAGGTGGTTCTCACTGGAGACCTTTCACAGTATGACCCACCATGTAATAAAATAAACCTAAATACATTCAGTATTAAATCATTGCCCTGCATCCTACTCCACACTATCCACAATTGTAAAAAACCAAAACCAAAACCCAACTAATTTGGTCCCCTTCCTTCCTACTAGGTTTGTGCCTGAGAGCTCGTCTCCAATTAGTGGCATGCCTGGTTCAGGCTGACAGAGCACATCTCTCGCCTGCTGGAGGTGGAGGGCAGCCCTTCTCCCTCACCTCCTCACCTACGCACAGGGCAGAGGCTCTCCAAAACACGAGGAGCCATGTCAAAACCAAGGAAAGCAAGGAGACGTTGTTCCACTGTCATCTTCTGGAGCTTGGTGACAATTTCTAACAGTTTCCTTTACATCCTCTGTCTGCTAGAGCAGTAAAAAACAGATAGGAAGGAAAAAAGTACAGACTCAATGGTAGAGGGCTAAGTATCTCAGCCAAAAAGAAACAGAGAACCTCCCAGGGGAGGTTCAAAAGCAGGGGGAGGAAAAGGATGCTAAGTAAAAAACTTGAGAATAAGAAAGTCCTCCTTGAAGAGGAAGGAGACTGAAGTAAAATACCAGTCTGTTCTTTAAAAAATAGGGAATAATATACCATAGATAGAAAAAAGTGGAAAAAAATTATTTAAAGGGAACTGTGATATGAGGAATGGAAAGCGAGGAGGTGGTATAAAAGAGTAGAAAACAAAGGCTAGATATGTATAATAAAATGTATTGTTTAATGTAAATTCTAAGTAAAATCTCTGTTCTGCAAAAAGTGTTTCCCTCCCTCCATGCATTTACCCGGTTTGTGCAGGCGGGGAGATTGTAGTAGTTTCCACACCTTGAAAGGGTTTACACACTAATTGGGTGAAAAACAGGAGTGAAATAGAAGTAAAGCAGTGAAATGATTTTTGTAGAAAGCTTTAAAGATTCTTAATTAAAACTGAGAAACCTGTGCTGCTTAAGATAACTAATGAAAAAAAAAAAAGAGGACAAAGCGCTGTGTAGAGAATACATTGTCAAAGACTAAGAGGGACCGAGGACATAACTAGCTTCTGGTAATGGACTTCACTCCCTGTGTAACTTTCATGATTCCATACTCCTGCAATTTTGGGTGCACAGCCTATGTTAAGAAAAAGAAAAAAAGCAAAGCATTTTCATGTAGAAATACCATTTGCAATTGGGTAGGAAGGAACATATTTCATCTGCATGCACTTATCTACATGTAGATGGGGGCTTTGAGGTGCAAATACTAATTCATGAAGACCTGAGGGCTTAAATGTGGAGGCTAAGTTGATGATAATTTACAAATTAAATGACTTGGACTTTTTCATTGTAATCTTTGAAATTTCATTGTAATCTTTGAAATTTCATTGTGTTTTTTCCATAACTCCGTGGCCAAGAACCACATTGCTTCCAGAGAACCAAAGATGGCAGAAGACCACATCAGAGAATAGTTTAGAGCATATGGAAACCAAAGGCACTCAGAATAAAGGCAGAGAGAACACTGGGATTTGCTTGGCCACAGATTGCTGCTTTAAACCTCACAGAAGAATAATTGAAGAAAACAGATCATTATCAGTAGACGAAAACCACAATCATTTCAGTTTCTTCTGGCAATATTGCATCTTCAGAGGTCACAGGAGAAAATAAATATAATAATAATAACAATAATAATAATATAATTCTGGTAGAAATTATATTGGAAATTCTGTAGCTCTGTTGTAGGGCTCAGTGCAGATTAACAGAAAGAATCAACTAAAAAAAGGAGGCTGCAAATGCATCGTGCTCCGCAAGGAATTAACAGCACCACAGTATAATTTGTGGCTGCCACAACAGCAATTATTTCAGAGACTGAATTCTTGTTTGTTATTCAGAGAACAGAGATGAATTGGATCCAAGGGAAGTAAGATTCTCTCTTAAACTAAGAGTTTCAAAAGTAATAAACTACAATTTCAGACAAAATAATATCTTTATTGTGTATTTTGAGGACTAGTTCTTATAATGTTTGTTCCAGTCTCGGTTGTGTTGGCTGCATGTTATTTAATTCAGAGGTGGTTTAAAGCTCTGCTTTTAGGTTGTCATCAACTACAGATGCACATGCATTCATCTCTAGGCAATTTTTCCCAGGCAGAACACATTTGTATGATCATATGGATAACTCAGCAAATGGCAGATGTTTACATAGGTTCTGGCACAAAAAGTAGGTATGGCCTAGTAAAAATTTACTCCCTGGGACACACCAGAAGTAGAAGGTATCAGTAAAAAAAGAGAATCACAATAATAAACGGTGTGAACCAACTGAATTTTTAGTAACAGATGAAATCCAATAGTCCAAAAGTCTTTCACTTAGGGAATGAGAAAATATACATGCTATAAAACAATCATTTGGAAATAACTGAGTTTAAGTAGGACTGGACGTGCTGGTATATTTTGGAATTACTCAGAAATGCCAGTGCAAAAAGGAAGAGGCATCTGTGATCCACCAGAGGTAATTCCTGAAGAAATAGGGAGGCTGTGACACAAAGCACTGATGGGACCCCCGCCGGGTCAGGTCACCTACGTTCAGTTCAGACCACCCGTGCTCAGAAGCTGGAGCAGACGCAAAGAAGATTTACGGGGCTGCTCAGGGCAGTCTGGAAGTACGGAGTGAGAGGAGACCAGAAGACTGGCAGGTTTGGGCCAACGAAAACGAAGGATAAAAGGTTTATGCACTGATCAGGGGAAAAGGGGGAGGGAGGAGAGGAAAATGCTGGTGTCAGGGGCAGTGGGAGGGGAGGTATCAGCAGGAACCCATCCCCATCACTGACAACAGCCAGTTTTGTGTGACCCTTTCATTAGCATTAGTTAGGATCAGAATTAGGATCAGAAGCCAAAATCTAGGATCTAGAGGAGATGCGCAGGAAGCTCCCTGGAATACGTTCAAGCTGAGGGTGCTCAGTGCCTCTGAAAATCAGATCACTTCCTTGCTGCCTTCCTCAAACAGCCTAATTATACAAAATTAACCTTAACTCTCACCGTGAATAAAATGAGGCTATTGCTACCTAACACAGCTTTGAAGATCTGTAAATTGTACACATCCCAGGTTCCAAAGATTATCAAATCAGTGAAAGGAAGCAGGTTATTATTTTTTATTTCTAATTATTTAATTTTACATTAAAACATAATTATTTTAATGATTTACATATTTTTAATACGAAAAATTTAAAGTCATTCTGGATATATGAATCTACTGCAGGCAATGGGTTCCAGAAGCAAATAGACAGAAATCTCCATGCTTTTCATGATGGAAGAAAGACTCCTGACATTTCAAATAAAGTTAAAATATATCACTCAAAAGACTTACGGAATATGCAACTGCAGCTTCCCCTGAATGCAGAAACAAGGATAGACTGAGACAAGTTATCTAAGGGTAAAGCACCTAGTATTTTAATTTGAAATGTCAGTGTGATGTGATTTAGAAGGAAGAACTAGGAGAGGATCCATAAAACAGAAAGTATTATTGTTTTGTCCTTTCATGACACTACTTTTCTCATTCCATAAAAGTACTCAGAATCTTAAGAGTTGGTCTCTAAGTTCCATCCAATAAATATGTGATACTGTCATGGATTCATCTTCGATCTGTGTTTAGGTTAGAAGGGCACTATTCATTTCTGAGTGAAAATCTCTGAGGATGGAACCTTTGTGAAATCATCTGTCTGATACACTTAGCCTGTACAGGAATGAAAAGTACCTCTTAAATTACTGCCAAATCTATATAGGTTTTTCCCCTATACTCTACTTTATTAGCTTGAAAAGGGGAGGGGAAGGCAGCTCTGACTTCCCACGGTACAGCTGTTACTAAACATAATGCACTGGCCCAATAGTTGAATACCCAGCTCAGCAGGATTTAGGACAGAGCCATCCATCATAGTACAGCTCCTTCCATACAACTGTACCAACCAAATGGATGCAAAATAATGGTTGCTCTAAGCAGTCAAATGAAAGATGACAGTGAAAGCATAATATAAAATCTCTGGACACTCTAGCACTTCTTGGAAATCTTTCTCTTTCTCAGTCTGCTTCAAGTTAATTTATTTGCTATTCTCGCAATATTTACTTCTATAGTAGAGACATTAGGGTGAACATTGCATTGCAGGGCATACTAAGACTTTCTCATCTGAACTGAGATTACAGTAAAGAAGACAGGGTTAAGCAGGACTGACAGCAAACTAAATGAATACAGCTGGATGCAGAGTGTTGCATGCATAATGCATAATATTTTTTTTGTTGTTCAGAAGATGAAAAAGAAAAAAAAAAACGAACAACAAGTCAAGCCAACCCCAAATCATTTTTCTACAGTTTCCTCACTTAAAGGAAAGTTAAAAATGTTACTTAAATTAATGCCAGAGAGAACTAGAGAACACACTCTTTTATTAAGTCCATTAAGTCTCAGAAACAGCAGCGTGGAACATTCTGACTTCGTCCTGTTAAAGATCCATTTTACAGAAAACATTCAGAAGTTTCATACAAACGGGTTGCACAGCCCCTGTGAAGGACCTGGAGATTTATTTAGAAGCGTAGGAAAGCAACTTGTAAAGTTATGATCTGAGGTCACCTATGGCCTTTGAGTTCATACGTTATACTAAAAGGTAATTGAATAAACTAGCTCTGCATGCTTTAAAGTGATTTTATTCAAAAGTCTAAGGAAGCAAATATACGTTAACATGTATATAATAAGCACATTTACTGTAATATAACTGTTCATTAAAAAGAAGCAACATCATGACCAATCTGAAGGTGGGGCTCAGACTATGTCAATGCATCATCCGGTTTCGTTAATACATTAATGCAGCTCACAAATGAGTAGAACAAGTGAACAAAGTGGAAGGCTAACATCTGCAGGATCTACCTTGTGCTAAGATTAAAGGTAGCAACTACAGCACTTTGACCCATGGTGGATGGTACTCGGGGGAGGATAATTGCAGCAGGATTCACTCAGTTTCAGCATTATGCTGCCATTATAGCAGTATTTTCTGCTCTCGAGCTAGCTAGTTCAAAGCTGACTAGCTAATCACTGCTGGGAACAACAAAGAGTTCAAGATCTATGAAAATACCCAGAAAGTCAACATCATATCTTGGTCCCATTTAAGTATATAAAGCTACCCAGCACAATCTCCTTGTATTTCACTGCTATCAGAAATCACTGGCTGTTTTTTTTCACAAAAGATTCTACTGATTAATTCAATGATGGATGGATTTGGTGTGCAAGCATATGTATACACAAACAAATAATAAATGATAGTAAAGTATCATTTCACTAAAATATAGGTAAAAATAAATAGTTTGCACTTTTTCTTGCCTTTTCTGTCTTGAACAACCTGATTCATTGGTACTATTTTCTCCAAAAAGGTGGGACAGGCTTGAAGCCTTTCTTAAGGCTGAAGATTGCTTAGCTTAATCCCATCAATTATTCACAGTTTTCACCTCTTTTTCTTCCGGACAGCCTGTTCAGAGGGCTTATAACTTTGGATCTTGACACAGGCACATGCAGAATGAGAACTACCTGCTTACCTATTTGCTCTGTTCAGTGAATATTTTTTACAGTTTAAAGCTCAGTTAGATCAGCTTGAGAGTTTTGGAAAGGCAATGCTGAATTGTTCCTTTTATAGCGGACAATCCTTAGGCTCGTTCATGTACAATACCGAAAGACCACGAGTCCATTCCAGGACTATTTACCCTGAAAAGTTAAGCATATGCAGAAACACTTTGCCACGCTGGTCTGGAATAATCATGGAGAGAAGTCACATGACAAAATGGTCTTGTTTTCACAAGGCCAGCTCAGATATTCTTTCAGAGATATGCAAAGCAGGCTTTATGAGGAAAGTTTTGCTTCCAAAGCTGAGAGGCAGTAGTCACAGCAAAGACAGAACTGATACAGGTATGAGAAGGACCAGAGACATTAGAGGCCCATTGGTTGCACCTTCTGCAGGAGACATCATGCAGTTGTGTCTTCTCCTCCCTCTTCCCCCTCTCATTCCCCACCCCATGTCCCAACATTACCAGTATGGTTCAGTCAACCCTTGACATTGGAAATGCACTTGAGAAAAATAATTTCTGTATAAAATAACACATCCTGAAAACAATTTTCTTCCTGGCAAGTACTTGAATGTTTTCCATACTGCTTAAAATGTCACGATCTTTTTTCCAAAAAACCCCCCCTGGAAGATTAGCAGAACAGCCATGACTTTCCCTAATGGCTTTTTACCTAAGAGAACTTAACATTTTCTTGGAATAAATTATTTTACAACTTATTTACTTATCAGTATTTGTGTCTGAACCATTTAACTGGAATTTTCCAGAAATAAGATAATTCAAACATCAGGTCTGGAAATGATTATCACGAATAGCTTTAAAAACAATAAAAAATTACCACTTTTATTTACAATAACTGTGAACAGCAGACAAAGGGCTCAAATGTAATAAATTCTGTTTTAGTGGGACTAATCTGTCGCTTTCCCAGGCCGGATGAGAATGATCAACACCTTGGAACCAATTACCATTAGCACATTTCCATGCTGTTACATAACTGATATTTTCAGTCATTTAAAAAAGCCTTAGCCAAATGCTACCTTACGCGTTAGGCCCTTGCTGCCTTGACCTGACATGTCCCAGTCACACCCTACGGACAGACGGGAGTTTTTGCACACAGTGTAATCACTCAGTAAAAGCACGTAGGCGTTCGCTCAAATGCATCTAAGCATGAAAACTTTCACTTATTCAACCAGAAAGATTCTACCTCTACGTGATTAAACGTACTGTTAAATCGTGATCAGAAAGTACTAAGCATGGAGTAAATTGTGTGTGATGGCTTTGGCAGGGCACTGTTTCTCATTTTGTCCAGCAGACCATACCACAATATCCCCTTCATATAGTAAAGCTGTTCAGGACTGCAAGGAAAGAAATTTGTGCTGTAATGCATCATTAAGTCAAATTAACCCAATCATCCACCTGTTAAGCGAACAAAATGAAGGAAAACCTCATTCTCAGCAAGTTCCCTTGCACGCAATCGGCAGGGAATGGCTGCATCACGCCAACAGTTCCTTAATCTCATTAGTTAACTTTCAGTTCTTTTACAGCCAAGTAACGTACTTTTGCTTCTAATGTTTCAGCACATTTATTACAGCCAAATACAAGTTCTTTCTCAAAATTAACTGTAACAGAAAAATTGTACTTCCTTTGAATGCTTTTGTCTGTTTTCATGGGAAGTGGAATGTGTTTCTTTGTAAAACAAACAAACAAACAAATAAATTAATTAATATCCCCAAGCAGAAGTATTTAATATTGAAGATGTCACTATGGTACTTGCTACTTTTAGTTTGCTTGTGTTAGGCCTCCACCCCATTTGGGCTTGGACTATCGTCTTCCTCTGATGATATTTGAAGCCCTCCATAGCTAGATGCGATGTACACTTCAAAATTGTTAAACTGAAGAACAGCTTAAAAGTTTAAACTCAGGAGAAAAAAGAAAACTCTCTAAAGTGAAAGACCTAAACTTGAATATGAGCTTGACCAAGCAGGAAATCAGATGGCTCCACAAAAAGAACATCTGCAGTACTTTAACTTTCACTGTTTTCCCTAAATATATTCTCCTCTTCCACTCTCTCTCTCTCTCACACACTCACCCATCTTTCTACTTCTACTCACTAAAAGCTATAAGCAAGCAAAGTGTCTATATTATCCAAGTTGTTCGTCTTTCAGCCAGACTGGGAAAAAAAAGAGCGACGGGTCTCTCCGCCCATTACTCATGAAATACCATCAGCTGCCTAGGTACTATGTGTTTTTTGTACCACATAAGAATCTGAACGGATAGGATTCAAACTATTTGCATTGCCATAACATGTAACACACAGAGAATTATGTTCTGTATAATTCATATTACTGTAGGTGAGGATGCTAATCAGAATATGATATAGGTTTAGTAATTATAACATTTTAGTTGATAATTAGGATAGAAGCTGGCAGCTAGGACCTGGTATGGGGCTGAGTAATGCTGACTAATGCTGACTAATACTTAATGCTGGCAGGCAAAGGACATGCGGGGCCTGCAGCTCACATGAAGCTGGGCTTGTGAATAGCCATATATATGCCACCTCCTTCAAAAGGTCACTTGCAAGCTGGAGCTACTCCAAACACAGCAAAGGCATGCAGGTGATATTCAGTGGCAGAAGACGTGTAGATGTATGTATATATCTGTGCACCTGAAGTCTATAACTATGTTTTGAAGTTAGGATGTAATGCCCTGGAATATGCAATGTAGAGGGAAGCTTTGACTAGTAAATGTTGGATTTCTAGCTCTGGACAGCTATAAATGTCTTTGTGCTCCTGCTTCCTGAGGTATAATATAGACTGTTTTTTTGCTCTGCAGCTTGCTGTATTGCCTGACGATCCTCCTGCTGCACCTGATGAGGCTGAGGAACCCAGCAGGAGGGGCAGCCATCACAGGAAAAGACGACATGTTAAAACTGAGGTCCCCAGACTAAGTTCCACATATCTCTGCATGGCAGGTATACCACAGGAAAGCAAAACGCGGATCCTGTGTGATAAGCAAACATCTCATCTCATATATGTATATATGTTACTAGGTAGCGCTGCTTCTGCTTTCTCAATGGTCAAGAGCAAATTAGGAAATCCCTGTATAAAACATGCCTGAGCAGGAAATAAACCATAGGCCTCCAGCTCTAAAAAATACAGATCAGAGAAATTTTCTGCTCTGCTCCAAAGACTTTCTATGTTTTTTCACTCACAGCTTCACAAGCACCTCAGCTGCAGGATGGGTGGCATGAAAGAAGCTTTTAGAAGGGATGCTGAGCAGCCCAAACATCTGCTTGGGTTGGAGAAAATTTGTTGACAATATCTTCAACTTTGAAGATCAAAAATTCCATCTTTGGGATGATTCATTCCATTAAAAATGCAGACTCAACTTACAGAATCACCATGAAAATAGCAATGCAACAATATTTCATGCAATCTTCTGAAAAAACATAGCTGTCTGCTCATATTAATAAAAGCATTGAAAATCATTGTAGTTTGCATATACAAATTACTGAAAAGGGAGACAATTTTTAAATTTTCATTTTATTACTGGTTTTCTCCTGTGAATGATTTTGACTTTCTGGAACAATCTTTAAAAGAAAAGTGGAACCTCTTTTATCATGCAAATCTGAATGCAAAAATGTGAAAAAAAAATTAAACTACAGGTTACACAAAGAAGAAAGAAACATATCAAAGTTGCTCTGAAAAGCCCGCTTCTCCCTAGGGAAATTAAACTTGCAAATGTATTCCCTTTCTTTTCAAACATTTTCCTTTTTTTTTCCCCCCACCCGCCTTTTTTTTCTTTTGCAGGTGCTGGTGGGAAATCAGGGAAGGTATTCAAATGTAGATTAATTTAAAAATATACATCTGATTGGATACTGTATTTGCTGTGAGCTTTTACTGACTGCAGTTCAAAGGCTCAATTAAGACAATGAGAAGAGACTAGGATGAGGCTCCTCTAATAGAGGCCTTTTCTTTCCATGGAGAGCAAAGATTGTTAATTTAAAAGAAAGGTCTTGTACAGCCAATTCCATCTGTGTAGCTGAACCACAGAAACCTTTATTTTCAAGCACTCTTCCATAAGTGATGAATAAACAAACACACAGAGAAATAATCACCAACATGCTGCAGACACACATTCAACATCCAATATTTAAATCTATATATTCTGCAAACCTGCCACTCATTAAAATTCTGCACCGAGTGATTACAAACATTGGTGACTATCCAAAAGAATTACTTGTTTTCTTCATTGAGAATATCTGGTACTTGGAGAACAAGAGAGAGGAGGAAGCAGGATACCAATTAGTCCATTTAAAAAAAACCTGAAGCAAGTGAGAACACATGAAACAATACAGAAAAGGCAGATTTTCCCTTTTCATACACTTTTGCTGTGGCCACTGCCTGCACCTCCCCTGTCTTGCTGGAGTCTGCATTGGGACTGTCAGCTGTGTGTGCAAATTCTTTAGTTTTTTCCACAGCACCCGAACGCAGCAGCACTTTGCTGGAGCACTGGCAGAGCCTCAGCTGGAAGAGCAACCCTCAGACAAATTGGGTGTACCTGGCCCATGTGATGCCCACATCTGGAAGCCCTCTATCCCAAAGCATCCTAAGTCTTCCAGTATCTATTCTGGTGAGCCACCGAGTACAGCACCTACACTGGCGCCCTCAGCATCCTATCAGAATTTGGGTTAATGCATTTACTAGGCAGTGGATTTGCTCAAAGTACTGCCATTGGGACCAGTCAGGATATTGAAAGCCACATGATTTCCAATGTAAAAATCCCCAAAGATAAAGACATTTTCTGTTAAAACAAGGAATGTGAGCAACTCTGCCCATTCAACAGCAACTGCTCGTCCTTTCTCCAGTGCCTTTCAGCAACCATCTCCATCTAAGAAATCCACCCAAACCAGAAGCCCCTGGAACCTACCATGTCAGCCGGTCGTCAGGCCCCTGACTTTCCTTTCCAGAAGTCTCAACTTCGAGCACGAGGAAAACGCCCTGGGAGCGGACATTTGAACTCTCTTCATTTGCTGTAGTGGAGCAGAGCTGGATGGTGCAGGAACCCTGAGGGGCGGTGGTCACCAGCACACTGCCCTGCACCCTATAGCAGAGGGTACGCTGCCTTTACAGCAAAGCTCTTCCAGCTGGAGCCACTGCTTAGTGATCTCCTGCTCTGTGCCGGAGCTAACGCAGCCCTGAGTGTCCTTTCACTGTCTCGCTACGGCAACACAACTTTATTAAAATATCCATTCACTTCCTGAGTCTCCCTCTTGCTGACGAAAACCGTAAAACAAGCTAATGTAATCAAAAGTCAGGTCTTCAGAGACTGTATGCTTTATCTCCAGTACTAAATATATTGAATTTATTTCTTTTAATTATATTTATATTATTAGCTCTTACATTAGAAGCTGCTTAAACTGATTTACTCTGAAAAAGGAATTATGAGAATGATGTATTTAGAATTTCAATTCTGTTTTCATCAACATTTATTACTCTGATGTGTTTTGTTTGTTATTGTTCTTAAAACATTTGTTTTTATGACGTTTTTCCTGCAGCAAGTTGTTTTTCTATTAGTGTCACTGTTTGTTTACGCAGTTATGAGATTTGCTCGATGTGCTATTTGCCTGGGCACTAGGATAGATTAATTGAGGAGAAATGTCATTGCTCTCCATTCAGGCACAGTTGTTACACTGCAGGTTTATTTTCTACTGAATAACATCTGACTATGATATTTTTCAACTGATTTAGATTCTTTGATCCTCAGTTCTGCAGCAGATTTAAATTAAGAAAAACTGGAGGAACATTGAAAAAAAAAAAGTTACTTGGATAAACAATTTTAAACATTTGTTCATATCATTGCCGTTACCACTGGCAGGACTGCTACGCTTTCTTCCACAAAGTCCATTGATTATCATCCCTAAGTGTAGCAAAAACACTTCATAGAGGTTGTATGTATAAAGCTATACTCTATGCAACCTAGAAAAACCTGAACAGAAATATGACTGCCACATGTCTTAAATGCTGGGTTTTGAGTGGTCATCTGTAGTTCCTGCCTGACCTGTTGTTCTGTAGCTGTCATCACTGCGGCTTCTGTCAACAGGACCTGCAAAATAGCTTCTCTGTACAATGTGAGGTACCTGAGTTAGGGTAGATAGTTTCCTTTTTTTCCTTCTTCTTCTGTTCACAGATTTTATGATGTATTCTTCTACACCTCTATACAGTTAAATGTATATATGTTTTTATATATAGATAGATGCACATGGATATCTATCAATATATACATGCATACACATATGCATACATGAGCCAAAATACAGTGTTATTATGCATATAACACAGATGCTATGGTAATCATGTAAAACAATGCTGGAGCATTGCAGAAAACAGGAGTATTTGCTGAAAAAGAAAATACTTTAGTGGCTGTTACATGTAAAACATTTTGCATAGAGGTCTATAGTGTATATCTGAAAGACGAAGCCAGGGTTGAGAAGGTGAACACGGAATTAAACTGTCTGTCTCTTTTCTGTCTTTAAAGGTTTTATCAGTTATCATTGTTTTCTTATTTGTTATATCATTTATGGACTTCTGGCATTCCTGTAGAATGCTCTAATTTACATCTGAACTCCTATCACTTACCACTACTTTTACTTTAACCATTACATTTTAATGCTACATTTACTTATTCTAGATAAAAAAGAGTCCTAGAATCCTAGATGCTTCTTAGACAACACCATCAATTAGCAACAAACAAAAACCATAGGCTTTATACCTTGCTTTTGGGCTTCAAAATAAAAAAAAAGTATTATGATCTTATTAGGGAATGTAGCTAGTGCACCCATCTCTATGGTGATGAATAGCTTGTGTTTTAATATGCAGTTTACATAAAAATTACTTGGTGTCTGTGAACAGTAAAGCTATTCTAGAACGGAGCTACTTAGAGTTACTTTAATACATTGGTTTAATACACTTCAGCAGCACTCCTACAGCGTGTTTTCAACTAGGGAGGAAAGATTGGGTAATTTTTAATTGCTCAAACCTAGTTTTAATGTAAACTGGCTGTGCTCAGCTGTACTTCATGACTCTGAGGCCTCTTACTATGGTGGAACAATAGCATGTGATAATTACCACTTCTGCCAGAGCAGAAGGAGTGAAACAATATACTTGATAAAATTCAATGACCTGGAGGCTACACTGTCTGTGCTCTCATATATAAAACTGTAAATGCCAGGAGGAATAAGAGCTCATCTGGAAAAAGAAAATGACTGCTGCCAACAACATGCCTCAGCAATAGGTATGGCTCAACCGGCAAAGCTCAGAAGGCACTTGCAAAGGTAGACAGGGAAAAGCAGTGTTAGGCACCCTCAGAGAAATTATTGTAAGTGAATGCTGTTTGTCCTGATCTTTCTAGAGTGGAAATATTTACTCATGGAATCAGTGGCAAGTCTAATCTTCACAGTACACATTTGGTGGTAGGTCCTCAGCTTAAGGACTGCACAAGCATGTTGCCCAGGAAACCCTCTGGTGTACTTCATGAGCGAGGAGATTAAAACAGAGACAACCGAGTCCCACAGGGAGAGCAACAGGTGATGCTTGCTGCAGTACACTACTGGTCTTACCGGTTATTGGCCAGCAAAAGCTAGTGACCACTACTTTAGCACATATGCTCCTCAGGCAAAATACTTTGTCATCTTGCTTGCTGTGTATTCAGCACATTTCATTGCTGAGGTAAGCATTTCTTTGCTCAAGGCATTAAAGAATATGCTGGATTTAACAGTGAGCAACTCAGAAGTCAGGCATGCATTTAAGTGTTTGGCTGAAAGATGGTCTATATTGTGAGAGAGAGTAAAATGCCTGCTTGTATACTTATTTTCTAGCTTACAGCATATCAAAATTGATGCTTATATTGCCATTAACACAGCAGTCAGAGTCAACCAGGTACTAGGCAATGAGTATCAGCTGAGATGACCCAAGACCTTAAATACCTGGATTTTTTTTTTCCTCTCTTCTTAATTTCTCATCAGAGTCTCAAAATGGATGTATACAGTAGAAATTTACACAGACATGCTAGTGAGCCATATAAAACCCACTATAAAACCTGCTTCAGAGGGGGTGAAAACAGCATAGGAATTTATGTTTTGCATTGAATCTCTTTTTTTGTTTCTTTAAATGGACACTAACATTCACTGAATGAACTCTTTAGCAAACAGAAGAATTAAAAACAGATTTTCTTAAAGATATTCACATTAATGTATAAAAATAGAATAATGGACATGTTGATACTTTATTTCAGCTAGAAAGAATAAATTACGGTACATGTGTAATCCAGCTGTCAGCATCTGCTGGAGGTGTGTAGTACACTCTTTGGTAACATTCACCATTATAGAAACCAAACCCAATGACAACCACAAGCAAGTCTGGCAACTTTCCAACAAGGACTTTGAGTCTTGTCATTCTAAGCAGCCCAGCTGTTTTTCCCTTATTAGTTGTCCACTGAGACTAGGAATGAAGTTGACTTGAACTGATACAATTTACCTAATCTGTGAGATAAGAAAAGCCATGCGGTTCATTACTGCAGTTTAGAGGAGGTAGGGTAATTTATTAAACTCTGGCAGATGGATCACTTGTCTGAGCCGTTGCCACCTTCGACACTGTTAGGTACAAAAGATCTGATTTACGAGATCTGGTTACTTACTGGCCAGTCCCAGTATCCTGTCTCCAAAAGTGGTCCGCATTTGCTATTTTAAAAAAGAAAAGATCCACAAATATACTCGCCTCATTGTTTGACAGGTCCCAAGGGATGAAATTCCCTCTTAGTCCTGGAGCTTAAATATAGATGTTTGTGCACTGTTACCTCAGTTCACAAAGACTGCTGTTCATCCTCATAGCAAATATACAGATACATGATCTTCAAGCCATTTTTACAAAAGCCTTTCCAGCTTCATTTGCAACTTGTGTTAAACAAAACAAAACAAAACAAAAAAAAGAAGTAAAAGATAAATGTTTCCTGAAACAAGACATCCCCAAAGCAGTAGCAATGTCTCACTTCAGAGGCCCCTTATTTGGTTCCAGAGAATGGAGGTGCAAACACCGTAACAAATTGAGAAAAGAAAAGCATAACAGTGGAATCCACATCCCCAAGTGAGTTATGAGGGAGGGGGTGGCTGAACACAGCCACGGAGATATGCACAAGCTGCAGCTTTCATTTATGCAACCAGCTGCCTCACCAAGAGAGCACCCAACCTACATCAGATGAATTGATGCATTTTACAGCTATCAGTACCACTAAAAGTGGTCAGAAAATACGTAAGGAATAAAGTGGTATTAATATAAGCACAAGACCTGCAGATGGCATGAAATCTGTTTTAGAAGCATAACAAGGCAGAATTGCTGCCAGGTTACCTATTTTATTTCGAATGTTGGAAGAGGCAAAGCAGACAATGAGTCTTTTCTTGGATGATTGCTTTAAGAAGCAAATGGTCATTTGCGGATGCTTGCTTTGTTTCTTTTTTAGTTTTAAGTCAAAACACAGCAAGAAGAATCCTCTTGATTTCCACAAGATGTTCATGGAACAGCAATAAAGCATCCATTTCTTGGACTAAAAAGCCCCTACGTTATTAAGGCATCCACTGTTTCTCGTAACTGCAGCTTGGTAGTGAGCAGCTATGGGATCTGCGATCCTGTGTTGGTCAAAAAAGAAATACAGTTGTAAGAGTAGCCTATTTACAGCAGATAGCCAGTTATTCTCATTCTTATTAGGATTTACTAGAGAATATGCCTGCAAGGCTAAAGATATATAAAGTAACATAGAGAAAACAAGTACCTGAACAACTACATATCACTACAAAGCACTACATATTACACAAACATTGCTTTATGTACCCTTATGGCCTATAAAACCAGTATTTTTTTTCCCTTTAAGATCATAATGGTAATGAACACATCTTTCACTCATTTCCTCACTTTTAAGGAGTTCTCAAAAGAAATTCCTGAAAGGGTGACATTGCTTTCTTTTCTAATGCCTTCTGCTATCGAGTTCCACATGGTTCAAATTATCTTCCATACACTGGGAACCCCTGAGGAGGCAACAATGGGTGAAGCATCATCATTTTACATAAAATGCCCAAATCTGCATCTTCTTTAAATAACATTAAATAACATTGCTTTTCAGCTTTCAAAATCACCATGCATAAAAAGAGGTGCTAATTGTAGGAAAGACTAGTAATAACCAGGATAGAGAAGGAGTACTTCAGAAAAATAAAAAGACAATCTCATTATTTTGGAGTGACCTGGCTCAGCTTGATTTGTTTGGGTGATGAGCACTAATGAAGCTGTCAACCTACAGAGGGAAAATTTTCACATGAAAACTCTTGAAGAAGCTAATAAGAGATTGAGATTAAGATCATGCTCATTCAAGAGCCTAAACCAGTCATAGGTTTCACTACTTTGCAAAAACTCAATTCTCTAGCTTTGATAATTTTGAACACACAAAACCACAGTGTACCAATTCATCTGCAAATAAAGACATAGACAAAATTCTAATCAAGAGATTGGAGACTGGGAAAGAAGCAGTAAGAATTAAGGATTAATAAACCATGAATCATTGGTACCGGTTTGGACCTGAAAACCAGACATTTCTAGTGTGAAAAAAGCACATTTTTTTCAAATCCAATTACTAGAAAGTCACTAGGAGGTAATCTTTATACATCTCAGAGGATGAAGGACAAAAGGTGTGCTACATTATTAGCTCCCCTTAAAGATTTTGCTACTTTTGCTTCGATTTTCATCTGAGTTAAAAACTGGCCATTCCTTTGAGGTGATACTCAAACCAAAGCATTGACAAGCAATTCTAAATTTAAGGATTAAAATGTGCAGCCTGCCAATGTCTTCCTAATGTCTCTCACCAGAAGCATGCACACCTAAGAATGATCCCTTTATTTCATTACTACGAACCAGAAACTTCCCGTACTGTGGCTTCAATAGACCTGTTGGCATTGCTCATCTGCTCATCTGAGAACACCTGTACTGGAGCAGCTCGGCAGGCAGCTCTCCTAATAGACTCTGGCACTTACAGCGAAGGCTTCTGGACCTGGATGGCTTCATCTGGACATCAGGGACAAGAATAATGTTTGTATATCTTTAATTTCAGTGCTGCGTTACAGATCATTGGAGCTTTTGAGCTACCTGTGGGGTAAAAGTGTATGATGGCTGATCTATATAATTTCCTTGATTTCCTCTGTCAGTGCTTCATGTGGACAGAACTCTACCGCCAAGGCAAAATGAGACTTGCTTCCCATGCATCACGGCATCCAGTGGTCATAACGTACCCTCTTCTAGAGAACTTGAATCTCCTCTTGGTTTTCTCTTCCATAGGTCTGCTTATTTTAACCCCCTCTGTAACCATTTACCATGACTTTATCAGTAGTTGTGACATTTATTACTTATATATATATATGATGTATATATTAATATATTAAATTTATTCTATTAATATGCTAGGCTACCACTGCAGCAGAAGAATGTTTATTTAAGAACTGTACCTTGCTCAAAATACAAGGGTTTAGCCTTTGTTATTATAGAGGACATTATGAAAATGCCTTAGAGATCTGAGACATCTGAAGGCAAATTAATAATAATAATTTTTTATTTTGAAATCTCATTACTTTCCTGGCCTTGATTCATTACTTTTGATTGTCTGTGTTAACAGTACTAGACCTTACCAATAATTCTGAGATAGTGCTGGACTCAATTCTTTTGAAAGATATGGAAAAAAAACCTCTAAATAAATTATTGGTCTTTAAAAATCCTTGGGTCCTTTGCAATACAAAATGACAGCAGCATTGTCAGACTCCACTTGAAGGATGCATGTACAGTGGTTTCACATTGCACAGCCACAGAGTGGAACTACTCAGGAATTATCTGACAAAATGATTCAGACAAAAGTTATTATCTACAGAAACGTACTGGTTTGGGTAACACACAGGTTTCTGCTAATAACTTTTTGGGTTTTCTGACCTTCTGTATCACAAGTCACTGTGTTGTCCAAGCTCTCAAAATTTCTGCCTACTAGGCAGCACCGCTACACGATGCTGAAAGACCCCTGGACTAGGGAACCCAAGCATTTCAAATTTTAGAATGGCTTTAAAATGCCTTAGAGTTAGGTAAACCAGACTCCCAGGATCCTGGGAGGGCTGGAGTCCTGAGGGTCCCATCAGGAGCCAAGATTATCAGGGCCTCCGTGTTGCCTGTTATCAGAGGATTGCTATGACTCCTCTGTACTTCCCAGGAGGTGCCCAACTTCCTGGGAATAGCACCTTTTTGGGCCAGGACAACTGGGGAATCTGCAAGACTTGTCCTACCAAGTTGTTCTGGATTAGGATTTAAAAAAAAAAAACAACAACATAACAAAACATAAACCTGGTCACTCTTCTCAAATATATTTTTCTTTCAGAATGTCTTTTTGCTGAGAATTTTTGGAGTTTCTCATTTCTGTTGTGGTCTCCGAGTTTTAATAGCACATTTTCAACACCACTTGTCAGGTTTTGCACCAACCCTGAGGAGCATTCAACAGCCACCACAAAAACCTGTAGAAAATATATATAGTTAAGGTGGGATGTGGTGTCAGCTTTGATTTAGTTCATTAGTGGAAATGCAGAGGGATTGTAGCATTTTCATCTGGTTATTATCTCCTTTTGTGCCACTGCAATTAAAAAAAATGCTTTAAAAACCCAGATGCAAGACTGAAGCATGGATGCAGATAGGTCCTGATCTTCTACAGCTCTGGTGGCTGCATCCAGCCTTTAAGATTACACAGTGACAAAACGGGTGACAAGACTGACCTAGTTGGACGACATCCCTCTCCCTGGTTCCTCTGGCTGCCCGCAACAGGAGCTGCCAGCAAGGAAAAGCACCTGACCATGCTTAGCCACTGTGCACAGAGTCACACAGCCCCTCTGGTTTCACTCTTTCTCAGCCACTTTAACAAGGTCAGAGTGCTGCTACCAAGGAGAAAAGAAACATTTGGTGTATAATAAACAGCACTGCTAATCAAGAGACAGACTTTCCCTGGCCCTTGCCCAGATGCGCAGGGCTATAAACAAGCATATGAGGAGTTTTGCTCTTTTTTTGCACCCTCTGGGCAAAGGCAGGCTTTGGGGAAAGCAATGACTGCTTCTTCTATCAACGCCTGAAGTGCAAAATCCCCCAGAGGCACCCCAGAAATGAGAACCTTGATTTCAGCCACAGTCCAGACTCGCGCTGGGGTGTTGGCCGGCTGAAAAGGAGCATGTATGCTGTTATCTCTTTTGGGCAGAACCACTCAGAATTAATGCGTACCAATACACATTGCCTTATGTACGGTTTAGTTTTGAAATGCTTTGAAGATGTGTAACTAATCACCAGAACAGTCAGGACCTCGTCTCTTCCCCATTCCCTTGAAAAGAAAAAATCAATAAAATAGAATTGTGCTCTGAGACTGAATTAGTCTCATTAAACACCAGTGTAAATATCCATGCTTTTTCCATTTAAAATGCAATTCCAAATTAATTCAAGCATCAACAATAATACCCGGACACACAGTGCTCCAAGCAAGTACAACTCATAGCATATCTGCTAAGTTTGCTGTAACTTCCATACTAACAGTTCGTCTATTCACCAGCTGAGCAGAGGTGAGCCTATGAGAAACTATAAAATTAACACTGAAAAAATAAAAAGATGCATGTAACAAACCACTTTATCTGCTGGTCACTAATGTTACAACTTTTTTTTTATTCAAGGGCTCATCTAAGAAATGCTCATGACAATTCTGATTGATTGGACAATTCTAATTGAAATTTTACAGACTACCTACCTACCTGAAAATTTGCACCCCTATAGCTTCTGCAAAAAGACCTCCTCATTACCTGAGGAATTCTATAAGAAGATCAGGAGCTTACAGAAAACAATTTTTTTTTGATAGGGTTACTAAGTGTGGCTGCAATTTTGCGATGCAGGAGTGACCAAGGTTATGGGTTTTGGGTGGGTATTTTTGGGGGTAGTTGTTTTTTTTTGTCTCCAGCACCAGAAATGTGCCTGTGACTGGGAAGACGAGGTCTCCAGTTCAAATAATAATGAATTCTACCACCAGCAGTCACTTCCTACTCTTTGACAAAGCAGTCTGTAATACGTGATTCTTTATCAGCCCCACCTGATAAATGCGTCCAAGAAAGAATGACACAAAGTTCCCATTTTTCAGGGAACTACAGAAATAGGCCAGCTGCCAAAGAAATATCTAAATGCACAAACATGCACATACATGTATACACATACAAAGCATCTCAGAAAAATTCTTGTAGCACACTACACATAATCCTCTGTCATCACCACCCACTATTATTTATTCAGAAGCATCCATCCTTAGGTGACTAAATTTACAGTAGCAAAATAGTGATAAAAAATAAATCTTTGAGAAATGCTGCAGTTTTAATTCATGATGTTGTATCATACTGAGAAATCAGTCTCTGTCTGAATGCTAGGTCTGATTACGTAGGCATCAAACATCCATTTCTGTGTGTGTAAGTTATACCTTCATGACAGAATTCCTGTGGATTTTTTTTGTTATTATTATCTGCTGGAGCTGTCTGATCTTTTTATCGTAACTCGGTAGCTACTGTACCAAGTAAAACTTTCAAAATTTGATTGCCAAGAGCTACTGCCCTGTTTACAAATTTTCCAGCGTGGTAATTTTCCAGATAAAGGAAGATGTTGTCAGTCAGTGTAAACTACATGGGACCTCATTACTGAGTACAGACATTCCAATTAATCTTAAATACATGCGGTGCCAAGAGAGTAATTAGCGAGAATAAATTGCTGTGATTTTTTAAAATAACAATCACTCCTACAAATCTCATTAATGCTTCATAAGCCCCAAAATATCAAAGTGTATTATTTACTAGTGCTATTTTTAAGGACACTAGTTCTTTCTGATTTTCACCAGTGAGCAACCTAATTTACAAAGTTAGTCATTTTAGCAAACTCCTCCATGGAAGTCCAAAGCATGTGAATTTTGCAAAATCAAGCATAAAAAATTATTAAGTGCAAGAAATAAAACTCCTTATGCAGTCTTTATGTGACCCCTTTGTGCATTTGCAGGTTGATACAATCTTTAGTTCTGTGAACACATGCTTTTTTTTTCCCCCTTAAGAAAGGGAAAAGTTCTTTATAATAAATAGTTGCTTAATTATTCACTCATTCCTTTCATATCTGTTATTTAGTGCATAATCCTAAATCTTTACCGCAAACAATCTACTTACTTGTACTGGATGTTGCTTGGGGTGTCACACTTTAAATTTGCCCCCACAACTTCCTTCGGATATAAAGAGGTATTACCATCCCTGTTTCACAGAAGCAAGAGCAGCTCCAAAAGATTAAGACCAAGATGGTTTGGGGTATCTGGCATATTTCTTGCTTTTGAAAACATCAGCAAAAATATATACTCTGTTTGTGAAGAACAGATCTTGAACTAACCTCCTCTGCGAGCACTTAGCGTTTCTACCACTCTGCTTCTAATCAGTAAATCAGAAAATGAGGAACACGCAACTAATGACTATTACGATGTTTGTATTAGGAACTGTCTCGTGCTATGCCAGCAACTAAAGGGTTAAGAGGGACTGTTCATCTACCTGGATGTTGGTAATGGATTATCCAGCAACAGGAAAGGGGTTACAGGTGAGGTGGGAAGATGGGGTTGCCACACAGACAGATGTTTCCCAGCAGGAGCCTGTCCGGTATGGACTGAGAGAGATGCGAAAGAGCAGTCACACCTCCTGCAAGGAGTAAAATGAAGGGTAGGTATGGCACTGTGTTCCCCCACCCCCAGAACATCCCTAGAGCTGCAGTGTGGACGACAAAGTTTATAAAGCCAGGTGAAAACCACAGCAAAGCAGTAATTCTTTGACTGATGGCACAAGCACAGGCATACAAACTTCTCCCGCGCTGGCCAGTGGCAAAGGAGGTGCAGGTAGGTCACTGTATGGTGACACCAGAAGGAAGCAGGACAGCAGCACCAGCAGCTCGGAGGAGCTGGGCAGCACTGCCTCAGTCACCACTGGGTCCCTTGATGGCCATAGACGAACCCAATAATAAGATGCGGTTGGGGGGTGAATGTCCTTACTGAGGCTTTTTTTTTTCCTAACGACAAATTGTAGTTGCTAGGATCGAGTGTTATGACCAGTTGCTTCATGCTATTTTGAGGGGAAGACACAAGCAGCCTGCCATGGTCTGACAAACAGCCCTTGGCATCCAGCTGTGAAGGTGGCCTTACTAAATTGGCATGCTGGGTTGTGAGAAGAAGGTCTGATACCACCCTTATACCAATCTTTTTTTTAGTAGAACCACTGCAGTAGTTGGGCCCAAGAAGAGCTTCTGGATAACAGTTTGTGGCTTCAGGCAGTAGACACTACTGCACATCATCCTGTATCATTTCAGTCACAGCTGATACTGTAGCAGCTGGGCTCTTACAATTTTGTGAGAATTGGCCTAATAAGAAAGTGAAGAACACATTTCACTCAATTGCTGAGAGACAAACCAACCCACAAACCAAGAAATTGATTTGAAGCTTTAATCAAAAGAAATGAGAAAAGGCTTCACATGGATGTGTCTATACCACTGGGAGATGATTCTCCTATAATTTCAGATTGCTGTAAGAGAAATCTTGCAGGCCTCAGCTAGCTTTTTTTCTTTCTCTTTCTCCTGGGAGCATTTGAAGC
The DNA here is from genome assembly GCF_965638725.1 of Aptenodytes patagonicus. Classification (NCBI taxonomy): domain Eukaryota; kingdom Metazoa; phylum Chordata; class Aves; order Sphenisciformes; family Spheniscidae; genus Aptenodytes; species Aptenodytes patagonicus. The sequence continues at coordinate 40,787,702 of NC_134950.1, forward strand.
CTAGCAAGAGAAAGCTTAAAATCACAGGTGGACCCATTCCTCCATGATAAAGAAAAATTTGCACAACAGAGTCTCCAGGAAGTACAGCTGGTACCAAATGCATTTATAGAAGGCATCCTCCTAAACGTGGTAATTAATACTGTTCCCTTACTCCAAATTACTGAAGAGGCAAGGACAACATGAAGAGCCATAGCAGTACAACTTACAAAGTTTATTAACCAGACTGCAAGAAAGACAAACTATGATATCAAATTAGTTATAGGATCATAGGATACTTTACGTTGGAAGGTACCTTAGGGGTTCTCTAGCGCAATCTCCTGCTCCTAGCAGGGTCAGCTATGAGATCAGACCAAGTTGCTCAGGGCTTTATACTGTTAGGTTTTGAAAAAGTCTGTCAAAACTTTAAAAAATTCTCATAGTCTTCTACCTCAACAACTTTGAAGTGGGACCCAGTGTCATTTGACAGAAAATCTTAACCTCCAACATAGGAGTGAATATTATGTTTGACAGATGCCTTCCATGTCCAAGACCTAAAAGAGATGGAGGGATGGGAGGGAGAATAGGAAGAACAATATTCAGAGCACTTTCAGCTACGCCGGTTCCTCTTCTTTAACCCTCACTTTCTCAGAATAAAGGCAAAAAGTCTTTACACAGCCTTAAGCTGCCACAGTGTTTGATTTGGTGACTTGCAGGAGAAAAGGTTCCAGAAACCAAGACGACATTTGCAGAAATCGTTCTGTAGGAACTAAATTTTTAATGCTCATAATGGCTCCAATTTCTATAACATAAAGCTAAATTCCATCCCCAGGAAGTCAGGTTTCTTTAAGAAGAGCTGCTGAGTAAGCTTAGTGTTATAGAATACAGGCTGCACTCTTTGCCATTAATACATCTTTGCAGCTGTGAGATTAAGTGGAAAATGGCTAATCACAATAACAAAAATTCATCAGTAATCCACTAATGCCTAAGAGCACATTTACTTCCGTGCTGGTTTGCAGTAAGTAGCTCGATGAGAAACTGATGTTCAGGAAAACTGAGCTGAGACTGTGTGCTACTTAACAACTCAATCACAAGACGAAATTGTTAAACACACAGATATGTTTCTTGAGAGAGCCAATGCACCTATTTAGCAGAAGCTGAAGGACTTCTTGGAATACATGCCTTTTCTGAGAATTTGCTCCAAAATAAGCTAGCCTACTGCACGCTACCTACTTTTGTTTAACTCTTGGTGTGGATACCAGCATGTATTAAGTGAACTGAATTAATTCACAGATTTTGTGCACCCAGGATTTCTACAGTGTGTGTTAAGATACAGTAGCTAGTATAAACTAAAATCTTAGTGTCCTTCACAGATCTTCCAGGGTAGGTAAGTCCATAAAACAAACCTAGATTTAAAACCTGTGCTAGCGTAATAATGCTTAATGATGCAACTTTTTAATGCCGTTCTTAATACTGTCAAAAATCCTCAGATACTCAGCTAGAAATAAAAGGTTCCTTTGCCAAAATACCTTCCTTCTTTTGTTCTGGAAGCTGATACAAAATACTAGCTACTGGCACTAAAATATGAATCCTATGCCACTATAAAGTCTTTTCCAGGGTGGACTCAACCTTGCAGGTAATTTCCTGGGTCATTCCCCCTTGCTTGTAGCAAAGTCAAAAAAAAGGTATATTCGAAAAATGTTTTACTGCGAGATTAAGAGGTTTTCTAGACTAAGTTGAAAATTCATCTGTTTTCTCTCCCTTAATTCCCTCTCCCTCTGATAGTATTTATTATTAATTTTGACTCATTTACGACACAGGGTTTATTGCCTAGTTTGAAGGTTGTTTGAAAGAAAACAGCCATGTGGTACATCTATTTCACTACCAAGTGTGGCAGGAGACTTGGACATCTGACCCTTCCGTCCAGTCTCACGATAACCAGGTTTTGCGCTCCAAGCACAAGAGTCCATGAAATGAAACCAATAGTGACCGTAAGAATTACGGCTGCTGCTGTTCTCCCTCTGAACTGCCTATTGTCCCCTTCCATCCCCTCCCTACACCTTAGCCATACTTCTTTGTCATTCATTTCTTGAACACTCTTCAGACTTGGTATGGCATGATCAAAGTCAGGCCCACTATTCAAGAAGGCAGGCAGTATGCAATGCTATTAATCCAGTTTTGAGGCAAAAAACATGACATAGCCCTCATGAGGAAAGAGGGCAGGCCCTTAGCAAGGGTGAATGGACAACATTCAGCCAGAGGGTCTCAGCACCAGGGGAGCTGGGAAAGGCCAAGGTGTGCTCAGCCGCACTGCTGTGTGAAACACTCCCATGGGGTCAGAAACACTCCATATGTGCTCGCTTGTGTAGATATAGGTTGTACACCAGCCATACCCACTGTGTTGAGCTCGACCACAGAGTGAGGGGAGTTTGAGAGGGGGTTATTAGTTCACGATTAATGAGGAAATGCTAACTGGCTTCCCTCCTTCCACGCTTCTGGTAGACGAACACCTGGCATTAGCTTCCCCTTGCCAACATGCTTGTTTAGAAGTGGTGAGCACCCTACCATGAATACTTCTTGCTGTCTTTCAAATTGAGGTAGAATAAACATTTCCTCCAAGCCAGTTAGATCTCTAATTAAATGCTATTGACATCTCCATCTAGCACAAGATTTGCTATAGATTTCACCTTACAAGTATAGGCATTTTTCAGTTCTTCCCACCTAGAACCCAAGGAAAATATAGCTTCTGACTCCTAGCTATGTAAGACAAATGACCCACACAGTTAGGACAGTGTTACTGCAGCATCCTTCTTTTAAAAACATAACATAATGATCTGAATATTTCATAGAATTCATATTAACTGGAAGGGAAAGAGACTTTTCCCAGGAGCTGTCAAAGTATGAAAGATTATTTTGCTTTCCTAAGGAGGCAGAAGAGGTCTAGTCATATCTGTTCATTCAAAAGGCAAAACCATGTTTCCCCAACTACAACAGTTTTCTTTCTGTCTTCTTATGCAGTGCCTACTTTCTGTGCTTTTAATTCATTACCCATAGCATCCATCCAGGAGTAACGTGGAAAATCTTTCTGCCTTCCCTTTTGGCTTGCTCCCCTCTTACAAATGAGGTACTAAATGCAATTAGCATCGTTATCTATTTATTTAGTGCTGAAACAATACATAAGAGCCAGCAAAGAAGGAAGCGGTTGTTGAACCAAGCTTGAGAAAGGAGCCTGCAAGGCATTTGACTGGTGGCACTTAATCTATAACACGAATGAAAGATGTGATCTCCTGCAATCTTCTCCTCTCTCTCCCATTCATGAGAGTTGAAAGATAGTGCCCTCATCCTCGGCTCCCTTGGAGACAGATCTTACTGACTGAGTAATACACAAGAGCGTCTTCCTCTGACATATAGTGCAGGTATGCCACAGCATAATCCACTGTTGCCAGCCCACTAAATGGCTGCTCAATGTCTAGGGCACTTGACATCCAATATATCCTTTTCAAAGCACACTAAAGCAAGCAGTCCACTGCAGCAGCAACTCTTTTCTTCAAAAATCTGGGTATGTATCTGCCCCAGGAGGAGGCCAGCTCCCTTTGACGGTTTTTGTATAGCATTTGCGTTGTGTAAAAGCATGGAATATTTCGTACGAATGGGTATAAATTCTCAGAAGTAAGAAAGCAACAACACTTTGTATTTATATGTTGTCTTTTTAAATAGTGGTTTCAGCTTCTTTATTGATGTTAGTTGATGCTAAAATATAGCCCAGAAAATAACCAGAACATCTATAGAAGGATTATTTCAGCAATCTCTTGGGTGGGAACACAGCATTTCTTTTTAATACCGATAAGAAATACCTCATAACGTCAAAACACTATGGGGGCTGCAGATACAGGAATCAGAGTGCTCAACTTCAACGCCAGCTAACTGTGCCGGAGCATCTTCAATGATTACAAATGGGCAAAACTAGATTTTTAAATGATGGCAACTTCAGCAGCGCTGTGCCTCTTGGCACCATGCCAAACACTAGCTGGTTCGGGCCAGATTTATGGGAAAAAGAGTAATTTAACTGTTTTCCCAGACAATCTGCTTTCTATTTACGTGTGTCTGTTGTGCAGACCACAACAAGAGGCCGGTTTGATTACTGCTGCAAACCATATCTAATTTAGAAACAAGCAAGTACAAATACCTTCCCATCCTAAACAGTGCTCTTGTGTCCCAGTTCTGTAGATAGCATCCCTCTACCAGAAAAATCATATACAAGTTTAAGGCTATGCTTGTGTCGAAATTGTATTGGGAAACTCTTCAGAGCAATTTTAGGGTAGATTTAAAGATACCAGTTATTTTCCATTAATAACAGCTGATTAATAGCAACCTACATTAAAAACCTGTATCAATAACTAAAACATGGAAACTTTGATAAGTTTTATTAACAATAATTCCTAAAAATGAAGAGTCAGCTATTTAAAGGAGCTCTACATCAGCAATTTTCACCTAGAGAAAATGAATAAAATATGGAAAAAATATATTTTTTAATTTTGAGACGTAAAATTAATCTTAGAATTTGAATAGACTTATCTTAAAATGGGAATGGTTGGAGAAAATAACTTTTGGAATGAAAACTGATATAACAGGTTAGAAATTAGATTGCAAGCGCTTTAGAGAAAGAAACTCCACTTTCATTCTGCCTTGTACAAGAGGGAGAGGGAGTCTGGGCTCCATAGCAGACATTCTGAAGTGCTACATTAATACAAATAAATAATAAAAATATTACCTTTCTGGGGAAGTTAGTGGTTAAAGCTACAGACCAGGGTGCTGTTGCAACAACCATATGCAGGACCACATGCCTGAGCAGTGGTCCCTCACAGAGTATGATAGAGATGAAAATGCTGTTCACTGTTAGAAAACCCTATGGTTTTAAGTACCTTAAAAAAAAAAAAAGGACCATTATTACTATTTGGGTTTACTTTGAAGCATTTTCTTAAATTTCTTCTAGATAAATTCAATTGTTTGCTTATCTGGCCTCCCAAAGTGAAAAAAGAAACAGTAGTTCTGGATCAAATAAATATTTCACTTCAACACAGAATATTTTAGTTCAGGCAGATCTTTACCAAAACCCAAAACATCAGAAACAAAGATGACTAGAAAAAAGAATCTTTTCCCATTTAGAGGAACCATTTTTCTAGGGCATTCAGCCAGGCTATGTAAAATCCAGGTTGTTATCCTTTTTTTGGATCAAAAGGAGGGATTTAAACCATGATCATCTATCTTTTAAGAAAATACCTTTGACGATAAGCTGCATACTCTTCTGGGGGACATTTTCCTTTTGAAATCATTCCCCCGCACAGAAGATTTTTAGTTTGCGCCAAGGGAAAAAGAGTCCTCGTGGGACCTGTGGGTCCACTCTGGGAGGGAAAAATATTAGAACTTAATCAAACAGATCCTGTCCAGACCAGACCTAAACCATAAAAAGACAGCACAGAAGTGTCTGCTCAGCAGTAAAATTAAGAAAGAAAAGTCCCTGTGCCATCAATTCCCCAACTACTTTGCCCAGAACCGCCTGTCTCTCATGCTGAACCCTATGATTTTTTTGCTCAGAGCCCCTTCACTACCAGCTGTGACTAATAAAGTCTACTAATTTTCAAATAGCTCTTCTTATGTTTTGCCTTGCTGCAGACAGCCCTTGTGACTTAGGCAGTGCCACTTGTGCACTAGCAGTTTAGACCGTGAACCCCTCTCTCCCACACCACAGCTATGTGCTCTGACCATGGGCAACTGAAAAAAAGCAGACAGTAGCATCACCATTTTCACTCAGTTTGTGAATCTAGAATGGGAAAAAAAGAAAAAAAAAACAACAAAAACCCAAACTGCTGAAACTTTGGGGGAGTTGGGGTCACTCTTGCTGCTTGATGCTTTTCAGCAGATGAATCATTTGTTGGAAAAAAAAATAAAAATGAAGACTTAGACTTTGCTACAGTACCTGTCTGTTCTGTGTCCATCCAGAGCACAAACTCTTCTTTTCTTGATGCTAAACCAAGCTTATCCAGCTGGCATAAGAGTGTACAATGCACACCTCACACCTAGTTAATGCACCTCAGACCTCATCTGATGGGAGCAGTGCACAAGAACTGCTTCTGCTTCATGTAAAGCAGCACTACGTAGCAGAAAATGCTCCTAAAATCTTTACCACATCTTATTCTTGCATCAAACCCCTCACCCCACTTAATGAAGAGTTTTAACACATTGATGCTATGTTAGTGTAGTGAAAGTATGTGTGTCTATATGGACGATATATTGTGCATAAATTTTCAACAATTTTTTTTTTAATGTCAGCATTGGGAAAGGTGCCAGTTACTGCATTTGAAGAAGGACGTTTTAAAATGCAGTTCATGAGTTCTCAGCCAGTGTTAAAAATGACTTCCTAATGGCTGGGCTCTGTTCCAGCAAATAATGATTCTCTGTACCCAGTCCTACCTCTATAAGCTGTCCCATATGGATAGGGATGCTGTCAACAGAACTGAAATAAATAGATTGTTTACTACTTCAACTTTATCTAGCAGTTTGGATAAAAAGAAGACGTTGAAGGTGAGAAACCTTAAAACTGGGATCAAACTACAGAATTGTTCAAACATGTTGTTCAAACTGCGCTGCAAAAATTATTTTTCTAGGGGTGCTCTGTTCAGTCTTGGAGAGTGAAAAATACCTGTTATTTAGTAACAACTTAGGCTTAATATGCAGAAATAAAATGACACCCCTCTCTCCCCCAGCCATCAGCTTTGTGCCAATAAAGTGGAGGGGAAAAAAAAGGATTCTGAAATAGCATCTCAATGTTAACGGCAACTGTAGTTTGTTTCTTCCTCCTATTCCCTTCAGCTGACTACAGATCATAGCATCACAGTGGTTCGGCAAGAATGGAGAACATGGTTCAACACGGGAAGTGTGGTCAGCTCAGCTCTCTAGATCAGAAAAGAGAATTAGGGACATGAGGCCGGACTATTACTCCATGAGATGCTGCAGCAGCACTTCTGGGTCAAAACTGTCAGATTACAAGTAAAGGTGCTCTTTCATTGGGAAGTTTAGTTTTCCATTTACTTGTCTTGAAAATTTTAAATGATCTCTGAAAAGTATTCTTAGTATCTGCAGAACTTCTCCTCATGGGCATACAGAGCTGCACCCATCATAACAAATACTGCATTTTTTATAATATTATATGAGCTACCCTTACTGGAGCACTGAATTGCTATAAATATTATCTCGATTCAATGCAAAACAGTCCTTTTGTAGCATAAGTGCTGAAAAAAAGTGATGATACAGTAGGAAAAACTATTCTTATATTCCACATTTACCCTCTCCTCAAAGAGGTCAAAGATAGAGCTGTAACCTAGAATGTACTAGATGAAACAATATCACTTTGAGCTGTATCTCAAAACAGTGGTCCCAATCATATTTGACCACAGGCAATAGTACTGACACAGAATGAGCAGTAGGGACCATCATCCTTTGCTTCCTCTGGAAGTCTAGGTTTTATTTTTATGTTTTTAATTTCCTATGCCCACAAGCAAAGCTGGAAAGTCTTGTAGGCAGCACAATGTCTGTGACCCAAGGACAGAGAATAGTATTTTTAATATTTCCTCAACACACATCAAAAGATGACTTATGCCATGTCTTAACTTGCCAATTCCTCTTGTTTTTCATTTCTCATCCCAAAAATGATGAGCTATAACTTTCCATATTTCTGTTGTGAGTGAAGGCTAAGAATCAGGGGAAAAAAGAAAAGTTATGTACTTGGTGCACTTCATGCAAAGATATGGCTTGTAATTAACAGTTCAAACTCAATATTGAAAGTACTGAAGAAAGTCCATTTTTCTTGGGTTTTTACAGTTGTCTCTGAATACAGAAAAAGTGTTTTCCTTTACAACAACGTAACACTGTAACAGTCCTATAAAACAATATAAACATTCTGGCTCAGCTGTAACTTTATCAGCTCTATCTACAGACCCTCGGTCCAGTTAAATTTAAGAACAAAATGACACGCAACTATTACAGGCATTTTTCACATGGTTGTGACCAATTGCTTATCTGAAAAAGGATTCAGCTCTTTTCTCTAAGATGCTCTGTTGGTTCTTCTCTGGAAATAAAAATCTCAGTCTGAGAGAAGTAGTTTAAAACCACCCTCGCTCTTCTCCTGTGCTAGATGGGATGGTGTCTTGAATTTATAAAGCAGCAGTCTTGGGTAAGAGTCTCTGTACAAGAAAGGCAGTCACAATGCTGAAGTGTAGAGAAAGAGGAAAATAAGAGACAAGATAGGTAAGGGGTTTTCTTAAGACCATAAAAAATACTTAGTGTCAAGAGAAGTCCATCATGTTATCCAACAAATCCAGAATTTGCAACTGCAAATGATTATGTGGTATGTGGATCATAAAAACCATGTACTTTGTGATACGGCAAAATAAAATAACACTGGATCATATAATCACATCATGTGTAATAAATGTATTAGTTTATGAAAGAGATTATATGACAGGACTGTTGGTTATTCAAAAGACTGCACGTGGTGACTGAGTAAGTGTCTTTTATGTCCACTTTTCTTAATCCAGACCCCTTTTACCTGTTAGCTCAGAAAATGGAACTATCCTTAACAGGATACACCATTGGACAGTATTTGCTCCTGGATTTTTTTTTTTCCTGCTTTGAGATATTTGCTTTGCTTGGCTGGCCTAGGAAATACCACCTGAATGTGTCTCTCATTGCGTGGGCCACAACTAATTGATTTGCCAGATTTATCCAACAGCCTTGTTATATTATAGTGTGTTTGAAAAAGGGGAAAAAAGGGTTTTCCTCAGAAAACCCTGAGGAAAAAATAATGAAGCAAAGACAGGAACTGTGGAATCTGTCAAGGTTTATTAGAAATGGCAAGAGCAATGCCACTGAGATTAAATTTTCAATTAGCAAAGTTACTTCGGCAGCCGGGTATGAGATGTTTTTAAAGCTTTCCGAGTTCTACTGTTTGCTTTAAATGTACGTAAAAAGTAATGTAAAATGTACAACAGAGAGGTAGAAATCATTATAGTTAAAACTAGTGTGCAATTTCTGTTATAGCAGTTTTAAAACAATTTAAATCTCAGGTTTGAGGGAGCTGATATATTCAGTCCTTCTTCCTAATCACAATGTTTTTCAGAAAATGTGAGCAAAGTATGGCAACCTATTCTTTAGTTGTTCAAGGAAAGAATAAGTAGCTTATTTCATCACTTGAGTTGATATATGTCATATTTATCTTTGAGTATACATAAGGTCACAGGTTGTGAAAGATTATTCAGAGATTTCACAAAAGCATTTTCTAGTCAGAATAAAGAATCATAGAATCATAGAATAGTTTGGGTTGGAAGGGACCTCTAAAGGTCATCTAGTCCAAGCCCCCTGCAATAAGCAAGGACATCCTCAACTAGATCAGGTTGCTCAGAGCCCCCTCCAACCTGACCTGGAATGTTTCCAGGGATGGGGCATCCACCACCTCTCTGGGAAACCTGTGCCAGTGTTTCACCACCCTCAGCGTAAAACATTTCTTCCTTCTATCTAGTCTAAATCTACCCCCCTTTAGTTTAAAGCCATTCCCTCTTGTCCTGTCGCAACAGGCCCTGCTAAAAAGTCTGCCCCCATCTTTCTTATAAGCCCCCTTGAAGTACTGATAGGCTGCTATAAGGTCTCCCTGAAGCCTTCTCTTCTCTAGGCTGAACAACCCCAACTCTCTCAGCCTTTCTTCATAGGAGAGGTGTTCCACCCCCTGATCGTTTTTGTGGCCCTCTTCTGGACCCGCTCCAACAGGGTCCAACAGGAATCTGTTGGTTTATTTAGAAGATGTTCAGGTTCCAACAGTATTTTCTACCCCTTCCAGTTACTTTAAAATAATAGTACCCTGGACATTTCCTAAAGGAAGATCACAATAGCACACAAAGGAAAAAAATGGGACAATGTAAGCATTCATTTTAAAGATGCTTTTTTTTTGTCTGTGTATGTGAACACTTATGCCTACTGCACCTGCCTATATCCATCTCCTAGGGGAGATCCAAAACGTGCAGTAATATTTCATGATGTGAAAACATTTTCTGACCTTAACTCTACAGAGGAACCACTTACCCTTCTAATAAATCCACTCCTGTTTTCTGACTTACACTTCTCATCTATTTGATGTAAATATAATTCACTCCACTAAAGACGTACTAAAATAAAGCTATACTCATTTTAGTGACCTAAATGATGTAAATATGAGGAGGTAATGAAAGGTTATGTGACTGAACCTGTGAACCACAAGGGCTGCATACAGGACACAGAATGAGATGTCAACATGGATGGGATTTCATCATCGATTTCTAGTGATAACTTCTTCAGAATTCAACCTAGAACAACACTGAGCAAAAGAATATTATTTACGTTTTAACATGAAGTCGGAACCTACTAGAAACTAAAAAAAAAAAAAAAAAAGACAGTGTTGTCTTCTAATTGAAGGTACACCAAACAGAACATCTTCCTCACAAAACACTCACTAAGACATCTAAGTATACATTTCATTAGTGTTCTTGTCCCTCTTCTCACTTTTTGGCTATGCCTTAGTTGTTTTTTTTTTACTCTTAAAAAAAAATAAAACATCTCTTCTGTTGTTCTGGAAAAAATCTGCACAATCATCAGAGAAAAATGACTTTGCCAAGGAAAGTTGTATCAAAATGTTGTGATACAGTATTTTACATCATGCAAAATATTGCCAGATGTTCGAAATAAAGAAAAAAAAAATCACCCAGTTTTTTCCCATGTAAGATATTAATTGTAAAAAGCAGCAGGTTAAAGACATCCAGAGAAAAAACAAGACTTTAAAATCAGTATTTTTCTCTGAAATCTAACACTAAAATGGTTACCAAGCAGAAAATGTGTTTATTTCTCACATCAGTACAACTATTTCAGTTATAGGCAACTTTGCAAAAGGAAAACAAGCATAAATTTTAACAAGACTGCTGTTAACTGCGCTGGAAAAAACCTAAGATATCAAAACCTTAATGCTAAAGACTAGCCTAATTAGCAGGCCAATTTCATTACCACAAGTTTTCAAATCTGTGATATTAATTAAGAAACAAAAGGAGACAAATGGCCTGCAAAGAGACGTATCTGCCTTCTGGCCTACAAATGAGGACTCGCAATCTGTGTAATCGATACCAAGAAACCCGCTGGAATTAATGCCCAACCTCACAGCTTTCCGCACCAGCTCCTGCATGTCCCTGACCTTTCAGGTAAATGTGTCTTATGGTTCTCAAATGACTAACTGGCACCTTTCATTACTTTAATCATTGACCTAAAAAAGTATGTAAATGTCAGCCTTTTTAAAGACCACGGTTTGATATATCCATACTTTCAGTGTGGAAATGTGTGTCGGTAGCTTGACGGCTGGGAAATGGACAAGCTTTATGATTTCTGAGGGGAATGGGGAAAATTAAAATTATATTTTTCACCCTCTTTCAGCTGTAGGAATAGTAGGGCTGCTGCTCAGTATGCCCCAGAAAAGACTTTACATGTTATATATATGACTTCCCGATATAAAAGACACATACGGCTGGTTTGAACGGCAATTAATGTAAAAGCCATAATTCAAATGGAGATGTGTAGATCAGGAAAGTAAAAGTTCTTTAAGCTTCTGTTAAAGAAAAGAACAACTTAGTAGATACCAGCACCTGGAATATTGAAACTGCAGATATTTCCCTCCATCAAGATGAGGGAGTTCAAATACTTTCAGACAATCAAAGATGTAAAAACAAGAAACAGCCATTTTGTTTATCCCTCTTTGAATGGCACAACAGGAACAACTGTCCAAACCAGGCATCTCTACAGGGCCTGCCTGTATACTCAACTGCCCATGGACATGGAGATTTACCACATGGAGCTTATCATAAGAAGTTTAAAGCAAAAGCAGCCTAAACCAAGAAAATAAGGTTCTTCCAATAACCTAGAAGGCAGTCTGGATGAGCAAACTGGTTTCAATAAAATATGAAAAACTCAAGCCGCCTTCTAAAACTAAATGAATTTTCTTGAACTTTGAATTACCAGAAACAAGAACAAAAATTTCCACAAAAGCAACAGAACCATTTGCTTTAATGAGACTTGCAAAAAAATTTCTAGAACCAATAGATGTTTTTGCATTAAGATTATGAGTGAACTGGCAGCTTCTTACTCTCAGTCATATCCACAGAGGCTTGTTTTGATATCATAAACATGAAGTTCATATTTCAAATAAACTTTCCCTCTATGTTTCACATATGTAGATGTGCCTGTGAAGTAAGGGCACATCTTCCATAATCAGATCCACATGTATCAACGGGAACAAATTGTCAGGGCTCTGGGTTTTTGTTTGTTTGGGTGTTCTGGGTTTTTTTTCGTTCTTTCATTTTTTTGTTTTCTTTTTACTAAAAGTAAGTGTGCTGGTTTTGGCTGGGATAGAGTTAATTTTCTTCATAGTAGCTGGTATGGGGCTATGTTTTGGATTTGTGCTGAAAACAGTGTGGATAACACAGGGATGTTTTTGTTATTGCTGAGCAGTGCTTGCACAGAGTCAAGGCCTCTTCTGCTTCCCACACCACCCCACCAGCGAGGAGGCTGGGGGTGCACAAGAAGTTGGGAGGGGGCACAGCCGGGACAGCTGACCCCAACTGACCAAAGGGATATTCCACACCATATGACGTCATGCTCAGCATATAAAGCTGGGGGAAGAAGAAGGAAGGGGGGGATGTTTGGAGTGATGGCGTTTGTCTTCCCAAGTAACCATTACACGTGATGGAGCCCTGCTTTCCTGGAGATGGCTGAACACCTGCCTGCCGATGGGAAGCAGTGAAGGAATTCCTTGTTTTGCTTTGCTTGTGTGCGCGGCTTTTGCTTTCCCTATTAAACTGTCTTTATCTCAACCCACAGGTTTTCTCACTTTTACTCTTCCGATTCTCTCCCCCATCCCACCGGGGTGGGGGAATGAGCGAGCGGCTGTGTGGTGCTCAGTTGCCGGCTGGGGTTAAACCACAACAGTAAGCATTAAAAGTTTTTATATAAAAATAAACACTAACCTCTCCAAACACTGGTTTATCATTACTGTACAATACACAATTAATGAATTACTCCCAAATAAACACTGGATCTGGAGGAAAAAAACGTGAAGACATGATTTGGGATACCTAATGATTAGGAATCACATTATGACTTAGGATGGTCTCTAGAGAACAGTATTTTGCAAGCTTGAGGTCATGGTCCCTTAACCCTTCACAAGCCTGTCCCAGCTGAAACATACTTTAATCAGGCATTCTGCTTATGTGTCTCATACATTATCTTGATCTTTCTCTCCTCTCCAGAATGTAATATTGTCCTGGTTTCGGCAGGGATAGAGTTAATTTCCTTTCTGGTAGCTGGTACAGTGCTGTGTTTTGGATTTAGGGTGAGAACAAAGTTGATAACACACCCATGTTTTAGTTGTTGCTAAGCAGTGCTTACACTAGTCAAGGACTTTTCAGCTTCCCATGCTCTACCGACTGAGAAGGCTGGGGGTGCACAAGAAGCTGGGAGGGGGCACAGCCAAACTGGCCAAAGGGACATTCCATACCATGTGACGTCATGCTCAGTACATAAACTGGGGAAAGCTGGCCGGGGGGGCCGCTGCTCGGGGACTGGCTGGGCATCGGTCGGCAGGTGGTGAGCAATTGTACTGTGCATCACTTGCTTTGTGTATTATTATTATTATTATATTATTATTATTACTATTATCATTTTATTTCAATTATTAAACTGTTTTTATCTCAACCCACGAGTTTTTCTCACTTGTGCTTTTCTAATTCTCTCCCCCATCCCACCAGGTGGGGGGGAGTGAGCGAGCGGCTGCATGGTGCTCAGTTGCCGACTGAGGTTAAACCACGACAAATATGAAGATGGATATTTATGTAGAAAATGCCAATATTATTTGTTTAAATATGCTATTGAATAGGATTCACATAGAAGTACTATATAGAATTACAGAATCATTTAGATTAGAAAAGACCCTTAAGATCATCGAGTCTAACTGTAAACTTAACACTGCCAAGTCCACCACTAAACCATGTCCCTAAGCACCTCATCTACACGTCTTTTGAATACCTCCAGGGATGGGGACTCAACCACTTCCCTGGGCAGCCTGTTCCAATGCTTGACAATCCTTTCAGTGAAGAAATTTCTTCTAATATCCAACACAAACCTCCCCTGGCGCAACTTGAGGCCATTTCCTCTTGTCCTATTGCTCGTTACTTGGGAGAAGAGACCGACACCCACCTCGCTACAACCTCCTTTCAGGTAGTTGTAGAGAGCAATGAGGTCCCCTCAGCCTCCTTTTCTCCAGGCTAAACAACTCCAGTTCCCTCAGCTGCTCCTCCTAAGACTTGTGCTCTAGACCCTTCACCAGCTTCGTTGCTCTTCTTTGGACACGCTCCAGCACCTCAATGTCTTTCTTGTAGTGAGGGGCCCAGACACTTGCAAAAAAAAAAAAAAAAAAAAAGGAAATTAATCTACTGAATTTATAGTGTTCTCCCTCTCTGCGGACACATGCTCCTATATTGTGTACAAGGACTGCTGATGGGATAGAATGAGCAATGAAACTTTTGCTCAAGAGAATAACACACTAAATTCAAACCACAACAACCTCTGTCCACCCTCATGTGGAGTCTACAACCACCACCACATCCTGGTATTCACTCACAACTGCAATATTCTATCCCACTTTCATAGCAGAACCCATAAGTTCACACAATATGCTCAAAGGTAACACATGACAAAATTACCTAACCAGTTCATTACAATATATTCTATAAATTCACTGCAAACTACCTTGGTTATTTTCTTAAAGATCTTGCAATTCCAAACTACTGAGATTAAGAATATGCTTTCACCTTATTCAGCAATTTTTTACCTTCTTTGTTCATCAAAAAGCATTTTTCCTAGTGAATTGACCCCAGATGACTCATGCCTCGCAAAAATTTTTGATAGGTAGATGTCAAAGCAGCTTACGTTTTCCAATATAAAAAGTGGTGATAAAATGACAGGGCTGAGAGCACTCACAGATTTTAAGGGAAGATGTTGCCTGACATACTCAAACAGAAATCCACAGATAGCAGAAAGTGGTTTTTACAAAGCTGGGTTTTCCATAAAGTCACTTGTTCCGTTACTGCTCTTTTGGTGGAAGCAGATAAAATAAGATCCTCTTTACATTTACTAAAAAACAAAGATAAAACCAGCCAAAGAGTCAGAAACTGACAGTATCAACAAGTCATAAATTGTGTGTTCCAGAACATTTTAAACCATGACTTAGATATTCCATTGATGTTACTCGGTTTCTTAATTACATCCAATAATCCAGGGATCTTCAAACAAGTCACTAATTTTAAACTTTCACTCTCATGATTTATTATTGTTTTGATTACATTGTTTTGACATGTTTTCATTTAAAATGATAATGAAACTAACAGAAACAAAGTTTCTTTGCAGGACTACTTTTTATTACAGAACATTTTGGAGCTGGGAGTTTCAAGTTATTTTAAAAATGTACTAAATTCATGCTAAAAGTTGACAGCACCTTCCTCAGATCAAAACCAGATGCAGTGCATGTATAAATTGAGTAACATAAAAGAATCATCAACCGTATTGTTAGGATATGTTTAGCCACAATGCTACAATCAACTTTTTTAAACCAAGTCTTCTAAATAAACAGTTTTTAATCAGACTGGTTTCTAAACCAAGTATTTATACTTGAGACAGGGCAATAGGTATGGTAGCAATTTAAGATTGTTTCTTGCTTATTGTTCTTTTGTGGTGCTATTTGGTACCTACAAGTATCTATTTAAAGACCTTTTGTTTGTTAGATGTCAGGTGGCCAAGAACAACATAAGGCATTGAACAAGATCAGAGGGAGACCAACAGCAAACAGCCCAGGGGTGGTTATTTGGGGGAACTAGCATTTGTAGAGCACCAAAGAGAGACAAAGTAAATGAGCTCGCACATGTGAACAAAGTATTTAATTCTAAAATGTGTTTACAAAAATGAATTTGGCATCCTACTTTGTTTAGATTCAACACTGGAAATAGAACTTGTTTGTAACAATTCAAAAGAGCTAGAAATTTGCATTCAGTCACTTCTCCTACGAGAAGGTGGTGGTTGTTTTTTTTTCTTAAAGAAGAGAATATGAGCGAAGGAACTGTGTTTCTTCCACATAATTCAAAGTAAGGCTTCTGTTATCAGGTCAGATCTTATGACCTTGTGAATAACTTGCAGCCCATATCTTTCATGCTTGAGGTCTGGCTGGTAAAATAATTACTATTGCAGACCCAATTTAAAGCTGCCTTTCATACTTCTGAAAAATCAAAAGCTGATGAAAGATTTCGCAGGCCACTTGGAACTATCTTGTGTAACATTGATCTGACTTATGAAATAACTCACGTAATACCAGACTAATGGGCTAATACAAATCTGTATTCACTGACCACTTCACTTTTTAATTCCTGTGATGAAGTTCTAACATTTTCTGTTCTTGTCCATGGAAGTTAAAAGGGGAAAGAAAACCAGTAATTTATTAAAGAACTGTCATAGCTTTCATTTTTGAGAAGAACTGGGTGAGGGTTGGCATTCAGATAAACCAAAGATGAAAGGAGATACTAATTTGGAGTAGGGTGATTTGAAACGCAAGGAATAAAAAAATATTCTGGGACAGCTTTAGGCAGAGTTTACTCTTGCCTTGCTTATCCACAAAGCAGCATCGCTGAATTCCCTGGGAGACTGCATAACTCGTACTAGCACTCAGTGAGGTGAATTCATGTACTTACGTGCGAGGCAGGAGATCTCACAACAGCAGCGCCGTGCATTACCATTAGCATCGCGGCCTCTACCACTTCGCGTTGCCACAAGGTCTTCTGCAGGCTGACTTGACTAATGTTCCACCAAAGGAAAGAGAACTACGTGGACAGTACACCCACCTCACAGAAACTAAAAAGGGAGTTTTTAAAAAAGCAGGTTGGAAAAGGAGCCTTTCTGTGCGTATGCATGTATACATTTAGGGCACAGGGACTGAATTATAAATCAGATGCATAAGTAAAATGTCACAGAAAGACATATTGCTATAAGGTTTTGTCTTTTCAATAAATCAAAGATTAGGGACTTTTTGCTAGTGGGAAAGTGACTAAAATATCAGCTGGGGAGAATTAGGTCCCCAGATGTTAACTGACATTTTTTCAACACCCTGTCTAGTCCAGTACGAGGTATAATCCAGGCCCCCTCTGAAGCCAGACTTTTATTTACTGAAGGATAATTCAGCTCATGCTAATTTTTTTCCCTCTATTTTTTACTGAATGTTCTTAAGAACCTATTTGTAACAAAATATCCTGGCTGAAACCTTTCACCGGTTTGGCTGGAGTAATAGGAGTGACAATGCCTGAGGGATCACCTAGCTCCCAGAAGACCAAACTGTCACCTGCCTGCGACAACTGTAGCTTGTCTGGTTTACAAAAAGGTCCATTCTTTTTTTACTCCAATCTCTGTTTGGTTTGCCACACGTTTCCATCGCCTCTTGTTACCACCTGCCTGTAACACAAGTGCTCATCAGCTCTCAGGTATCCCTGGCTCATACAGCTGAACAGGACTGTCTCTGGATCTTCTCCTCCAATGCATTCTTACATGTAATTCAGATCTCAATGGTCTGCATCTTTTCCTTTGTCTCTTTTTATATATGATACTATCTCAGACTCTTTTCCCAAGGGATTCTTCTGAAAATGTTGATCTTTCAAGTTACAGTACACCTCCTCACGGTCACCTTTTAAAATGTTCTCCAGTGTTTATAATCACTTTCTACTTTAATGGTTTCCTGTCTTTGAATCATACTGGTCAAACAATTTTCCAGGTGAGCAGCACTATGAGACATTCTTCTTCATGCCCATCTGCTAAGGAAGAAGAGTCTGGTGTATTGACAGGGTAATGGTGAAGGGAAGAGTCTCCTGTCAATACTGTTAATTTCTGGTTTTAGTCACTTGGACACCATGTCCACAATATTCCAGGCAATGCAGTTTTAGGGTGACTGGCTTTCTCCCTCCTCAGAGAGTTATTGAAAGCAGAGTCATCTTAAGTTTTTATGCAAAAAAGTTTTTTTGCAAAATCTTCTATGAAAAATCTAGGGATGTCATATCCCTGATAAGAAGAATTTGATTTCCTCATAACAAATAAGGAAGTTTTGGATTGAAACTTTCAGTAAAAATTTTGGGGAAGATTTATCATACCTGTAGAGCATACCTTACAAGATGGGCTTTTAGCAAAAGAAATTGAAGTTCCCTTCTATTTTGGCAGTTCCTGGATGATTCACTAACCGTGATGACTTCTTTATACCAAGGACCTATTCAGACCAATAGCCTGCAAAACTGGACACGTTTTGAATGAGTGACTACCAGAAAGTACTTTGCAACTATTTAAAAGACAGAGAACATGAGCAAGAGTTATTTCATGTCAAAAATAAGTTCCGGAGAACATCAGGGTATCTAAGTTAGTTCACGTCTGAGTGCATGCTCATTTCTGAAGGTCACTAGAGAAAGACAAAGAAGGTATCACTTATACTGAAAAGGCTCCCATGATGTCCTTCATCCTTCTCTCTAAACTGGAGAGGTATGAATTTGATGGGTGGACTGTCCGGTGGGTGAGGAATTGGTTGGATGGTCGCATCCAGAGGGTAGTGGTCAACGGCTCAATGTCCAGATGGAGACTGGTGACAAGTGGCGTCCCGCAGGGGTCCGTATTGGGACCAGTACTGTTTAATATCTTCATCAATGACATAGTGGGATCGAGTGCACCCTCAGCAAGTTTGCGGATGACACCAAGCTGAGTGGTGCGGTCGACACACCAGAGGGATGGGATGCCATCCAGAGGGACCAGGACAAGCTCAAGAAGTGGGCCAGTGTGAACATCATGAGGTTTAAGAAGGCCAAGTGCAAGGTCCTGCACATGGGTCGGGGCAACCCCCGGGATCAACACAGGCTGGGGGATGAAGGGATTGAGAGTAGCCCAGCCAAGAAGGACTTGGGGGTACTGGTGGATGAAAAGCTGGACATGAGCCAGCAATGTGCACTCGCAGCCCAGAAGGCCAACCGTATCCTGGGCTGCATCAAAAGAAGCATGGCCAGCAGGTCGAGGGAGGTGATTCTGCCCCTCTACTCTGCTCTGGTGAGACCCCACCTGGAGTACTGCGTCCAGCTCTGGAGCCCTCAGCACAGGAAAGACATGGACCTGTTGGAGCGGGTCCAGAAGAGGGCCACAAAAATGATCAGGGGGATGGAACACCTCTCCTATGAGGAAAGGCTGAGAGAGTTGGGGTTGTTCAGCCTGGAGAAGAGAAGGCTTCGGGGAGACCTTATTGCAGCCTATCAGTACTTCAAGGGGGCTTATAAGAAAGATGGGGGCAGACTTTTTAGCAGGGCCTGTTGCGACAGGACAAGGGAGAATGGCTTTAAACTAAAGGGGGGTAGATTTAGACTAGCTATAAGGAAGAAATTTTTTTCACTGAGGGTGGTGAAACACTGGCACAGGTTTCCCAGAGAGGTGGTGGATGCCCCATCCCTGGAAATATTCCAGGTCAGGTTGGATGGGGCTTTGAGCAACCTGATCTAGTTGAGGATGTCCCTGCTTATTGCAAGGGGGTTGGACTAGATGACCTTTAGAGGTCCCTTCCAACCCAAACTATTCTATTCTATGATTCTATGTTTCTATGTCAAAGAGAAGGTAGTTAAGACAGTGATGAAATATATTCCTTAGGTCACGTACTGCATGTCTACATACCATGGAAATATAATGGGAACTGAGTTGGTAGGAAGACTTCCAGTTTATTTGGTAATTTAAAAAAAGAAGTAAATAAAGATGAATATTCCCCCCTCTGGCCCAACATGATGTTCTGGAACCCAACAGATAATCTTCAGCAATTACTCCGATAAACATCAGTCACAGGGAGCAGACAAAATGATGAAGCTGATGCGTATTGCTATACTGCCAGCCATCTGTAGCACTTACAGTCAGAATTTCTGACATACCTTGGAAGAAAGAAGGTATTTCGGAAATATATTACTGTGTTTATGAGATGTAAAATGTCAGCACAGCACCATACACCACTGCAGCACATGAATGTCTAAAAAGATCATGTATAATTTCCCTTGAAAGTGCTAATTTGCATGCATACATACTTCAGTTCCGGTAGGAGGTCTATGTGCTCTTCTCTACCCGAGCAGAAATATAGCTCAACCTCAGTGGTAAGAAGTCCTTCAGTAAACTTTATAACCTCATTCCAAACTCCGGCTGTCAGTTAACAGCTTTTCAGAATGACAGTTTAAATCAAGAAAATGTCACATGTGTATAGTAACAGGTCTAATCTTGTCTGTAAATTGCTGCCTGTGGTTTTCAGAAACACAGTAAATTGCTGGTGATTTACAATGAGTCTCACTGCAAGGATAACTTGACTTTTGCACATTTAACAAAACAGTCTTAAATTATTCATGCATATCATTCAATGTTTGGGCAATTTTGAGAGTCATTGGTTTCAGGAACCTGTAGTCTGCCTTTTTACTAGATAAATATAAATCTTAACTTGACTTTTACTTCTCAAATGTAAGACTGAAAGCCTATCCTGGTACCAAAGATCTATAATACATTTTAGGACTCACTCATCAAGCATAAGTGGCCAATTTTTTTCAAACGCCCAACAAATACAAACAATGTTTTAGACCATCTTTGTATAGTACTTCAGGTACCTCAGGGCTACAGGTATCTACAATAGAAGAGATCTCATTCTGGTGATCCAGAACACTACAGCACCCATGTCGCTTTTAAAAACACAGTGAACCAAGGTTGTCTTCCATGAGTCAAATATCTAAGCAATGGCTGTCTGGAAAGTAAGGGATAAAAGAAGTAGATAGAGGAAAGCTGCACAGCTCAGGATGAAAAGCAATGGCAAGAGTTGGTGGACAGTGCTTTATGGAAAAAGGACATCACAGCAAAATTTCTTCTACACTGGCAGATGGATGAGGTGGGACTGCAGCATCCTTCCTTCAGGGCTGGGAAGAGGTATGGTCTATTTATGGAAAGCCATAGTAGGAGAAGTCCTGAGTACACAGATGACGCCCTCTCGTCCCTCTGGAGAGGCAGCAAGACTCACAGAGAGACAATTTCCTTCCCAGCATTGCCACAGAGGCAGTCTTCAAAGGAGAAGCTCCATCCTAGCCCACGAAGGGCCTATGTGAAACCTGTGACTCCATCCCTAAAAACGCACTGCCAGTGTCAAGTTAGCTTTACATCACTGCCCTCCAGAGTTTCTTCCTCCTCACGAAAGGAAACAAAACCCCGTCTCTCCTTTAAGGATACTTTGCACACAAGTGTCTTCCTTTTCTTTAAAGAAATAACTGAGCCAACAAGGTCAAATTTTTATCTAATCTGTATGATCAGGGTCTCAATGCGTCTTCATGTAGCTATGTCCATTTATATCATCTCAGCAGAAAGCCAAGAACTTTGACATATCAACAACATTTCACAAAATTAAATCCTATTTTTTTTTCTCCTAAAAATGGTATTTACCAGCAGCCCATACATGAGCAGCAGAAAAATCTGCAGGTATTGAAATGCTATATTTTGTTTTCAGTACAATGTATAGTTATATGTATTACCTTCTATTTATGATAGTGTAACTCATAAGCTCCTGTATTTCTTTTCATCTACAGTAAAACCTGAATTAAACAGCCACTCAATGGACTGACAAAATAATCTGTTAAGGCAAGTGGAATTACAAGTAAAAGGGAGTGATAATTCTATTAGAAAGGCAGAACACAATCCTGCGAACTATTAAATCGTACTTACTTGACGCACCAACTCTTTACTGTTGGCAAAACACTTAAATATACGAACACATTTATATTTCCATGCTAATAAAGGGACTCAAAATGCAAGTACTAAATTAAAAGACAAACTATGTGATGTAGCAGGACAAACTGTAATGAATTAGTCTTTGCTGGGTGGGTCGCAGATCATAAAAAGCAACATATTGTACAGTCTTTTTCACACAAACCTAATGCTTTCTTTGGCCCTGAATCTTTTTTGGGTTCTAAGAATGGCTTTAATTCTCAGTGGTTTTTTTATTCTTCTTTATAAAAAACTTAAAGATATAGTCCTTATAACACTGAATATTTCAGAGATGCACCGAAATAGTAAGCTAAGGCAGATGTTTATTTAAAAAAAAGAAACTTTAACACAAATTTCATACACCTACGTATCTTTCCCTGACTTTTTCTGACTCCAATTCATTGAATTTATCTCACCTGATATTATGTATTGGAAGAATTTACAAAGCACAAGCATAACAGAAGAGGTGCCACAGTAATATATACAAGATCAATACAAGTAAATGCAGCCTAGATGACTCGAAAATGCTGCTAATAGATATTATTAGGCAATATTGTAATGTGCATAATATAAAAACATAGAATAATATAGACCCACCCATACATCAGCATTTATTTAATGTTATATATCAAATCTTTGCATTTCAACTTTATTGCATAAACCAAGATTTTTGTACCTGATGAATACTTAGGGGTTTTCCAGCTTCTATATTAGAGCCTCCTCTCCTTCCCAAACTTTAATATATGAGAAGTGGAGAGGTCTATGGATTGCCTCTTATTTTAATGCTGATTCTGCAAACTACTTAAACACATAGTAAGCATGTGAGTAATTTTATTGAATTTAATGAGACTACTCATGCATTTTAAGCTAATCATGTGTCTTGCTGTACTGAAGCTGCAGAAGAAAACCATACAGAAATCTAAGTAGTGGGAATACACAATATTATAGGACAATAATCACTGTAATTTGCACACACTACTCCTGTGTTTTAGGTTATAGCAGCCCTTTGGGTGTGTGCTGCTCATTGCCTTTCTGAAGCAGATGTAGAGGTTGTGCATATTAAGAACACAGGAAAGACCTCTCAGTGAGGGAAAATACATTTTTACCATACTGTCCTGAGAGAGTCAGAGAAAGTAAGAGTCCACGGTACTGAGCAAGTGGGGGAGAAGGGCTGCGGAGGTTTTAGGTGACTGATTCATGGAGTTTCAGGGGTTAATAAGTTAAGAAATATTCCAGGTCTGGAGCTAGGGTGCTTTGGGTGAAGGAGAGAAACTGGGAAGGAATACAAAAGGGTCTCTTTCCCTTCTCCTCCATTGTGGTCTTTCTTCTGGTTTAGTTTAAACTAAAGAGAGCAATTATAAAGTTTCTAATGAGACGCTGCAGCAACTTTTCTCTCTGTGGAGGCACTAGACAGTTTCTTCTGTCCCCTCTTCCAGCAACCTTTTTTCATTTGCAATGGCACACATATACAAGAATTTAATTATGAAAGATTCATCCTTTGTGAAAATTTCTGCAGTCAATGGGTAAAAAAGTTTTCAGCGCCAGGCAAACACACACACACACACAGATTGTGTCAGCCTGTTCCTCAAGAAACCAGAATAAAAATGGAGAAAAGATTTCAGTCAATATAAATTAGACGATATATAGTGGAGAAAATTTAATGGGGAAGAAAAATATGTCAGGTAGAATCCATGCTAGCAAGGTTAAAGGCAGCAAGAAATTGTTCATTAACCTTATTAGGAACAAAAGAAATTAGAGATGAACTAGACCTACTACTAGATGAAGACTGTGAATTTTTTGAAGAGGCAGAAAAGGCAGACATCTTTAATAAATGTTTCTGTTCTTTATTTAGTAAAGAACAGAATGAGAAGAGGAGGAAGAAGTGCTTTCTAAACCATTAGTAAATGATCTACCAACTTATAAATAGTATTCAGTCTTTAGGCCTGGACAACTTGCAACCACACAAAAGCATTGGATGTTGAGATCCGTGAATATAAAGAAATTAATTTTTAATAAATCTCGGGAACTTCATGAGACTGAAGAATTTTAAAGCTTATGTAAGGTTCAAAACCTGCATACGCAATGGTTCAAGGACAGTTAGTCTAGCACCAGTGCCAAAGTAATCGAGGGAAAGATGACTTAAAACCAGATGCTTGAGAACCAGCAAAAGCAGTATAATTGACGCCAGTCAATAAGATTTCATAAGACATCAGGACCTGTTAAACAAACTTGATTTCATTACTTCAAGAGGTTAAAAGTTGAGTTGATAGAAGCAGCTGCAAGATCATATACTTAGACCTCTATAAGGCATTCACAAAACATTCTTACTGAAAAAAATAGAATGATAGTACATTTTTAATGGACTGAAAATGAAATAGGTTGAAAACTAGCTAATTAACATAGTTATCAATGGAAAATCATAGCTGAATAAGAGTGTTTCTTGCAGGACTCCCTTGGGATTGATGTAAGGTCTGATGTTATTCAACGTTTTCATCAGTGATCTAGAAGCAAACATAAAATCACTGCTTGTAGTGGGTATATTTGCAGATGACACAAGGAGAGGGAGGATTGTAAATAATGAAAAGGCAGGCAGCTGTACAGGGCCATCTGGACTCCTTGGTAAGCTGGGATCAGCAAAACAAAATCCGTTAAATTGTAGGCACAAGCAAAGTGATACAGCCTGGAAGCAGGAAATACAAGTCATGCAACAGAATTGGAAACTGCATCCTAGACAGTAAAATGTTTGGGTAAAAGTTAGCATGATCCTGGAATGTCTAAGCAAGCTGCCTAGTTACAGATGTAAAAAGTGATCTTACTTAGACATTTAGAAATTAAGAAATCCTAGGATACTGATGGCATTGCTAAGATCTAGGAACATTTTAAAACTCTCTAACAACCTTTTAAAACCATTTGGTTATTTTATGTATTAAAACTAGGTAAATTTGTGTCCCAAGCACATTTTAAGATGGAGACATTTCCACAAATATTAGCATATTGTATCAGAGTGAAGAGAGAAGTTTTCAAAGAAAATGATATCACAAGATGATTTAAATTTTTTATAGGAAATTGCAGCTTTAAACCCAGAATATAGAGTATATTTTAACTAATCATCAGGTAGTCAATTGATTCATAAGAGTAAAATATATATGAACTAAACCTAAAATAGATAAAAAATATCAAGAAGTAAAAATTAAAAAGTGATTAAGAAATTTATATCACTGGCTTTTCCAAAATAACTATTTACACTGACTGTGCTAATGTTTGCAGGGTATACACAATGTCTATATGCCTACAACATTTAACAATAAAAATAGCTAGCTCATGTGAAAAACGAGACGTAAGGATGGAAGGTACCCTGAAGCAAACCATAGTTGTCACTCAGGGTAGACGTGAAGCATATGAAAATAGTCCCAAAACAGCATGAACAACTCTGAAGTTAAACCACGTACAAGTACGTTTGAGATGAAGATCTAGTGAAAATCAGTTTCTTCACAGCTGGACATGTACATAGTTTTTTCCTCACTGAATGTAGTCTTTTATCCAACAGCTCACCTTTGAAGTGGAAAAAATAAGAAGTACTTGTGAATGCCTCGGTAACAGGTAAAGAGAAAGAAACATTAATTTAGTCAAGATGAGATGGCTCAAAAGGAAAATCATCTTCCCTGGCAATACTGGCCATGAGAAAGTTGGCCAGTAGTTTGGTCATTTCTGATCAACTGAGGAAAACTACTGAACTGAAGGAAAATAAAGCTGAAAAGTAAAAATATCTTCCATAATTCACAGAAAATAAAGGTAAAATGAATCAACTGTGTTATATCTGTTGCAAAGAAGTAATCTGGGTTTTAGGAAAAACATCTGTGCCCCTCGCAGCAGAACTAGACAGAGGGTTCAGCAGGCAGCTCAGAGAGTTCAAACTGTCTCAGCATAAAAAAATGCCCATGCCTTCCAACATAGTTGAAGGAAAACAAGGAAAATCTTCAGCCAAAACTCCCAAATCAAACATGAATCTCTCGATCTACCAAAGGAGGTAAAAAATAAAATAAAAAAAAAAAGCTTCTTCCAAGCACACAGAAGTAAGATCCATAGTGGTAACACAGAGCAGCCGTTCTCAGCAGACGGGTATCATATATTCTCCCCCTGCAATGGAAAAGCTCTTCCAAAACAACATCTTAAAGAACTGCTACATGCTCTCTAAAGATATAAGTGGAGGGGGAATCTACATATACAGAATGCAATGCTACTATAACACAGAGACAATCAAATTTTTCATAAACAGCATTTGCCCTTGGAAGACAGTCTCAGGCAAGCACTGTTGCCACCACTGTGACTTGTCTTCCAACATTTCTGCCTTCCCCATTTGACTGAATAGGTCAAAAAGACCCAGCATGATTCCTGGTATAGTGAAGCCACTCTGACACACCTCCTAGCAAAGCAAAGGGCAGGAGGGCAGCCAAATCCCCACTAAGAGTCTCTCACTCTTTCCCCATTAATCCGAACTGAAGAAGTCTGCTCAAAGGAGTGCGGATAGTCATGAATAATAAACTCAGTCACATCATCAACATGAGCGAGGAATTTCCCTGAAGGACAGCTGAAAAGGGAAAAGAAAGAGAGTATAATAATCTAGACAAGGAACAATCCCTCCAATTCCCTTGTGCATTGAAAAGGAGTTCTCAAAACCCATTCCTCTTATGGTGGTTAAATAAATTATTACATGGAAACCAAATGCAGGAGATAATCTTTGCGGTTCGAATCTTGGAGCAAGTTTAAGAGACTACTTCCTATGACCTACAGAATCAAAAGCCTTCTTCTAATTAAGACAGATTAACACAACATAAATATTAGGCATTCTACAAAAGAAAAAATTGTCAAAACAGACATGTTGAAAATATATTTAAGGCTTACCCAAGGTATCCTATTGAACTAACTAGAGGTTTTTTGTTTGCTGAAGCCTTCAAAAGAAATGAATAGTGGGTGTAAGGCAGGGACACTGCCTTACTATAGTCCTCCTTATTGTGCACCAAGAAAGAACCACTTAAAAGGAGCTGAATGGCAACATTTTCTTCTAGATGCTCTTCTGAAAAATCTGGTGAAAGTAAGGTTCAGGTAGGCCCATCTGACTTAAAAGGGCAAAATGCCTACACCAGACCCCCGGAGCAAAGTCATTTAAGGCAGATGTTAATTCAGAAAGTTTAAGGCTGTGGACATCTAACGCTGAGGTACTAGAAAATCCTAAAGAACAGGATATCTCTGACTGGATACACAGGCTCTATGTAGTTAGTAAAATCACCTTGGTTGTCAAATGCAGATCTATGAAAAGTAAACCAAACTTGAATCCTCCCTTGCCTTTCCCCTAAATTAGGCAGAGTTCGTAAGTCCCAAAGGATGCAAGTGCAGTCACCTGGATGACATCTAGAGATGACGAGTAATCGCCTGCTTCTTGTATTTCTTTTCCAGGTCAAAGATAGGCCCATGTGAACATGCGTATCTACCTAATAGCCTGCAGTCACACTATCATCAAGTCCCATAAGAAGCATTTGGCATACTTAAGACTCTGACGCAATTCAGTATCATTTCCGGGAAGGACTTTTTCAGATTCTATCACCAACAATAAATCCTCTGTACTTTCATCAAGGTCTAGGACTGTCTTGCATGTAAATTACTACAAAAAAACATATATAAAATTACATTTTCTTCCAAGCAAGCATTGTCTTCAAATGGAGGGAAAAAACCCACCAAACCAAAACAAAACCACAAAACCCACAAAAAATTATGAATCAGTACATAATTCCCTTCAAAACAGTAAAACTGTTTTAAAATTGGACATCAATTGAATGCAAATATTTACTAGAAGACAGGTGAAATGACAGGCTTTCCCATAAATAGGAAGAACTCTTTACTTGACCAGTGTAGGAACTAAAATTCCAAAGCATACACAAAAAGAGGAAAACAGCACATAGAAATTATTAGCAAAAAACATAAATTTGACAGCAGGCAATAAATAGAGCCTGTGCTAGCATCAAAGTAAGTATACTGCCTCACGTAAGGGTCAAAATCTGTACACAGCAGTCAGTCATGTCAGTAGTTAGAAGTTGCTGGACAGACAGCAGATATGGTTGATCCAATGTATAAACAATAAGATTAAAGAAATAATCAAAATATCTTTCATTGCATTTTTGCCAGCAGAACATCACATTTAGAAAGAAGAAAATCAAAATCTCACCAACAGTCTTCTCTTTTTCTTCAATAAAAGCATAGCAATCAATACAAAATAGATCAAATTGTCAATAAATAGATAAAATAATACCCTGAGCAATCGAACCTAGGTTTACCCTTATCTGCAGACGGATTTGCCATACTTGCTTACAACCAAACCATGACTCAGAGAAGTTTCCCTTCCTCACTCCACGAACAAGCTAATCATTTCAACTTCTCCATCCTTGTGCATTGACCCTCTTCTGTGGCAGGTACACAGCAACACCTATTCACCAGCCTCCTTATGGGTGAACTGCGGGGGGGGACAGTGAAAAACTAAGTGGCAAACAGACTCATAATAGTACAAAAGTCACAGCATGTGCTGGAGATTTGGGATACCAAAATCCAAACTCCTGATCTAATGCGTAATTATAGACTGAAACATGATTTCACTGCAGTGTTTAAATCCCTTCACAAGAAGTAAGCATTGAATATATCAGAGCAGGAAAACACATATACAAATAATAAATGAATGTATTTAAGAAGCTGATTAATCACAACTGAACTATCACATAATGTGATGGAGTCTATGAATCTGAAAAATATGCTTTAGATTAAGAGACTAAAATTAAACTGAACACAGGGAAAATGAAAAAAAAAAAAAAAAATTCAACAATCTTCTGGACAGGTGAGGTTAGAGCAGATGAATGGACAGTCCTTCCTGACCTTATATGTTCGGACTCCTTATTCTGTATGTTCTTGTTCTACACCTAAATACTCAATCCTTTCTCAAATTTTGTTATGGGCTTCAGGCACAGATATACTATAGGTACTCAGGGATTTACCCTCTCTGCATCACTAGCCATTGCAGCATGCACTCCTGCATCACAGGACCCATTTCAGACTGGGACTGCATCCTTATTTCTTTTTCATATCCAGAGGCACCTTTGGAGAGATTTTGCAAGCTACTTGAGCTACTTAATTCCTCCCTGTGAGGCTGTATACATTTTAGCATTTATTTATTTATTTTAGGATCTGATTTTTTTAAAGAAAAACTTCAAGATCCTAGAAATATCTGAAAGATTAAGCTAATGAACTCAATATGAGTGTGATGTTTGTATCAATAAATTTGTCTGTGCAGCAGTTAGCTAACCATATATATCACACCCATCATTCCCAAAGCCAATCAACCATGGATATTCAATGATTTAAAAAAAAAAAAAAAAGCCACAGAGATATCATCTCAGTTATTTAAACCAATGAAGATGATGGTGGCCTACACTCCAAATGTCAACCTTAGAATTTAGCATCAAGGGGTTATGAAAGGACATCAACTCTGTTTGAAAAACATATTTTAATGGTGCTGATTGTGTATAATATTACGAACTACTGTAAATGTCACCTGAAAGGATATGAAATACAATTTTTGCACCATCTGGAATGTACTCCTGATTAAGTTGTTCAGCAATGTGATTGTATCACCTAAACAAACTAATTAACATCAGAATGACACATTCTGCAGTTTCGGTGGCATTTATCTGTGTCCCATTTGTTCCACATAATTTTTTTTCCAGAATGACCTTATGCTCAAATTGTGCCACCAAGCTAGCTGCATACTAATTTTCCTTCCAAGAGTAAGCATATATTTCATTAAAACTTAAATGGTGCTACAGCTTTACACAGTAGAGTGAAACAGACTGAATAACAAATTACTTCGGTTACATGAAATCTGGAACATCAAAAAACAACTACAAAATCTCTTCAGAAAATAGAAGTCTTTGAGGCCAGTTCATTGTTGAAAATTTTGAATTGGAGGAATGTGCACTGATTTCAATATTAGAGCACTAACAAATCAATACTTTTCTGCTCTTGAATTTGTTTTTTTTTTCTTTTTTTTTTTTTAAGAAAGCATGTATTAAGTCGTCATCTTAAGCGCTCTGCAGGTAGCATTACTTGAGTTTTATTTTCAAATGGCAAGCACAAATGTGTAGTTATTCCCTTTTTTGGCTGAGAAATGTAAATTGCAAACGAATAGAGAATTCATTTTTCCATAGCTTCACCATTATGAATTCACAGTTCATGGCTAAACATTTTCTAACTTTTCATGGAAACAGTCATTGTATTCTAAACAAAAACTACCACACGCTGTTTCTGCTCCTGCACGTACTGATGTCAGCCTAATACAACATCAGAAAATACTGTTTGCAAATACCATCGAAAGGCACACCACCAACACATTGAATCCATGATTAACGGTACCTAATACCAGCCAAGGCCAGAGCTATTATTTTGAAGCGCTGAAATGTTGTTTCTGTTCAATATTACACTGCATAACTTTGCAGTAAATTGGATTCCAGGTTTATTGCCAAAGTAATTAAAAATTCAAAAGGTTGCTGTTTGAACAGAACATTATGAAAAGTATTAAATACAGTTGAACCTGGAGATTATTTCTCTTTATGGTGAGAGAGCAGCAGGATGGGAGGAGCAACTTGCATAACAAAGGTCATATTAGAAGTTCATATTTTAGCAAACGCATTTCAATGGAACATCTATTGTAGGAAAGGGCACAAGAATAACAAAAAGGAGGCAGCTGGTTCTAAAAACTTGTTGTTTTTTTTTTTTAAAACACCTGTTACTTCTGAGAGCTGGTTGAAAGAAAAAGTGAAGGCCAAGGGAATTAAATGGATTATATGATGCAAGCATTAAAAGTTATATTGAGTCTGTTTTTCTTTGCCACTATAGCAGTTTAAGTCTATTTACTTAAATGGTGCTTAATTAGCATTCCTCCTTTTTCCATGTCAAAGAAGATTCTGGAATGTTACTTTAAAACAACAATTCTTTAAACCCTTTTGGAATAGTAAAGTTGGGGAAGGAGGAGGCGGCAAGAGGGTCCAAACCTCAAAGAAACAAAAATAATCTTTTCATGAGGTTTAATTTCTGCAAGCTGAATTTTATTAGCGCACACACTAGGAAGAGATTATATTTAACTACTGCTATAAAACCAGTCATTTGTAATGTCTAGAAACTGCAGAATGCCTACAGCTACATCCAGCGCTTTAGCATGATCCGTTATTGTCCATATCACAGCTAGTAGCAGATGATGGCATCAGCTGAAGTAAATGGACATATAGCAGCAGGGAGAATAAGAAGGTCGTGGGTATGTAGTCTCCTAAGGCCCAAGAGAGATGCTGACCAAAAGCAGCTGATATGAATCAGAGATGTGTGGAAGAAATTCTCAGCTGAGTTGGACATGAATGCATGCACCATGTCCAGCAGCAGAGAAATATACTATTATCACTCTCACATTGTGCTCAGTGAAGGATATGTTGCTGTGAAAGGCAATGATTTGTGTTCAGTTAAAAATCCATCAACAGAACAGAAAGCACGAGTCTATCTGTAACAGATGCCTAATCTCTATCAGGAGTGAACAGCAATGACAGCATCACCTCCCACTTGGTGTCACAGAGCTGAATACCAAAACCCCACCTGCGCACGCTCAAGAACTGTTGTCAGCCACCTTGGAGCCTCCACTGGGGTCCCCCATTTTCTGTGTCCCTACACGGTTGCTGGGAAAAAAAGCCAGAGACACCCCAAGCTCCCCAGCTGGAATGTCACTCCTGACGAAGTTAATAAGACTCTGAGTTGATTAAAGATGAAGTTTTGAGTCTTCAACTTGTACTCACTTTTTCATTTTTTAACCCTCCTACCCTAAGTCATCCACGGACACTAACTTGGGTTTTTATCTTGACAGAGGCTTATTTCTATAGATTAAAAATGTCGGGGCAGAAGAGTTACCTAGATCACCCCACATCGATATTCCTTTACTTCATTCTTCAAAATATCCAGTGATGAGGCTTTGTAACAGCTTTAGATCCTATTCAATGCCCTTCTTATTAAAAAGCTTCTCCTGACCTCCAACCAAATCTTCTTTGCCACATGCTCAGCAAATTATTTCTTGCCCTTTTTCCCCAGTGGATATGAAAAAATCTGATCACTTTCCTCCACATAAAAATCACTTACATGTGAGTAGATGTATTATGCTCTACCTTCAGCCTTCTGCTTAGACTAAGGAAATCCTCCTTGCCCCCCCCCCCCAACTGTCCCCCACTGATTTTTCATATAGGTTTTATTTTTTTTAAGTTTGTCACTTTTTCCTTCTTTCCTATGGATGCTGTCAACTTTGTCCACAAGTTTTTTGGAATGGACTACGCCATAGAGCTAATTATAATGCTAATTATGCCAAAATAATTGTCTCCATTTTCTCACTTACATCAGCACAAGTTAGAATGAGAATCACTTTTTCTTTCATATTGTTATCCTAAATTCAAGCTATGCTTATGCTCTTATTTCATTCAAAAAAAGAGAGAGACAAGCATCTCTTTTAATTACAAATTAGCATTGGTTTTGAGCTTAACTTACTCCATTTGAGATTATTAGATATAATTGTACAACAATTAAGGACTGACTGACATGCACCAGATGGAATAAATTGGATTCCAAAAGTAGACAGGATAAAGTCCACATGATTAGCCCCCATTCTGATGTACAATATTTTGTTTAGGAAAGAGTATTAAGTTACCATTCCCACAGCGTTTTACAAAGTAATTTATTAGTCCATTTTGTCCTCAGATGGAATAAAACATTATTTTTAACAGAGTTATAATTCTATCCTCCGACTACAGATCCTTATAAAAGTTTAGTCTATAGTTCTGACTCCAGTTTAATAAATTTGGCTGGGAGCCCTAGAGACTTTGAGCTTCCATTGATAAAAGTAAATAATACTAGAAAAAAACCATGTGAAAAAAGATTGTTTTATTAATTAACACATGCAAAATTTCCTTTGGCTTCAGGGGAAAGAGTAATGAAGCTAGTGCCATCATAGAATCATAAAATCACCATAGAACCATAGAATGTTTGGGTCGGAAGGGACCTTACAGATCATCTAGTTCCAAATCCCCTGCCATGGGCAGAGATACCTTCCACTAGATCAGGTTGCTCAAAGCGTCATCCAACTTGGCCTTGATCGCTTCCAGGGAGGGGGCATCCACAACTTCTCCAGGCAACCTGTTCCAGTGTTTCACCACCCTCAGCGTAAAACATTTCTTCCTTATAGCTAGTCTAAATCTACCCTCTTTTAGTTTAAAGCCATTACCCCTTGTCCTATTACTACACTCCCTGATAAAGAGTCCCTTCCCATCTTTCCTGTAGACCCCCTTTAAGTGCTGAAAGGCCACTATAAGGTCTCCCTGGAGCCTTCTCTTCTCTAGGCTAAACAACCCCAACTCCCTCAGCATGTCCTCATATAGGAGGTGCTTCAGCCCCCTGATCATCTTCGTGGCCCTCCTCTTGACACACTCGAGCAGGTCCATGTCTTTCTTATACTCAGGGCCCCAGAGCTGAACACAGTACTCCAGGTGGGGTCTCACCAGAGCAGAGTAGAGGGACAGAATCACCTCCCTCGACCTGCTGGCCACGCTTCTTGTGATGCAGCCCAGGATACAGTTGGCTTTCTGGGCTGCGAGTGCACACTGCCAGCTCATATTCAGTTTTTCATCCACCAGTATCCCCAAGTCCTTCTCTGCAGGGCTGGTCTCAATCCACTCATTGCCCAGCCTGTATCCATGTTTGGGATTGCCCCAACCCAGCACCAAGCTCTCAAGTTACAGACGTAAGAACTAGTAATTGAAAAACACAGGCAAATTTCATTTTTCATACGGGCATTTTTTTCAGTTCACATTCATCTAAATTCAAGACCTAAAACTAAGGACCAGATAATAAACGTAAGCTGTTTTAGAAGCGGTTTCCTACTGAATATGAGTGTTTGTCATGCAAATCCTTGGCCAAAAGCAATACAACAGATATAGTTGACAGAGAGCTCAACCTTGAGAGCTAAACTTAAAATAATCCAGAATGAAGCAAAGTTCATGCTCAAGAAGCATGCCACAGAAAAACTGGGCAGAACAAGCAGATACATCATAGAAAAAGAAAAGAGCTCATTGACCTTGCCCAGCTGCTTAGGTAAGGTATATCAAACAACAAGAAAGGAGTACACAGTACTGGGGGGCTGCTATACATTTACTGGGTAAAGGCAGTAACACATGCAAACAAATGTCACTGTAACCCACCATAAAACAAGTAGTAGAAAAATGGTCTATCAAAAAGTATCAGCTGGCAGAGTGAATGATAAATACAAGTAAACACAGCTATTCTCATACTGGATCTGAAATACTGGAGGGATACAAATGATAGAAATATTAACAGTGCAAACTAAATAAATGAGGTCTCCTTTGTAACGTAAGAAGTACATAAAAATGTATTGCTGGGGATGGAGGGCTGGCTTATACAAGTTAGAAGTTCTCTTGTCCATATTTAAGAATAACATACAAAACTTCAAAATAACAGCTTCTGGTATTGTATCAG
Organism: Aptenodytes patagonicus; assembly: GCF_965638725.1. Classification (NCBI taxonomy): domain Eukaryota; kingdom Metazoa; phylum Chordata; class Aves; order Sphenisciformes; family Spheniscidae; genus Aptenodytes; species Aptenodytes patagonicus. The sequence goes on from NC_134950.1 coordinate 40,822,238, forward strand.
GTAAGATACAATCAAACTTTATTTTCAAATGTGCTTTGGAGAATTTTTTTTTGCCTCTTATTGCCTTGAGATTTGTGTTTATGTCTATACATTTGAAATTGTCTACGCTCTCGAACGTGGCAATTAGAACACATTTTCATTTCAAGACATAGAATAAGATCCAAACAACTAATGAGCTCATGTGTGGATGTAGCAATCTGTCGTCCTGCAGCAGAGGATTAAAAGGTCATGTTATAATAGCAGCTTTGTTTCTCTCATACAGAGTGGTTAACACTAAAAATTATGCTTTCAATTTCATAAAAGTAGTAAACAAAAAATACAGGCAAATTTCATTTTTCATACTGGCAGCTTTTTCACTGCTAAAATCAGAAATGAAAAAAAGCATTAAAGAACCCTAAGTTAACACAAACAAAAAAAGAGTCATAGGGTTATATTTATTTTATTTCTGATCAAATACAATTTCCTCAGCCCTGAAAAAGCATTAAAATTTTATTCGCACATCTGTAACAAGTGAAAAAAGAGCGTCACTTATACCTTGTTTACAAGGTAGTTAGAAAGGAAACCTTTACTCATTAGCTTTCTACTTACAACACCCGGCTGTGGGAGAGCCAGGTTTATTCCCCTTTCACACCCGAGACAACTTCAATCCATATCATCCTTTTCCCAGGAGATTGCCCTAACTACCATACTGTAGTTATTGGGGGTGCTTTCAGAGAAAGCTCTTCTGTGAAGCTTTCCCTCTTTATATAAAATAATGTGATATTAATTGCAGCAGGGATGAAAACCCAAGTGAATTCCTCAATGACAAGCCTACAGCCATACATACAGTCTTCCAGTTCCCAGCTTAGCCCTCCCCGTCAGCTTCCTCCCCTCAGGTTTACCAGTTTGGCCCTCCAGATTATTAAAAACAAACTTTGGTGGGAATTTGTGTATGTATGAAATTGCCTTCTTTTTTTTTCCCCCCAAATTATTTTAAAAAATGAAATGTGTTTTCAACTAAAACTATACAGGCTTTCCATGTCACTCTTGTGAAGAAACATCATACTTTTCTGAAATAATGGAAAGGATTAAGTCACATACATTGTGTTTGACACTGGGAGGGTAGGTGGCAGAAGTTTTTGTAGTTCTTTACCAGGAAAAGTTTAAAGATCTTGGTGTACTAGATCCATAAACTTTAAACTAAATATCAAGCTGTTCCTTTAAAAAAAAAAAAATCTGTTTACCAGGAAAATCTGAACATTATGCATTATAATTGAAGGAAAAATGTTTCCTTCAAACTCTCACAGCAAAGAACAGGCCTAAATTACCTATATCCTTCTTATTTAAATTTTCCATTAACAGTAGTGGAAATTCTTGGCAGAATTCAAACAGAGAATATTCAAAGGAGATTTTCCTTTCCACCACAAGAATAAGATCTGAGCAAGATTTCAGCGGTGGGGGGTTTCTATTAGGACATTTGAAAAGTCTGTCCACGTTGTATGCGTACTCCATGTGAAGACATTGAATTAAAATTACCATTTAATCATGCACCAAGTTATATTTTCTGATAGTATTCATAATCAGAGACCTAATAAATTCACAGGACTCCAAGCAACAGCTAACTCTGCTTCTGGTCAGAGAAAATATAAACATGATAGTGCTTAAAAACAAACAAACCAAGAGAAATCAGTCAGCTGCCAGACAGCATCATAATTTTCCCTGATAGTATGTCAACAGAAGTTAAAAATTATAATCAATCTACATTCATTTCAGTAACAAAACCTTTTTTAAAATGGAAAAATAGAACAATAGCA